>NC_050576.1:340736805-341383947 GCF_011100635.1 Trichosurus vulpecula | reverse complement strand
AACAAAAGAAAACAAACTACAAACAGGAAAGCATCCCCTAAAGGCACATCAGAACACCAGAGAGGGAAGGCATGGATTTCAAACAAGGCTGCCCAAGCATGTGCTAAATATTGCTGCTTCTGACTTTAAACAGCACACCAAGGAATACGGCATCACCTTCTAGGCTTTGAAACAATTCTGGGAAGCAGGAGAAAAAAGAATGGAGAGGTTTAAGTAAAACCATTTTCACCTTCCTCTATTGTATTGAATTTTATTTTCATAAAATTCTATTTCCCACCTAATAAGATTTCTCAAGATAAAGAAATCTATTAGAAAAAATATCTTGAAGTGTCGAGTGTCTTGATCCACATTTTGCTCTAAGATACAAACTATTGTCACAGACAATTACTGACTATAATCATACTGAAAAACAGTAGAAAGCTTTGGACAGCATTTTAGTAAATTGTTCTGCCTTCAAACAGATTAACACGTTAGACCCATTTTAGGTCTATGAAAGTGGCAAAAGGATTTGTGATTTATAATTTCTTAAAGCAAAATAACTTGGGAAATGAATTTACAAAAAAATCTCAGCAATAAAAAGTACCATCCTGAAATGGGATGTACACTGCATGTAGAAAAAAAAATCATTAATATTATTCTTCATGTGGCAAAGAAATATTATGGGTAATAACATAAGGGGTTTTCACAATAAGTCTTTTCCTCTAAAATATTTCTCTTAATAATTGTATTAGACTTTTTAAAAAATTATTGCAATCACCCATTGTGGCTTGCTCTCACTTAAGCTTTCTAAAATAGAGATAATTAAAAGCTAAAACTATAAAGCCAGGGTAGTACTCCAGTTATTAATCAGCTTTTGGAAAGTTACTGGGGATTAGTTGGGGAGATTGAAGTTGTCAACCAATTTTCTTTTTTCTATACTGTTCATTCCTCCATCTTATATCACTACTCCCTTCCTTCCAAAAAGAAATACTCACTTCTCAGAGGTACATGATCAAATAACTATAAGGAGAGCTGGATATCATGTAGCTAACATTTTAATATATCAAGTTCTAAAAAGTATTGATTTTATTGATTTTTGGTATTATGTGACATGAGCAACATGTGACATAACATGACTCAGTGTGAGGGGAATTCAATACTCCCCAGATCCACATACCAAAAAAAAAATCCAATCTAAAACTCTGACAGTATGAAATGATATGATCAAAGATCACTTTGATCATTTATGAAGAGTAATGTATCACAATAGATTCTGTTCCCAAGTTAACATATCCTAAATAGGCTTGAGACTTTCTTTATGTTTTTAATTGAAACACAATTTATGAAGGAGCCCTGCAAATCCCAATACACCATAACAGTCTTCATTTTTCTTCTTGTGTCATGTTTCCACTGCAATTCATTGGAAAATTGCATCTGAGATTGGGCTATGAGAATTCAAACAAGGGGAAGAAATTTTGTTAAGTGTCCTAATTAATCTATTAATTTTTTCAATCATGAGAATTAACTAAAGACATCTGGGAAAATTAGTGTTTGGAAGGCCATACAGATTTCAGGTTTAGGTGGGGTTGGTGGACTACAGAGAAATGGATAGGAATCCACAGAAAGAGGGATATAATTAAGCACACAGATAAAATACTGGATTCATTGTAATCATAGCAAAAGCCTGCAATTCACAAAAGCCTATATGGAACATATACACATATACGTATATGCACATGTATGTGTATATGTGCACATATACCCATATGGAATAAATGTATATATGTAGAGAGAAATAATTCTTATCATAAAATAGTTCAACTATTAAATGATCTAGCCAGATGTATTCCAGAAAAAAGAAATTACAGTCTTTAACCAGAAAAAAGAATCTGCTTCTCTCCTCAACTAGAAAAAGTTGGAGCATAAGGGAATTATCTGGATCCTTGTTTATATGTTCTGTTTTGCTTTTGACTTTGAGATATGGCCATTGAAATTGTGTCTACACAGGCAGAAGAATTTTATCAGAAAACTTATAAAATGTCACAGAGATATTTGCTTGAGGCATATAGCTGAGTCCCCCCCAACCCCATCCCAGCACGTCTCCATAGAAAAGGAAGAAAAAAATTGTATCCACAGAAAATATTTTTGTTTAAATCTTATTTGTTCAACTCAGTAATTTGTATACATAGATATTTATATCAATATTTATGTAGATTTATATATATGTATATTATATATAAAATATTGTTGCTAAAAAAATGCTTTGGCGTTTCTGTGGAAGGGGTCCAATTCCCCACTCTTTACACAGATGAGTCACTCTTGAATCCTAAATACAAATTGTATTCTGTATAGATAAGCTTTAAATTAACTCCTATTTAAAATACATCTCCTTTCAAAGAAATCTCAGAGTATACATTAAGTGGCTTAGCTCTCAAAAAGTGTCCCCCCAAAGCCACAAAAAGTACTGCATATTACAATACTTGCAAAACTGGCTTTTTTATATAAGTTAATGATGTGGGATGAGGGATATTTCATCTTTTATACAGTTATTTGACAGTGATGAATTTAATTCATTCTATCACATTGAATGATACATTTATATTCAGTATGTAGTTTAAAATTTCATAAATGATTAAAGTCCCTGTCGTTTTAATTATAATATGCAGAGAGCAGCCAGAACTTATTTGCAAAGAATAATGTACAAGTCAATAAATTTGGTGAGTACTCCTGACGACATATAAATAATGACTTTAGAAGTATAACTACCTGTAGATGAAAACTAAATAACAAAGGTTCGTGTGCTGGTTTTTATGAACTAAATGGCCTAGCATCACTTTGTTGCCAAATTTACTTTATTAAATTGAAAATTTAATACAATGCTAGTGAGCTGATTTCACTATGGTGTCCGATATGGATGAAAATATATCTCCATCCCTAGGCCTCAAACCCTCGAACAATCCAAAGCCAACCAAAGATGCCTTTAATGAACTAACAGTAGTCCAAAATAGACTCAGATCTATATATCCACTTTCAAGGGGAGCAGAAACCTAAGTCTGCCTTGGTAGAGACTCCCCAAGACCGGACTCAGAGCCACATCAATTTGACATTCAATAATTCAATTTGCTGAGTATTTTAAGGTGCCTGGAACTATACAAGATGCTGTTGTGCTTGATGCAAAAAAAGTACGAAACCTGGTTCTCTGCCCACAATGAACTTCCAGCTTCTTTGGCGCTCACTTGTTAGTAGCATCTGAAATCACTCCTTCCCTCTTCACAGAGCCAGATTAAAAACAGCCAGCAGAGCATCGGCTGGACAATGTGGCTGGTTTTGACTTCTGCTACAGTTAAGTTCAGTCATTTTTCTTGGTCATGTCTGATTCTTTGTGACCCCATTTGGGGTTTTCTTGGCAAGGATATTGGAATGGTTTGCCATTTCCTTCTCCGACTCATTTTTACAGGTAAGGAAACTGAGGCAAACAGGGTTAAGTGACTCACCCAGGGTCACACTGCTAAGTGTCTGACATCAGATTTGAACTCAGGAAGATGAATCTTCTTGCCTCCAGGCCCAACTCTATCCATTGCACCACCTAGCTGCCCTCTAAAGAGTGGGACAAAATCAACTTTAGACAGGAAAGTCAGAAGCTGAAGCTCCCTTCTGAGCTCCAAAGCCTTCTAAAGAGCCCTAGTAACCAGCTGTGGGTAACCAAGGGGTGGGAGTGAGTTAACCCTTGGCTTGTGGATAGACCATCTATCTTACTTCCAATCCTACTTTCACTTTACTTTCATGCTTCTGCATTTAAAAATAGAAGTCAAGTAGCTAATGTAACAGAATCAAATTTGACCTTCATCTAATTTCCACCAGCTGGGGCTAAACTCTACAAAACTACAATGTGAAAAAGTTATTTTTTTTAAGTCAATGGTAATGAATTTATGGGAATGTTTGCTTGTAGTATAGCTGCAGCTGGTAATTTAGAATTTTACCTTTCTCTAAAGAGGAAATGAGAGAAAAGCAAAGCAAAAGTGCCTTCGTAGCTGTGAGACCTAAACCTCCAAAGTCCTAATTTGAATGCCCTTTTGTTTTAACACCTTTTTATCCCAATCCCAGAATAAGACATATCAGACAAAGGGGGAATATTATCTTTAACTCAGGGATCAACCTTTTTTGTGTCATAAATTCCTTTGGCAATTGAGTGAAGCCTGTGGGCTCCTTCTCAGAATCATGTTTTAGAATGCATAAAATAAAATACATAGGATTACTAAGGCCGTCAATCATATTAAAATGCAGTTATCAAAATATTTTTTAAAAAAAAACCAAGTTCATGGATCCAAAGATTAAGAACCCTATTTCTAACTCCATAATTAATAAAGACAGGGTTAATCTGGATCCAGTTTCCCTTTTTTATTTTCACCCCTCTGTCATTCTTCTTCCCATCATACTCAACCTCCCCCCCCACACACAACAGAAGAGAACCTTACATAATCCTGCTTCTTCACACACCAAGATGTAGCCCATAGTCAATTATTAACAGCAAATGAGTTATCACCTCCCCTCACCTCCTCTCCTGTCCCCTAAGCCTGGTGTATGGTGGAAACAAAGACAGACCTTTAACTAGAGCAGTGCTGCTGGGTGCCACTATAATGAACTACAACCTGCACTCTCTTAGGGTTAATAAGACACCTGTCTTGAAAGTCACAGTCATATTGGTTTTTCAGGCCTACCCCTCAATACTTAAATTCTTGATGAAGTTCTTACTGTGCCAAAGGAACTTACTAACAAAGCCACTGAGTCAATTTAACCTAGTGAAACTGGACCCAGTAGACTGGGTTATCAGAGTTTTGTGTTGAGATAATTACAGCACTAAAGAGAGCATATGGGCTGTCAGGGCTGGCACATGGCCTGCACCAGCTGTTACCTGGGTGCTTTGGAAAACCTATTGAACAGCATTTTGGACACCACACAGCTCTGTGTAAGTTTTCCAAGGTTTCTAGTGGGAGTTCTTCATAATAAATTTATTTCCTGTATAAGGGAGGATTACACCCAATAATGTAACTGGAACAAGCATGTTCAATTTTTTCTGGCAAATACAGTATCACCAACTAAAAGGAGGAAGCAATCTGAGTCTCCAAGAGGAGCAGCAGTGCTCATGACTAAACAAGAAATTCTCAGAGCAGGGAGCCTGATTTTAAACAGATCAACTTAACCAGCCATGAGGTGGTTGTTGTGTGGTTGTTGCTGTTGTTTAAAAATCTGGAAATAACCTTCCGCAGCAGACATTCCTTGGGAACTTTGAAGTTATTTGGGTTAATCCTATTTTCTGGTAGTACTGCCATACAACAGGAAAATAGTCTTCCAAAAATAGGATGTCAAAGTGTCAGCCAATCAATATTTCACTATGATAACATCATTCATTTATATATGTATATATAAATATATATTATATGCATATAATACATATCTCACTTTACAAGTTTTTATATATAGATCACACCATTGAAATATAGTTATCTCTGATCATTCTCAAAAGCTACAAGTACACACCATAGCTAAGAACAGGAAAAAATGGATGCCCTTGAAAATACTCAATTTCAATAAGCATTTATTAAGCACCTCTTATGTATGAGTACTAGGGATTTGAATACAAAGACCAAACAGTCCCTGTATTCAAAGAGTTTACAGAGTTTTCCATACAGATTTACTAGTAGAAGATTCTTCCTGCTAGAAATAAAGCTAAACCAGCAACTGTAGAGTTTAATTATAATACTTGAATATTCTCTTGAGACTCTTGGCATTAAGTTTTTCAAATTGGACATCATTTGTTCAAATAAGTTTTCTCTTTTTTAGAAAGGTGGTTGTTGCTGTTTGTCCTTTGTTCTTGAAGAAGACCATGACATCAGGGCAGGGATGCTAAGACATGCAGGTGAATTGGATTTAAGTGAGGGAGGGCTGTACAAAGTCACCAGCCTCACTTGGGTCCAGTGGCAAGAGATAGAAAGGTAGTGTAGTCCAATAGAAAGATTGCTGGACTGAGAGTAATAGGACCTGGGTTCCAGTCCAAGCCCTTCCGCTATTAGCTGGGGAACCTTCAGCAAATCACTTCACCTCTCTGGGGCTCCTAAGGTGTCCTCAAATATAAAATGTTGGGGTAGGACTAGATGACCTCAGTGGTCCTTTCCACTTCTGAATCTGTGATTTGAAGTTTCAGGAGGCGAAACATCCTTATCAGCATCAGGCTCACAGATCCCCTTCTCCCTCCCGAGATCAAACTGGTGATTTAGTATTAGGACCCAGTGTCCCAATGGATCCCAGGTTCTTATCAAGGTGAGTATTCTCTCCAACAAAGCACATCATGATGCATCCTTCTCTACCCATTCTGCAAAGTTTCATTTCACGTTCTCCCACAAATTTGCCATAAAGGGTCAAGGGAATCAATTATCATCCGAACTTTCAGGCTGAAGTTCAAAATCTGGAATCCCTTTGGAAAACTAAAATACCATGAACTCAACATTTATGATATGTCTCCACTTTACAGTCTCTGTTCTCAAAACCTGAAAAAATCTTGCAGTTTCACTTCAAGGTAATAATTTTAACCTAAGTTGTGCTTGCAAAACTGGTCTAATCCAATGCTTCATTTTGAATTAAACTTCATACTTTGCCTAGAGTAATAGAATTTGCTTTCATTTAGTTTCTCTGATTTGAGAGCTGGTCATAATCAGGGATCAGGAAGGGAAAATTCAAGTGCCATCTTCTTTAATATTTCCAGAGGGGAATCTGATTTGGGTTCCCTACCCCCCCCATCCAAAAAAAAGCCATGTTTTAGTGAAGTGAATGCCTTTTCAACTTGGAAAAATCCAGTCATTAAGTTTAAATTTTAAAAATCTATGCCTTAAAAACATTTAGGACATTCAGAAAACCTCCTGTATTACATCAAAGTAAGTGCATTATCACATTATATTTTGCAAGCTTTAGCAAATAAAAAAATCCCCCAGAAGAATCTTAATTCTTATCTATGGAAAACATTAAACTGCTAAGCGCTAACAACTGGAATTAGTCCTTAAATCTCTAATGAGAATAATAAAACATGAGTGCAGTTTGTGCTGTAACTTGATAAGGCCTGAATTTACTTGCTGTTAGTAAAAGTTCCTGAACCAGCAGTATGGCTTTTTACTCCCTGAGGTATGGGAAACAATATCTGTCCTTTAGGAACCTCCTCTGTGGTAAGCACTTCTTATCTGTGCTATCAAAGGACTGAGATAGCAATGTAATATCTAGTAACAGCAGCTTTATGAGAAGATCCATTACTGATTTAAATCAATCTAAAGCAGGTAGTTCTGCTTAACCCATTCAGACTAAAATGGACCCTTTTATATCAATGTCCCACCCCCCCAACCCCAATCACCACCAGCATCCTCAGCTTTTAGTGTACTATGACATGCTACGAACATCCATGGACAGAAATGCCCCAAATGCCAAGCACGGTTTTTAATACCATAAATGAAATTGCATCTTAGTGGAATACAGCTGCCCTCAAAAGTAGGGAAATTTGGGCTACTGACCAAAAGAAAAAGCTAATTTTAGTTAGGGAGATCAGTTCAGCATTCATACATAGCAGGAGCTTAATGAGCCTATTAGCAATCTGCAAAGGCCCAACAACTTGCTTTGAGAAATGCAAGGATGAAATAATTCTCTCTTTCTACACTTGGGGAATTTTTTTAAAGGAGTATTTGCTAGAATGCAAGCCCCACTGTTTATAGGGACAGGTCAGCATAAACTTAAATGGCTGGGGGTAAATTAAGTCTTGAACTTCCAGAATCAAGCTAGCTGGGATCGCAGAAGTTTGTGTACAATCAATACTTTAGTAAGCAATAAAGTTTATGGAGAGTCTCACCTGTTCTGCATTAGAAGCATACCTTAATATTTTTAACACTTTGACAAAAGAACACTAAAGCTATATTTATCTTATTTCTAAGTAGAAAGATGAAAATAATCATTTAAATAATATATTTTGTCAATATATGTAATACACACACAAACTATGCATGTTTATTACATTTGCATACAAAGAGAGAGAGAAGAGAAGAGACAGATGGGGGAGAGAGGAAGGAGAAAGAAAGAGGAGAGAAAAATAGAGACAGAGAGATGGGAGAACTCTCTCTCTCTTAGAAATTATAAATAACAGAATTTTAGAATTAGACCTTGAGGGTCACTTAATCTCACTCCATTATCAGCCTCAGCTCAATATTGTTCTTTGTTCAAGGTCACACAAGTAGATAATGATAGACTTAGAACCCGGTTCTCCAGGTTTTCAGTTCTTCTTTCCGCATCACACTGCCTAAATCATGTGTTTGTGTACGTGATGTATGTGTGCATGGAGAAGTATATAATATAATAGTCATTATATAGTAGAAAGAACACTATACTAGAAATCGAATCAAGTCCAATACTCATATATTGTATCTACTGTATAAAAGGACTTGTGTGTCTAGAAGTTGAGTGCATATGCCATAAATATGCATAATACATATACATATATATATAGATATTCACACTAATATCCATACAGATCTCTATATATGCCATTTGGTAATTCTTTAGCCAATAATTTATTAGAAAGATTAACAACATAAGTCATATGTTTTAATATTTAATATTATTTTAAAATTATTAGTGGTATTTTATTTCTATATCAATTAGATATGTCTATATTTAGTATCTGGAGTCCAAAATGCCAATTACCTTTATTTTTATTTTTTTTAAAGCAATAGATCAGCAAGCAATGATAGATATTAATGTGTGTGTTGCATATATGTGTATGTGTGTATATATATATACATATATATATGAGTGTGTGTATATATATGTATATATATACACATATATATGTGTGTGTGTGTATATATATATATATAATATGTATGTGTGGCTTTGTGTATGTATGGCTTTCGGATATCCCTTACTCTTTCCCAGTGAAGACTGAGCAGCTTTTGTTATTAGGGAAATTGTGTAATTAGGACGCCTCCAGAAACTTTAAAAATCTTGTAATGTTCCCATTTTTATCATAGCTTCAGTTTTTATGTAAAAAAAATTAACCTGTTTAAAATATAATTATGACATTCTGCTCTGTATTGAAGATTGGAAGGTTTCTCCTAACCAGTACTTATAATATATTTACTAGTGTACTAGCAATACTTTTTCCCTCCAGCATAGCAACAACATCTAACTTCCAAAGAATGTTTTCTCTAGTCAGTTTTCTAGTGTTGGTTTAACTTCAATTTATTTCACTTCTGTGAAGTCAACTATGATTAATTTGTTACAGGTAGAATTGTCTTTTGCCTTTTTAAAAAGAAAATAAAGAGGAGGAAACCTCTATAAATAATTTATATATATGTATGTGTCTATACACACATACACACATATATATGTATATATATGTATATATGTGTATATATGTATATATAATGTACATACATACATACACACACACATATGCCAGGAAGTGACTTTTAATGTAAGGACAAGGCATAATTTCTAGATGACCAAGATCGACATTTAAATGCTTTCCATTAAAACAACTTTTTCAGATTTAGCTAGAGGCACTAATCATTAGTATTCTCTCTGAGCTAATGAACCCACCACGGTAATATGTTTCTAGAAATATGTGGTTATTGTAATAGGCATAAGCTAAAGAAAATGCACCCTTTATGCTTTTGAATTAGAAGAACATTTTCTGTTTACCAACTTTCTAGAGAGAGCTAAGCCACTCTTCCTTCCCCCTCCTCCCTTCCCCCCTCCTCAATCCATCACTAGGTACCCATGTGTCTGCTGCTACACTGCATATTTCAATCTCTAAACTGTTTCACCTGAACACATCCAATAACTAAAGTGAAGACGACCACCTAGAAGACCATAATAATGGGCTTCCCCTTGAGAAAACCACACAGAATTTCTGTTCACTCCTTTCATGTAGCAATAGCAAGCAAGATAGGATATGATTCATTTTTACTCTTTTGATAAGATGTGAAAGAAATATCAAAAGAATTCAGAGACATTTTCATTTTCTCAGAATGAGATGAAATGTAAGAAGCTGCTACTTAAGCAACACACTTTTTTTCTCTGGCATTTTGAGTTCATAAAATGAGAAAATTACTTTCTACTACTCTTCTTGTTTGATATATAAAAACAAGACTCAAGGTCTTTATGCATTTTTAACACTTTCAAATTAATATGGTTAGCTTCATGAATGTTAAAATCCGGCCTAAGCAGAATGGATATTAGCTGTCATTCCATTTATCAATAGCCATTTGTTTATCAAATGAACAAAATATAAAACAGGTAGCAGAAAATAGAATAGCCAATAATGTCACGCCGCTTTTAGCAATATATTAATGCTTTGGTATAGACAGGTGATAAAAAAGCAGCATTTTTAAAAAATGGAACATGCAAATTTATGTAAGCATACTTAATATATAATAGCTGTCTAGATTTACAGAGACAATCTCCACTCTTTGTGTTATTTAATCAAATTTGATAGCAAACTTTCAAATTTCAAGGTTGTTTCTATGACTTCAAATTTGCATATTGTATGTTGTAATCATTTTTGTGGAGAACTCCAAAATGCATCTTGTACTTTAATTTTTACATTTTCCCTCATTCATTTAGATTAGCGAAGGTAGAAGCAATCTTATTAAATCACCGTTATGTAGAAAACCAGAAAATCATGTTTTTTAAAGTGGGACATACAGCATTTGTTTAATGACCTGCAGCTATGACTGTTCTCCTGTGTCTTAGCTCCTCAATGTTTAAGTCTCACATATGAAAAAACATGGGCTCCATAGTCACATTTTTAAACCAAAACATCATTAAACCATGCAGTTGTAGCCATGCCTGTGACTGCAAAATGCATGCTGACAGAGAACATCATATCTTAACAATGGCGTTTTATATCAATGATTTATTAGGAAAAGTTTGCTGCTTAAAAGTCCTCTCGCTTTATCTGACAAAAAGATTGTTTTCCTTGCCAGGTCTCACCAAGGTAATTACCAGGCATTTGACATTATACCGCATCATTCCAATATTCCTTTTCCATTAGACATTACAATAACCCGGAATTCCAGAGGGCCTTGTGAAGAGGAACAGTTTGAAATGTGGAACACTGAAAAATCTGTAAATAAAGCGAGGTACGGCATTGCATCTTCAGTCACAGTCTTCCCGACCCAACTGTGATGGAGTGAGGGCAACAGACCTATTAGGATTTCCATCCTCCAAAATGTCCATTCGAAATGGACTTTGGCTTTTTGTTTATGGTGTTCAGGGCAACCAGATTTAAATCCAAACTCAATTTCCTTGTTACTTTTGATGCAATTCTTTGCCTCCTCCTCCTCCTCCTCCTCACCTCCCCTCCTCCCCCATCACCCCACAAACAACTATTATTAGTACCTTCACATAGTAAGGAAGGTAAGTAATAATACTAAGCAGGCTCCCAGTTAAATGTAGCCTAGTTCAGACAGCGTAATAATGATGTCATTAAGAGTCTGAGCTGAATGGGACTCAGACAGAACTGTTGTATAGCTGCAGACATAAATCTGAAAGAACTTTTTGGCTACATTCTCAGACTTACCTTGAGAGATATTTAGGAGCTCCCAGCAAAATGAGTTGAGAGAAAATGTCCTCAAAAGGAAGAGGTCTGTAGACAGAAGACAGTGATGTAGGCCCTACAGGGGCATTCTTCTATGATACAGGAAGAAACAATTTGTTAAATGGATAAACTAAGAGAAATAATCTCTGAAGAAGGAGAAAACAGAAAACAAATAAACCTTAATTCTAGCACAAATAAATGAGAGAAAGGCAATTGTGGAACTGCTCAAAGCCTTTTTGCTTAGCTGAATGAAAGCAATCCCTAAGACTGAATGGGTAATGAGATCCTGGCTCCTGAGATTTTAGCTTTCTTAATCATGTTCATAATTAATTCAAGAACATTGATAATTTCATTACATTCTTTTTGTCTTATCAATAAATGATGTGCCTGCACTTTTGGTCCTGTGTACAGGGAGAGAAGAGATGCTTTGGGTAATATTGCACTAGGAATAGTGGATATATATGATCCAAAAAAGGTGAAGTGGTAATTATTATCCTTGACCAGGCTTCTATTATCAGAACACGATGACAAGCAGCTACAAATAATTAATAAGCTTTTTATGCAGAAATGCAAAGCCTTTGAAGAAAAAAATATGCTGCAAGTAGGATTCCTTATTGAAAGATTATGTACAGAGCATAACATGCTCCTTCGGAGAAATGCTTCAAAATGGGACTGCTCACAAGAACGCCTGTACTGCAGATCCAAAAAGAAAATCAATAACTTGTTTAGAAGGATATCAATTTTTTAAAAACTGCCAAACTTTTCCTCATCTTTTGGATTTCAAAAGAAAACATGTCCTTCTACTTGTCCTCCTAAAGGCATTTCCAGTATCAACTTACGAATGATGCGAAACTATACTACCCCACTCAGTAAAATCTGCCTTTTTTTTAAAGCGAAGACTGAAAGCTATGTCATTATCTGTCAGTCATCATCAAAGGGGCAGTGTTCCTTTAGGGTTTTCTCTTCACCCTGTGTAATTTTCGCAAAGCGATCACTCATTAGTTTTCCAATCCATTTTCAAGGGATTGGATAAAATATTTAATACCATTTGATAGCATCCTATGGACGGGCGGGAGCATCTACAAAATGGCTTAGCTAATTAACACCAAATTTGCAACTGGCATGCTAGTAAGAGTTACAAAGCAAATGCCACACAAATGTCTGGATCCTTCCAAGAAGGAACAAGCATAAAATCTCAATTTTTGTGTAGAAGCGTCTCTGCCATCAGCCATGTTTCAGCTCACATGAATGATAAGCAAGCTAACATTGGATATTTTCTAAGGAGATAAGTTTATTCAGGCTTTGAAAGATGAAATAAAAAATTTCAGCTACAATTTCTGGGGGATACTAATCCATAAATATGTCTCTGAAATAATAGTGCTATTAGAGATGCACACAATTTATGCAATACTGAAAAGTATTCATGTTGGCACTTTGATCTGATTACAAAACAAAATAGTTTTTGAGAAGACACTGCAGAATCACTTAGTAAAGCAAGCTGTTGCCCGTGACATTGATATATGGGACAGCAATGATGTATATACTGGGTGGCCTTATCAGTAAATCATTGACTCTATTTACTTCCCCAAGGAACAAGACCTGTCCCTGAAAGAGAACTCTTTGTTAGAACCACCAGTAAGGGATTAGTATTGGCAAAACATTCAATTTGGATATAGGCCCACAGAAGATTCATAAAACAATAATTTAATAAGTTTACAGACAAAGATTTAGCACTTTGGCAATGTTCTATTGCCTAGAGAACATTAAGTTGGATTTTTATTATTACCATAGCACAATTATTTCTCTGTGAATTCAATTCTATGGATTCTATTCACCAAAAACCCATTTCTCAATTAAAGAAATATTTCTGGGACATGATATATTTTAAGTTTCTAATATAACTTTCAAAAAACAACTCTCAGTGAGCATAAAAAACTTTCTGTACCTCATGATAATGTGGCCACTTTGTGGGTTAACAATCCAAGAAAAAGAGTGGACAAAAGGTAAGTGATGGATAAATACACATATATGAGATTTGATAAATTTGATAAATGCACATATGTAAGATTTGATAAATTTGACAAATACACATATGTAAGATTTGATAGGTAAACATTTTCCCAAAGAATAAAAAAGTCAAATTAAATATATACCATGTCAATAACCTAAGCTAAGCATATCAACCACATATCAGGTTATCATGGCAAATGGCTCATGTGTGATCATAGTGGAGCTCCTGTTTTCTTGGATGTGGAAACAGAGCAGTCATAGAATTCTTCGTTCTTATACAACTTTCATTTCAACAGAGACAACTCCAGCCTGCAGGATCCTAAATCTTAGCACCTCATCAGAGATTGTTAGAACTGGGATTGACCTTAAAGAGATCCTAGTCCAGTTCCCACACTGGAGTGGGGAATGGCTCAACAAGTTGTGGTATAAGATGGTGATAGAATACCACTGTGCTATAAGAAACAATGATCTTAGAAAAACATGGAAAGACTTGCATGAAATAACAAAGAGCAAAATGAGCAGAACCAAGAGAACATTGTATACAGGAACAGCAATATTGTTTTAAGAATGACTTTGAGTGAATAAGTCATTTTGATTACTATAAATACCCAAATTAGCTATAAAGGACCTATGAAGAAAGATGCTATTTGCATCCAGAGAAAGAACTGATAAATAGAAGTATGTATGGAATAATTTTACACCTATATGTGTGTGGTGTATTTGTGCATGTAATGGTGGCCATCTCTAGTCCGGGGCAGGGGGAGAGGAGATAAAAGAAAAAAAAGAAATGTACATGATAACTTCATTATATATTTAAAAGGAATAGCAATTTGTAAGTAATAGATTTGAAGCTTTGTGTATAATCATCTTTTTATTATACTATGTTATGGAAATGTTTGTTTTATTCCATAAATTGAAAAAAAAGAAACAGAAGCACTTTCAACTAGCTGCTCTCTCCAGTTACCAAAAAAAAATCTAATTGTTCAATTTGTCAGCCTTTTCTCAGTTCTTATACTCCTAGGGCACTTGACCCTGTTGACTTCGCTGTCCTCCTGGATACATAATCCTTCCTAACCTTCACTTCTTGTAATCCCTAGATTCTTTCAAGATTTAGCTTAAGTGTTATCATTCTACAAGAAGCCTTTCCTGATTCCTCCAAGTGTTAGTATCCCCCACCCCAAACACATACATATTCACATTAAAAAATTACTTCATATTTTACTTTGCATATATTTTTATTTTTAAACAAACATCCCTGAGGACAGGGACTATTTCATGTTTGAATTGAAGCAATTTGCCCAAAGTCATGCAGCTGGTAAATGGGACCTACATATGATTATAGATCAAGAGCTGGAAGGGACTTAGGAAACTAGCTATTCCAGTCCTTCCATTTGCAAATGACATAAAGTTGGGATGGAGATCAGATCAGACCCTGACCTGAAAGGATTTTTGACAAACTGTAATGGTGGATAAGTGCGTTTTCTAAAAATCACAAAGAAGAGAGTTGAGGATAGAGAGAGGCCCCTCAGGGTCATATGCTCTTTCTACTTTACCACAGTGTACTGAGACTTAGGTCTCATGATTCTAACTCCATGATTAAATATTATACTCACAAATATTTTTCTCTGCCAGAAAATTTTAGCCTGATGCTCAATCAATGTCTATTTTCTAAATTCTAGCAATATTGTTCATTAGTCTAAATTCATACAAAATTGTCCTGCTCTCCAGATAATTTGCAATCACTAAACTATGAGTACCTCATTTCCCTGCTCTTCCTTTTTTGAATATTCTCTGAATCGGCAATATCTTTCTTAAGATGTCGCGCCTCAACTTGAACACCATGCTCCAAATGTAGTTTGTCTGAGTCAGAGTAACAGCAGTACCATTCCCTCCCTCATTCAGTGTATCTCTTTTAATATGGCTTCAGATATTGCATTAGCCAAATTTTTGGCTGGCATATGTTTGGCATTGTTAACTCATACAGAGCTTTGCAAGCTAACTGAAGTCACCAAATAGTTTTTAAAGTGAACTGCTATCCAACCATGCCTCCATATCTTGTACTTGCTAAGTGGATTATTTTTCACTGAAATGCACAACTAACTGTACGTTTATCTCCAATAACTCAATCTTATTCAAGTCCACCATTACAGTTTGTCAAAAATTCTTTCAGGTCAGGATCTGATCTGACCTCCATCCCAACTTTATGTCATTTGCAAATTTGATAAGTAGGTCATCTATATGTTTACTCTTGAATTAATGTTTATAAAATATTTTGAACAATTTACCATTTTCTAACAGCACAGGGGTGAAAATGGAACATTCCTGACATCCCCTACTCATTCCACTAGGGACTTCCCTCCAGTTCTGAGGATATCTGGTTCATGTTTCTCCATTGTCCGAATGAAAACATACAAAATTTTGTCAAATGCTTTCTTGAAATCCAACTGAAATCCTGAAATTTCCTACTGATTCCAATCTTCCCCCTGCCTCGCCATATGTCTCAAAGTGTTTGGGCTATTACTATCACTCAGAGTTTCTCAGTGATAGTTCTGAACTTAGAGTTAGGAAAATCCTGAATTCAAATTCTGCTTCTCATGCTTGGTTACTATGTGAACACAAGCCAACTTGTTTGATCTTCCCTTTCGTTGAATGTAAAACAGGGATAATAATACCTGTAGCATCTACCTCACAGAGGGTTGTTATGAGGCTCAGGTGATTCAATGCATATAAAGCACTTTGCAAAATTTTAAGTGCTATATCCATGTTAGTTGTGACTATGCTACCACCATCTTCCTTTCTGACCACTATCTGCAGGAAGTCTTGTTATAACCTAGGCAGAACTGAAGGTTGAGCCATAAATCCAAGCACTGCGTTTCAGGTAAGGTGAATGAATATTCTCTGAACCTGAAAAGTTAGTCATGACAGTCTTCTTCTATGGGGGTTAAGTGTATGTGTCTTGTGACAGGTATTTTTTGCTAGTTTAATTTTTTTTACACTCTTGTCTTGCTTTTGGGTTCTAAGCAGTTCCGGAAGGTTGGGGTTGTTTAAACTGACCACTGAATAGAAGAATCATAATAATATCTTAGAATTCCAGAGCTTCAAATTACCTTTTAGAAATTGCATGAGATTTTATAAGTCTTATACAGACACAAAGTCTAGAACTGTGTTAGTGCCACAAAATCACAGTGATGTGGGAAAGACCCAACACCGATATTTTCCTGACGGTTCTGTAGCTACACTCTACCTTACTGCTACAACCTTTGTCTTGTCTCCTGTACAAGACTAGAATGACTTTTGCCAACAAGTATGGCCAAGTTAATCTAAAAAACAAAAGTCATTTTCCCTTATCGGTTCCCTTAAGTGTCCCAGGGGAGATGCTGATACAATTAATTGCCTTTGATTCATCTATTTCCTACAGCCATTGGCATCTAAGGAGGGGAAAGTGGAAAGGATGGTATTCCCAATGAATGTCCTATAAACACTGTGAGGCCTTCACTCTCCTGTGCCCCAATGCCCCATATTTTCCTTACAGTGCTAGTGATGTTACATGACTTGATTTTTCCGCATTAAACAACAGGGCCCAAACCATTTAAAAGAGAAACCACTCCTCTTCACACCTATTCTTTCTACTTTATCATACTGTCCTCCCTCATCAAGTGATTGTGAGAAAAAAATTATCTATTTCTATTGTCCACCTCAGACATCCATTGACACATATAATACATATGTGTATATATATATACATACATACATATAACACATTTTTATATAGCTTCACAACTGACTACCCATTGTAATTATGCTTTCCTTCTCTTGCTTTTTCCTCTTCCTCTCACACATCTTCTCCTCCCACAGATCACACCTTTTTAACTACCTTACTTAAACAAGCTTATTCTCCTACTCTTCCTTAGTTATGTTCCCTCCCTGCCCCCAACACCAGGTCTCCATGGTCTCCCACACCTTATTTTTCTGCTGATATCTTGCCCACGCCCTCATTCCCATTTAACCTGCCTTCTAAAACAAATTTCTGACCATGTTAAATCTCAGGTCATGACCTTTATTCAAACTCTTCATCATCCCCTCCCCAGCATTTCCACATGCAAAGCTCAATCTGAATAGAAATATAATAATGATGACTTTAAAAGGTCATATACAGAAGGCAAAATAATTTCTCAAAGTATCTGGGATATAAATAGGTGTTTTTACTATAGCAATGCTTATTTTTAAGAGAAAGATATAGTGGATAATAGCCCTGTGGCTCAGATAATAGAGAATAATGATGGTGAAATACAGTATGGATTACATAAATATTTTTATTTTATATATAGTACATTGACCCACAAATCTCCTTTATTTGAAAAGATAGCATAGCATGCATGTAGTCACCCACCTGTTCTCCCTCAGTGTTCTTTGAAATAAAAGTGAAAGGAAAAGAAAAGATCTACCTGCCACCAACCTAGCTTGTCTTCACCAACTGGTAATAAACTCTCAAAGGGGAGGAGTGGGCATAAAGAGGCTATACTCATCATAGGAAAATAATAAGCTTACTATATTTATGAGTCCAAAACATTAAATGCATTCCTAGCTTCCCATTGGCTTGACTTTCTGGGTTTCTTTCTATATATACAGTGACTAGCCAAGGAGTTCTTAGAGGGCAGGATTTCTGGAAAGATGGTTCAGTGAGAAGTTACAAGGTCAGCTCACTCACAGTAATCACCTCTAAACAGCAACAACTGATCCAAGTAAAGTAAAAGAACCAGAGTAAAAGAGCAGAAAGGAAAGTAATCTTCACAAGGAAAATTCCACAGGGAAGAAAATAAAAGCAAAGAGACTAAAAAATGAGCAAGCACAAGAACAACTCTTCTACAATGCAGAAACATCATAGTGTGAATGAATTTGAGAAGACATCTCAAGAAGAAAGAAATAATTTGTCATTGCCCGCCATGGCTGGTACACCAGAAAAGAGAATGGAACAGGCACAAGAATGGTTGAAAATTCTAACAAAAGAATTCAAAGATGAAATTAGGAGTGAAATTAAAGTTCTTAAAGAAAAACTTGAAAAGAGAACTGTCGTTTTAGAACAAAGACTGGAAAATTTTAATAAAAAGTTGTACATTCTGCAAAACAGATTAGAAGAGATGGAATTCCAAGATGAAGATATGCAACCTGAAATATTAGAGCAAAGTCAAATGAAAAGATTAGAAAATCAACTCAAAGAAGAATGTTGGTTCTTCTCTTCCTAAGACCTCCCTCAACTCCAATCTTCCTATGAATACTCAGGCCCAACTTTCAACTGCAACACAAATAAAGTAACTGAAAAAGTGGTAATGAGAAAATATATTTAGCATAATGTCAACACATCCTCCTAAATGAGAAGAAAGTAAAAATTTTGCACAATTACATCCCCTTTTACCTTGGGGTGCCATCTTTCTCAAGGAAGTGGGAGGATAGGATGGGATTAGGGAACTTACCTGAATGTTGTCTGTCTGCCATACCTCCAGCTTCTCATTCTTTTCTCCCGAAACACTGGTCACACAATTCCTTCTTTTCTGCCAAGACAAAAATTTTTCCACATATGGATCTGAGGTCACAGTGCCTGCTGGGTTGCCTTGGTGATGTAGCCCATCCCTGTACTAATGGGACCTGAGGATCAAATTTAATACCATTGTATCCCTCCAGGTCCTCTTTTACCCACACATTTCTTTCAAAGAGATCATTCAGATCTTTGAAGTCTCCAATGAGAGAGTATTTGTAACCCTATTCCTTTGCTCTTTAGAATTGGAGAGGGTCAGAGAATCAGAGCAGAGGGTCCATAGACTGTTAGCATCCTGTGACCATTAGTTTTCCATACGAAGAGGAATTTTCTAGAGGAGGAAAAGTTCATATATTGGCTTACTAAAACATCAGGCAAGAGGATTATTCATAGGACCTATTAAACAAACAAATACAGTTTAATGTGGGAGACATTTCTCCCACTTTATATCTCCTTGGTAAAATACAATATAATAATCAACTTTCATTACAGTGAATGTCAACTAAAAAGTTTAGACATATTTAATACATTGTTTAATAATGCAGGAAAGATATAATTTTGGTATATTTCCATATAAACTCAGTTTTAAAAGTATTGATTTAGTACTTCCTAAGAACAAGGCACTGTGCTGGGTTCGGGGTATATAAAGACAAAAATAGAGCATTACATCTCCTCAAGGAACTTGTATTCTCTTGAGGGGAAATAATATGGAGAAACTGAGGGCCAGAAAAGATAAGTCATTTGTCCCAGGCTCCACAATGGCGGCCTGAATTAAGATGGCTACAGTGGTAGTGAAAAGGGAACAGCGATTTCAAAAGTTATTTTAGAGATAGAATAAAGAGTATTTTGCAACTTATTGGATGTGTGGGTGTGACAGTCAAAAATGACCAGAATAAATCAGGCCTGGGTAACTGTATCACAAATAGACTCATCTTATTTTCTTTTTCGACAATATTGCTAAGCTAGTGGATCAGAAGAATGATATATAATTTGCCTAGAATTTAGCAAAGTGCTTGATAATCTACTAGACTTGGAGTCAGGACAACCTGTGTTCAAATCCTGCCTCAGACATTTACTAGCTGTGTATGAGCTTTTCCTTATCTATATAAAGGGGACAATAATAATACCTACCTCCCATGGTTATTGTGAGGATCAAATGAAATAACATGTGCAAAGTGTTTTACAAGCCTTGAAAAAACACTACATAAATACTTGTTATGATTATGAAGTATTCTATGCTATTATTATGGAATATATAGAGACTGTCAAACACAAATAGGGCTGGGACCACTAACCCATACATAAGGATCCCTGGAGGCTTCATATCGACTTAGGAAACCACATATTAGCATTATCTATGTTCTGTTGTATTTTTATTTATTTATTTTGTTTAATATTTCCCAATTATATTTTAATCTGATTTCAGCTGTACTTGGGAATGTTACCAACCACAATGCTGCCCATGGACAACTCTGGGCTAGATGAGAATATTTTTAGATGGTTTCAGAACTAGGAGAATGACAGGACTCACTCAATGTCACCTGAAAGGAATCATCCACTAGGGTGTTCCAAGGTTTTGTGAGGTGCCCTTTGAACCATCTACTAGCTTTCTTAAAGTCTCAACCAAAACCTCAACTTTTGCAGGAAGCCTTTCCCACCACTCTTAATTCTGATGTCTTTTATCTATTAATTATTTTCCATTTATCCTGTATATAGCTTTCTTTTATACATTTGTTTGCATGTTATCTCTCTCATGAAAGTGTAAGTTCCTTGAGACAGCAACTGTCTTGCCTCCTTTTTTTGTATCCCTAGCACTTAGCCCAGTGCCTGGCACATAGTAGGTACTTAATAAATGTTTACTGATTGATTTTTTCTTAGTGACTTGGTTACCAAGCTACATGCTTACTAAATTTGCAAACGACGCAAAGTTAGCAGATGACTGAATGGGATCTGAGAAAATCTTGACAGGCTAGAATTATTCTACATTTGTTACATCTTTTTCTTGAGTAATGGAAGAACTGGGCCCGTATTGCTAGATTCTGTAAATCAGCTTCATCAGTACAAGAAAAAGGAAGACATAACAGTGTAATATGGAAACCAAAAAAGAGTCAGTAGAACAGGAAGTGATTAATGGAGCAAGGTCAGGAAGGAGACAGAAAGGGATGGATGAGATCAAGAGCCAGGGATTAGTCTTGGCAAGGAGGAGGGCCATCTCTTCCTCACACAGTAGAGGGGAAAAGATAGCAAGACTTAGAAAGCAACATCGGTACAGAAAGGCAAGTTTTCAATATTGAGAGATCTCTCCAAGGAATCTTCAAATAGAAGATAAGAGAGTAGCTCAAGCATGAAACCTTGTCTTCGGTTTAAATTCACTTTGGCTTTGTTTTCCTATCATACTTTCTTCAACAAAAACTTGGTGTGAAGGGGGCAAGGTTACAGTAACTTCAGAGATCCACCCCAAGAACTTTTGAATAGAATTTAATTTTAGGTTGTAACTATAGAATGCATAATATTTTGTTAAGTCTCAAAAGTTCATAGCAAACATTTGCTTTGATGATGATGAAGCATTCTTTCAGAGTCCACAATCTTGCTAGGGTAGCAGTTCCCGGTGATAGTCAATGTCTAAGGTACAACAAGACCTTCCTGGTGTCTGACATAGAATAGAAATACATATGGTACATAGTCATTGTTTTTTCATCTGAACTTACAAATTTTCACAACTAGATCGCTTAAACTTATGGTTTTTCTATAAAATCCCCAAACCCAAGAACTATATGAACATACACAATGCTTAATATATACTCTCACAAAAATCCAGGAATGAGTATAAATATTCCTCGAGCAAACCCAGATATTAGGGATGGTAAATAAGCATCCCCGTGAATACTAGTTTTCAATCTCTCGAGTTTACAAAAGGATATAGGTTATTAATCATATTAAACGTGACTCAAAAACAAATGCAAATTACATAAGAGCTTTAAAAATCTGCTAAATTCCCTTCCTACTTAAATAGGCTTTCTTAATGAATGTTAAACCAGCCATTATCCCAACATAAAATATTAAATTGCTACATATAGTAGTTTAGTTCCACTCGCTCCAAACATTTTAACACTTGAGAGTAGCTGAAACACCAGGTACCAAATGCACCCATAATTTCCAAAAATAAATATATACCCCAAACTTTTCAAACTTAGCAAGAGTTATAGGACTCATGCAGTTATAACATAAAATTAAATTCTGCTCTAATGTTCTTGGGTGGATCTTGGTGGATACTTATAATCTTGTTCCCCACCCCTCATTCCCTAAATTTCTGCTAAAAAAAAAGCAATCAATCAGTAAGCATTTATTAAGCATCTACTATGTTCTAGGCCCTGTACTAAGCATTCAGGATATAAAGAAAAGCAAACAACAGTTCCTGCTCTCAAGGAGCTTACAGTCTAATAAGGGAGACAACATGAAAACAACTATTTACAAACAAGATAGATTCAAGATCAATTAGAGATAGTCAACAGAGAGAAGGCACTACAGTTGAGGGGGATTAGGAAAGGCTTCCAGTAGAAGGCAGGATTTTAGCTGGTACTTGAAGGAAGCCAGGGATGCTAGGAGTCAGAGGTAAGGAGGGAAAGTGCTCCAGACAAGATGGACAGGCAGTGAAAATGCCTGGAGTTGAGAGACAGATTATCTTCAGATCCTAGAATACATTGTGGGAATTAAGATGTAAAAAGATTGGAGATGGGGTGTGTGTGTGAGAAGTCAGGCTATGAAGGACTTTAAAGGCCAAAGAGATTTTACATTTTATCCTAGAGGTCATATGGAGCCACAGGAGTTAATTGAGTAGGGGTGATGACATGTTAAAACTAGAAGCAAGGAGAGACTTGGGGCAAGCTGAGCAATGGATCAGTCAATCAACATTTATTAAGTATCTACTATGTGCCAGGCACTATGCTAAGCACTGGGGATACTAAAAGAAGCAAAAGATAATCCCTGATTTCAAGGAGCTTACAATCTGATGGGGGAGACAACATTCAAACAAATATACAGCAAGTTATAGACAGAATAGATTTGTCATTCAGTCATTTCAGTTGTGTCCAACTCTTTGTGACCCCTTTCGGAGTTTTCTTGATAAAAATATTGGAATGGTTTGCCATGTCCTTTTCCAACTCATTTAACAGATGAGGAAACTGAGGCAAACAAGGTTAAGTGACTTGTCCAGGGTTACACAGCTAGTAAGTGTCTGAGGCAAGATTTGAACTCAGGAAAATGAGTTCTGACTCCAGGCTCGATACTCTATCTACTATGTGACCTAACTGCCCACTGGCTAAATAGGAAATAATTAGATGGAAAGCACCAGAATAAAGAAGGGTTAAGGAAGGCTTCCCTTCAAAGGTGGGATCTTTATTTGGGACTTAAAGGAAGCTACGAAGGTCAGTACTCAGAGGGGAGGAAGGAGAGAGTCCGAGGTAAAGGAGTCAGTCAGGGAAAATTCCTGGAGCCAATAGATGGAATGTCTTGTTCATGGAACTGCCAGGAGACCAGGATCACTCGATGGGGATGTTCAGGTAGGGAACAAGATATAAGAAGCCTGGAAAAGTGGGAGGAGAAGGGGTGCTAGGTTATGAAGGGCTTTGAATGTCAAAACAGAGTATTTTGTATATCATCCTAAAGGCAATAGAAGCCACTGAAGTTCACTGAGTAGATGAGTTAAATGATAGGACCAGCACTTTAGGACAATCACTTTAGTGGTTGAGTGAAGAATAGATTTGAGTGGGGAGAGACTTGAGGCAAAGGGACTCACCAGCAGGCTATTGCAATAATCAAGGTGTGAGGTGATGAGGGCCATGTACCAGAGGTGTGGCAGTGTCAGAGGAGCGAAGGGAGCATATTTGAGGGACATCACAAAGGTGAAGTCAATAGGCCTTGGCATCAGCTGGGACGTGGAGGGAGTGAGAGACAGGAATCCAGGGTGACTCTGAGGTTGTGACCCTGAGGAACCAAAAAGATGGTGTTGCCCTCTACAGTAACAGTTAAGGTAGGTGGGGTGGAGGGACAGTTTAGGGGGAAAGACAATGAGCTCTATTTTGAACATAGATATGGGAACGAAAAAGTAATGATAAAAGAATGATGTACTGGGAAGACTGTGTTCTTTTTATAATAATAAGTAAGTTTGAAAGGATGTAGGGCATGGGGCAAAAGATAATGAGTTCAGTTTTTTTGACGTACTAAATTTAAGATGTCTATAGGATATTTGGTTCAAGAGATCCACAAGGCATCAAGAGATGAGACTCTGGAGTTTGGGGGACAGATTAGGGTTGAATAAATAAATAAGTGAATCATCAGCATAAAGAGGGTAATTAAATCCACAGGAGCTATGAGATCTCCAAGCAAACTCACGTACAGGAAGAAGAAAAGAAAGCCCTAAGAAGGCCCTTATGTGCTCAGGGACATAAGCTGTATGAAGATATAGCAAAGGAGACTAAAAGAAGTCAGATGGTAGAAGAACTAAGAAGAAGCAGGATAGGTCTGACGATCAAGGAGGAGAACATTAACGCCTGTAGAGAAGTAAAGAAGGATGAGTGTTGAGAAAAGACCATTTGATTTGGCAATTAAGAAATCATTGGTAACTCTGGGGAGAGCTGTTTCTGTTGAGAAAAATATAGTAAAAATGAATCTGAACTGAAGAAAAAGTTTCATACTTGAACCACTGTCTAAATCTAAATCTTGAAATAGTATTATATATATAATGTATGTATATGCATAGTATTTAAAATTCTTTGCTTTTTATGTTATTTAAAATTTTTCAAATTGATAGAGGCAAATCAAAATTTCTTACCATAATCTAGGGTTGATATTTATAAGATGTCACTGTTGGGTTTGTGAGACTGGTAGAATAAATAACAAAGCTTTTCCCTGATTTTTGCGTAGTATTGTTCCATCTTAGCCCAAGAAGTATAAATACCTCATAGCAAATTTCTGTGAGACCAAAGCATTCTTCTCCAGTTATAAGAGTACAAAGAATACAGGTTTCTTACTAAGTGCAGGTCAAGGTGGTCACCTCTACTGCCTACAGAAAGGGCTTTCATTCAAAACTGTATTATAAGAAAAGCTCAGTTACGAACTGTCCCTTTGCCAATGGTTAACAACAGAAGCTATTGTTTTGAAATTTCCACTACTAGACTAAGATTTCCAGGAGCCAAGATGGCAAACTAAGCAGTAAATCACCTTAACTCTCCCATATTCACCTCCAAACAACCATAAGATAGTTCTCCCAAACAAATCCTAGAACAGCAGAACCAGCAAAAAGATGAGGTGAAACAATCTTTTAGCCTAATAAACTATTGGCAGGAAAGGTCTCTCTTTCTCAGGTAAAAGGAAAGTACAGTTGAAGAGAGGAAGTGTCCCAGCAAGCCAGCAGCAAGCTCCACCTCAGCAAACCATGGGGAGATCCTGAGGCCTAGTGTGGTGAAGCAGGCAAATGCCCACACCAGGGGCCTCACCTGCCTAGCATAGCCAGGGGAACAGGCAGACTCCAGCTTCAAGAACCACCTCCAGCAGCCAGAACTCCATGTGCTTCAGCATAGCCCCAGGCAAACAGGTAGACACCAACCCTACAGGTGCCTAAGCAAACCGGCAGCCACCAGTGCAGGGGCTCCACCAAGTGCTTCAGCATAGCCCTGGGCAAACAGGCAGCCTCCAGAGGCCAAAGTACCACGTGCTTCAGTGTAGCCTGGGGGAAATGCAGAAACACCCCACCAGCCTCAGAACATGTCAGACACCAGCACTAGGACTTCAGGTTAGCACTACGTAACTGACAGATCCCAACAGCCTCCAGTAGTGCCAATCATCGCACTGCCACTCCACCCCCCACCCCAGTGCAGTATCTGAGGGACCCCTGTGGGCCTCAGGGCAACATCATTGTAGTGCCACATAAACAACCAGGGCCTGTAGCCCCTGACATAAGAAGACTGAGACAGTGCTCCTTACATCCAGGTTGCAAAGCTCAAATTTAAAAGAAAGGGAAAATTCGAAAAAAGATAAGCAAAAAACAACAACAAAAAGAATCTGATCAGAACTATCAGGTCAAGGAAAAAGTACTGCAAGTGACCAGAAAGAAACAATTCAAATATCAGGGAGTCACAATCAGGATTACATAGGACTTAGCAGCTGCAACCTTAAAGGATCAGAGTTCATGGAACATGATATTCTGGAAGGCAAAAGAGCGAGGACTACAACCAAGAATCACATACCCTGTGAAATTAAGCATAATACTTCAAGGGAAAAAAATTACCTTTCAATGAAATAGAAGGATTTCAAGCTTTCATAAGAAGTAGAATTGAACAAAAAAATTTGGTCTCCAATATCAAGACCCAAGAGAAACCTAATGGCTTCTCCATGGAGCTAAACTGTTTACATCCCTACATGAGAAGATGATACTTATAATTCTCAAAAATTGTACCACTAATAGTACAGCTAGAAGGAATATACATAGAAAGAGGGTATGGGTATAAGGTGAATTTGAGAGAACGACATAAAAAATAATTAAGGGATGAGAAAGAGGAGTACACTGGGTGCAGAAGGAAGAGAGAGGTAGAGTGGAGAAAATTATTTCATATGAAGAGGTTTGAAAGACCTATTACAGTGGAGAGAAAGATTGGAGGGTGGGCCATGGGCATCGCTTGAACCTTACTCTCATCAGTATTGGCTCAAAGTGGGAATAATATAAACAATCAGTTCAATATAGAAATCTATCTTACCAAACAGGAAAGTACGAGGGGAAGAGATTAAGTAAATGGTGGTGGGGGGGACTGACAAAAGAGAGGGCAGACTAGGGGAGGTGGTGGACAGAGGCAAAACACTGTTGAGGAGGGAAAGGGTGAAAGGAGAGAGAGGACAAACAGGAGGAAAAATAGGATGGAGAAAAATACAGTTAGTAATCATAGCTGTGAATGTGAACGGGATGAACTCTCCCATAAAACAGCAGATAGCTTTGTGGATCAAATACCAGACTCCTACAATATGTTGTTGCCAAGAAATACACATGAAGCAGAGAGACACAGAGTAAAGGTAAGTGGTTAGAGCAGAATCCATTATGCTTTGGCTGAAGTAAAAAACAAACCAGCAGGGATGGCAATTCTGATCTTAGAAAAAGCAAAAGCGAAAATAAACCTAATTAAAAGAGACAATGAAAGAAACTAAATCTTGCTAAAAAATACCATAGACAATGAAGTAATATCCATACTAAACATATACGTACCAAGTTGCATAGTATCCAAATTCTTAAAGGGGATGTTAAATGAGTTACAGGAAGAAATAGACAGTAAAAGTATACTAGTGAGGGACCTCAACTGTCCCCTCTCAGAACTTGATAAATTCACCCAAAAAATAAATGAGAAAGAAGTTAAGGAATGAATAGAATATTAGAAAAGTTAGATATGACAGATCTTTAGAGAAAACTGAATGGGAACAAAAAAGAATATACCTTTTTCTCAGCAGCATATGGTACCAACACAAAAATTGGCCATATATTAGATAAGAAAAACCTCAAGATCAAATGTAGAAGGGCAGAAATATTGAATGTATTCTTTTCAGACAATAATGCAATAAAAAATTACATTCAACAAAGGGCAGGGGAAAGATAAATTAAAAATTAATCGAAAACTAAATAATCTAATCCTTATGAACATGTGATTCAAAGAACAAATCATAGAAACAATCAATAACTTCATAAAAGAGAATGACAATAATGAGACAACATCCCAAAATTTATGGGACACAACCAAAGAAGTACTTAGGGGAAAATTTATTTCTCTAAATTTTTTCATCAACAAAATAGAAAAAGAGTAAAGATCAATGCACTGGACATGCAACTAAAAAGCTAGAAAAGGAACAAATTAAAAAACCTGAGAATCAAAGGTGAGATTAATAAAATTGAAAGTAAAAAAAAAAACTATTGAGCTAATAAATAAAACAAGGAGCTAGTTTTATGAAAAAACAAATAAGATAGATAAGCCATTGGTTAATTGGATTTTAGAAAACAAGAAAAAAAAACCCCAAATATCCAGTATCAAAAACAAAAAGGGTAAAATCACCACCAATGAAGAAGAAATTAAATCAATCATTAGGAAATATTTTGCCCAATTATATGCCAACAAATCTGACAATCAGTGAAATTACTGAATATTTACAAAAATATAAATTATCTAGATTAACAGATCTAGAAATAGAATGCCTAAATAACCCCATCTTAGAAAAACAAATTGAACAAGCCATTAATTAACTCTTTAAGAAAATATCCCTGGAGCCAGATGGGTTCACAAGTGAATTCTACCAAACATTTAAATAACAATTCCAATACAATATAAACTATTTGGGAAAATGGGCAAAGAAGGATTCCTACCAAACTCCTTCTATGATACAAATATGGTGCTGATACCTAAACCAGGAAGATCTAAAACAGAGGAAGAACATTATAGACCAATTTCCCTAATGAATATTGATGCAAAAATTTAAAACAAAATACTAACAAAGGGATAGCAGCAATATATCACTAGGATCATACACTATTACTAGGCTGGATTTATACAAGGAATGAAGGGTTGGTTCAGTATTAGGAAAACTATCAACACAATTGACCTTATCAGTAACAAAACCAAGAGAACTGAGTCAAATTTTAAGAATACAAGCCACTCCCCAACTGATAAATGGTCAAAGGATATGAATAGGCAGTTTTCAGATGAAGAAATGAAAGCTATCTATAGGCATATGAAGAAGTTCTCTAAATCACTTTTGATTAGAGAAATGCAAATTAAAACACCTTTGAAGTACCACCTCACACCTATCAGATTGGCTAATATGACAAAAAAGGAAAATGATAAATGTTGGAGAGGATGTGGGAAAATTGGGACACTAATGCACTATTGGTGGAGCTGTGAACTGCTCCAACCATTCCAGAGAGCAATTTGGAACTATGCCTAAAGGGCAACCAAACTGTGCTTAGCCTTTGATCCAGCAATACTTCTGCTAGGTCTATATCTCAAAGAGATCACAAAATAGAGGAAAGGACCTACATGTGAAAAAATATTTATAGCAGCCCTTTTCATGGTGGCAAAATATTAGAAAATGAGAGATGCCCATCAATTGGGGAATGGCTGAACAAGCTGTGGTATATGAATGTAATGGAATACTATTGTTCAATAAGAAATGCTGAGCAGGCAGATTTCAGAAAAACCTGGAAAGACTTGTGCAAACTGTTGCTAAGTGAAATGAACAAAACCAGGACAACATTGTACACGGTATCAGCAACATTGTGTGATGTTCAGCTATGAATGACTGCTCTTTTCAGCAATGCAAATGATCCAAGACAAGTACAAAGGTCTCATGAAGGAAAATGCTATCCCCATGCAGACGAAGAACTGATGAACTCTGAACGCAGACCTTTCACTTAATTTATTCTTTTTCATATTTTTTTCCTTTTTGATATGTTTCTTCTTTCACAACCATGACTAATATGGAAATATGTTTTACATGATAGCACATGTATGGCCTATATCAAATTGCCTACCATTTTCAGAGGAGGGGAAGGGAAGGAGGGACAAAAATTTGAAACTCAAAACCTTGTAAAAGTGAATGCTAAAAATTGTCTTGATATGTAATTGGGAAAAAATACTATTAAAAAAAAGAAATTTCCACTACTAGAGACAAGGTAAGAGGTCTACTGAAAACTATTCTTTTCTAGACATGTGATATTTCTGATGGTAAAAGTAATGCCTGTAAGCACTGGCCCTGGAGTCAGGAGGACCTGAGTTCAAATCTGATCTCAGATACTTGACACACTTACTAGCTGTGTGACCTTGGGCAAGTCACTTAACCCCCATTGCCCTGCCTTCCCCCCTGCAAAAACAAACAAACAAACAAAAAGGTAATGCCTGTGTTTCTATGTTAAAATTCCTTGGAGAAGGAATTTGGAGATACAACAGCCCCACAGCTTTAATTTCCCAGCCTTAATTTGGAATTTTTTAGGCAGTATTCAATAAGGTAAGATAGATTTTTGTTAATTGGGGAAAAAATCAAATTAAATTATAAAAAATGGTCAATAAGATATTTGACAGGCTGAACTCAAAGAATAAATGACTAATTTTCCTCGAGAGAGTAGAAGGATATTTAATATGGACTTGCAAACAGAGACTTTTCTTTTTCTGCAGCTCTAGAATTTGTTCAGAGCCATTTTTTAAAATTTATTTAATATATTTAGTTTTCAGCATTGATTTTCACAAAAGTTTGAATTACAAATTTTTTCCCCATTTCTACCTTCTCCCCACTCCAAGATGGAGTATATTCTGGTTTCCCCGTTCCCCAGTCAGCCCTCCCATCTGTCACACCACTCCCCTCCTATCCCCCTTTCCCTTCTTCTCTTGTAGGGCAAGATAAATTTCTATGCCCCATTGCCTGTGTATCTTATTTCCGAGTTGCATGAAAAAACTTTTTTTTGTTGTTGTTGTTTTTGAACGTCTGTTTTTAAAACTTCGAGTTCCATATTCTCTCCCCTCTTCCCTCCCCACCCACCCTCCCTAAGAAGGCAAGCAATTCAACATAGGCCACATTCATATCATTATGTAAAGCCCTTCCACAATACTCATGTTGTGAAAGATTAACTATGTATTGTTCCTTCCTAAACTATCCCCCTTTATTGAATTTTCTCCCTTGACCTTTTTCGAAAGTGTTTGTTTTTGATTACCTCCTCCCCCCATCTGCCCTCCCTTCTATCATCCCCCCTTTTTTATTTTCTTCTTCCTTCTTTCCTGTGGGGCAAGATACCCAATTGAGTGTGTATGGTATTCCCTCCTCAGGTCAAATCCAATGAGAGCAAGATTTACTCATTTCCCCTCACCTGCCCCGTCTTCCCTTCCTACGGAACCACTTTTTCTAGCCACTTTTATGTGAGATAATTCACCCCATTCTATCTCTCCCTTTCTCCCTCTCTCTCTATATTCCTCTCTTATCCCTTAAATTGATTTTATTTTTTTAGATACCATCCCTTCATATTCAACTCACCCTGTGCCCTTTGTGTGCATATCTATATCTATATATATATATATATACCTACACATATACATACATAGACACACATATATGTATATATATGTATACACATGTATATATATATATGCATATTCCTTTCAGCTACTATGATATTGAGGTCTCATAAATCATACACATCATCTTTCTATGTAGGAATGTAAACAAAACAGTTCAACTTTAGTAAGCCCCTTAAGATTTCTCTTTCTTGTTTACCTTTTCATGCTTCTCTTGATTGTTGTGTTTGAAAGTCAAATTTTCTATTCAGCTCTGGTCTTTTCACTGAGAAAGCTTGAAAGTCCTCTATTTTATTGAAAATCCATATTTTGCCTTGGAGCATGATACTCAGTTTTGCTGGGTAGGTGATTCTTGGTTTTAATCCTAGCTCCATTGACCTCTGGAATATCGTATTCCAAGCCCTTCGGTCCCTTAATGTGGAAGCTGCCAGATCCTGTGTTATCCTGATTGTTTTTCCACAATATTCAAATTGTTTCTTTCTGGCTGCTTGCAGTATTTTCTCCTTGACCTGGGAGCTCTGGAATTTGGCGACAATGTTCCTAGGAGTTTTCTTTTTGGGATCTATTTGAGGAGGCGATCTGTGGATTCTTTCAATTTCTATTTTACCCTCTGGCTCTAGAATATCAGGGCAATTCTGCTTGATAATTTCTTGAAAGATGGTATCTAGGCTCTTTTTTTGATCATGGCTTTTAAGTAGTCCAATAATTTTTAAATTATCTCTCCTGGATCTATTTTCCAGTTCAGTGGTTTTTCCAATGAGATTTTTTACATTGTCTTCCATTTTTTCATTCCTTCGGTTCTGTTTTATAATATCTTGATTTCTCATCAAGCCACTTGCTCCAATCTCATTTTTAAGGTAGTATTTTCTTCAGTGGTCTTTTGGACCTCCTTTTCCATTTGGCTAATTCTGCCTTTCAAGGCATTCTTCTCCTCATTGGCTTTTTGGAGCTCTTTTGCCATTTGAGTTAGTCTATTTTTTAAAGTGTTGTTTTCTTCAATATTTTTTTCAGTATTTTTTGGGTCTCCTTTAGCAAGTCAATGACTTGTTTTTCATGGTTTTCTTGCATCATTCTTATTTCTTGCCGCAATTTTTCCTCTACTTCTCTAACTTGCTTTTCCAAGTCCTTTTTGAGCTCTTCCATGGCCTGAGACCAGTTCATGTTTTTCTTGGAGGCTTTTGGTGAAGGCTCTTGCACTTCGTTGACTTCTTCAGGCCATATGTTTTGGTCTTCTTTGTCACCAAAGAAAGATTCCAAAGTCTGAGACTGAATCTGTGTGCATTTTTGCTGCCTGGCCATGTTCCCAACCAACTTACTTCACCCTTGAGTTTTTCATCGGGGTATGACTGCTTGTAGAGCAAAGAGTACTTTGTTCCAAGCTTGAGGGGACGTGTCATTGATTTCAGAGCTATTTCTATATAGCCAGCTCTGCCACCCCAGCACTCCTCCTTCCTGAAGAACCACCAACCCGGACCTGACCCAAATCTTCAGCAGGCTCTTCACTTGTGCTGTGATCCGCCACTTAATTCCTCCCACCACATGGGCCTGGGGCCAGAAGTAACTGCAGCTGTAGTTCTGTAGCTGCACCTCCCCCACTGCCCCTGGGGTGGTGGCTAAACCACGAACTCTGTCCCCCGCAGCTTTTCCCACTAACCTTCTCTGTTGTCTTTGGTGTTTGTGGGTTGAGAAGTCTGGTAACTACCACAGCTCACTGATTCAGGGTGCTAGGGCCTGTTCTGCCCAGCTCCTGGTCTGGCTGGTCCTGCTGCCTCCCACACTGAGCTCCACTCCCCTCCACTCCCTGTGTGATAGACCTCATCCAGCGACAATCCAGGCCGTCCTGGGCTGGATCCCTGCTTCCCTCTGCTATTTTGTGGGTTCTGCAGTTCTAGAATTTGTTCAGAGCCATTTTTATAGGTTTTTGGAGGGGTGTGGTGGGGAGCTCACGCAAGTCCCTGCTTTCCAGCCGCCATCTTGGCTCCACCCCAATATAGAGACTTTTAAGGGAAATTTCTGGTTTAGTAAAAAACATTCAAATCCCTCTAAAAGTAACTTCTATAAATTGAGGGTATAATTCATAAGTAGTAACCCACTGGACCCTATCGTCTCCTCAAGCAATCATCTTCTATCATTCCTCCCTTTCTCAGCAAAAATCCTAGAAAATGTTCTCTACAATTTTTGCCTCCATACTCTCTCCTCTCACTTGCTCATCGATCCTTTGCCATCTGATTTCCAGACTTCAAAATTCAACTAAAAGTACTGTCATCAAAATTATTAATGATCTCTTAATTGCCAAACCTGATGATCTTTTCACAGGCCTTGCCTTCTTAACCCCTCTACTGTGCTTGGCACCACTGACCACTATTTTCTCACTATAGTTCCTCTTTTTTGGATTTTCATGATGCTGTTCTTTCCTGGTTCTTCTCTTACCCATCCAATCATTCTGTTCATTCAATCTCCTTTGATGGAATATCATCTAAATCATATCCCCTAACTCTGTGTGCGTCCCTCACTACTCTGTTCTAGTCCTTCTCCTTTTCTCCTCACTTCCTCCTATTCTCCCACTGTGATCCCTAGCCCCTGTAGAATACCAAACAAGAATCAAAGAGAATAAGGGCACAGCTGATGCCTCATAGTCTTACCATGAGACAAAAAGAACTAACAAAGAAAAAGGATTCATACAACCTTTTTTTGTAGTACAGGGTCACTCCATTACTCTTAGCCCCGACACATTTATCAGGGGAGCACACACCTCAGTTGTTCATTGGATATAAACATGCCTAGATACCTCCCTAAGAAGCCTGTTGCAATTGTCTAAGGGACTTGTTCTCACCTAGTGAATAATAAGATATTTTCTGAAACAATAAATGTAACCAGGGCTAAGTGGGATGGGGCTATTTTAACCCTACTCTCATATACACATCCAAATTTGTTCCTACTATTTCTGGCCTAAGTTGGGTATGTGTAATTATCCTCTTTTTGTGATGTCTACTTCACAGCAGCCCATGAGGTCTGGAGATTACACCACAGAAAGAATGTTGGAGTTGGAAGGAACCTTAGTGACTCTCAGAGTGGCATATAATAAATTGAGACCCTACTACTACAGGCATAACAAGTGTCATATGATATTTGATCGAAAATTCATAGTGAGCAGGAACCCAATGCCTCCTAAGGCAGCTCCTTCCATTTTGGTTAGCTCTAATTGTTAGGAAATTTCCCTCACGTCATATCCAAATCTGTCTGTATAGCTTTTCTACTCATTGCTTTATCTCTGCTATTGAACCAAGAAGAACAAACCTAAGTCCTCTTCCAAATGACAGCCCTTCAAATACTTGAAGACTACTACTATATCCCCCACCCCAGTTCTTTCCTTCTCCATGTTAAATCCTCATTTTCTTCAGTCAGTACTCGAGATCCTTTACCACCCTGTTCACGCTCTTCTAGATGGGCTCCAATTTAGCAATATACTTTCTAAAAAGTTAACTGAACATAATTTTCATGATTTGCAGTTTAAATCATGACCATCTTGATGATATCTTTTGGATTCCAAGCTTAATGCCAGAGGAGAGGCCAATGGAGGTGACATCCCTTTTTAGTCAAGAGGTTCTGCCCTAGTAACAACAGATCCAAGTGAATTGCCTAAGATTAGAATTATTTATGGTCAATCTAAGGCCTAATTCAGATCTCTTGAACCATAGACTATCTATGTCATCTTGAGAGTCACTAAATTTTATCCCTTTGTAGACATTGGAGTCATAAAAACTCAAAGTTGGATTCAATAAATTAAATAAGTAGGAAGTATTGAGTTCTACCAACTATGCTAACTTGCTGTACCTTTTTATTATTGAGTAGTCTCCATATTAAAAATAATATTTTAATAGTTAAAATAGGATTTGATTATTGTGAGGATTCCCTCCAAAAAATGAACCTGACTTTAATAGATGACCTATTTTGGGTTGCTATAGTTAAAAAAGTTCACCAGGTTGTCAGTCTTTAGTGGTAAGATTGATAACAATGGTCCACAATTTATGTTTTTACATGATAAATGTAAAAATGTACTAAAAATGTTTTCCTTTCAACAAACCTGTCAAGAAAGTAGAGCAAGCATCATTTCTGTCATTCTAGAAATGAGAAATTTAAAACCAGGAGAGACAAAATTACTTCCCCACAATCACATGGTTAGTGAGTAGCAAAACATGTCATGAATAGTGCTGGGCTAGGATCTAGGAACACTTGGATTCAAATCCCCCCTCAAACTCTTAGTACCTGTGGGATCTTGGGCAGCTATCTGAACCTCTCTTGTCTTCAGTCTCTTGTCTGTGAAGAGTTAAGAGGCTGGACTAGAAGGATCCCCAAATCCCTTGTATCTCTAAATCTTGCAATACTATGATTCTATAGACCAAAACAAAACTGGCTTTTCTGGCTTCAAATAACATTTTTTACCCCTCTATAATTAATGCCAAGTAGAAGAGTCATCAGGGATCCTGTCGTTAATTCACTACTTCTTACCCAATATCCCTAAACATTTTGTTCTTCCCTTAAATATAAAATGGAATGGGTCCAGACAACCTCAAACACAATCTCTGGTTCACTGGAGTGAGTGATGGAATGGAGTCAGGAATACCTGGATTCAAGTTTTGTCTCAAATATTCAATAGCTATGTGAACATGGGCAAGTTGCTTAACTTTTCCAAGATTCAGTTTCCTCATATGGAAAACATTGCTTATAGTACCTAACTTCTAGGGCTTTCCTGAGGTTTAAATGAGATATAATGTATGTATGCCCTTTGAAAGCATTAAAGGGATATGAAAATGTCAGTTGTTGTGATCATTCTTTAAGATTCACCAAACCCTATGTCCCTAGTGTGAAACTGGCTAGGATAGAAGCTTCTTGTGGTAAGCCACAAACACTGGACCATCCTAGCAAAACAAAACCTATCTGGGTCATAGCATTACAGCAAAATACGAAGCATCTCCTGCCTTCCCATTTCTTTCAATCTAATAATAAACAATAATGATGCTTGATATTGATCTAGAATCTCCATTAAAGGTCAGAGTGCTTCTCAGACATTACTTTGCAACATTCTTGTGATCTCAGCCTGAAGAAATGGCTCCCCAAAGTACTCTCCTAGTCTATCACCACAAGAAAACCAGAAACCATCCAGTCACATATGGAATTTTTAGGAATAAAAAGTGGCAGTGCTTAAAAACCACTACATCTGTGGGACTTTTGGCCAAAGTGCTTAGGTAAGGCAAGTAATAAACCCTCCAGCCATCCACAAGGTCCAAAGTGAAGACACCTGATTAATGTACAATGCGAGACTGAGTTGCAGGACTAGAGGCTCATCTGGAAATTAATGCATCAGGCCATTTCCTGTTTATTTGGTTTGATAGTGATAATCATGGGCCTAGGAAATTCCTTCATTTTAAAATAATCTGATAAAACCAAAACTATTTTGAAATACCTGTAGGATATTTCAAAGAAATAATCTGAAGATACATGAATAATCAAATAATGGACTTTTGATCCATTGACCAATGGATCAATCTTATCCATTAATTTGATCCATCAAATAAAGGATCTTTTTTGATCTCTTCAGTGCAGATTGTCACTCATCTGTGCTAATTCTGTTCTCCCTTAAGTTAACCACAGTGTCCACCCAATGTGCCAGGGCCTTTCCTCTTTTTATATTATCATCAGATAATTACCTGTGGGACTTCTGGCCATGATGCCTGAACAAAGGCAGACTGATAAGCTACTGTACACTTCCTCCCACAAAAACCTCCAACTCCACACAAGACTGAATAATGATCAAGAAATCAAATGAGAATGTTAAGTGACTTTTGCTCCAGAACTATACAACATGTCAGCCAGAAAGCCATAGACAACAGTAAAAGGCCAATAAGGAAGGAAATGCCAAGGGAGGTAAGGAAGCAAGCAGCCTCCCAGCCTCTAGATCTAGAGGTATCAAGAGAAGGGTCTACCCTAGAAAGCCCTCAGAAGGTTAAAAACCCATAGTAGGGACCTTGAGAGCCATAAAAAGTGGAAGAAAATTTAGGTATGGCAATGTTCAGACTCCAGGGCTCCAAGATTCTTGGCACTATGTCCTGAGACACTATAGAGATCCCTGAAAATTTATCACTTCCAACCTCAAAGATTGAGGGAGAACTAACTCTGGAAGGTGGAGGTCAGTATAGGAGCTTGGTCAAGGTAAGCAGGGCTGAGCACCCTACCCAAAGACACATCATGGGGTAGAATCTGGCCCTGGCACAAAGCCCTGACACAAAAGCTGGAAAGATAAATAAACCAAAGAAAACACTTAATCATTATAAGGAATTACAACCTATATAGAAATGTCCAAAACTCCAATCATTAAGGAGAAAGTATCACTGTAATAACTGGAAGGAGAGACTCAAAGGGAGAAAATGGATTTCCCACAAGGGTTACCTGAAATAAGTGAGATTTTGTAAAATGAAATAAAATCTCTGAGAAAAAAATGGAGGAAGAACAATAGCTTAGAAGAGAAAATAGTAAACCTTGCCCAAGTAGTGGACTCCCAGAAAAATGTAGTTAGACCAAAAAGAAATCAATGAATCCACGACAGAACGAGAGATGTTATAAAAAATAAAAACATCAAAAACATAAGGCAAAAGGTATTAAAAACAACTGACTGGAAAAAACTGATCATGGCAAGAAAATTTAAGAATCACTAACCTCCTCAAAACCTATAATTAAAAAAAATTCCTAGACACTATTTTTGAAGAAATCAAAAATGAGAACTGATCATATCTACTAGAACCAGAGGGCAAATTGAAGATATAAAGAATCTAATGATTACCTCCTGAAAAGTACCCCAGAAGTAAAAGTGCCAAAAATGTCATAACCAAAATCCAGAGCTTCCACATCAAAGAGAAACAGACAGACAGACAGATACACACAGAGACAGACAGACAGACAGAAAGAAAGAAGGAAGGAAGGAAGGAAAGAAGGAAGGAAGGAAGGAAGGAAGGAAGGAAGGAAGGAAGGAAGGAAGGAAGGAAGGAAGTAAAGAAAGAAAGAAAGAAAGAAAGAAAGAAAGAAAGAAAGAAAGAAAGGAAGGAAGGAAGAAAGAAAGGATGGAAGAAAGAAAGGATGGAAGAGAGAGAGAGAGAGACAGACAGAGAGAGAGAGAGACAGAGAGAGAGCAAGAATGCCAAGCAACCACAAGGATAAGACCTGGATGCTTCTGCTATAAATAAAGAAGATCCAAGTGGAAAAGACCCAAGAATGGATGATGAGTCATAGGTTTTGTTCTTTGGGGTCTGGGGTAGCCCCTGCTCCCAACTTCATCTCTGTTTCCTTGTGCCAGTCTAGTAGAATTCTTTTTCTGAGAGACACACTACATTCTCTGCTTGTGTGCACTTGGCCAAAGTGTGGCCATCTTGTTCACATTTATAGTAAAAAATAGCTTGGCCTCTTTGCCTGAATTCTCTTGTTATGGGTTGTTTCGACCTCTTGTTTTCAAGTCCCCTTATCCGTCTGAGAGGATTGGCTTTGGCCACTATGCCATTTTCCAGGGTACTTGCTCTGCACTTCTACAGTCGAATCAAATGTAGCCTCTCAGTTGACACTGATGGCCTAGACTGAGGACATGTCTTGAATCCAGGCAAGGCTGTTTTTATTAGTTTCACACCTATGTCCCCTCACCACCCTCATAGTCATTTTTTTTTACTATTCTGTCATTGATACTGCATTTCCATATCCTTTTGTCGTATCCTAATCAATCAAATGGTTAATAAATAAAAATTTATTAAGCATCTACTATGTGCCAAGCACTGAGCTGAGCAATGAGAATACAAAAAGAGGGGAAAAAACAGCTCCTACCCTCAAGGAGCTCACAATCTAATTGGAGAAATGACTCTCTGGCCACTTGGATCCTTGACATTGTTCATCTGCTTGACAGTCATTGGTCCATTGACTTCCACTGACTAAATGTAGCACAAAGTCAAAGTCCTTTTCTCTCTCATGCTGAAGGATATTGATGAACTAGACATAAATTTCCTATGCCCCTTCTGTACAACCAAATTGTTCATCTAATTTTTCAGGTACTTAATGTTTCATCATAGGTTTGTTTAAAACCTATTTGGTTAAAAAAAGTGTGTGTGTGTGTGTGTGTGTGTGTGTGTGTGTGTGTGTGTGTATTGTCCTTCAGCAAGATTTCACCCATGCCCACTTGATATTTGATTTGGGGTGAATTAGTTACTTGAAAAACTCTCTTTACGCCTTTGGTCTCTGGTACCAGGGGCATGCAGATTACCTTGGAGCTTAATTTAACCACTCTTGAGGAGTGCAGTTGATCTGGCAACTTTCGCCCTTTATTCCTGTGACTGCACTCAAATTGCTGCTCCCCTTACTCAGTGCTTGGGCTGCCTACGATCGATGGGAGGATCAAATAAGATCGTATATGTAAAGCACTTTGTAAATCATAAAGCATTATACAAATGTGAGCTATCAACATTATTATTATATAAGGGTTAGAAACCATTATTTTCTTGGTCTTGAAAACCCTTGATGGTATTTACATTCTAAATTAAACTGAACACTGAATATTGATTTTAATATGTTAAGATGAAATTCAATTTCATGAATACTGCTAACATCACAGCACATGTAAGATCAATTTGTTTGCTGATTTCCTGCTTACTACCAATATCTCCCCAAGGGACTGATACCTGATTTACAGGAATATTGTTTCAGAAGATTTGTGCATAAATATGTTCTCCAACAAGCTCTCACAAATTGCACATTAGGCCCAGAATGATTTGTTTGTTGTGTTTTAATCAGTTTCACATAATTGCTGACACATCGTTTGAAGAGTTCCGTGTAGTCAGTTGAAACAAGTTGAGTTCAGTTCCTGCTATTGGCAGTGAAGTCTTCTATGGGGCTGCCTCTGAGAATTTATCCCTCAAGAAAAGGATATAAAAAAGGATATAAAACTATCTCAGATGCTATTGAAGATGTGCATTGCTGAATTAGTCATTGGTCCTACGGCCATTTACATGCCAGTATGTGTCTTCATGGTCTACCAATTTAGCTGTCAGTCTAAAAAGTACCAATTTAATTGTAAATCTAAAAAGCCATGCATACAAAATAAACACAACATATACCAAAAAATTGAGCATGTTGTTTTAGCAAATCCATATCATAAACCTTTACTTTAATCCAAAGCTTTGTGCTGTCATTGGAAGAGTACTGCCCTGGGTTTGAATGTGAACATTGACATGGTAATTATACGACCATGGGCAAGCCCACCTTTAAGAACCTTAGGTTTCTCATCTGGAAAATGGAAATAATGGTGTCTCTTGTAGTGAAGATGAAATGAGATGATGTAAGTGAAGTATTTTGCAATCTTTAAGGTGCTACACAAAGGTCTGATATTAATATGTAGTTGATGACACCCTTTGTCAAGTCATCTCACTGAACACTCGGTCACAACAGTAATGCTGTGATACAATAATAACAGCTCATATCTAGATAATTTTGTGAGATAAATAATATAAATATTGTTAATATCATTTTTAACAGCTAAGAAAAACTGAGTTTCATAAAAGTCATGTAGATGTTGAATTTCTATATCTAAGGGGGCATCATTTCCCAACGTACTGTCTCATATGAAACAGAAGTCAGCTACAGCTTTCCTATCTTTTTGTCATATCCCAGTGTATTAAATATTCTCTTCCTATAATATTTCCTAAAAAGAAGCCTCCCTGGCCAGCACCTCCACTTTGCCATTTGGGCAGTGGCTGCACTATTGACTATTTCCTCACAAGTTGCAGAAATGATGGGAACTACCGTCCCATCTGGACAAGAATAAGACTAGAAAAGTGAATCCTGACACAAGATACGGTGATCTGGATGGAAAGCACGGTAAGATTGCACATGTTGGTTTATGTTTATTTCCTTTTTTAGATTATGGCCTTTCTTGTGGGGGTAGAGACAGAGAAAATTGAAGTCGAAGAGGTTGGGAAACTTTGAGGTCAAAACGTACTCGTTCTTGGAAGATTGTCCCAAGTATGTTTAGTAAAGAAATATTCACAGTATTTATATAATGCTATGTGCAAATGGATGAAATCTATGAAAAGAAGAAAAGAAAAACTTGTTAAAAAATCTTTCAAGAAGATTATTATAGGAATGAGAAAATCCAAGTTCAAGTTCTGGTTTTCCTACTCACCGGCCATTTGATTAGGGCCAGGTTATTTCACGTCTCTCAGCCTCGGTTACCTTCTCTATAAAACAAAGATAATCATCATAATAACAGCAACAATGAAACTTGCGCTACCTAATTCTAAGATTCTTGTACATAAAGTGGTAAAGTGACATATACATTGAACTATTATTATTTATTAAAAGGAACCAATAGCCTATGGTCTCTATAACCTTAATGGAAAAATGAAAGGTAAAACAAAGTGAGAGGAATGTAGATAAAGCATGTGAGAAGAGTCCAGTTATCTCCAAAAGCTAGGTTGCTATGGTGGTAATACATGCCTTTGATTTGGTTTTAATTATTTATACTTCGCTCATTTTTTAAGTAGGCATCTAATTTATAATAGAAACACAGAATTGAGAAAGGGCTCATCCATCCCTCTCTCTGTGTCAGCACAGGGCTGCTTCCTGCAGAACGTCTTTGGAGTGCTTCGTCTCACAGACGCTCTGTCTAACTCTCAGTTCCGTATAGGGCCTAATGCACTGATAGTGCTTAATAAACATGAATGGCCATGATAGCAGCAATGGTATTAATAGCACAAGTTTGCAGAATTCTAGTGACAGGACTTTTGCCACGTACTTTGGAAGACTATTCCATATTCTTATTGACTGGCTTTGTGAAAATCTTTCCTGATATCCTTTCTAAATTTCCCCTTGCTCCCCCTTCTGCCATTACTACTAGTTATGGCTTTGGGTTGTTGTTGATGGAGAGTCGGGGGTGCCATTTTCCCTAAGTGCTCATCAGTAGTGCTGACTTGGCAGCCCTGGAGACAGAAGGGTTATTATATATCCCTGGGAGAGACATAACACAAATAGTGACAACAGGAGTTTTTTCCACTTTGACTTATCAATAAACTTCAGATTTGCTTCATAAAGCATAGTTCTTGTCTTTGGGTGAGGGTGGGTTGGGTGATGTGGTTCTTCACCCAGAGACACCCAGATTCATCTCTAGTAAACCACTGACTGGGCAGAAAAGGTGTAACTGGGTTTTGTTGTTGGTTTTTGTCAATGCCTCTTAACTCTTCTCCCAGGGGTAGTTCCTAATAATGTAGTCTTTAAAACTACTATTCTGGTTAAGTACAAGATGAGAGAAAAGACTAGATTTGGAGTCAGAAGCTCCGAGTCTGAATCCCAGGTATGCGACTTACTACCTGAATGACTTGAGCTAAATAATTTCACCTCTCTGGGCCTCAGGTTCCACACTTTTAAGGAATGAGAGGATTAGACTAGATAATCTCTAATGTCCCAACTCTAAATCCATGATCCAATACTCTTAAATAAAAACTAACATTTTGTGAAGATTAAGGGAGACTAAAGACCAATTAAGAGGGAACCTGACATGGATAGAAGCCTCCTTTGGATTCCAAAAAATCTGTATTCAAGGCTTGACTCTGACATATAGTAACTGTATGACCATAAGTAAGTCACTTAATTTCTATGTGCCAAGGGACAATCTAAAACTGCAAATTATGGACAAATTTACAATCTGCATTGGTGGGAAAGAATTTCCATGTTGAGAGTTCCTTACATGGATTAAATTACGTGTCTAAAACAACCGTGCAATGAGAAAATTTGGGAAAACCCTCCAATAATAAATAAGAAAGCAGCATATCAGTAAAAAATAAATTGAAACTGATTCCTCTGACCTCTCTTTCTTCCTCCACCCCAAAGGAAGAAAAAAAACCTACTGAAATATTGTTTAATATTTATTTACAAACAACTTTAAAGTAAGAGGCCTCATTTCTCAATGTGACCTTAGCAGTATAAAACTACTACCTTCCATAAAATTTTGATGGTTGGGCTTTGTTACAACCTCATCCCAGCTTGAATTAGCAAGAAGGAACCAAGCTTTCTTCTAGAAATAATTGTATTAAATTTAAAATATAAACAATTATTAGAAATATATATAGTCTTGGCAACCATTAAATTTGTTCCTTAAGCAGGTTTATTACTATATTGCATACTTGCATAAAGATTTGTCTTCTCCCAATTTGACATAAAAGAGCCAAAATCAGATTTATTCATTTTACAGACACCATTATTTCCCAATGGCAGGTGTTAAGAATTTCATCTGTGTTGTAGTAGGTGTATTCCTTCAAAAACATTCCCCCATCAATATTACCACCACCAGCACTGAGCAATTATTTTGTTCGCTGAAAATTAAACTCAACTTTATATCACATGCCTGGGATTTGCCGAACATTTAATGATTCAGTATTCGAAACTGGACCATTTATAAAAGTCTTAAGCTCCTGAGCATATAGGAAGAATCAAGTACCTAATATAAGCATCTCCCATAATCATTTCCTTTTTTTCCTTCAAGAAATTTGCCTCCAAACAACAACTGGCTAATGTTGCAGAAATGTTCCTTGCTTGTCCCTTCATAAAGCAGTGTAACTGGATCAAGAGAATTCCAAATTTGACGGCATTACTTTTTCCTCTGCTTGTGGAGGTTAAAGGCAGTCTTGCCTATAGACAGAGGGGTAGAGAAGATGGCCTTCCCCTCCCTTAAACACACTGATTCTATGATGCTGTGAAGTGTGGTGAATGACACGGTATTCCCAGCCTGAGAGATTGTCCTTCTGCTATTCATAGACAACTAAACAGGTGGGGCTATAACTCCATAGCCAACAGAATGACAGAGCTGGTTTTAGGAACTGGGGGAGACAGGAGGGAGAGACAGACAGATAGATACAGATAGAGACAAAGAGACATAGAGAAAGAGATAGAGAGGGACAGAGAGACAGAGACACAGACAGAGAGACAGAATCAGAGCAAGACAGAAAGAAACAGAGACAGTCTTAGAGGCACAGAGACAGAGCAACAGAGACAGCTTACAAAGTAAGTTCTTCACTAGGGTTCTCATTTCTGGGTAAAGAAAGGCATGATCGCATGGCTATAAACCAAAAGGAGTTCAGAGTGGAAGCTGAAAGTGAGGGAAGGTAATAAATAAGCTGCAAGTGTTAGATTCTTATTTTATTTACAAAGCAAAGAGAGGGAGAAAAAAATACCATCTAAAGTAATGGACAAGGTGTGGGGTACTGTACATCCAACAAAAACTGAGTTCTTTGAAATATTTTCTATACCTAAAGAGAATGTGTTTTAGGTGACTTCTCACCTCCCCATGTCCTGGAGTGCAGGTGGTGATATTCTTTACTTCCTTCTCTCTGTGTAATTTTCATTTGTCTTCTCAGGGCTTTCTCCTCTATCACCTCTCTTTCCAAGTCACTGAATCAGAAGCTCAGAGAATCAGAAATTGAAGGAACCTTAGGAGCCATCTAGAGCCAGATTCTTAACCCCAGTGTCCATGAACTTGTTTCAAAATTTTTTATACCTGTATTTCAATATAATGGATTTCCTTTGTAATCCCATGTATTTTATTTTATGCACTTAGAAACATTGTTTTGAGCAGGAGTCCATAGGCTTCACCACACTACCAAAGGACTCATTTTAATGATGAGGGAACAATGCCAGAAAGGCTGCCCAAGGTTACTCAGGTTGTAAGTGGCAAGGCAGATCCTCTGACTGCTCCTCATCCTGCACCCTTTTCTGCTGTACTATTTCTTGCCACTGGACCTAAAGGGCTCGGGAGGAAAGACTGACTTTGCACAGCTCTCCCTCATTGAAATCCAATTCACTTGCAGGTCATGGCATCGCCTCCCTGACGTCATGGTCCTTTCTGAGAATGAAGGACGAACAGCAACAACCTTTGCTGTACCGAACTGCCTGAAGTCCTAGGTGTGCCTTGATGCATTTTCCTCTCGATTCCTCTCAAAGAGTATCCCCCTGGATACTCTCTTCTCAATAATTTAATCACCTTTCTCATTTAGGTTTGAAAGGGTGGGAGGACCGTAACAGAAGGCATCTGAGATTGGACTGAGCACAGCTCTACAGCTAGAATAGTCAGACAGCACGATTCTGCTTTAGTAGACTGACTAAGGTAGGAGATGAAAAGGAATTAAGAAAGAATATTCCACCACAAAGAAAGAATACTAATCTTCTCTCCGTGTTGTCGCATCAATTTAAGATGAACAGGTAATTAAAATAGCAGGATACTTGAAGATATATGTGTTAATACTTTGAGACTCTACAAGTCCACAAAATTACAGAATTGCAGAATTAGAAGGCATCTCAGTTGCCATCTTGTCCAACCCACACTCAGAAAAGTGTCTCTCCCCTTCCCCCAAATATGCATGCAAATATAGTGATCTCTACTGAGGGGAGAGCCACTATTTTCCAAGGCAACCTTTTACACTTAAGAATAACTTTAATTGTTAGGATATTTTATCACAGTATTGAACCTTAATTTTCTTCTAAGCAACCTCTACCCATTGCTCCTAATTCTGCTCTCTGGGGCCAAACAAAACAAGGCCAATCCCTCATCCAGGTGATATAGCCCTTCAGAGATATGAATGCAACCATTTTGCCCCACCTCTCAGCCTTCTCTTTTCCAGGCTAAACATTCATTTAAAAATTTTTTAAGATTCGTTTTATTTTTAATTTATGGAATGAAACAAGCATTTCCATGACAGAGTATAACTTTTAAAAAAAAAGATGATTGCACATGAAATTAAACATTTGTTATATAGAACTTGCTATATCTTTTAAATATATAATAAAGTTATCATGTAAATTCCTTTTTCCTCTTCCTTCCCCACCCCCGGAGATGGATACCATTAGAACCAAATAGGTATACATTAAACTAAACGTTCTGAATTCTCTTAAATGATCTTCATATGACATGAACTCAAGGCCTTTCATCATCCTGCCTGCTGTCATTTTTGAATGCTCTCTAGGTTAACAGTTTCTACTTAAAATGGAGGGGAGGAGATAGTTAGGTGGTACAGTAGATAGGGGGCATGGCCTGGAGTCAAGAAGCGGCCCTAGATACTTACTAGCTATGTGACCCTGGGCAAGTCACTTGACCCTGTTTGCCTCAGTTTCCTCATTTGTAAAATAAGCTGAAGAAGGAAATGACAAACCACTCCAGTGTCTTTGCCAAGAAAACCCCAAATGAGATCACAGAATCAGACATAACTGAAATGACTGCATGACAACAAAAAACCTAAAACAGGATACCCAGAATTGAAAACAATTCTGTAGACAGGGTCTGATCAGGGAAGAGTCTAGTGACAGTGTCACCTCTTTCCTGGATGCCATGCATCTCTAAATGCCACCCAAGGACTCCAAAGTTTCTGACTGCTGTCTCACACCATTGGCTTATGCTGAGCTGTCAATCCACTAAGACTCTTTTTTCTTGCATCTTTTTCTCAGTTAACATTCCAGGTATGTCTCCCCCATATTATAAATGTGAAAGGGATTTTTTTCTTGTTCAAAGGTAAGATTTAACATTTACTATCAATTCCTTATTGCGCTTTTTTGGCTCCACTCTTCTCTGTTCAAAAATCATTTGTCTTAGAAGAAAAAAAGAAGCAACATAAAAATCAAGCAGCATTGCCTTCACTCTTGCCATCTGTTTTGATGATCTGATCCACCCAAACAGCAATGCTGGCCATTCTTTTCTACACTACTCCCCATTGTAGCTAAAAAACATGCCTTTTTGGCCTTAGCTTTCCTTACCAGACTGAGCTTTAATATTCCTAACAGTATTGTTATAATACCATGCCATACTCTTTTTTTTTAAATTACATCCTTAATTACCTGTTCTTGCCTGGAAGAAAACCTATGGTAACTGTACCTTTAATCAGACCCTAGATGGTTATATTTCTTTTTCTGTAAACCACAACAGAATATATAAATTTTGTGTGTTGGTTTGTTCATTGAGTGGTATGTTGATAGACTCACCAAATAAACATTCATTTTGAGAGCATTTGCTACCAAATGGTGTGGTGGGGTACAGGACTCATCACCTCTCCTTTCTGTAAAACAGGACCTAGATGTTGTCAGTTTAACCATCTATTTCACATTCCCTGGACAACAGAAGTAGAATTCATTGCTGTGCTGGTACTCAAATCCTTTCTAGTGTGATAGGACCTACCTGAGTTTTTGTTTCACAGTCTTAGGTTTTTAAAACCCAGGCTACTTTCACACCATAATGAAACATCAGAAGAGGTCTTTAGTGATATTTAAAGGCAAATTTTTAATGTTAATATATCTGAAAACATATGTTGACAGGTGGCAGGGAGTAGGCACTCAACCAAAACTGTACACAATGATTCAATGCTTAAAATAGCTTGCAAAAATGTATATTGATCTCTCCCTCTTTCAAAATATAGTGCTATATTTTCTCTTCCTACCTACCTTTATGTCTCTGCATGGATCACCATATTAGCAGGGAATAAGCATTTCTATAACACCTACTATACCTACTATGTGCCAACCACTCTGCTAAGTGCTTTTACAAACATATCATACCATCCTCACCACAACCATGCAAGGTAGGTGCTGTTATTAATCCCCACTTTACAGTTGGGGAAACTAAGGCAAACAGGTTTAATGATCACACAGCTATTAAATGTCTGAGGCCAGATTTGAATTCAGGCTTTTCTGAGCTCCAGGGCTAGCACTCTATCCACTGTACCACCAGCTGCCTCTTAGGAAGCTGAAAAAAAAGTTAAGAATTTGCCTACAATATACCATTACCCCTAAATGCACATCCTTCCAAATAGAAATAGGAACATATTAAATTGTTCATTATGCCTGATGCCTGATTCTTACTAAGCCTACCCTGATTTCTCTTAGATGATATTACTCTACTCATACACCAGTGCTTGTTTTTACAGTTAAATTAACCCATTTCAAAAGAATATTGAAGCCAGCATATTATCTTTGTGGACAATGATTTATATAATTAAATTACTATGAAAATTCCAGTTTCCTTCTCTTTTGCTTCTAGTGTCAGTAATCTGGTCAAGAGACCAGAGATAGGTCTGTAGAGAAACCTCTTAGGGACTTGGCTTTCTTGTCAGTAAAATAGGGCTAACAGTTGTACTACCTACACCACAGTATTGTGTGGATGGTGCTTTTGTAAACCTGAAAATATGATACATAGATAGATAGATGGATAGGTAGATAGATAGCTAGAAAGATAGATAGATAGAGGCAGACAGACAGATAGATAGATAGATAGATAGATAGATAGAGGCAGACAGATAGATAGACAGACAGGTAGGTAGATAGATAGATAGATAGATAGATAGATAGATAGATAGATAGATAGAGGCAGACAGACAGATAGACAGACAGGTAGGTAGATAGATAGATAGATAGATAGAGGCAGACAGACAGATAGATAGACAGACAGGTAGGTAGATAGATAGATAGATAGATAGATAGATAGATAGATAGATAGACAGATAGGTAGATAGATAGATAGATAGATAGATAGATAGATAGATAGATAGATAGACAGATAGTTAGATAGATAGATAGATAGATAGATAGATAGATAGATAGATAGATAGAGGCAGACAGACAGACTAGACAGACAGATAGATAGACAGATAGACAGATAGATAGGTAGATAGATAGATAGATAGATAGAATCAAGTGATAATATTTATAAAACACTTAGCATGGTGCCTGGCACATACAGATGCTTGTTCCCTTCCCCATGCTTGTATATAAGTAGACAGATAGACAGACAGACAGATAGATAGAAATTTCTCGTTGACTCTTTCACTTTCATCACTCATAGCCAATCAGTCATAAAGTCTTAGATTAATGCTGTTACATCACATATACACACACTAAATATATGTTGAATGATGTCCTGCTCATTCATACTCTAAAGCATCTTTCAATCTTTAACCTTCCTTTCCATTTCCACAGTCTTGTGTACTTCCCCTTCTCATTTTTAACACCTCCTCTTCTTCACGCAGCAGTCCTTACCACCAGGAGCTTACAATCTAATAGGGAGCAGAATGAAGTACAGATTAATTGCTGGTGACCAGAAGACTTCTCATAGACTGATACATTTTGGTGACTAGTAGGAATTCTACTTGGTGGTTCAACTAATCCAAAGCCATAGCCTCACACCAACTAGCTATAATGTGACAACAACCAGTTGACCGGTTTCCACACCTCTTGTCTCTCAAAACTCCAGTCTTTGCTGCATACTGCTACTAGATTGATCTTCTATAAAAATACCATTTTCATCAAATCACTCTCTGTCCAAGAATCTACAGTAACTTCTTATTGCTTATCAGATCAAATCCAAACTCCTCAGCTTGACATTCAAAGCTTTCTCTCCACCAACTGCTCCTACCTTATCTATAAGAACCCACTTCTCACTATTTCCTGGCATAGACATTCAGTCAGGTCAATGCCAGGTATGGCTCTCTTCCTAATACTGCATTCTGGTTGTGAAGTTGTGCTGTTCTTTTCCCTTCATCCCCATCTCCTGCCAGGGGCCAGGGGCCAGGAGCCAACTGGAAAGATCTGCAACATGGAAGGTACTATAGTACTGTCTAAAATTTTTCTATGGTGGAGGAGATGAAGAAATTTTTTCTATCAGGATATTCTTAGACCATGGGAATGAGGACAGGGACAGAACTTTGATATGAGCAAGCCAAGGTTGTTTGCTAGGGAAATAGGTCTTGAAACTATAAGCATCAGATAGTAGTAATATTTCAATACAAGATCAATAACTAGGATTGACTAGCAAAAAGCTAACTTAGACCAAAGCAGTAGTGATGTAGAAAGAAGCCAAATATGCAGTTGATTACAGGTGTTTGGTCAGTTCCAAGGGGTTTTGTGGAATTTGCGGTTAGAGGATAAAGAATCAGAGATTCCATTCTGGGTGAACAGGAAGAGCTAGAGGAGGAAAATTTCAACTTGCTACAAGTCTATGGATACCCAGGAGGGCATACCCACTTTCCAACTTCTCCCAAGTTTCCTTCAGCTGAAGATCTACATTGTCCTCCTTAATTTCTATAGAAACTGGAGAATCTACCTAGTTGTGGACTGAAGTAAGGAAACACTTGAATAGAAAGCCTGAGGTCTGTCCTCATGACAAGTAATTCCATTAATGTCAGTAAACAACCTGGATCTTGTTCCATCACTATTCCCACATAGAGACAAGACCAACTGGGTCTCCCTTGAAACTCTGACTCTCTGAGGGCATAGAGAAACATGACCAACTCCCTGTGGTCCACATTTCATGGACAGAATTCAGAAAGCCACACTAATGTTGCTGTTTGCTACCTATGTGACATTGGATAAGTGACCTAATCTCTTTGGGTCTCAGTTTCCTCTTCTGTCAAATGAAAGAAGTTGCATTCTGTTCTGTCTTTAAATTGTCTCAAACTATGATTTACAAAAGAGACATAAAAGGTATACAATCCCACTACCAGGATGGCTACAATATTGAATCTTTAGCTAGGCTTGAGTTTGTCTTGTTAAATATACCAATCATTAGAACAATACAACTGGTCTAACCATCACAAGCATCAGTATGATTTGCATTTTTTTTATATTCTCATCACTCATCATTTGTCTGAGGCTGCTACTGAGGGTAGCTAGCTCTACTCTGCTGAGGTCCTTTCCAACTCTGAAAATTCTATGGAATTTGATGTATGACAGTAGGCAAGTCATTTAATTTCTGTGGGCCTCAGTTTCCTCATCCGTAAAATGAATGTGTTAGATGAAATAATCCCTCAGGTCCTTTATAGTTCTAATGAAACATAACCTTCTATGGACTTTTCAGAGGTTTACGCTCTGAATCTTTCTAGATAAGCAGCCAGACCACAAAGCCTACAATTATAAAGCAGTGCTGAAAAACACTTTCCAGACTCGCCAGAAATGAACTTACCCATCAGGGAATTTCTATGTCTCTTCTGCTTTTGAAGATAAACTATCTTTCCCCCCCCCCTTCTGGTTTCTGACTTAATACATTAGCGGGGGGAAGCAACCACAGCTAATGCAGGTACCATTTTTCCCATTATCTCTGCCAAAGCACTCACTGGGGGCTAAAGCATTAGTCAGTCACCAATATATATTGAGCACCCAATGCATCTTAAGCAAGGTATTAGGGACTATGATGAACTATTATAGATACCAAAGTCAAGGTTTCTGTCTTCAACTAGTTTCCAGTCTAAACAAACAGAAAGGACAAACATGAGGACATTTCACAATGTAGAATGTCTATTGTAGACTTAAAGTCATAACTGTGACATGATAACCTTAGGAGAGGAATAAAAAAGTTAAAAGCTGTAATTCTAGTTCTTCCCTAACCCACCTGACACTGAGACTCATTTTCCCTTTATTTCTCTTTATCTCATTTTACAAATAAGAAGGAGAAAGCTCAGGAAGGAATGGTAGTTAACTTAGTTATGTTAACATGCTGTGATATACTCACATTTTGAGAAGTAGTATGATATAGTGAAGAGAGTTAAGAAAAGTGTAGTTTAAATCCTGCTTCTGACACATACTGGTTGGGAAACTCTGAAGTAACTCTTAACCCTTCAGTGCCCCTAGACAGCTCTTCAAGACCATAAGTTGCAAGGTAGGTTACAATCTTGAGTGGTAAATGGAATTTCTTCACTGGAAGTTCCCTTTACCAATGTAAATTATAGGTCTGGTTCTGAAGAAGACATTTTCTATGTGAATACTAAGCTTATTTAATGAAGCTACCAAAATAATTTCTCTTGCAAATATTAGAATATCTAAAAAAAATTAACCCAGTGAAATTTTGCAACTCTCTCCACCCCAAGGAATAAATTATTTTTAAAGAGTCAATTTAATTCAATGAATATATGTTAAGTACTTATTAGGGATAAGGTATTGTATTAGGCACTAAGGACACTCAATACTCAGAAACATCTGTGATCCTCTCTAGCAATGCAGATCACAACTCATCCATGCCTCGTCATCCTGTAGGACTCTTTCCCAGGTCCACCCACAAGTTCCCCATAGGAAGGTCACTCAACATACTTAAAGTCCTTTTTGATTTATATTGATTTATCCTTGATGTGATCCTGATATAATGACGCTACCAATGGAGCACTCTAACCATCCAGCTGTCACCCTTATCCTCACCACAGAACCAGATATTTTCTATTATACAATTTTTTGTTGACATATTTTTATTTTATTCTTTTTGAAGTTCTTCATATAGTGCAGCTTGCTCATATCTACCATGACCTTTTCCATCTTCTCATAATGTTCATTTGTAGTTCTTTGTAGACCTGTATTCCATGTTTCATTGCCATATTGCAACATGGCCAAATGTTTGGTATTAAAAAATGGACCTTTGCTTTCCCTGGAAGGCTGGGATCAGTAAAATCTTTGTGATTTCCCAACAGTAATCCATCTCACTTTCCTACTGTTTTTCAACTTTGGTTCCAATTCATTGTCAAATTATAGTGTGATAGGATGTCAGTCCAAATACATGCTCTAATATGGGCAACAGATATTAATCCGCTTGATCTTTCACCTGTAGGTGGTCAGTCAAAGTTCTTTGAATAACAGTAGATCTCTTCCAGAAGGCTCTGCAGACTCCCATTGCTTCATACAATCTACACAACATCCCTCCCAAACAGGAGAAACTGGAGAACCTTCTCAACTAGAGGGAATCCTTCACTCTGTATGAATTCTTTTCCATCACAGTAACAAACACCTACATTTTCTTGTCTTATGCCCCACCTGATATTTATGATGAGAAGGTTACTGAAAAAGGTTATCATATTTCTCAAGGAATCTTTTTAATGATTTTGTTATTTCAATGGGAGACTCCATGTTGTAAAAGAATATGTAACAGCATTTTGGTCTCCCAAATTAAATGCTTTTTCATAAGCAACAAACAATAAGCACAGTGGGATCTTGTATTACTTACATCTTTCAATTAATTGTGAAATGGGGAAAGTATAGACTATTATTAAAGATAACTTGTAAAAACCTTACTGATCCCTCATTGAGGATTCTTCAATTTGTCTATCAATAACTCTTACAAAGCATTTGTATAGTTAGAAGAGTAAAAAGATAGTTTGGTAATCATCAATGTTTTCTCCATTCCTTTTTTTCATATAAAAAAGACCCAAGATTTTGTTCTATGCCTTGGGTATCTTCCCTCCTTCAAATATTTCGCAAATCAATTATTTTGTACATCAACGTCCTCACAATTATGTCACCTCAGGCTTGGATCTCTTCTATACACTTGGTCTAAACTGACTTCTTTTCCCATCTTTGTTTCCTATAGTACAATATTGCTTTCATATATGCACACCCAGGACTGTGATATTTGGGTCCAAGTGTAGTAATCCTCCTGTCCTTGATGGAGAAAATGGGTTATTTTAATAATTTGTACAAATCTTTTCCTTTTTTCTTCTTTGTCATATTCCTTTCATTTTTGTCCTTAAACACCCTTCAGTTGACTTTGCTTAGTTGGATCTCTTGTCAAGCTTTCTTTAAACTTGTTTTACCTTCCACTGCTTCTCTGCTCATAACCATCAATCATCTTTCTTTGTAAGTTTTTACCAACAAGTTCATATTCTAACCTGATGCTGCCCTTACCACCTCTCTGATGAGTTAGAGGCATTTTGCTGTCTTTCTGAGCTCTTTTGTTTTCTTTGTTTGGAGCAATTAATTAGCATTAACTAATCTGTGTAAAATTAATATAAGCAATGTTGGTGTGACTTTTATTATGTATATCTCATTTTGTGGGCTATTTATTTAAATAATTCAGGAGTGAGCTGTTTCAATTGTCCACTTCAAAGTTTTCTCATGACTGTTCTTCTTCCTTTTTATTAATTCTAACATTTATATTTCTTTGTGTAAAAGGGATGGATTGGAGAGAGGAGAGAATTGAGGTAGTAAAAGCAATTAGAAATTATTACAGGCCTAAACTAGAATAGAGGAGGAGGCTGTCTGTATGTGAGGAGGGGAGAGAGGAGAGAGATGATGTGGAGATAGGATCTTATAAGACCTTGCAACTAGATTAATTCATCCTCACTATCTGTAGATATTCAGTAAAGCTGGGTGGGAGGAGGGAAGAAAGGAAAAGCAGAAAGTCAGATGCTTTTAGTCACATTTTAAAATCATTCTAATTAATTTGGGTCAAAATAATTTGTACCAACTCCTACCCCCAGTTTGAGTAACTGGTTGCATACCTTTTTATCATATCCTTTCATCTTTGCTTCCCAATTCTTGTTTTCCTTGTCTGCTGGTAGTCACTTAAGGGAAAAGAACATTTTGCTATGGAAATTTTTTCAAGGAACTCTGGCCTTATCTTATTCATTGTACAGTACAGTAATTTGGAGTAATTGCTATGATGGCCACTCTTAATTAAAGAATATTTTAAAAGAAATACAGTCATTATTTTCAAGTACTTTTACTAACTAGATGTGACTATCCTTCCTGCTTTAATGAATAGATAAGACTCAGTTGTGACTAATTGCCATGTTTTATATACAAACCGAAGTCATTCAAAAGTTGGATCTCCCAAATAGACTAAAATATTCTCCCTGTTCTTTAGCTCAGCAAGCCCCTTCTTTATAGAAAATATAAGGCTACATTTCAACCCAAGGAGAATAATCATAAATTCCAAATCAATGGGGTTTTCATAAGAACAGCAAAGGTTTATCCTGAATCCATGAAAGTAAAGATCAGAGACCTAACTACCAATTTGTATACCTAAGGCAAAATGCAATAAAAAGTTAGGTGTGAAAATCAACTTTTTAAGATAAATTCATTTGAGAGGAATGTGGTGCATAAAGGAGATTAACTGGAGTTTGGTCACAAGGAGTTGTGTTTGGCAGCATTTGGAGAGAGAGAGAGAGAGAGAGAGAGAGAGAGAGAGAGAGAGAGAGAGAGAGAGAGACAGAGAGGAAGGGATGAAAGAAGGAAGGAAGGAAGGAAGGTAGGAAGAAAGGAAGAAAAGAAGTCTCCCCTTACATAGCCATCAGTTGTCATATTTGCCAAACAACTTCCAAACACTGAAGTGTTTCTAATTGAATCCTTTCTAATAAATAAAATCAGTCGAACAAAAAACAACAGAAGTAGTAATGCAATAGAACCAAATCTAGGTTTAGAGTCACAGGACTTGGATTTAAATGCCAATTCTTCTTCTTACTTTCTATGTGACCTTGGACAGGTCGTTTAACCTCTCTTGGTTTCAGTTTTGTTCTTTGTTTAAAAAAAAAAGAAGATTGAGTCACATGACCTCTAAGGTCCCCTCCAACCCTAAATCATTATACCTATGTATGATCTGACACTTTAAGCATGACTGGCAATGTATACAACATTCTGCACAAGTAGTTTCTTTCCTCTCTGACAAGAGGAGGTAGTCTTGTTTCATTATCTGTTTAATGGGACCTTTATTGGTTTTTCAGTCACTCGGAGTTAGATTTCCTTTTTTTTCCATTTTCATTATTGCAACTGTGTATGTTGTTCTTCTACAGCATACCTAACTTTAGGTGTACCTTAAAACTCCATTCTTGGCTCTCTCCTGTTCTCTCTCTACTCTACTTGGTGAGCTTACCAGCTCCCGTGAATTCAATTATATCTATCCAGCTCTAGTCTCAATCTACTGAGCACCAGTTGTACATCTACAACTGCCCTTTGGATATTTCAAAGTGTAGGAAACTCAAACTAAATATGTCTAAAACAGAACTCATTATCTTACCCCAAACCCTTCCCACTTCTATACTTCCCCATTTCTATCAAGGGCACACATTAACAACTTTGGTATTTTTCTTGACCCCTAACTCTCTCTCCCTCTACATAGCCTCTCCGTTGCCATATCTGCCAACCAATTGCCAATGAAAAGAAACTGAAAGGCCAAGATCCCTGCAATAACATCACCTACCAGACCATCAGCCCTGTTACCAGCCTAGTCTTCACAAAATGCATCCAAGAAAGCAACCCTAGAAGCTGCCTCTGCAATCTTTACCTCCTCATCAGGCTACTGAAAACTCAGAAAAGAAAGCTTTCATAGACAAAGTCATGGGCACTATAAAATGGCTTGGTGTCAGAAATAAATATTTTTGTTGATTTTTAAATTTTATTTAAATTTAATTTTAAATCAATTTTCATTAATGGCCATGTCACTAAAGAATACTCATAGCTTTCTGCTTTGCTGAGGTACTCTAAGGACCCCTGGAACTTTCCCTTTGCTCTACAACTGAACCCTCCCATGTATGTTTTCTTTTTCTATTTTAGGATGTAAGCTGCTTGAAAGGCAAAGACTGTTTCACTTTTTCATTTCTATCCCCATTCTTTTGCACATAATAAGCACTTATGCTTTCTCATTCATTCATTTTGTACCCATACATGCCTATTGGTGTATGTATCATCTCCCTGGTAGAACGTATGCTCTTTTAGGACAGGAAATTTTTTTTTGTCTTCGAATCTTCAGTGTCTAACCATAGTTATGGGCACATAGTAGGTCCTAAATAAATGCTTGTTGGTTCTGATTTCATTTTGTATCAGTTCATGCAAATCTTCTGGTGTTTATCTCATCCCTAAATATTCATAATCGTTTATATCACAATAATGTTCTATGACATTCATATAGCACAGTTCGTTTGGACATTTCCCATTCAAAATGTGTTCACTTTGATTTCAAATCTTTGCCACTACAAAATGTGTTGCTATAAATATTCTGGCAAATATTAGACCTCTCTTTGTCTTCAACCTCCTTGTGTTTATAAGCCTGATATTGGCATCAGCCAAGTCAAAGAGTATGAAAAGTTGAATTGATTTTCTTGCATAAATTCAAATTGTTCTCCAGAATAATCATACTAATTCATAGCTCTTGGCAACAGTGCGTTAGTGTGCCAGATTTCCCACAATTCTTCACTGGCTATTCCTACTTAGCTTTATCTTTTCTATTTTAACTTACTGCTCTTGAGAAGGGCTAAAATGTTGCTGCTTCTATACTGCTGAAGGACTTTCAGTACTGTCAATGCCCTTTAAATTTCCCAACCTGGTTTGAAGACTCAGTCATGTCATCCTAGTTACAAATTTGATGAAGATTATTATAAGGTAAAAAATTGTAAAATGTATTAGATTTATTTATCTGAAGTATTGTTTAATTACTGTGACTCTCCAACTTGGGTTTTCATCTACATTGCTTTTAAAAATGTATATATGAGCAAATCCATATCTTATATATATAGGTATGTTTGTATATATATACATATATGTGTGTGTATGCACATATGCACACACATACACATATACATATATGTATTTACACATATAGATATATGCATGTACGTGTGTATAAACTGATCTTGCTGACCAGGAAGTACCAAAAAATAAGTATTTCTTCTAGTTTACTTTTCTAGCTTCCATGGTATGACCTACAACACAACAGAAGAAATGCTGGGAGTATCTATTCCCTGCCTGCTCCATGCTACTGGGGAAGGATTGGGGTCAGGGGAGGGGAGAAGAGAGAAAGCACTGGATTTATGATGTATGCCCCCAAGTGACAGGAGCCCTCAGAACCTTTTAGTTCTTCTTCAAAGAGCCTTATTTAAGAGAGCCCCCATTTACCTTAAATGGAGCCTCTTTGAGAAGGGCCACCCTCTATCATCTGGCCATCTCTTCCCTGATGCAACTTAAGGGTGTATTCACCAAGGCTGAAAAAAGAGATAAGTGCACTCTAGAGCAGCCTTCCTCCCTTTTCTAGCAAATGTAAGTGGTGTTATAATATTGATACGATCGAGACTAATGAGCCATTAATTCTAATTCAAAAAAATGAGGTAACTGAGCATATTCTTTTTGCAATGCATTGATCTGACATGACAGTCTAAGGCAAGATTACATTTCCTCTTGGAAATATGCCTGCTCCTCATGAGACTTTAAAAATGTTCCCTATATGGATGTGCTCTCCTATGTGCCAAAAATAAATCTAACAGAAAGAGACAAATATAATGTCTAAGGAGAAAATATGTCCACATTTTAGCATTTCTCCATCCTTCCTTTCCTTTCTTTCTGGACCCAAAATGTTTCATATAAGTAAAGTTGTTCCATAGGTTAGCAAGGTAAATTTTGGTGAGGTGAACCACTGACCTTTTGTGAAAAAGATTGCATCCTCTTAAGTTCTATTCTGATGCCTCATTCTGAGCTTTTCAAAATTATACTAGTAGAGCAAAAGCTTTAGCAGGTTAGACCATACTTTAAAAAAAACTTTTGCAAATGGGTCCTGTGATGATCTCTGTCTATCCTCTGTAACCCAATCTGGCAAAGTTCAGAGAGGCTCATGACCAGGTTGGCTGCAGGGTGATAAATTATTTCACAACAGCAGCTCTCAAAGACCATCTGCTAAGTTATAGAGGGGCTGTGAGCTTCCTTGGTGGAGGGATTCCATATTTGAGATGGGGGAGGGGGCAGAGAGTGTTTAAAAAGGGGCAAAGCAGGGTGGAGCCAAGATGGCGGCTGGTAAGCAGGGACTAGAGTGAGCTCCATTACCGAGTCCCTCCAAAAACTTATAAAAAATGGCTCTGAACCAATTCTAGAACGGCAGAACCCACAGAACAGCAGAGGGAAGCAGGGCTCCAGCCCAGGACAGCCTGGATGGTCTCTGGGTGAGGTCTATTCCACACGGAGCTGGGAGCTGGGAACGGAGTGGAGCAGAGCCCAGCCTGAGCAGCGTGGACCATCGAGACCAGAAGCCGGGCGGAGGGGGCCCTAGCGCCCTGAATATGTGAGCTGCGGCAGTTACGAGACCCCTCGACCCACAAACACCAAAGACTGTGGAGAAGGTCAGTGGGAAAAGCTGCGGGAGTGGAAGGAGTTTGCGGTTCGGCTTCCAGCCCCGGGGGCAGCAGAGGTGGGGCAGCTACAGCTGTTGTTACTTCCGGCTCCAGGCCCACCTGGTGGGAGGAATTAAGTGGCGGATCAGAGCAGGGGTGCACAGCCTGCCGAAGATCTAAGCCCAGTTCGGGTTGGGGGTTCTTGGGGAAGGAGCAGTGCGGGTCTGACAGAGCTGGCACCTCCCCCCCAAACGTGGAACATAGAACTCGTTAGTCTACAAGCAGTCATACCCCACTGAAAAACTCAAGGGTCAAGTTAGTTGGTTGGGAATATGGCCAGGCAGCGAAAGCACACCCAGATTCAGTCTCAGACTTTGGATTCTTTCTTTGGTGACAAAGAAGACCAAAACATACAGCCTAAAGAAGACAACAAAGTCATAGACCCTACAACAAAAGCCTCCAAGAAAAACATGAACTGGCCCCAGGCCATAGAAGAACTCAAAAAGGATTTGGAAAAGCAAGTTAGAGAAGTAGAGGAAAAATTGGGAAGAGGAATGAGAAGGATGCAAGAAAACCATGAAAAACAAGTCAATGACCCGCTAAAGGAGACCCAAAAAATACTGAAAAATACACTGAAGAAAACAACACCTTAAAAAATAGACTAACTCAAATGGCAAAAGATCTCCAAAAAGCCAATGAGGAGAAGAATGCCTTGAAAGGCAGAATTAGCCAAATGGAAAAGGAGGTCCAAAAGACCACTGAAGAAAATACTACTTTAAAAATTAGATTGGAGCAAGTGGAAGCTAGTGACTTTATGAGGAATCAGGATATTATAAAACAGAACCAAAGGAATGAAAAAATGGAAGACAATGTGAAATATCTCCTTGGAAATACCACTGACCTGGAAAATAGATCCAGGAGAGATAATTTAAAAATTATTGGACTACCTGAAAGCCATGATCAAAAAAAGAGCCTAGATACCATCTTTCAAGAAATTATCAAGGAGAACTGCCCTGATATTCTAGAGCCACAGGGCAAAATAGAAATTGAAAGAATCCATTGATCGCCTCCTCAAATAGATCCCAAAAAGAAATCTCCTAGGAATATTGTTGCCAAATTCCAGAGCTCCCAGATCAAGGAGAAAATACTGCAAGCAGCCAGAAAGAAACAATTTGAATATTGTGGAAACCCAATCAGAATAACCCAAGACCTGGCAGCTTCTACATTAAGAGATCGAAGGGCTTGGAATGCGATATTCCGAAGGTCAATGGAGCTAGGATTAAAACCAAGAATCACCTACCCAGCAAAACTGAGTATCATGCTCCAAGGCAAAATATGGACTTTCAATAAAATAGAGGACTTTCAAGCTTTCTCAGTGAAAAGACCAGAACTGAATAGAAAATTTGACTTTCAAACACAAGAATCAAGAGAAGCATGAAAAGGTAATCAAGAAACGGAAATTGCAAGGGACTTACTAAAGTTGAACTGTTTTGTTTACATTCCTACATGGAAAGATGATGTGTATGATTCATGAGACCTCAGTATTAGGGTAGTTGAAGGGAATATGCATATATATATGTATATGTTTATGTATATATATATAACAGAATGTGTATGTATGTATATATCTATGTGTATATGTATGTATGTGTATGTATGTGTATATATATGTATATATATATATAGTCTGTTTGTATGTATATATATATATGTAAAAGAGAGAGAGCAGACACAGGGTGAGTTGAAGATGAAGGGAAGATATCTAAAAGAAGTAAAATGAAATTAAGGGATGAGAGAGCAACATACTGAGAGAGGGAGATAGGGAGAGATAGAATGGGGTGGATTATCTCGCATAAAGGTGGCAAGAGGAAGCAGTTCTGTGGGAGTAGGGGAGAGGGCAGGTGAGGGGGGAATGAGTGAACCTTGCTCTCATCAGATTTGGCCTGAGGGGGAATACCATACATACTCAGTTGGGTATCTTACCCCACAGGAAAGAAGAGGGAGGAAGATAAAAAAAAATAAAAGGGGGGGATGATGGAGGAGAGGGCAGATGGGGGTGGAGGTAATCAAAACAAACACTTTGGAAAGGGGACAGGGTCAAGGGAGAAAATTCAATAAAGCGGGATGGGTTGGGAAGGAGCAAAATGTAGTTAGCCTTTCACAACATGAGTATTGTGGAAGGGTTATACATAATGATACATGTGTGGCCTAGGTTGAATTGCTCGCCTTCTTAGGGAGGGTGGGTAGGAAGGGAAGAGGGGAGAGAATTTGGAACTCAAAGTTTTAAAATCAGATGTTCAAAAAAAAAGTTTTTGCATGCAACTAAAAAATAAGATACACAGGCAATGGGGTGTAGAAATGTATCTTGCCGTACAAGAAAGGAAGGGAAATGGGGATGAGAGGGGAGGGGGGTGATAGAGGGGAGGGCTGACTGGGGAACAGGGCAACCAGAATATAAGCCATCTTGGAGTGGGGGGGAGGGTAGAAATGGGGAGAAAATTTGTAATTCAAACTGTTGTGAAAATCAATGCTGAAAACCAAATATGTTAAATAAATAAATTTAAATTTAAAAAATAAATAAATAAATAAATAAAGATGGGAAGAGCAGTATAAAATAATTGGTAGATGGGGGGACAGAGTCAAGATGGTGGAGTGAAAGCAGAGATGTACCCAAGCTCTCTCACAAATTCTTTCAGATACTTCTTAAAAAGTCAATCTGAACAAATTTGAGAGGTAGAAGCCACTAGAAAACTGAGTGTGGCATATTTCTAGCCCAGGAGAGTCCAGAGGATCAAAGGGAAGGTTCTGTTGCACTGGGCTGGGAGAGTGATGAGCATGAGGAACTACACACAACCCTACCAGAGTGGGAGCAGGCCCAGTGGGCTAAATTGCTGGCCCCAGTGATGATCTCCAGTGATGATCTCCAGCTCAGGACAGTCTGTCGGAGCCAGGTGAGACAGAAGAGCAAAGCCAGTTACTATGGCAGCAGCTGCTCCTGGGGCTATTAGCCTACAGACTAAACATTTCAAAGTCACCTTCTTGAACTTCCTGAGCCATGATACCAAGTAAGTGTTCTCATCCCTCCTTTGAATAACCCAGAGAATATTGCCCTAGGAAAACCCTGAAATAGTGTGTAACCAGAATGGCCTTTGTTTTCTTTGAGTGACTCAATTTATCTCAGTGAGCTTTACTAGGTGCTAAGCCCTGGGCCCAAACCCCATTAGGTGAACACAATCCATGTGGATGTGAACCTCCCAGGGTCCTAAGGGGAGGGGCCAACTCAAGAACCAATCACCAGAGCCTGAGCTCTGGTGATTCAGATGATGTTTGATGATGTCTGAAGCCCTCTAAGAAGGGAGGACAGAGCCATTTTTGCGGGGCTCTGGAGATGGTGTTGATGAGGAGACTCCAGGCAGCTGTAGCTAAGGAGCCCTCCAGCTTGTAAACCTGGATGCTGAAACTTTGTTGAACTCTGGTAACTACGTGTTGGGATTTGAATCAGACAAAGTCTGTTGATGTTTGTAATTTGTTTGCATTTTGTTTTGAAGTCAGGGTGCTGGCTTTTTCCCCTGAACTAACTGAATGATATTTGAATGCTGAATTAAAAGTAAGCTCGTCAAAAAAAAAAGGGTCAAAGCAAGAGAAGGGTATGTTTAAAGCAAAGAAAATCTATCACAAGAATGATTGGGTCCATAAAATCAGGTTTGGGGGCTACCGCAATGGCCTTGATCTGACTCAAAGGAATAACTCTAATGTAGGAATAACAACTCAGCTAGGAGAGGAAGGCAGCACCATGGAGTGGAGATGATGTCTTGAAACCATGGAGTGGAGAAGATGTCTTGAAACAGTAAAACCTTCTAGTGTCACTCAACTTCCAAAGTATGTTGTTTACCTATGATGTAATGGATAAAGCACTGCATTTGGGGTCAGAAGACGTGGATAAATTGGATCTCTTGACAATTCATGGATACCAGTGTAATACATGGGCTGTCTATTAGATATCTTTTGCATGATTAGCTCATCTCCTTTTCCAACTATACATCTCTGTGATGGTACCCTTTTTGCCTTTTCTCCTATTCACTTCTCATATTTCTTATATATTGGTATAAAGATCATGTCTCAGTTTCCTTCCCTTCCTTTCCCTTCTCCTCTCCCCTCTTCTTCTGATGGGGGAGGAGGGAAAGGAGGGAGAGAGATCCTGGCTTCCCCACCCCCACTTCACCTCTCAAGGACTGTCTCATGCAAAATCTTCTCTGAGCTTTGACTGTTCCTCTAACTGCCACTCTCTAGGACTTAGATTTTTAAAACCCTGTGACATGGCTAATTTTACCCAAGAAATCTCTCTTCTTTCTTCTGCTTCAATCACATAGGTGTTCATACTTTTTTAAAGCATTATAGGAAACTCCTTAACATTCCTATGCAATTTGGAGAGGAAAAAAAAGATAAAAGATGCTAAAAACAGAAAAAATGCCTCTCTCAAATTCCAAACTATATTTACATACACTTGAATATCCCAAACTTGTAACACATTTTTGAGAATCATGACATTACAGTTTAAAAAGGCTTTATAGATTATCTAATATAACCCATACCTAACTCATGAAAAGCTCCTATATTCCAGGTGAGCAATCATTCATTCTTTGCTTGAAAACTTCCAGTGATAGCAGCTCACCATAACAGCTTGATAACAAATTCTTATTTATTTTGAACACAAATATATCTTCCTGTAACTTCCAGAATCTTAGCTCTCCCTCTGATGCCAAAGAGAAAAAATGTCATCCCTCCTCCATTTGATAGTGTTTCAAATATTTGAAGACAGATATTATGTCCCTTTAAGTTTTCTGTAGTCTAGACATCACGATTTCCTTCAGTCTATCTTCATATGGCACATTTACAAATTCCCTTACTATCCTGTTTGCCCTCCTAGAATGCATTACATCTTTTTCCTGGTACCTTCCATAATATGATAACCAGAAACAAACCTTTTACTCCAGATGCTATTTGACTAGAACAAAGTAGAGAAGAAAAAGTCATTTCCCTTGTTCTAGGTTCTATATTCTTATTAATTCAGTTTAAGATCTGGATGCTTTTATGACAATCTCCTTGCCCTGCTCATTGATAGTGAGCTTTTGGCCCTCTAACTCCCCTAGGTTTTTTTTTCTTCTTTCATTTTGATTTTTGTTTTCAGGATCATAGGATACAGAACTATAAAGATCCATGAAGATACTTTAATTTCTCAATTTTATAGATTAGGAAACTGAGAATGTTTATGTTACGTGTTTGTTAGCAGGAGAAATGGGTGAAGAGGATTAGACAAAATGAAAATTTTAAAGAAAACAGAATACTACATTTGATTTTAGTAAGGTGACTCAATGTCCTTTATTGGGCATGATTGTATCAGACCTGTCCTGTATGGATAGGCACCTGAGATTAATCACCACATGGGACATCTTTGTAACATTACCAATGTTACAAAATCATCAATATTTCCAAATACTTCTCTGGGTGCCTGTCTTCAGCTGGCATGCTGATGAGGAACCTCATTCAGGTCCAGTACTGGAAATCTGGACTTCTAAGATGAACTGAGCATTATGTTTTATTTCATCACTAAGGACTGGTGCTAGGCATCTGAGGATGATGTGGAAATAATTCTACCATGTTGCGGGCAACCATGTCATAGCTAGACTTTATGACCCTACTAAGCAATATTATTATCTGAGAGTTTGAATATTTTTTCTGCATTAAATTTCAACATTCTATTTGGAATTTACAAAAGCAAAGTGAAGACTCAGACAGAAGGAATATCTTGCAAGAGTATGTTGTTCAAAATCCATAGGAAAGAAGCCCAGGAAGTGTCATAGTTGTTCCTGTCAGCTGGCATTAGACGATCTTGGTTATTCACATGACAGTTGTATCACATTCTTAGGGTAAATGGAAGTATGCCTCAGGATACTGCAATATTTGCAACAGTGGTCTTAAAGGATCAAGAGTGAATGATAGAAGTCAAATCCAGAGTTTTTGTATTAATAATCAGGAAAGGTATAATCCACGATACAATATTTTCTGAGATGTTGAAGACTCCATTTATTTTTTCAAGATTGTTATGATCACATAGTTGAAATTCTTGAATTTGTAGTGTGATAAAGTAATATGGCACAGTGAGAAAGAGCGCAGGATCTGTTGTCAGAGTACTCGGGTTCAAATACCTTTGTGACCTTAGGCATATCACTTAACATCACTAGCCTCAGTTTCTTCATCTTTTATATGTGAGATTTAGTCTAGATGGCCTCTGAGGTCTCTGCCAGATCTATCCCTATGATCCTCTGAGTCACCATTCACCATGGCTGAAATGGTGCCATTAGGAATCAGAATCCAAAGCATTCACACTAGTCGAGGAACCCAACTATAGATGGCAAGAATTTCCTTAGGAGATGAGAGCTTACACCAAGGAGTGAGTATGTTTTTTTGACTGAACCCAGCCACTGAGACAAATTCATGTAAAAATTAGACATGCCTTCTCCATTTAGGGGGTAAATGGGGTGAAAAAAGACTGGGTATCTAATTAAACAAGGTCTCTTCAAGCCAGTTGCATATGCCTAAGAGGCTGTATCAACTTTATCAGTATTAATCCTATCCCATCCAATAAGCATTTATTAAGTGCCTACAAATGCAAGGCCCTGTACTAGGTACTACAGATACAAGGGCCTACAGATACAAAACTGGGGATGACAAGCGACTGTTCCTGAAACATTTCTTCAATCTCCGCTCTGTGACTGTGACTGTAATCAAATGGCTCCTTGCTTTCTTTGCTGGGGAGAAACTGTCTGCAAAACATGCCCAAGTTTATCAACCTGTCACCATCAGTGATGCTCCTGCAGCCAGACTCGCCAAAGATCATTACCCTTTGAGTTGAACATTAAAAAATTTCATTTCACAGTTTGGTGTTGCTCTTAATATTCCCTACTATTTTATGGAAACCATACTTTTTAACACTCCAGTTGAGTTTCCATGTTTTGAAAATGTCTCAATAATGGGAATGTCAGATGAACTCAAGGACAGACCAGGAAGTTCTACATCATTTCAGTACATCAGATATTCAAGTTAAAAAAGAGAAACCAGAAATCAGAACTTCCAGCCCCATTTTCTTAGTCTATTGCATAAATGGCTTCTGCTATTCACTCCATCCAAGATAAGGCATATGCAATTCATGAATTCAAAATCTTGCGATCCATGCATTACAAACAAATCCAGACCAGCTTCTGTAATATTGGATTTGGACTCAGAGGACCTAGGTTTGAATCTTACCTCGGTTATTTGCTATCTGTCTCATCTTGGGCGAGTCATTCTCTTCTCTTAGCCTCAATTTTTGCCTCTCTAAAATGAGAGGGTGAGATTAAATGACTTCTGTGGTCCCTTACAGATTGAATGTGATTCCATTACTCTCCGATCCTTTCTGAGATTATTATCACGTATTTCTTCCGCAAAAGCCAAGAGCCATTGAGTCACTTCACCGCCTACTGGGAAAGGGTTTTAAAGTGTTGGGCTTGCCAATATGAGGATGCTTTTTTGGAATGTCAAGCAGTTATTAACTAATGAGGCTGTGATAGTACAGTATAATGAACACAAACAGGCTTCCTTGCCACTGTGGCTGCGCCATATGGCATTGGTGCTGTGCTTAGTCGCAAAAGTCCAGATGGCATAGAGGCACTGATTGCTTGGAACTCAAGAACAAGATCACCTACAAAAGAAAATGAGATACAAAGTGGCACAATTAGCTGAATGGGATCCCAGATTGGCACATTTCTTAAACTAAGTTGATAGGGTCAGCTTACAAAGAGACATATTGAAGAATTCAACTCAATTCGATAAGCATTTATTAAGCACCTACTATATGCAAGGCACTGTGCTAGGTACTAGGTATATAAAATCAAAATTGAAATATTAATTTTCTTCCTTGGGGGAGCAAGGAGGAAGAAAATTAGCACAAATCAAGTCAAGAAGCATTTATTAAGCCCTTACTAGTGCCAGGCATTATACTAAGTGCTGTGTATAAAAAAGAAAGTCAAAAGCGTAGTCCTTGGCCTCAGAAAAGTTACAGGTACAGATTAAATGAAAACATAAAATAATCAGAGGTAGAACACTACCAACAGGAAAGAGCTTCATAGGAGTTATCATTTAGCCTGAGCCTTGAGAGAATCGGGGTTCCAAGAGGCAGAGGTGAGGAAGGTAAAGTATCATAGGCATAGGAGACAGCTGATATAAAAAGACGGAGACTAGAAAGAGAATCTAAGAGCTAAATAATATGCAGTAAGTTTGGAAAGATATTGGAGCCAGATCATGAAGGATTTTAGAAGCCAAGTAGAGGGTTATCTACTTTATCCTAGATATACTAGGGAGCCACTGAAGCTTCTTAAGCAGGGAATTGACATTAATTAACAACCTTTCTCAAAGTAGCAATAATATTATCTGCCCATAAAGGACGATTCTTTTAATGAAATTCCATTATTCTAGAAGACACTCATCATGTTATCCTAGCAGCACTACACATAGAATATTGTATATGTACATGTTGTTACTGTTGTCATCATTATTCAGTCATTTCAGTCATGTCCAACTCTTCTTGACCCCATTTGGGGTTTTTTTGGCAGAGATACTGGAGTGTTTGCTATTTCCTTCTCCAGCTCATTTCATAAATGAGGAGCTAAGGCAAACAGGGTTAAGTGACTTTTCCAGGGTCATACAACTAGTAAGTGCCTAAGGCTAGATTTGAACTCATGAAGATGAGTCTTCCTGATTCCAAGCCCAGCATGCTATCCGCTGAGCCACCTTAGCTGCCTCTTATGTATATATAATATTACATAATTATTAACATAATATTTTATATATGAATTAGTAGGATTACCAGCTAAATTATTTGAAATTAATTTTAAAAGTGCAAGCAATCAAAATGCATTTAAATTTCATGGAATTGGCCACAAATCCTTGGTCAAGAATCCATAGTGCTTTTTCAGGATTGATTCAGGGGAATAACTTCTTGATCATGATAGAACCCATCTCTAAACAGATACCACTACTTCAAATTCCTCTAAGACAACATAGCATTTTAGAGCTTTAAGGGAACTTAGTCCAGAGTCAACTTCCTCACTCGGACTTAAAGGAAACTAAAACAAATTCTATATGTGACTCTATCTGCATCCACCACTGTCATTTTTACAAAGAATTTGTTTTTGCTAGAAAATATGAAGCTGGGAAAAGATAAGTTTGCAACTCACTATTCCTGGGAAAGACTGAACTGAACGAAGATTGAGACGTCGAGATTTGTTTCTCAAAAGCTGGGACTGCATGACATTGCCATTTTGAGCACCTTTGAAAGTATTCCTCCCAGGGTGATTGGCAATAGAAACACTAAAATGCATCTAAGCCCTCTAGGTTTTACTTTTCAGTGATGTTTTCTGGGAAATTATCAGAACCACAAAGTAAAAGAAATTCTTCTCTGATCATCACAAATGCTCCCCGTGCCTGGAAATCCCAGCTAAAATTTCCTCCTCTACAACATGCCTCTCCTCAACCTCTGTAATGCTAGTGTCTTCCCTCTGTTGATTATCTCAAATTTATCCTATATGTATCTTGCTTGCATGATTGTTTGCAAGTTTTCTCACCTGTTAGAGCAGCTGTGAGCAACTTGAGGGTAGGGACTGACTTTTGCCTTTCTTTGTATCACCAGCACTTAGCATAGAAGGAACTTAATAAATGTTTATCTACTGATTGACAAATAGTGAAGTGGATTAGTCTGTTATTTCTCAACCTCCTAACATGACACAAAAAGAATATTATTATTCTGCTGGTTATTAGATGCGGGTGGGTGAGTTGTCTATGCATGTATGTGCTTTAGGGCTTTTTTTGTTATTCAGTGGTTCAGTTATGTCTGACTCTTCGTGACCCCATGGACCAACTGTTCCTGGGTTGGAGCAAAGAAACTGGAGTGGTTTGCCATTTTCTCTTCCAGTTTTATGCAGGCAGGGGTTATGTGACTTGTCCAGGGTCACACAACTAGTAAAAGTGCCTGAGGTCACATTTGAACTCCTGTTTTTCTGGCTCCAGGCCAAGTGCTCTATCCACTGTGAGATAATGTAGTCTTGCTATTCCCTTCGGGTTCCCTAATCTTTTATTAAAGCCATAATTTTAAGCACATTTATTAAGCACTTAATATATGTCAGGCATTGTGCTAAGTTCCAAGGATATGAAGAAAGGCAAAAACAATTCCTGCCTTCAAAGGGCACACATTCTAATGGAGGAGACAACATGAAAATAACCACGTACATACAAGATATATTCGGAGTAATTTGGAGGTAATCTCAGATGAAAGATATTATTGAGGAGGATTAGGAATGACTTCTTGCAGAAGGTATTTTATCTGAGACTTAAGACACCAGGGAAGGCAGGAGGCAGAGTTGAGGAGGAAGAGAATTCTGGGAATGGGAGTCAGTCAGTGAAAATGCACTCAGGAGATGGAGTGACAAGTTTGGGAAATTGCAAGGAAACCAGTGTCAATTGTCAATCCAGTGTCTCTGGATTGGAGAGTATATGGAGGGGAGTAAAATGTAAGAAAACTGGAAAGATAGGAAGGGGCCAAAAGTGATGGGTTTTAAAATGTCAAAAGAGGAATTTATACTCGGTCCTAAAGGCAATAAGGAATACCGGAGAGGATTTCTGAATTGGCAGATGACATGGTCAGATCTGAACTTTAGAGAGATCATTTTGGTAGCTGAGTACAAAACATATGTGACAAAATATACAACCTCTTGCCCCCATAGTCCTCCATCTCTCCATCAAGAAGAGAGAAGTATGATGGTAACATATATCTCTTCTCTGGTCCCAGTATTGGTCATCTGCATGTTTTCCAAAGTAGATGGGCAGTAATAGAATGCACCAGAATATCTGCTTATTTCTATTGCCTGTTGCTGAGACATACACGAATAGGCGAGATGTAATATAACAAGTAGGCTTGTCTGACTGAACTTTGAGATCACACCTAGGGAGCTACAAACATTAGATAAGGGTATTGGAGAGCCCATCTTACTGGCCATGATAGAGAGTTTTCATTTGAAGTAACTGAAAGCCAATTCAAAAACCTTACAAGGCAAGTAGCATGATCAAAATAATGCTTGAGGAAGATCATGCCTGCTGTTGTGGGCTGAATCAGTGAGGAGGAGCAAGAGGCAGAGAGGCTGATGCAGGGGGTGGTGAAGGCATTCGTTAAATGATGATGGTGATAATAATGCATGGTTAATAGCATAGGACTATTTATATTGCGGTACTTTAGAGCAGCAAACGTAAGAGATGGTCCCGGGGAGTCTGAAGCAGGGGCTTTTATCTAGCCTTTACAATTTTCCCATCTCAGCTCTTATGAAGCACAATTTGTCTCTCTAGCTTTTAGAGACTATACTCTCACAATAGGAGAATATCCTATTTAACAGCCAAAATTTAAAAAAAAATAAAAACAATCATAAAAGTCCTATGGACAGGAAAAAAGAACCCTGCTTTGTAAATGCTATTCTATTTCCAACGACTCTCTCTTCTACAATTTTCCTGGAGCATTTTGCTCAACTCATCTTTACCCCTATTCACATACTATTATTACTATTCATTTTTGCACACATCATGTCTTTCCCATTGGTCTCCCACTGCATCTGTGGCCATCGAGAGTCATCCTGACCTCTTCCTGTTCCTTCTCTTCTCCTCCTGTCCACCTGGGGAGTCATATCCTTACATGTGGTTTTGATCACTTCTACTTTGCAAGATATCTTGGGGTTTGGGGCCTAGATTTTTTTCCCTTCCCTATGTATCTATTTATTCTATCACTGTTTCTTTTTTAAACTGGGGCAATTAACTCTTTGTTTCATGTAGTTTTTATGCATGATTTCTTGACATATAGCTCTGGTAAACCAGGCTTTGATAAATTCAATTGGGATACAAATGGTGCTACTTGACTATGCCTTTAAACCCAAATCACTCTGCCTCTCTCTGATTGGTTGATAATAGGTCCCAGGCCAAGACTCACTTACTCATTGTGTGAATTTTGATGGCTTAGAGTGAGTGTAAATAGCAGTTATTTCTGTTCTTGCCAAAAACTCTGGGGATCTTCCCCACCTTAATTGATTCTTTTGAGGAGTCAAACTAGTCCATCTTTTGCCTCAATTCCTACCTAGCCTTTAATCAATGAATGGGTGTTGCCTTAGACAAACTGAAACCCAGGAAAGACCTTAGCTTTAAAAGGTCGAGGTCTCCCACTGCATCTGGGGTTATTTCCAGTTGTCCTGACCTATGTCTTGCCACTGGACTCAGATGACCTTAAAGAAAAGAATGAGGCTGATGAGTTTGCATGGCTCTACCTGCCTCACTTAAATCCAACTCACTTGAAAATCAAGACATCCCTCTCCTGAATTCATCTTCTTTGAGAATGAAGGACAGCAATCTCTCCCATTATGATATAAAGGCAAATAGCACATTATTTTCCATTTTTACATCCCCAGTACCTAACACAATGCTTTGCAATTGTTGTTGAAATTCATATTTGTTGTTGAAGTCAGTTGAACTCCAGACATGGGACTGAGACTCCCTACCAAAATGCCCAGAAACACACCTCTGTTGTTGATTTGTAAATTATTTCAAGTTATCATTTGTATTCCTATAATTATCATATCTTTATAAGTTGCAGGATATGAATTATACTGTATAAGACTTACCTCTAAAATCCTGTAATATTAAATGTTTTTTTCCCATAGAATTAGAAACCATTTATCAAAAATCATTCTTCAAAAGGTAGAGGAACCACGGAGAGAAATTCTAGGGAGTATGTATGGTAGTATGGTAGAAAGAATGTTGTACTTAGCCCAGAGTTTGAATTGCTGCTCTGCAATTTACCTGTCTCACTTAATCTCTCCAAAATTCAGTTTCTCCTTTATAAAATGAGAGAACCGAATAGAGCTAGAAGGAGTCACAAAATCATGTTGACTGGCTCCACTACAAATTCTGTTAAATGGGCCCTCACTGCAGCAAGGCAATTTTTTTTACATCTCCCTTGTGCTTGTCCTTTATTCTCAAAGAGGACCATGACATCACGGAAATGATGGCATGACTTGTGGTTGACTTCGATTTGATTGAGGGAGGGCTGTGCGAGGTCACCAGCCTCATGTTCTCATCCAGAGCCATCTGGGTCCAACTAATCAGTCCCTAGAGGCAGTAAGGGTGGGGCCTTGAGTCAGGAAGACTCATCTCCCCGAGTTCAAATATGAATTCAGAAACTTACTAGCTGTGTGGCCCTAGGTAAGTCACTTAACCCTGTTTGCCTTAGTTCCTCATCTATAAAATGAGCTAAAGAAGGAAATGGCAAACCACTTCAGTGTCTTTGCCAAGAAAACTCCAGATGGGGTCATGAAGAGTTGGACACAACCAAAAAGACTAAACAACAAATCAATCCCTACCCCACTTACCAAAATGACTGTTTCAAATATTCTCATCTCTCCTCAACCCTCCCACTCCCTAATAGTACCTTCTCCACTTTCTTAGCTGAGGACCTCACCTAATACTTTGGAAAAAATTGAAGCCCTTCTTCCACCAGAAAACTCCTCTTCTGCCCTCCACCTCATCTTAGTCACTTAGACATCTTCTCCCCCTATCTCCTCCATCCCAGTCTCAAATGAAGAGGTAGCCTTTCTCTTGGCCAAAGTAAAACTCTAAATAAGCACCTTTGATCCTGTCCTCTTCCATCCTCTTCAGTGTATTAACTCTTCTATCATCCTTATTCTTTCACTTATCTTCAGTTGAATTTTCCTGTCTACTGTCTTCTTTCCTGCTGCCTACAAACATGTCCATGTTTCTCCCATTCTAAAAAACAAACCAAAAAACCCAGCACCCTCACTTCCATCCTGTATGTCTCCTCTGTCAGCTATCTAAACTTTATGAGAAAGCTATCTAAACCAGGTGCTTCTATTTCTACTCCTCTCACTTGCTTCTAAAACCTTAGCAATCTGGTTCCTCACTCCATCATTCAGTTGAAACTGCTCTTTCCAAAGTTACCAAAGACTTAATAGTTAGCAAATCTAGTGACTTTTTCTTAGTCTTCTTTATTCTTGATATCTCTGCAGCATTGACATTGTTCATCCTCTTCTCTCTGGGTTTTCACAATGCTGTTATCTCCTGGTTTTTCTCCTCCTATTTGTCTATCTGATTTTTCTTCTTTGGTGGATAGATCCTCATGCAGGGCATTCCAAATGACTGTGGGTGTCCCCTCATTGTTTTTTATGGGTCCTTTTATCTTCTCTCTCTATTGTATCTCATTTGGGGAACTCTTTAGTTCCCTTGGATTTAATTATCATTTCTAAACAGATGAATCCCATAACTATCTATCTGTCTGTCTATCTATCTATCTATCTCTCCAGCCCATCCCTCTCCAGAACTCTAGTCTCACATCAACTAACAGTGCCTTTCCCCTGAGGTTATCTTCCATATACACAGTATATATGTTATATGTAAATAGTTTTTGGTGTGATATCTCCTCATAAGAATGTGAATTTCTTGAGAGCAAGGACAGTTTTTTGGGGCCTTTTTTTTAATTCTCTGTGCTTAGCACTTAATAGTTAATTAATAAATCCTTGTCACTTCTGACTTTCAATCTATGACCCTTTGTTTAGAAATACTCTAGAGTGTTTATCTTTGTTTGCTGTTTTATTTTCTTGTTTTATTCTTTATAAAGTCTTCTTACAACAGATTTTGTGAAAGTGTTAGACTGGTCCAAGTCTTCCTCCAATATCATCTTAAGGTGTCAAGATAACAGTTGCAAACTGAAAAGCCTTGAGAATAGACCCAGAAAGCGATTATATTAGAGTCAATATAACTATATGACAACAAATCTAAATCTAGATAGAGTTATTATGAGGTAGAGATGAGGTGTTACTTCCTAGTTCTATTTAGTCCATGTGTGACCTTGGGCAAGTCAATTAATTTTTCTAGGTCTCATTTTCCTCATCCATAAAATATAGGGATTTAAAATATATGACCTCTATGGTCCCTCCCAATTCAAAATCTTTGATACTAACGTTGGTTATCATGTGGTGTATTTTTTAACATCTCCCCCTCACCCCCAAGAAGAGAATACGGTCTACTCTGATAGAAGGGTATGATCTATGTCCATAAAGAGAGGACAACAGAGCCTGACATAGAGTACTACTCAATAAATGCTCTGTTTATCTTATTGTTTACAATCTTTCTATTCATTATCTATTATCTATTGTTTATCTATATATTATCTGTTAGCTATCTATCCATCTATTATCTATCCATCTATTATCTATTATTTCTCTATTATCTATAGTTATCCATATATTATCTATTATATCCATCCCTTATTTATCATGTGTTATCTATTATCTATCTATCCATCCATCTGTTATCTATCATCTAGGTATTATCTATCATCTATACATTAATCTATATATAATATAGTTGTCTATCATTCATCTATCCATTGATTATTATTTATCTATTATCTATCTATTCCTGCAGTATCTCCCTATTATTTATATATTATCTGTATTATGCAATCATCTAGTATATATTATGTATCTATTACTTATTTATCTATCCATCTACTATCTATCCATCCACAAGCATGAAATTACAGATTTTTGAAGAGATATAGTAAGTCGTTTCATAGTATATTTGGGATATTCAACCCATTGCTTTAGTAAGAAACTATATTATTAAAGATTCCACATCCATAACTACTATTACACCAAAGACCTCTTCAGATATACCTATATCACCAGATGTTTTCTTACTGGCCTTGCCATGCACTAAAAGAATAAATTTAAAATTCTTGTGTTCCATATGCTAATAACTGTGGTCAGCATTTTTAGTAATTGACATTTACAGAATGAATGCAATGTGATAGATAAAGCTGAAAAGTAGGAAATTCCACAGAATCACCCTCTTAAAACCTTGTATTCTAATGAAATGAAGAAGAAAAATTGCAAATAGATTTGTTTCTACTTTTTCCTTCATCTCCAACTCTTACTGGTCCAAAGTCGAGTCTATATAAGTTCCTGACAAACCCAGGAGAACTAGCCCCTGGCAAACAGAGCAGCAAAATTAGATATCTAAGGAGTTCAAAACTTGATGCACAACCAGGAAAAGTCTAAAAGGACCCACTCCACACCAAATATTAGTGAGTGAAAACAAAAGCATCAGGAGTACTATGATTACTTCAGATTTTTCTAACCCAGTCATCCCCTCTCACCCCAGAAAAATTTATTTTCTATTGCTCCTCCCCTTTTCCCATTATTTTAAATTCAAATTAGCTCACAGGGCTGTAATTGCAGATTTAGAGCAGGATGGGGGTGAGGGGGTGGGGCTCAGGCTCTTCATTATACAGATGAGTAAAGTAAAGCCTAGCATGGTCAGGTGACAGCCCCAAAGTCACAGAGGTAATAAATATCAGAGGTGGGATTAGATCCCAGGTCCTTCGACTCCAAATGGCTAACATTAGAGCATGTGCATTTCTACATGGCGACAGAAGGAATGACAAAAATGGATCTCCTCAACAAGGAAAAGATTTTTCTTACAATATGTGATCACCCAATCAACACGCGTTAATTATCTACTTAACCGTGAGGCACTGTTCTAGCCTCTGGAGATAAAAATACTCTCAAGTTATTAAAGACAGGTATTCCCCACCCATCCCCAACCAGATTAAAACTCTTAAAGGCCAGAGGCAGAATCTTCTACTTCTTTAGTACAGAGTTCCCAATGTGGTCTTCACATAAATTTTGTTGATTGATATATTATACCTTTCATGATATAATTTAAGCTTGTTCCAATTTGAGTCATCCTTTTTAGACATAATAAAGCTGCACGCAGTAACTCATACAAGTTCTCCTTCACGTGAAGAACTTGAAGACATTTCCAACTTAAACTATATTTTAACGGGGAAATAGGATATACAATTACTTTCCATTTACTCATAGGACTTCCCAATCTCCCCTCATCTCACCTCCCCCCCAGCCCCATACCATAATACCTAAACCTGCTCTTGTTGTATCCAATGGAGTTATATCCTGCGAAACAATGGCATTAAAGGTGAAGGTACAATATTATTCCTGCAGTACTTAGTAGGTGCTTAGTCTGCATACTTAGTACTCAGTAGTCTGGGTACTTAGTAGGTGATTTAAAAATACTTGTTAATGGCTTTTTCGTCATGACCCTCAACTTCAGCCCCTTACTTAGCTTATAGAAGTTCTTTGGTTTTGGTTTTGTGTTCTTTTATTGAAAACAAAACATTTGGGAATTAAATATGACATTTTGGTGCCTCTTCAACCAAGTCTTCATTTATTCCAAGTCAACACTGCACACTGCTCAGAACAAGTAGCAGTTCTTCAAAGACTGTCGAGTTGCACACCCCAGTGCTCATCAGACCTAATTAATTTTTGCATTATTATTTTTTAAATATTTCATTGTACTTTCAATATAAATTGATACAATAAAAACCAAGCAAGAACACAGCATTTTGCATTATTATTTTATCAGGTCTCACATTTTGGCACTAAATAATGAGATAAATCATCCAGGAAACAGCAGGAAAACACCAATAAAGACAAATACCATTATCTTAACTTTCTCACATTGCTCACATTGTGCTTTTCTCTAAGACCTCCAGTTAGAGGGGTTTGTAGGGGGCTGGGTAGGGGACATGGTAGGGGGGAACAGAGGAAAGGAAAAGACCGTTCAAAATGAATCCTGCAATAAATATTTAAATTGTGATATTGTTCATACTAGATGAAAATACAGTAAAAGGCAAATACAATACTTCTCTCCACAGTGATATAAAGATAAACAATAATAATAGTTATGATTTACAGCAAAATGCATAGAGGAATAAAATTGATGAAAAATCAGCAAGTAATGAGTTGCACAAGGAAAAAAAGTTGCCATATAAAATCTGGGTAAGCATAAGAATTCTACAACCACTGGAAAGTTCACATATGTGTGTATAATATATATATATGTATACACACGTGCGCATATGTGCATAAAAGTATAGATCGATATAATTGGGTATATGTGTGTATTGTGTATGCATATATATATATGCACATGCATACATACACAACAAGAAACAGTCATTCACATGTATTTGTGTGAATATATGGGAATGAATATGTTTGGTTATATATACACACAGATGTATCTATATGTGTATCTACGTATTATATGCATGCATATATACTTATACATTTATATATATGTATATATATGTCAATGAATGTGAATATATATTAAATATATGTGGATAAATATACACTAACAGGTATATACATGCATATATACCCAAATATATATATATATATATATTTCACATGTATCAACATTCATTCACATATATACAAATCAATATATGTGTATATATACCCAAATAGATTCATTCACATATATTTCTACAAGTATATATGTATATATACTTATACATCCAAATATATTTGCTCACATATATTTTAGATAATATTCAGAGAAAATTCTAATTGCTTTACATTTCCTTACACTTGAAACACAAATACCTAATTTTTCTTCCTATCATATTGAAGTTACAGAAAAGCTCACTAAATAATGCAAATCCCAACAACAATTTCATAAGGAATACATTTCTCTTTAATAGATATAATTGAAAAGGAACATCACTGAGTACCAATCATGCTTCTTTTCTACCTTCCAAAAAAAATGCTACTCTGACACAACTAAATCCAGTCATAGTTTGACAGATTAAAGTGCTCTATTAAATTTATCCTGGAATGTTAAGAAAATCCTATTTACCCTAAGCATTTTTCCAATGATCTCACAAGAGAATTAATGCTCTTTCTTTAAAATCCATCCCAGAATTTCTATTCTTTATTTCTGAAAGTTTCTATCTATAGCATAATGGGGTCTGGCCAATAAGGGTTTAGTCCTAGGAGCATGATCATTTCGTGAGCCTGCTTCTGGAAATGCTTAATAATATATAAATTAATAACAAAATAATATTTTATGGAATAAAAGGAACTGCTCTCTACTTGGAGCACATGTGGGTATTCTCTATTTTCCAGTCTGCTAACCACATGTTGAAGAAACAGACTTTTGATTGGCTACTGAGCCAGAGGCAGGTATGCATTCAAAAGGCATTAACAGACTCTACTGCCAGGCTGCATCCAAGTGAAGAGGGGATCTACAAGCCTCCTATTGGGAAGAGAGAGAGCTAGCACCAGTGCCTTATTCTCCCCATCCAGGTCAAAATGGAGCCATGAGCACATGGTGCTGCTGTTTTCTCTATCTGTGTTGTGTCAGCCCTTTCCTGACTTAGACAGAGTTATAAAAACTGACGAGACTAGGCTGTCACTTTGTGAGAAAGCTGATGGGGGTGCAGTGGCAGGAATCCATCCTGCAGTCTACAAGCCACCCAGGCTGGTGTGGGGCAAAGGCAGGCTCACCAAAAACAGCAAAAACCAGCCCCCTCATTGAGCAATTTACTGTAACAATAGGAAAAGCAACTGTTTTTTAAAAAGCTTTCATATTATTCTAACCTCTATTTAAACCCATGGTGAGTGAATTGCTTACTTTCTCTCTCCATCTTTGGGGTTGCCCATCTTTTCCTTCAAGTATATTTAGCCTTGATCTGAAATCATATCTGGGGTTGGTGCTTTTTCTCTGTTGTTGAAATCATCATTATTATTTTATTAGAGGTAGAATAAAAAAAGTAGATTGAGTGCTGGGTTTGGCTTTCCGGGCCTCAGTTTCTTCAAATTTAAAATTAGGGGGTTAGTCTTAAGGGCCTCCAAAGTCACTTCCAGTTTTAAATATATGTTGCTATGATTCTAAGACACATACTAAGTCATGGAAAAATTGTAGTCTCTGTTGGTTGACTAAGTTCCCATACCAGGAGTCTCCCTAACTGGTAAAATCACAGATTCTATGTTCATTTTAATATAATATCTCAAACTTCTATAGGACACTTCTTTGAAAGAGTGCATGGTGCTTCCTTTGTCCTTGTGAAATTTCAAATACTGTTCAGATAGAGACATATAGGGATTAATTATTAATAAATCTTGGAGAGAAGACTCAAAAAAGAATAGAAAAGATAAGAAATGGTTCCTTTGCTTCCCTTTCCCCTCTCTTCCTCCCTTCAAAAAAAAAGGAAAATAAAATTAGAAGATATGTATAACTACTAGTCACATCTATAAAATCTGTAGAACAACAGTGTATCTCTAATAATAATGATAATAATATTAATATGGCAATTTAAGTTTTGCAGAGCACTTTACATATACGATCTCATTTTATCCTCATATCAACCATGGAAGGTAGGCGCTATTATTATTCCCACTTTACAGATGAGGAAACTGAGGCAGTCAGAGACTAACTGATTTGCCCGAAGTTACACAAACTAGTAAGTGTCTTTGGCCAGATTTGAACTCAAGCCTTCCTGATTCCAGATCCAGTGCTCTATCCATTGTCCCACCTAACTGAGATATTTGATGAAAATATGATCAGAGAGAATGTTTTAACAATTTCCTATAAATCTTCATAAATATACAACTAAGATGAATAGTGAATATAAGAGATTGAAAGGCAATAAAATATTTTCCATGTCTATTAGTAATATATAAAAAAAACTTAAATATTTGACGTGGTAGAACAAAATGCAGCCTTGAAGGCTCTCTTCAAGCATGGCAGCTCCAACGCATTGAAATCATATCTATTCTATGATAGATGCAACCATGAAAGTGACTTAGTTCATTTTGGAGGAGGTAATGTTAGAGAGAAATTTGTTTATCTTGGGGTTTTAGGGAACTTCAAACTGAATATGAATCATTCATGATGTGGCAGCCAAAAAAATTAATACCATCTTGGGCTGCATTAAAAGATAATCCCACTGTGTTCCCTCCTAGTCAGACAGCATCTGGAGTATTGTGTTCACACCTGGTCACTGTACCTTAAGAAGAACATTAAAAACCTAGATCCAGAGGATGATAAAAGGCCTTAAGTCTATATCATAAGAGTATTAGTTGAACACTGTGGAAATGATAACTGCCTTCATGTTTGTCAAGGGCTGTAACATGCAAGAGGAGTTAGACTTGATCTGTTTTGCCTCAAGAAAGCAGGACTGGGAATGAGTGGAAGTTATAAAGAGAAAAATTTGGGTTTGATATCAGAAAAACTTACTGATAATTAGACCTGTTCAAAAGTGGAATAGGCTACCTTGAGAGATGGTGGGTTCCCCATTATTGAAAGTCATCAGGAAGAGGTCAGACGACCATTTGTTAGGATAGAGAGAGAGAGGAAAGAGAGAGAGAGAGAGAGAGAGAGATAAACAGAGCACTTATTAAGCACTCTGTGCCAGGAACTGTGCACTGTGCTAAGCCCTGAGGATATAAATGAGCAAAGCAGCCTCTGCCCTCAGGGTGAACACATTTTAATGATGGAAGCACTGTACATTGATGGCTGAGAATTGCCTTATTCTGGGTAAAACAAGGTGAAAGCTGGATTATCAGAATCTGGCATTCCAGGGGCATTATCTAGGGCTGAGAGGAGAGGAAGAGTGGTAAGGTTAGGGTAATGGCCAGAGTGTAGGCAGCACGGTATGGGAAAGGTGGGGAAGTGATGTAGAGACCTTGTTCCAGGAAAATAAAGCAAAATCTCATCTATCAGTTCCCTGAATCTAAGGGGTGGTGTCCAAGGTTCCTTCGGGAGGAAGATGAGAATGATGGACAGAATGCAGGTAACAGTGTGAAAGTGGCTGAGAAGTGTCATAGAGGCCTGGTTCCTGCCCAAATAAGAGGAAAACTCATCTATCAAAGCAAATCATCGCCTCTTCTTTATTATTCCCTCTTTGAATATGGGTTGGACTAATACTGAATTCCCTTCTGACTTTCAGATTCTGTGATTTTATGATCTGCTGAGTATCAACATCAAACAAGATATAAAATCAGCCTACAAGTATTTATTGTCTACTATGTGCCAGGCAGTGTGCCAGTCGCTAGGGACACAAGTATAAAGAATAAAACAACTCCTACTCGTAAGGAGTTGTTTTGTATATGTTGAGATGTATACAAGAATCTTGGGTTCTAATCCATCCTCATATAGTCATTATAGGTTGAAAGTAGGACTCAAACTCAGGTGTTACTGATTTTAACATTGGCTCTCCACTATGCCAGAATCTTCATTTAAAAAAAAAAAAGTTAAGAGAACCAGGACTTCTGGGCTTGGCGTTAAAGCTAACTAATTATACTGCAATTGTAGACAATACATACATGTAATTGAAAGACAGGAAGAAAAAGAAACAGGGAAAACCTATTTGTTGAAAAGTACTGTGCTGTTGAGAAGGCAATATTCCTGAATGAACTGCTTTGTCTGTTTGTGGTGTATATGTCCTTGGAGGCATCTTCATGTGAGGCTATACTGCAAGCTTTCCTGGGTCTTGGGCACAGGGAGTTAGACAATGACACCAGGATAATGATAACTGTATCCATAACCCTGCCTTCTAAGCCTTTGCTTATTCTGTTAAATGTACATGAGGGAGGGCAGAGCCAAGATGGTGGCTGGAAAGCAGGACCTTGCTTACAGCTCTCCCCCAGGATTCTCCAAACACCTATAAAAATGGCTCTGAACAAATTCTAGAACTGCAGAACCCACAAAATAGCAGAGGGAAGCAGGGCTCCAAACCAGGAGAGCCTGGTCGCTGGGTAAGGTCTATCACACCGTGCTGGGAGCTGAGTGGAACAGAGACAAGCATGGGCTGCGCCCGGGTCAACCAGACTGGGAGCCGGGCCAAACAGGCCATAGCACCCTGAATCAGTGAGCTATGGCAGTTACCAGACTTCTCAACCCACAAACACCAAAGACAACAGAGAAGGTTAGTGGGAAAAACTGCGGGGACAGAGTGAAAGGAGTTCATGGTTGGCCACCCCAGGGGCAGTGGAGGTGGTGCAGCTCTGAGGCTGCTTCCAGAGCTACAGCTGCAATTGCGTCCAGCCACAGGCCCACCTGGTGGGAGGAATTAAACGGCAGAACAGAACAGGCATGCAGAGCCTGCTTAGATCTGAGTTGCGGCCCAGGTTGGTGGTTCTTCGGGGAGGAGGAGTGCTGGGGTGGCAGAGCTGGCTATATAGAAATAGCTCGAAAAAAGAACAGCGCATCCCCTCAAGCTTGGGACAAAGTACTCTCTACTCTACAAGCAGTCATACCCTGACAAAAAGCTCAAGGGTCAAGTAGTTGACTGGGAACATGGCCAGGCAGCCAAAACAGACTCAGATTCAGACTCAGACTTCAGAATCTTTCTTTGGTGACAAAGAAGATCAAAACATACAGCCAGAAGAAGTCAACAAAATCAAAGAGACTACATCAAAAGCCTCCAAGAAAAACATGAACTGGTCTCAGGCCAAGGAAGAGCTCAAAATGGATTTGGAAAAGCAAGTTAGAGAAGTAGAGGAAAAATGGGAAGAGAAATGAGAGTGATGCAAGAAAAGCATGAAAAACAAGTCAATGACTTGCTAAAGGAGACCCAAAAAGTACTGAAGAAAATAACACCTTAAAAATAGACTAACTCAAATGGCAAAAGAGCTCCAAAAAGCCAATGAGAAGAAGAATGCCTTGAAAGGCAGAATTAGCCAAATGGAAAAAGAGGTCCAAAAGACCACTGAAGAAAATACTACCTTAAAAATTAGATTGAAGCAAGTGGAAGTTACTGACTTGATGAGAAATCAAGATATTATAAAACAGAACCAAAGGAATGAAAAAATGGAAGACAATGTGAAATATCTCATTGGAAAAACCACTGACCTGGAAAATAGATCCAGGAGAGATAATTTTAAAATTATTGGACTACCTGAAAGCCATGATCAAAAAAAGAGCCTATCATCTTTCAAGAAATTATCAAGGAGAACTGCCCTGATATTCTAGAGCTAGAGGGTAAAATAGAAATTGAAAGAATCCAACAATTGCCTCCTCAAAAAGATCCCAAAAAGAAAACTCCTAGGAATATTGTTGGCAAATTCCAAAGCTTCCAGATCAAGGAGTAAATACTGCAAGCAGCCAGGAAGAAACAATTTGAGTATTGTGGAAACACAATCAGGATAATACAAGATCTAGCAGCTTCTGCATTAAGGGATCAGAGGGCTTGGAATATGATATTCTGGAGGTCAATGGAGCTAGGATTAAAACCAAGAATCACCTACCCAGCAAAACTGAGTATCATGCTTCAAGGCAAAATATGGATTTTCCATAAAATAGAGGACTTTCAAGATTTCTCAGTGAAATGACCAGAGCTGAATAGAAAATTTGGCTTTCAAACACAAGAATCAAGAGAAGCATGAAAAGGTAAACAAAAAAGAGAAATCATAAGGGATTTACCAAAGTTGAACTGTTTTGTTTACATTCCTACATGGAAAGATGATGTGTATAATTCATGAGATTAGGGTAGCTGAAGGGGAAGTACATACATACATACATGTATGTATATATATATATGTATATAGACAGAGGGCACATGGTGAGTTGAATATGAAAGGATGATATCTAAAAAAGTAAAATCAAATTAAGGGATGAGAGAGGAATATATTGAGAGAGAGAGAAAGGGAGAGATAGAAAGGGGTAAATTATCTCACATAAAAGTGGCAAGAAAAAGCAGTTTGTTGGAAGGGAAGTGGGGGCAGGTGAGGGGGAATGAGTGAATCTTGGTCTCATTGGATTTGACCTGAGGAGGGAATAACATACACACTCAATTGGGTATCTTACCCCACAGAAAAGAAGGAGGAAGGAGATAAGAAAAGGGGGCATGACAGAAGGGAGGACAGATAGGGGGAAGAGGTAATCAAAAGCAAACACTTTCAAAAAGCAACAGGGTCAAGGGAGAAAATTGAATAAAGATGGATAGGATAGGAAGGAGCAAAATATAGTTAGTCTTTCACAACATAAGTATTGTGGAAGGGTTTTGCATGATGATACACATGTGGCCTATGTTGAATTGCTTGCCTTCTTAGGGAGGGTGGGTGAAGAGGGAAGAGGGGAGAGAATTTGGAACTCAAAGTTTTAAAAGCAGATGTTCAAAAAAATTTTTACATGAAACTAGGAAATAAGATATACAGGCAATGGGGCATAGAAATCTATCTTGCCCTACAAGAAAGTAAGGGAAAAGGGGATGGGGGGAAGTAGGGTGACAGAAGGGAGGGCTGACTGGGGAATGGGGCAATCAGAATATATGCCATCTTGGAGTGGGGGGGAAGGGCAAAAATGGGGAGAAAATTTGTAATTCAAACTCTTGTGGAAATCGATGCTGAAAACTAAAAATATTAAATAAATAAATAATGATTTTTTTTAAAAAAAATGAAAAAATTTAAATGAGTCAGTCATAGATCATGGAACAGCCAGAAGTCCCAAATCATTGACCGCAAGTGTCTATATATACGTGGAAAGGGTCTCATGAAATAAACACTAGCATCAGTGTGAACCCCTCATAGCGTGCTGTCATTATTACATGGATTCAGTTATAGCATGGGTCAAATCATGCCTCCTAAAACGTAATTATAGGCAAGATAAACCCAATATTTCAGCAGTTACTGGAGGCATTTAGAAAACGTTATTTGAATAAGGTGAGTATGATCTTAACTCCCAAAACCACTATTCTAACATGTTATGCGAAAGTATAAATCAATCCAACATTCCCCAAAAAGAAGAAAAAAAGAAAAAAAAGCTTATCTTTTGAATCTTCTCCAGAAAGAGAGAGAACTCAGAGAAATTGTGAAAGGGACAGTTGGTGCTTTATGTTCTTGGTTGGTTAGGCATGATATCCAGGGCTATTTTATTTTTTGGCTAGTACATCCTGGCTCATACAACCAGGAATGCTGTGAATTGTAAAACCCTCAGTCCTATCTATAAGCACTACCCCAAATTCAATTGGCCTTGAAAACCACCCGCTGAATCAATTTTACTGATACAGAGTGTCTCTGCACATAGACCTCTTGGGTTAGGGAAGGGCTTGTGAAGCTTAAAAGTGTCAATACCTTGTCTGTATAACTAAGTCATTAGATTGTAAATCTGAAGGTCTAGGGTTTATGTCTCTGTTTAGACAGTCATATTTATCTCTTATGCCCTAGCACAGCGTCCTGAACATTATTATTTGGACTAGACCTATAATTTCATTGGCATAAGGACCTCCTGGTGAGGAAATTACCTCTACCAATAAAAAATAATGCCTCCTATGCAATGGGGCACTAACAGAGTAGGTGACTTGGCAAGGGTCATAAGTCAGTATGTGTCAGACTTAAACCTAGGTCTTGGATTTCAAGGCAGCATGGCATCATAGACTGAAAACTGGTCAGCTCTTGATATATTATGCCATGCTGCCTCACCCATTTCTTAATACACAATAAACAATGATAGTTGATGATGCCAACAACCTCTTATTTCCTGGACAAAAGCTCAAGTTCCTAGATGTTGTACAAAAGCCAGTCACCAACTGTAGTTCAAAGCTGTGAAATCTTGAAATGAGAAGTGACAAAATGCTGAAAGTGGAACCTGAACTCTGTTGTCTTGAAGAACAATTGGAATAAGAAGATAAAAATATAAGAAGATAGAAATCAAACTATTCTATTGTCTGTTGAATGTAGTAGAAAAAGGAAATAACATACAATACTACACAGAATGGCAATAAGTTTGACTTTCCTTACCACTTCAAAGCACTATATTGTACATCACAACTACCCCAAGAGCACAATACTGTGGAAGATATTGGAACTCAAAGAGTTTTTATGGACTTCTCTATAATTTTTTTCATATTTGTCTTCTCCAATCACCTTATGTTATTCTTTTCCAGGTGCATGTTTCTTTTCTTATTTTTTATTACTGAAAATTAAATATGCAATAAGAAAAAAGAAACATTATAAACTTAAATATTAAAACTTAAATACAAAATAAGAAAAGAAAAAAAGCATGTCACGCTCAAGAGAACATAAAAGAGGATTCAAAATAATAGCAATAAATTTCCATTTCAAGAAAGCTTATATAATAAATACTACACATTGTGTTGAGATCTGTTCATCTTTTCTTTGCTTCCTGGTTAGTTTTCTTTTGTTCTCTGCTGTACATTTTTTACTTTTTTTCTTTTTTCCCTCTTCTTCTCCTCATCCCCAGAAGGCTATAATTAAGCATAGATAGATAGATAGATAGATAGATAGATAGATAGATAGATATGGACATATAGATACACATGTACATATATACATGTATAAACATATAGTTTCCCTAAGAGATACTACTGATCTTTGTTCCTATGCTCGTGCTTATCTCTTATTTCCTATCCCTCCTAACTCCTTTACTTTACTTCTACCTTCTTCCTTGCTCTCCTATTACTTACTCTTACTCCCCCAGGAAACCTCCCTTTTCCTCCCATTCCCATAAATCTAAACACCCCATTCTATACCCCTCTTTGAGCTATTCCCTAACCTTCCCCTCTAAAGATCCTTCCCTTTTCCACCCAAGCATCCCTCCCTTGTCCTCCCATTTCCATTAATCTAAATACCGTTCTGTACCCTCTTAACCTATTCCCTCACCCTCCTCTCTAGAGATTCCTCCCTTATCCTCTCTCCCCTCCCTAACCCCTTATTATTCTATTTCTTTCTGAATCTAGAAGACTTTTATATTCTAGATGTAAACGTATTATTCCCTCTTGAACCCATTCCTGATGAAAGTAGGTTTCCAGAACTAAAAGCCTTCCTCCCCCATCTAATTCCTCTGTATTGTTTTTTTTCTCTCACACCTCATTTGTATAAAATAATTACTCTTTTTAGCTATTCCTAAAAAAGTTTTTACTGCTTAAAGTTATATCATACTCAAGTCTACCCCAATCTTTCTTACAAATCCCAATTACTAAATGATAATCTGACATACATTTTGCATTTAACACACATAAAAGGTGAATGGTCTGTCCTTATTGAGTCCCTTGCAATTAGTCTTTGGTATGTGCCTTATATTTCACTTGGCTCTTGTACGTGAAATCTTCTATTAAGCTCAGTTGGTCTTTTTTTTTTAAAAAAAAACAAAGTCCAGAAAGTCTGACAGTTCATTAAATGTCCACTTTTTTCATTCAGGATTATGCTCAGCTTTGTTGGGTATGGTGTTTTCGGCTGGATCCCCAGTTCTTTTGCTTTTCAATATATAGTGGTCTTTTAATGTCACCACTGCTAGGTCTTATGTGATTCTAACTGTGGTGCTGCCACATTTAAATTTTTTTTCTTGTTGCCTATAATATTTTATCCTTGAGCTGGAGATTTTGGAATTTGACTATAATATTCCTATTGATTTTCCTCTTAAGATCTCTTTCATATGGTGATCCATGGATTTCTTCTATTTCTACTTTCCCCTCTTGTTCTAATGCTTCAGGACAATTTTCTTTACTGTTTCTTGTATTATTGTATCAAGATTCTTTTTTATCAGAACTTTCAGGTAGTCCAATTATTCTTATATTTTCTCTTCTTGTTCTGTTCTCCAGATCAGTTGTTTTCTTATGAGATGTTCCACATTCTCTTCTATTTTTTCATTCTTTATATTTTGGGTTATTTTTTATTTCTTGACCTCTTATAGCTTTGCTGGCTGCCCCTTGCCCAATTCTGATTTTTTTGCATATCGACTATGTTTTATTGCATTTTTATTTATTTTGTTAAATATTTCCTAATTACGTTATTATTATTCATATTAATTTATTTTTAGTTTTAAACATTCACTTCCACAAGATTTTGAGTTCCAAGTTTTCTCCCCATCTTTCCCCTCCCCTCATTCCAACATGCATTCTGATTACCCCTTCCCCCAATCTGCCCTCCCTTCTATCACCCCCCCTTATCCCCTTCCCTTCTGTTTTCCTGTTGGTAAGGTAGATTTCTATACCCAACTGCCTCTATATATTATTTCCCAGCTACATGTAAAAACAATTTTTAACATTTGTTTTAGAACTTTGAGTTCCAAATTCTCTCCCTTCCTCCCTCCCCACCCACCTTCATTGAGAAAGCAAGAAATTCGATATAGGTTATACATGTGTAGTCATCCAAACTCTTCCATAAGAATCATGTTGTAAAAGACTAACTATATTTCCCTCCATCCTATCCCACCCCCACCCCCAATTTATTTGATTCTCTCCTTTGATCCCCTGTAAAAACCATGTTGCTAGCAGCTGCTGTGGAGGTGAAAGACTAACAACACCAGCACACAGAATGGCTGCTAGCAAAGGTCCTCTGATCTGCTTTTCTAAGGAAAGCAACGTTAAGGGGTTAATAATCTTACTTTAATTAAATATACATATACCATTCACTTAGTTCAGGAGGAAAAGCCAGCACCCTGAACTTCAGAGAAAATACAAACAAGAAATTACATGCATACATTATATAAACAGAGCAAATAACACCCAGAGATCAACAGACAGGTCTCTGTCTGACCAAAAAATTACACAGTTACCAGAGAGAGAGGCACCAACATCTGGGTTTCCAAAGCCGGGGGCTCCAGTGGCTACCCAGAGTCTCATCTGGTCAAATCACATGACACTCTTCCAGTGAGTGAGAGCTCCCGAAACAAAATTCTAACCTCAGAGCTAATATACAGGTCTCAGGGCCCTGAGGGCTCAGAGCCTACTAAGCAAAAATTGTGTGGGGCCTGAGGCCTGGGGCTTTCTTGTTTCTTAACAAGAAATAGGTCCTCAAGGACTCCTGATTCTATCAAAGATTCCTTAATTCTGAGAAACACTCCAAAACAAAGACAACAAAAATTCCACTTTGCTTGCCATTACATTTGAAATCCAAAACTCATCAAAGGTACTTGATTACCTCAATATTCCAAAAGAGAGGCCAAGATGGCGGCTGGTAAGCACGGACTAGAGTGAGCTCCATACCCGAGTCCCTCCAAAAACCTATAAAAAATGGCTCTGAACCAATTCTAGAACGGCAGAACCCACAGAACAGCAGAGGGAAGCAGGGCTCCAGCCCAGGACAGCCTGGATGGTCTCTGGGTGAGGTCTATTCCACACGGAGCTGGGACGGAGTGGAGCAGAGCCCAGCCTGAGCAGCGTGGACGATCCAGACCAGAAGCTGGGCGGAGGGGGCCCTAGCGCCCTGAATATGTGAGCTGCGGCAGTTACCAGACCCCCCTCGACCCACAAACACCAAAGACTGCGAAGAAGGTTAGTGGGAAAAGCTGCGGGAGTAGAAAGAGTTCGCAGTTCGGCTTCCAGCCCCGGGGGCAGCGGAGGTGGGGCAGCTACAGCTGTTGTTACTTCCGGCTCCAGGCCCACCTGGTGGGAGGAATTAAGTGACGGATCAGAGCAGGAGTGCAACAGCCTGCTGAAGATCTAAGCCCAGCCTGGACTGGGGGTTCTTGGGGAAGGAGGAGTGTGGCTCTGACAGAGCTGGCACCTCCCCCCCAAACGTAGAACATAGAACTCGTAAGTCTACAAGCAGTCATACCCCACTGAAAAACTCAAGGGTCAAGTTAGTTGGTTGGGAATATGGCCAGGCAGCGAAAACGCGCCCAGATTCAGTCTCAGACTTTGCATTCTTTCTTTGGTGACAAAGAAGACCAAAACATACAGCCTAAAGAAGACAACAAAGTCATAGAGCCTACAACCAAAGCCTCCAAGAAAAACATGAACTGGCCCCAGGCCATAGAAGAACTCAAAAGGGATTTGGAAAAGCAAGTTAGAGAAGTAGAGGAAAAATTGGGAAGAGAAATGAGAAGGATGTGAGAAAACCATGAAAAACAAGTCAATGACTTGCTAAAGGAGACCCAAAAAAATACTGAAAAATACACTGAAGAAAACAACACCTTAAAAAACAGACTAACTCAAATGGCAAAAGAGCTCCAAAAAGCCAATGAGGAGAAGAATGCCTTGAAAGGCAGAATTAGCCAAATGGAAAAGGAGGTCCAAAAGACCACTGAAGAAAATACTACTTTAAAAATTAGATTGGAGCAAGTGGAAGCTAGTGACTTTATGAGAAATCAGGATATTATAAAACAGAACCAAAGGAATGAAAAAATGGAAGACAATGTGAAATATCTCCTTGGAAAAACCACTGACCTGGAAAATAGATCCAGGAGAGATAATTTAAAAATTGTTGGACTACCTGAAAGCCATGATCAAAAAAAGAGCCTAGATACCATCTTTCAAGAAATTATCAAGGAGAACTGCCCTGATATTCTAGAGCCACAGGGCAAAATAGAAATTGAAAGAATCCATCGATCGCCTCCTCAAATAGATCCCAAAAAGAAATCTCCTAGGAATATTGTTGCCAAATTCCAGAGCTCCCAGATCAAGGAGAAAATACTGCAAGCAGCCAGAAAGAAACAATTTGAGTATTGTGGAAACCCAATCAGAATAACCCAAGATCTGGCAGCTTCTACGTTAAGAGATCGAAGGGCTTGGAATGCGATATTCCGAAGGTCAATGGAGCTAGGATTAAAACCTAGAATCACCTACCCAGCAAAACTGAGTATCATGTTCCAAGGCAAAATATGGATTTTCAATAAAATAGAGGACTTTCAAGCTTTCTCAATGAAAAGACCAGAACTGAATAGAAAATTTGACTTTCAAACACAAGAATCAAGAGAAGCATGAAAAGGTAATCAAGAAACGGAAATTGCAAGGGACTTACTAAAGTTGAACTGTTTTGTTGACATTCCTACATGGAAAGATGATGTGTACGATTCATGAGACCTCAGTATTAGGGTAGTTGAAGGGAATATGCATATATATGTATATGTTTATGTATATACATAGGAGAATATATATGTATGTATATATCTATGTGTATATGTATGTATGTATATATATATATATATGTCTGTTTATATATATATATATATGTAAAAGAGAGAGAGCAGACACAGGGTGAGTTGAAGATGAAGGGAAGATATCTAAAAGAAATAAAATGAAATTAAGGGATGAGAGAGTAACATACTGAGAGAGGGAGATAGGGAGAGATAGAATGGGGTGGATTATCTCGCATAAAGGTGGCAAGAGGAAGCAGTTCTATGGGAGGAGGGGAGAGGGCAGGTGAGGGGGGAATGAGTGAACCTTGCTCTCATCAGATTTGGCCTGAGGGGGAATACCATACATACTCAGTTGGGTATCTTACCCCACAGGAAAGAAGAGGGAGGAAGATAAAAAAAAAAATAAAAGGTGGGGGGTGATGGAGGGGAGGGCAGATGGGGGTGGAGGTAATCAAAACAAACACTTCGGAAAGGGGACAAGGTCAAGGGAGAAAATTCAATAAAAGGGGATGGGTTGGGAAGGAGCAAAATGTAGTTAGCCTTTCACAACATGAGTATTGTGGAAGGGTTATACATAATAATACATGTGTGGCCTAGGTTGAATTGCTCAACTTCTTAGAGAGGGTGGGTGGGAAGGGAAGAGGGAAGAGAATTTGGAACTCAAAGTTTTAAAATCAGATGTTCAAAAACAAAAAAAGTTTTTGTATGCAACTAAAAAATAAGATACACAGGCAATGGGGCGTAGAAATTTATCTTGCCCTACAAGAAAGGAAGGGAAAAGGGGATGAGAGGGGAGGGGGGTGATAGAGGGGAGGGCTGACTGGGGAACAGGGCAACCAGAATATAAGCCATCTTGGAGTGGGGGGGAGGGTAGAAATGGGGAGAAAATTTGTAATTCAAAATGTTGTGAAAATCAATGCTGAAAACCAAATATGTTAAATAAATAAATAAAAGATTGGGATGGTAATAGCAAATATATATATATATATATATATATATATATATATATGTATATATAAAGGTCCAAGCATAAATTGAATTCATCTTCCTTTTAAAATCATCAGACAGATACCTTAATAAAGGAGATACAATTTCACCTGTAAAAAAAAAAAATATTCCAAAAGAGAAAACAGAAAAAAAGTCCCACCTTAATTACCTTAACACCATCTCCCTCCTCAAAAGTTTTTGCTTATGATTACTGCCTCCTCCCATTTGTCCTCCCTTCTATCATCCCCCTCCCCTTATCCCTTTCCCCCTACTTTCCTATAGGTAAGATAGCTTTTCATACCCTATTGAGTATGTATGTTATTTCCTCCTTAAGCCAAATTCAATGAGAGTAAGGTTCATTCATTCCCTCTCACCTTCCCCTTCTTCCCCTCCAATGTAAAAGCTTTTTCTTGCCTCTTTTATGTGAGATAATTTACCCCATTCTACCTCTTCCTCTCTCCTTCTCCCAGTACATTCCTCTCTCACCCCTTAATTTTATTTTTTAGATATCATCCCTTCATATTCAACTCACCCCTTCAGCTACCCTAATACTGAGAAAGGTCTCATGAGTTATAAATATCATCTTTCCATGTAGGAATGCAAACAGTTCAACTTTAATAAGACCCTTATGATTTCTCATTTCTGTTTACCTTTTCATGCTTTTCTTGATTCTTGTATTTGAAAGTCAAATGTTGTATTCAATTCAGGCCTTTTCATCAAGAATGCTTGAAAGTCCTCTATTTCATTGTATATCCATTTTTCCCCTGAAGGATTATACTCAGTTTTGCTGACTAAGTGATTCTTGGTTTTAATCCTAGCTCCTTTGATCTCCAAAATGTTATATTACAAGCCCTCTGATCCCTTAATATAGAAGCTGCTAAATCTTGTATTATCCTGATTGTGTTTCCACAATACTTGAATTGTTTCTTCCTGGTTGCTTGCAATATTTTCTCCTTGACCTAGGAACTCTGGAATTTGGCTACAATATCCCTAGGAGTTTTCCTTTTGGGATCTCTTTCAGGAGGTGATTGGTGGATTCTTTCGATTTCTATTTTCCCCTCTAGTTCTAGAATATCAGAGAAGTTTTCCTTGATAATTTCTTGAAAGGTGATGTCTAGGCTCTTTTTTCCGATCATGGCTTTCAGGTAGTCCAATAATTTTTAAATCTCTCTCCTGGATCAATTTTCTGGGTCAGTTGTTTTTCCAATGAGATATTTCACATTGTCTGCTATTTTTTCATTCTTATAATTTCTTGATTTCTCATAAAGTTATTAGCTTCCATTTGTTCCATTCTAATTTTTAAGGAATTATTTTCTTCAGTGAGCTTTTGGACTTCCTTTTCCATTTGGCCAATTCTGCTTTTTAAGGCATTCTTCTCCTCATTGGCTTTTTGGACCTCTTTTGCCACTTGGGTTAGTCTTATTTTTTAAGGTGTTAGTTTTTTCAGCATTTTTGGGGTCTCCTTTAGCAAGCATGATTTTCTTGCATCACTCTTATTTCTCTTCCCAATTTTTCCTCTACTTCTCTTACTTGATTTCCAAAATCCTTTTTGAGCTTTTCTGTGGCCTGTGACCAATTTATATTTTTCTTGGAAACTTTGGATGTAGGAGCTTTGACTTTGTCGTCTTCTTCTGGTTGTACGTTTTGATCTTCCTGGTCACCAAAGTAAGATTCTATAGTCTGATTTTTTCTGCTGTTTGCTCATTTTCCCAGCCAATTACTTGACTTTTTAGATCTTTGTTAAGGTAGGACTCTGCTTGCAGGGTGGAGGGCAAACTATCCTAAGCTTCAGGGGTTTTGTGCAGCTATTTTCAGAGATACTTCCAGGGACCTGAAAATTTTCAGCTCTTCCAGGTTGTTATGATCAAAGGAGATGTGTCTACCCCTCTCCTAGCATGTGCTCTGGTCTTTGAGTGACCACAAGCATTCTTTTCTGCCTTGGAACTGTGAGGAGGATTTCCTCTCCACCACTGCCACCAAGTGCACCACAACAGTGCTTCTCCTTGCCCCAGGACCTTCACCTAGAATTGTGACCCAGATCTTCTAAGTTATCTTTGGATTTTGTGGGTTGAGAAGTCTGGAAACCACCACAGTTCCCAGTGATTAAATCCCCTGAGGCCTGCTTGGGACCATCTGTGCCAGAGTGGCCCACACTAGATTGTGTCCTTCTCTCAGACTGGTGCAACAGACTTTTCCTGTTGACCTTCCAGGTTGTCTTTGACTGGAAATTTGTTTCACTCAGTCATTTTGTGGGTTCTGCTCCTCTATAATTTGTTTAGAGTCATTTTTACAGATATTTGGAGGGATTTGGAGGAGAGCTTAAGCAAGTCTCACTCTACCATCTTGGCTCTGACCCTCCTCCCCACTTTGATTTTCAATGAGTGTTTTCCTTCCTTAAGATTCTGCATCTTCTTTCCTAATTGGTTGGCTTTCTTTTCACAATCTTCTTGTTTTTCCTGAATTGTTTTTTTTATTTTAAAAAATGTCCTCAATCTCTCTCATTTGATTTTTAAAGTCTTTTTAAAGTTCTTCTATGAATTCTTTTTGAGCAGGTGACCATTTTACATACTTTTTGGGGTAGAAGAGTATTTCTTTGCTTCAGTATCCTCCTCTGAAGATGAACCCTGGTCTTCTCTATTCCCATAGGAACTATGATTGGATTCTTTTTTCTTTGCCTGTGCATTTTAAAATTTGTTTTAGCTTAGTTTTTATAATCAACTATAGTCCTGGCGTATGGGGAATGGTGCCTCTAGCCTTAAATCCTCCTTCAGTTCTCCCCTCTGGCCTGGAACTAGACCCAAAGCCTCCTATAAGTACCCACAGCCAGTGGTGGCCCCACCCCACTGCTGCTGCACTCACCGGGCATGCGCTAGTTCCTTCATACCCAGCTAAGCCTCTGCAGCACAGCTGGGTCTGGTGTTCCTTGTCAGCAGAGGTTCCCTCAATTTTCCCCAGCTTAGGCACAATAACACCGCTCACTGTCCCAAGGGTAAAATTCCTGTGGCAGGCAGAGGCAGCCTCCCAACCCAGCTAACCGCAGCTGCTCTTTGTTTAAGTCAACCTAGGACCTAGCCTGGAGGTGTTTACTTTTCATAGTGACCAAGCCTCATCCTGGGACTTTTCTTCAGATCTTCTCTGAGTGTCCCAGGAGGACCCCTTATTCATTTTTACTGCTCAATATTCATCCTGAGGCACTATTTCATCTCTTTTGTGGGGAAAATCTTAAGAGCTTGGAATTTTCTGACCTACTCTGCCATCTTCCCAGAATCCTCTCCTCTATCCATAGCTCTTAAGGGTCAGAAGTAAGATTCTAAATCAGGTCTGGTGACCTATATCTGTCCTATATCCACTATGTTATGGTTTCATTTTTCACAGAAAAAAATATAACAAGGAAACAATGTGGGTATAAGGAAGTCAGTTAGCAAGATTAATTTTCATCATTCATAAAACTCACTTATGTTTAATGACCATTATTACATACCTTCATCACCATGTCTGAATATATAGTATTCATAGGTTTTGCAATATACAGTTGGTTCATGTTCATCAAATGAAGTATTTTGGAGTTCACCCAGCAATTTACTATCCCTTAAGAACCAGAAACCCCCAAAGAAGTGTTTGGCCCTTCTCTGTTTTTATAGGTCTAAACACAACCCTAGTAATCACTTTGACTTTATATAAAACCAATTATTAGAGATGAAGACATTAAAGATTAGAAAGAGAAGGGTGATTATGGGACCAATCTATTGGAGACAATGGGAGTGTATAAGATCAAGAGAACAAATGAATGATTAAATGAATGAAAGAAAGAAAACAGATTTATGGAACGCTTAACATTTACCAAGCATTGTCCTAAGTGCTGGAAATACAAATAGGAAAAGGACTCAGTCCCTCTTCTAAAGGAACTCATATTCTAATTGGAAGAAATAACACATGAAAAAGAAAATTCATATGCAAGCTAGACTGAAAGATTTGGAAATCCTCAGGGTATATAGCAGGATAAATGGCTAGGTCAGGGGTCCTTAAGTGAGATCATATGACATCATCAGGGGGATAGGTAAAGGTCAGCCTTGGAAAGGGGAAGAATCACCTCTCCATGGAATCATAAAGCAGAAGAAAGTGAGGGATGATTCCCATTCCCATTTTTCAGTCAATAACGCACTTAATTACAGTCAATAACTCACCTCGCACGAGCACAGTACCTGGCACACACGAAGTGCTATATACATGTTAGTTGCTATCATTATTATTAATTTTCAAAGTCAAGTTGAGACTGTTTTAACTTAACACTGTATCATATCATCTTTTTCCTTTCTTCTAATGATTTTATATTTTTTGACCTTTGCTCTAAGTAGTCAAAGCTTTAACTACACACTAACAGTTGCTTCTAAAATGACTCCTTGGTAAGTGACAACTTACTGTTTATTGAGGTATAATAAATTTGATTGGGAAGGTACTCTTTTTCTTTCTTTTTGCTATTTCTAGCACTTTCTAACTCATTTCTTGAATAAAGTATTCATGACATAGCTTCTGAATAATCAATAAGTTTTTGTCTTCTTCTTGTTAATCCCAAAATATAATTTTCCAATATATTTTTCATAGTGCTCAGCCATTGAAATCACCATATATCAAGGTATATACTGACTTGGTTTGTAGGAGCTCAGCAACTTTTTGGATTTTATCAAAGTTATAACTAGCATTAGCTGCAGTTGATACATCATCATGCCCAATGCAAGCAGCAGGAAACTGAGTCATCAGCTCCTTTGGATCTTGGGTCTGGAGAAGTAATTGCTGGGGGAGGGGAGAGTGAAAAGGGTGGGCATTTCCTGAGTTGGTTTGGCCTTCAAGAGGAAGACCAAAGGAACACTGTTTTCTATTTCAGCTTATTCTTATTAATTAGGTGCTAAGCTCTGTTGTTTTCCCTGCTGATGGACTGCAAGTGTTTCTGCCACCCTCTAAATTCACCACCCAGCAGCAGAAACCTCTATACCCTTGGCTAGTTAAGGCATTGTGCTTTATCCTCTATTACAGATGTTGGTAGATCTTTTGAGTCCATATTTGTGGTAGCACCCATTCACAAACACAGCAAATCAAGATGACCAAGCACCTCATCAAATGAAGGGGGTTTTTGCTCCTCAAACATATAATGAAATCAACTTTGCAGCAACTTTATTCACTTTTTCCAGGAGAACCTATGTACTATCTATCCAATTTGCTGCAAATTATTTCTGTTTCCTTGTTTGACTTCTAGCCCATCTATATTGGCTTCAGATTTTTCATAGAACTTTGCTGAAGAGAATGCTGCTTAAAATACCTGATTACCCTTTCCTGGAATTTTCTAGAGGCTAATGAGAAAACCAAATGAAATGGGATGTATTGAATCCTTCAGAGAGTTCATGTTGTACAGAAGTTGTCTTGGGCAGAGTAAAAGGTTTTATCCTAATTTATTTGGGAATCAGTTTTATGTTATTCTTGCCAAAGATGTTAATGAAAAGAATTAAAGGTAGCTAAAAAAATTTTAATAAGGCATATCAGGAAAGATATTAAAGGACAGTTCAAATCAATTCAATATTTATTAAATACCCTTTGTTTGCAAGCCATTGTATTAGGCCTGGACACAAAATTCAAATAAGATGTGATCATTGCCCTCATGGAGCCTATAGCTGAGCAAGGGGATGACACATGCACAAATAACTAATACAAAAAAATGCATGACAATATATCAGAGACAGGGAAAGTGCTAAGTAAAAGAAATTTATCAAGGAGAAAAGGTCATCACCAACTTTGGCTTGCAGAGGTGCTAAAGCAAATTGACAAATTCAATCTCACTGAAACTTGATGAGCAGTGATGCATGTACATATATATATATATATACATATATATATATATATACACACACATATGTGTGTGTATGGACATATGACTACATATGTATATTTAGATATATAACTTAATTATCACATTTGTAAATGACACAGAGTTGTAGTAGGTAGCTAAATCATTGAAGGAAAAGGTTATGATCCAAAAAGTATGAAAAGTTGGAGTACCAAAATGAATCTAATAAGTGAAATTTTAAAAGTCCTACATTTGGATTTTTAAAAATCAACTGCAGAAATCTAGGATGGGGGAGACATTGCTAAGAGATCATTTTTTATGAAATCAGCAGAGAGATAATAGCAGACTATAATTTCAGTCTGTCATTAGCCAAAACACTGGGCAACTTAGATGGGACAGTGGCTAGAGTATTAGATTTAGAGTCCAATTTTGACCTAAGCCAAAATCCTTTCTCTAAGATACTTACTAGCTATGTATCCCTGAGCAAAGCAAATTTGAGTTCTCTCAGTCTCTGTTTCTTCATCTATAAAATGGGAATAATGATATAGTTGCCATAAGGATGAAATGGGATGTATTGCAAACTTTAAATTGCTATGTCAGTTCTAGCTATTCGAATTATTTTATTAAAATTTTTATTAAATATAAATATAAGTAATAAAATTATTTTATTAAAAGTTGGAGTACCAAAATGAATCTAATATGTGAAATTTTAATAGTTCTACATTTGGATTTTTAAAAATCAACTGCAGAAATCTAGGATGGGGGAGACATTGCTAAGAGATCATTTTATATGAATTATTGTTATATGAATTATTATTGTTGTTGCTATCATTATACAACATAGAGGTAAATTGGGCAACTAAGTGGCACAGTGAATAGAGTGCATGGCTTGAAGTCAAGAAGACTCATCTTCCTGAGTTCAAATACTCACTAGCTGTGTGACCCTGAACCAGTCACTTAACTCTTTTTGTCTCAGTTTCCTCATCTGTAAAATGAACTGGAAAAGGAAATGACAAACCATTCTGGTACCTGTGCCAAGAAAACCCCAAATGGAGCCATGAAGAGTCAGATACGACTGAACAACAACAAATGCAGAGCAAAATTTCATCAATCAAGACTTTCTGGAATACCTGTCTTCTAGTACTTGTTACACAGTATATTTCACTAACTTTTAATACTTCCACTTCTTTGGACTGGATAAAACAGTGAGATAGGGATTTGAGAATGATGAGAATGATGAGCTAAAACAATTATGAAGAGCTGTGACTTTCTTCCTCCTTCCACACATTAACAAATGGCAACTATATTTCCGTAAGGATGAGTGAGACCACCATTTATGCTGTAAATCATTTATTCCTAGAATTTTATAATATGAAAAGAAAGAATCTGGTTCAAATCTTTAAGAAACTTCCAGTCTTTTATCTCTCAAGGCTTCCTTTTTTTTCCCTGTGCATCATTCCTTACATGTCATGCCGGCTGATACATCCTACATTATCTCATATCCTGGAACTTCATATTATCATCATTCACTATAGACCAAAATTTTGTATGAAGTTGATCCAGCTTGAACTCAGATCAAAAATTTAGCTATTGTCATGCGGGAAGGACCTCACTGCAAAGAAGTTTTGCCAATAAAGTGGACTCAGAGGCTGTATCTTGAAGAAACATGGTAGCAAGGGCCTTGAATAAGGCACATGGAATAGCTCAGTGAAAGTTGTTATACTGTGTATGTAATTTAAACTTTTTGTTGATCTGACCCTTAGGCCTCCCAAGGTAACAAAAGTTACTTGAATTAATATGTAGAGAACAGTTAAAAGGATAGTTGACAGATTTGTCCTACAAGACCAATGGTGACCTGAAAAAGATAAATAATCTCCCAAGAAGCATCCATTAAGTTTAGCATTTCTTCTCCTTTGGACTGGATTGAACAGTGAGAAAGTGATTCAAAAATAATGAGAAAGAGCTAAAAAAAATAGTAATGGAGAGTTGCTGCCCTTCTTCCTCTTTCTTCCACACATTAACAAATGACAGCTATATTTCTATTAAGATCATCGGGACAACTATTTATGCTGAAAATCACTTCCTACTAGCATTTTAGTTAGTAAACTCTCCCTAAATGAATATCTAACAGGGGAACAGAGAGGGGCCCTAAATTTTTATGTGATCACTCCTGATCAATAACATACTAAAATATATAGATGCAATACCAAATAAGTAGGAGAGACAAATATATTAGCATAGCACAGCATTGTGCATCCCATTTTGTGGGAATCATGGAAAAGAAATAGAAGATATATGAAAAATGAATGCATAATACTTAGTAATATTACCCCATGTGAAGGGAATCAATTATGCTGCACCAGATAAAATCAAAGGAATCCCAAACACTCAAAAGTTTTAGAATCAAAAGAAAGCTCCCCATCTTAGACAGGGAATAGGTCACATCTTTAATGGAGAAGTTGAGATAACTTTGCCTGAAATAATGAAAGCTGCATCCCAAAGAATGAACTGTGAAGTGTCTCTATCAAGAGAGGCCTAGAAATGTTTGCTGGTGCATAAATTTAAATTCATTATTGAAAACTGAAGCAGTGTTGCTTTTGTAAAAATCAACCTGCAGCGTCCAATGAGCAAAGACCCATCCAGGACTATGCAAGTGAACATGGAAACCTAATCATTTGTGACTAATTGAAATCTTAACCATCTTTCTCGCACAGGGCTAATAGTCAGAAAACCACAGCAGAAATGTTGTTTTTGCTTTGTTATTAATGTTTCCAGAGAGGAGGACCAGACACAAGGAAAACACTTCTTCCTCAATTAAGAATGCTTTTAAGCCTTTTTTGCCTCGTTTCGAAGAGGCTGATTTTCACTAATGCTTCATTTTGCTATATCAATCATGTTGCTTTGCTATTGCATTAAAATATACTTTAATAACAAACGTTAGAAATCAGAAGTGACATTTTTTTTTCAAAGATGCATTACTAATAAAGTAACACACATTTTCATCCTGGAGAAACAGCTGGACCATGACGAGATCACATTAGCACTAATTAAAATGATATTTTTTGTGCAGTTTTTGCTAATCCAGCTTCATTGGGCTCAAAAGGATTTTCGAAATCCATAATAAAAGCTATTATGTAATCTTACCATGATTCTCTTGAATCAGGTTACTGTCTAATTTCTCTATAACGATATTTTCTTAAAACTCTCACTCAATAAAATCAATATTAAGTTTTTACTATTATAGCTCTTTTTTCAATATATGATCCTCATTTAATTAAAAAAAATTAAAGCTTTAATTTATTTTGCTTGATGAACAAGAAAAATATAATATTAAAGGCAACATTTTGCAATGTTTCTCTTTTTCCTCACTTTACTGGGTCCCTGTTGTTCCCAACGTATAATTTGCAAAACATATTGCTTCAATACTTAAAATGAGAGAGGCGGCCCAGCTGTGGGAGGGAGAGGACAGCAGCCTCCAATATTACCATAATAATCTGCCTAAGGTCCCATGAGCCCTCTGGTATATACAATTCTCTGTACTGCAGGCCCCAGCTGGAGAACATTCTCTTGACATGTATGCCAACCTTTGCCTGCAGGCAAAATAAAAAAACGCAGAGAAGTAATCATGAAAATAAAAAATCTTGTCAACTGGGTTAGGATGCAGTTTCCATGTTTTTGCTCACGTAGGCAGGCATTGTGCTAACAAAATGATATGAGACTTAAAAAGACTGCAGCTGGTTTGTGTTTAGCTGGAGAAAAACATCATGTGCCATGTTAATTCTGCGATCCTAAAATTGGGGGGCAGGCAAGAGGGGATAGGAAATATGTGCAGTGATACTGTATTACTGTCAATACATATGACAGCTTTATTTACCTACTTCTCTGAAGGCTGCTCATTACAGGATATTGACAAGAAAGAGTGCCATTACAGTATCGTGGTTGATCATGGTTGAAACTTTTAAGCAAATGCCTCCATTACTTCTAAGCCAAGCAAAAGGAAAAGAATGTGAACAGTGCTTGATAGACACACCTATTCAATTAGTTAAATTGAGAAAAATGCAAAAAATATCTATCTACTGCTGTAGGCAATTTCCTATTAGAGGAAATACAGTTGCATTTCAAGATTCAAGCTAGGTGTTTGAGGAAAACAATATTGGCTTGTCCTCGCCAGTCACAAACATTGACAAAAGACACTATTCAGGTGTGTTCTTTTTTTTCAGATAAGGAACAATGAGCTGTATCAGTCACAGGTGTTAGCAAATGAAAGTGATAACAAATACTACTTCTAAAAGTTTCCAAACCAACACAACTACTTGTCTAACATTAAACTTAAGTTATTATATATAGCACTTAACACAATGCCTGGCACATACTAGGTACTTAATAAATGTTTATTGACTATAGAGAAAGGAGTGATTAACCTGAGGGCCATGAACTTTTAAAAAATATTATTTTGATAACTATTTTAATATTATTGGTTTCCTTTGTAATCACATACATTTATTTTATGCATCTAAAAGCACTATTCTGAGAAGGGCTTCACCAGACTACAAAAGAAGTCTAAATAGCATTTTCTTCTCAGAAAACTTCTGAATTCCTAAAAAGCAATGACTTCATGCATGGCAAAGCAATTGTACATGGTGAGCCATTTTATGGGATTCATGGAAAAGGAATAGAAGATATATGAAAAATTAATGCATAATACTTAATAATATTTCTTTGCTAAATTATTTTTTTCAGAAATCAGCCATACTGGAAGGGGGCAGTAGAGTTGAATAGTAGTGCAAATTTCTCCCACATTTATGTTTTCATGGGGCTTTTCAATCATTTTTGTTTTCATTACAAGTACATTTATGGTTCTCTCCATTGTATAGATGAAAAATCTTATGGAAATAAGATAAAGAGATATCTCCAAGGTCAGGAACAGGGTCTGAACTCATGGAAATCAACACTTTAACTTATATACTATTGATGTAAACTTAGGCAATTAAAAAAACAGCAGTAGCTATGGAACAGTGTACAAAGGAATGATGGGCAGTGAAAAGAATAGAAAAGGGAATAGAATGAAGGATAGCTCCTACTGGGAATAAGAAGGAAGAAAGCCTATGAATTTTCAAGAGGAAGAAATACATGGTGGGCTACCTATCAATGAACTCCATATAAGAAATAGGACACCAGTACTGATATAGCCACATTGCAAAATCAAGAACTGATTTTGAATAAAATCTTCCAATAATAATAACTCACATTTATATTGTATTTTTAGGCTTACAAAGCACTTTCCTCATAACAACCCTCAGAGGTTCATATTGCCAAGTATTACAATCCTTATTTTACCAGTAAGGAGACTGAGAGTCAGAAAAGCAACTTGCCCATGACTGCCATTGAACTCCGAGTGAGTGTTAAGCTAGAATTCAAATCCAGGTGCTTCTGGCTCCAAGTCCAGTTAGTGTGTCATAGTAGATAGAATGCTGGTCCTGGAGTCTGGAAGGCCTAAGTTCAAATCCTGGCTCAGACACTCAATACCTGTGTGACCCTGGGCAATTCATTTAACCTCTATCTGCCTCAGTTTCCTTAAAGTGCTATATAAATGTTAACTCTTATTGCTATTGAAAAGTAGCATGGCATAGAGGTAGAGAGCCAGAATGTTCAAGTTCCATCTCTGATGCATACTGACTGTGTGACCCTGGGCAAGTCACTTGTCCCCTTAGTGTTTTAGTCGCCTCTAAGGCTGTGTTGAGATGCTACCAAATTGCATTGGGATGGGGAGCTCCCATGGAGTTTCCAGTCCTTATCCCCTATCATCATTATTATCATGATTCTGCCCCCCTACCTCTCCACACTGGTCAGTGTGTTTTGTTTTGTCATCTCTGGGCTCCAGGCCAATCCAGATCTTAGGTCCTTAGTTGAAACTAGTTTTGAAGAATTTGCTGGGCTGAGGTCAGAGGTGGTGTCAAGGAGGCAGAGCTAGCTGCAGACCTGCCGTGGTGATGACAAATTCAGAGAGCCTCTCAAAGATAAGAGAAAGCAAGGAAGATGCTTGGTTCTGTGATTCACGCTAGAGCAGGACTGAAAATGGGAACCCAGCCTGACCTAGAGAGCTAAATTAGCATAAAAGGAAATCTGAATAGCACAAGAATTCAGCATAAGTCACAGGGGGCAAAAGCAGGCAGGTTGTGCTCTAGGGCCATAAGCCTTGCTATTATGCTTCCACGGGATGCAGTCTTGCCTCTGGTTAGCTGCCTAGTTGGAGAATTGATGGATCAATGAAAATCCATCTTGACTAGAAGACAACCCAAAGTACCAGCCCTATTCTTGGAAGACTGTTAGAATAGGATTCAGAAGATCAGGGTTGTATTCCCACTTTTGCCACTTATTAATTGTTTGACTTCAAGCAAGTTATTTCATTCTTTCATCCATCAATTAAACAAGCATTTATGAAGGGCCTACTATGTGCCAGGCATTGGGCTAGAGGCTTGGAAATACTAAGATAAAAATGAAATAGTCCCAGACCTCAAGGAATTTACATTGCTTTGGGGAAAGCAATATATATGCATATAAACAAAATGTAAAATGCTGTTGTAACACTGTGTAAAAATTTACATAATTTGTAAATGTATAAACAAATTACCTGAAAAATTACACTTGTAAATAAATACAAAGTAGTTGGAGATGGGACACTAACAACTTGGGTTGGGGTTGTTGGGTTGTTTTCAGTTGTGTTTGACTCTTCATGACCCCATTTGGGGTTTTCTTGTCAAAGATATTACAGTGGTTTGCCATTTCCTTCTCTAGTTCATTTTACAGATGAGGAAACTAAGTAAACAGGGTAAAATTACCGGCCCAGGATCACACAGCTAGTAAGTATCTGAGGCTAGATTTGAACTCATGAAAATAAGTCCTCCTGACTCCAGTCCCAGCACACCATCCACTGCACCACCTGGGTTGGGGTAGGGGTAAAAGCGAAAGGTCTCATTCAAGAAGTAGCATGAATGCTGAGCTTTGAAGGATTATAGAAATCCTAAGAGGCAGAGGTGAGGATAAAATATATTTCAGTCTTATGGGATAACATATATAAAAGCTCTGGGGCAGAAAATGGGATTCTGTGTGTATAAGGCGTAGCAAGTGGGCCAGTTTGACTATAATGTAGGATGTATAGAGGAAAGTATCTTTGTAACCCCCGCACCTGGAACAGAGCCTTGTACTTATTTTTATTGTTATTCAGTCATATCTGACTCTTTGTGACCCCATTTGGAATTTTTTTGGCAAAGATACTGAGGTGCTTTGCCATTTTCTTTTCCAGCTTATTTTACAGATGAGGAAACTGAGGCAAACAGGGTAAAGTGACTTACCCACAGCTAGTCAGTGTTTGAGACCAGATTTGACCTCCTGAAGATGAGTCTTCCTTACTCCAGGCCTGGCATTCGATCCACTGTGCCACATAGCTGACCCCTGGTATATAGTAGACATTTAATAAATGCTTCTTAATTGACTACTTGTCATTGCCATCAAGATTCCGATTGGCCTGGAACAACGGATTGAAGTCAGATTATGAAAGGCTCTAAATACCAAACAGAGGAGTATGAAATTTATTCTAAAAGTCATAGGAAACCACTAGAGCTTTTTGCCAGGGAGCTCAAAGGAGTGACATGGTCAGAAATGGCCTTTAGGAATACCAGTTTGGCAGCAGAGTCTTAATTACCTCATCTGTAAAATTGGGATGTTTTAAAACAATTGAGTTAGACTAAATGGACTCGAAGATCCCTTCCCATCTCTAAATCTGACAGTAAGGTATCTGCAATGCTTTTGCCAAAGGGTACTTATGAAGATCCAATGATACAAAGTGTGCAAAAATACTTTAAAAACTGTAAAATACACTTCAAGTACAGAAGTAATATTAGTTCAGGAATCTATGATTTCATAAGTGAATATACTCTTATTGATATTACAGCCTTTTCATAACTTAATGAATGGTCTTCCTGACTTAGTATAACAGAAAAAATTCATCCCTAGATGACCAACCAATCTTCTGATGATGAGTTGTTCTCAACTTAACCAGGCTGATCCTCCAAGGTGGGACCTGACAAAGATTGTTCTCCATTGACATATTAATAATAATATTTCCATAGCATACAGTTAGACACTGTGCTAATAACTTTACAATTATTCTTATTTGATCCTTATAACAACCCATTTTACAGATGAGGAAACTGAGGCAAACAGAGGTTAAGTGATTTGCCCAGGGTCATGGAGCTAGTAAATGCCTGAGACAGATTTGAACCCAGGTCTTCCATACCTGAGGGCCAGCCTCTCCATCCACTTACCACCTTGACGCTTCTACTTGGCATTCAGGGACCTTTGCAACCTGACCCCATCCCACCTTCCAGACTTCTTACATGTTGCTTTTCTCCATGAACTCTACTATTCTACCAAACTGGGCTTCCTGCTATTCCTCAATATGATATTCCACCCTCCTATCCCCAGGCTTTTGGCACTTATTCCCTCATGTCTGGAATACTCTCCCTCTCTACCTCTTGGAATCCCTTCAAGATCCAGTGCAAAGGTCACTTTCTTCTTGAGCTCTTTCCTGGTTTCCAGGTTAACTGGTTAACTTGTAACTACTTTTTATGTGTTTTATAAATGAGCATATACATGTATATGTGTGTGTGTGCCCAGGCACATACACATGTGTATATATATATACACACATATAGGTACATATATGTATATGTGTGCATATGTGTATATATATATATACATACATATATATATGTACATATAATATTGTACATACACACACATACATTTCCCTGCTTAGAAGGTAAGGTCCTTGAAGGCAGGGACTATTTCACCTTTATCCTTAGCACCTCTCACAGTGCTTCACTCATGGCAGGAGCTCAAATGCTTATTGCATTGCCATCAACAATCCAGGGTCATTTCCATGTCATAGTGAAACATTGGAGTAGAACTTTTGTGAGGGAAGGGTATTAATAGCATTTTTTCATATGTAATAGAAGATATATGTGTATATATTTATGTTATTCTGGTAGAAGTAGTCTTTAAATGATAATTCACATATGCATGCTTTTTTTCATTTGATTGGACAAGTGAGAACAAATAAAGGGACTGTGTTAAGCACTTTATATAGTTCTCATTTGATCCTCACAATAACCCTGTGAGGTAATTGTTGTTATTATCTCCATTTTAAAGGTGAGGAAACTGAAGCAAAAAGAGGTCATGTGATGGCTTACCCAGAGTCACACAATTAGAAAGTATCTGAGTTCACATTTGAACTCAGGTCTATCCTGATTCCAGGCCCAGCACTCTATCCACTGTTCCATCTAACTGCCCTAAATAACAAAAGAACACTTTAAGTATAATCTAATAGGATCTAGAATTTCGTATCCTTCCCAGGGAGCTCAGGGTGCTTGCATATAGCAAGTCTCAATAAAGATTTATTAAATTAAATTAAAGGAAGCTTAGGGATCATATAGTCTAAGCCCCCTGAAGCTGAATCCCACAGAGATTAGTTGACTTGCCCAATGTCATCCAAGCGGTATATGATGAGGCCAGGATTCAAACCCAAGTCATCTTACTCCAGATCCAGTTCTTCCCCTCCACCATTTACCCCCCACACCCCCACTACAAAGAGAAAATTCTATTCCAAGCTTTTATCTTCCCCAGAGCTTGGCAAAATGCTCTATAGACATTAGGCCCTCCATATACTTGGATGAATGGATGAAGAAGCATATGTAGCAACCTCAGGGTAAGCAGAGGAAACACTAAGTCTGGTGTCAAACTGTAACAGCTTCTAGAACTGGAACAGTTCCAGAACTGCAAAGGAAATGTCAGATCTAATGAACCTCTTAGTTCTGGTTCAGTTTTGGGATAACACAGAACACTCACAAATCATCAAACATTTACAAATGGAGGTTGACTTTGCCCTAACACAGGAAGGACATGTAAACAAGGGTACAGTGTCCCTTAGTTTTTCTGGACATGGACCCCTACCATATCTCCATATGGAAACAAGTCTGGTCATTAGATCATTAGGGTATGGCAAATCACATAGTCTTGGGCACTCACCAAGTCTGAGAGGACCAGACCCATGTGGCTGGGACTTTTTAGGTGCGTAAATGACTGGGAAGCTATGTCTGGGAAACCAGAGTCAATTAGGTCACAGGAGCAGCTTTGTTTTCTTTTAGGTCAAGCCTCCCCACATTGTGGGTGGGAGAAAAGAAGTTGCATTTCATAGGAGATATAACATAGGAGGAATGAATACTTAATAACAAAAATACTTAAAAGAGAAAGACTGTGGGAGTACTAGTGTATGGCAAACTGAGTCAGCAACCAGTGCTGTTAATCTTTTATACATTAACAACACAGCACTGCACTATATTTGTAGTTGCTGAGTTGTGTCTGACTTTTCATGATACTATTTAGGGTTTCTTGTGCTTCCTTCTCCAGCTCATTTTACAGATGAGGAAACTGAGGTAGACAGGGTGAAGTGACTTGCCCTGGGTCACACAGCAGGTAAGTATCTGAGGCCAGATTTGAACTCATAAAGATGAGGTCTGGCATTCTACCCACTGTGCCACTTAGCTGCCCAGACCATATTATATTATATTATATTATATTATATTATATTATATTATATTATATTATATTATATTATATTATATTATATTATATTATATTATATTATATTATATCATATTATATTTTAACATAGTGTGCTTTGGTGCTCACTTCAGCAGCACACATACTAAAGTTGGAACCATACAGAGAAGATTAGTATGGCCCCTGCACAAGGATGACATGCAAATTCGTGAAGCGTTCCATATTTTTCAAAGCCAATGCAACCAAGATTAGGAGAGAAGCACAAAATTGGGAGAAAAAAGGTCTCATCTCTAAAATATACAGGGAACTGACCCAAATGTATAGGAATACAAGTCATTCCCCAATTGAGAAATGGTCAAAGGATATGAACAGACAGTTTTCAGAGGAAGAAATTAAAGGTATCTACAGGCATATGAAAAAATGCTTGAAATCACTACTGATTAGAGAAATGCAAATCAAAACAACTCTTAGGTACCACATCTCTCCTGTCAGATTGGCTAAAATGACAAAACAGGAAAATGATAAATTCTGGAGAAGATGTGGAAAAATTAGAACACTTACATTACTGGTGGCATTGTGAACTGATCCAGTCATTCTGGAGAGCAATTTGGAACTATTCCCAAAGGGCTATAAAAATGTTCATACTGTTTGACCCAGCAATACCACTTCTGGGGTTGTATCCCAAAGAGATCACACAAGTGGGAAAAGGATCTATATGAACAAAAATATTTATAGCGGCTCTTTTTGTAGTAGCAAAGGATTGGAAATCAAGGGGATGCCCATCAATTGCGGAATGGCTGAACAAGTTGTGGTATATGAAGGTAATGGAATACTATTGTGTGATAAGAAATGGGGATGATACAGACTTCATAATAGCATGGAAAAACCTACGTGATATAATGCTGAGTGAGTGGAGCAGAACCAGAACATTATACACAACCACAGATATATGGATTCTGTGATGACTAACCCTGATAGACTTCACTCTTCTCAGCAATACAAGGTGCAAAGACAACTCCAAAGGACTCATGATGGAGAGAGCTATCTAAATCTAGAGAAAGAACTATGGAGTCTAAATGCAGATTGAGGCATACTATTTGCTCTCCTTTTTTTCTCCATTTGTTTTTTTTCTCTTTTGTTTGTTTTTGGTTTTTTTGGTTTTGTTTCTTCTTTCTCCTGATTCATTCCATTGGTCATAATTCTTCTTTACAACTTGACTATGGTGTAAATAAGTTTAATGAGAAGTTATACATAGAATATATATCTGATTCCATGCCATCTTAGGGGGAGGAAATCTGCAACTCAAAATTATGTGGAACTGAGTTTTGTAAACTAAAAATAAAAAATCTTAATAAAACAAATAAAAATATATAGTGTGATTTGTAGAAGTGGGACACTTCCATAATCTATGGTTTCAAAGCAGCCTTTATTATTGTGACTGAATTTAAAGAGAAAAATGAAAAAATTGCAAAGAGTTAAGAAAAGAACAAGTAAGCATGATGGAAAATGACTGGCGTTATTTCAAAATCTTCAGAGAAATGACAAAGTCTTGAAGGTCTCTGAAGAGTTGTCATGAAAGAAGTGCTGACCAGTCACTTGCTGTCCATGTGGAGTCAGTCAACTAGTGTTTATCAAGTGCCTAAAATCTGCCAGGCATTGGGCCATGCACTGATCATACAAAGAAAGGGAGAAGCTAGTCCCCGGAGCTCACAGTCTAATAAATATGTACAAATAAGATATATGTCTGAATATAGGATAAATTGGAGATAATCAACAGAGGAAAGGCATGAAAATTAGGGAGATAGGTAAAGACTTCTTATAGAAGATGGGATGTTAGCTGAGACTGGAAGGAAGCCAGGGAAGCTGGGAGGTAGAGATGAAGAGGAACTGAATTTCAGGCATGGGAGAAACAGCCAGTGGAAATTCTCAGAATCTGAAGATAGAGTGTTTTGAGCATGAAACAGCAAAGGGGCCAGTGTTACTAGACTGCAGAATACCTGGTGAAAGGGAATGGTGCAAGGTATAGGAAGACTGGAAAGGTGGGAAGGAGCCAGATCATAGAGGGCTTTGTAAACCAAATAGGATTTTATATTTAATTCTGGTAGCAATAAGGAGTCACTGACTGGAACTGGGGTCACCAAGGAATGATAGTCTTGTACTTTAAGAAGATTGGTTTCACAGCTCAGTGGAGGATGGACTGGAGTGAGAAGAGTCTTGAGGCATGGAGACCTACAGCAGACTATTGCAATAGTCCAGGAATGAGGTGATGAAGCCCTATGCTAAGGTGGTAGCAGTGCCAGAGTAGAAAAGGAGGCATATAGAAATGTTACAAAGGTAGAAATGAAAAGACCTGGCAACTGAATGAATGGGGTGAGGGAAGGGGGAGGAATCAAGAATGATCAAGAATGAGGTTGTGAGCCTGGGTAACTGAAAATGGTGATACCTGTGAACGGAATAGAGAAATTACAAAGAGGGGAAGGATTGGGGGAGGGGCGGAAATGAGCTCAGTTTTGAACATGATCTCTCCAATGTGATAAACAGTATGCAGTTGGAGATGAGAGACTGAAGGTAGGTCAAGAGAGAAGCTAGAGCTGCACGAATAAATTTGAGAATCATCTGCATAAAAACAATAGAAAATGGAACAGAGAAGAGTAGATGTGAAGGATAACTTCCAGACTTTTAAGGGATTAAAACACTCAAAGTAGCTACCAAAAGTCCACTTCTCCTATATCTGGAAGAGTGTATTCTTAGTGTCTGTGAAGGAGGTGTTAACTTGTGAAGGGATGGGGAAACATTCTAAGAGATCTAAGAGATGAGAAACTGCTTCAGCATACTGGTGAACATGAGTCATGAAAGCCAACTCAAAGACAAACTGGGAATTAATGAATTAAGAAAAGCTTTTACTGAGTGCTTACTATGTGCCAAACACTTCTCAGCACTGGGAAAGCAAATACAAAGTGTGATAGTCCTTGCCCTCAAGGAGCTTCCATTCAATAAGGGAAGAAATGCATTGGGAATGGTGGTCAGGGGAAGGTATCTTGGTCTGGGGACCACAAGGAGTCACATGGATGGTCAGTTGATCCAAAGGGGAGTCAATTGACACACCCTTTCCAGAAGCTACATTAGTATCTCTGGTGGTCAGGTGAACACCAATAATTATCCCCCTGGCCCCTAAATACCATTCCTACTCCAGTGTTCCCATGTCTATCCTTTCAATTGTTTCAAATATCCCTTGAGAAACCATATCCTGGAAATCTTCCCTAACTGGGAGCCAAAAAGGCTCTTCCCAACATGGAGCTCCTCCAGCTCCCTTTTTTTTGCCATGCCACAAAATACACTTTCTTGGTTTGCAAGGAATGTCAGCTCTGAGATAAATTAATGAGTTTGTTTTGTCCTGGGACTATTAGCAGCATGACTAGTCCTGGAGTTGTGAGCCTCAAATCCATTAATGAATCTTGCCAATGAAAACTCTAATGTCATGAGAAGCATTTTGTTGGGGAAGACACATACTGGATCTGATCTCTAAATTATAGAATCAATGAACAAAAGATGATGAAACATTTGTTCCCCCTCACAGTGGACAGGTGGAGGATCATGGGAGAAAAATGTTCCATATGCTGAGAAACATTGTCACATTTTCAGTACATTTTGCTTAATTATTTTTCTGTGTTAGAAGGAAGGGTTCAATGGAGAGAACAGGTGGGATGTAATGGCTATAGTAGAAAATACTAAAAACAAGAAATATAAAAACAAGACATATATTGTCATTATTTTAAATCGACAAAACACTTGAAAATATATTCATCAACGTATTTGAAGCTCTTCTAATTAATGGGATATTTATTTCAAAGGTTGATTATAAGATCGGGCAAAAAAGCCCCAAATTGAAGTACAGAGAAAGAAAATCACTTGTTTAATTCAAGGACATCATGTGAAATTTAAAACCTAGGTTAAAGCTAATAAATTGTCCAGTCTAGTCTTAAGAATAGGTCTAGTCATAGGAAAAATTGTAAAAAAAGTTAACATGTAGTCCCTGCATTCTTCTTTCTGTGAATATTCTGCTCCTTTAAGGCACTTCCTTTATCAATGCATAGCACTCTCCTGATGCCCCATGCCTCCCATTGTGGTACCACAGCTGGGTCTGCCCTCTCTGACAATGCCCAGTATTCCTGACCTTGGAGTCACTTTTGCGTCTTCTTTGGGGTACTTCAATGTCTTATCCAAAAGAGAAATAATAGTTGGAATTTCAGGTACTCTAAAGGTACCTAAAGGCCTTTAGAAGAAAGACTCCTCATCTAATTCTATTTGGGAACCTCCATGATTAAGTTAACTATGGCCTTCCTATGTTATTCCTTAGGTTATGCCTGCAGAAAAAAATGTAATAGATGAAACAATTTCTCAGAGGATGAGAAAGTGTTTATATTAGGCTACTGTGGCAAACTGGATTGCTTTTTTTCAAATAGCCCAGAAAGAAGACTTCCAAACATTCAGAACAGTCATTCAATATCAACCAACCTTCACCATACATTCTGCCATTATGGCACTCAAGCCTAACTGTAGGAGCTTCTCCACCATATACAATAAGGACACACTCAGGGAATTAGTAGCTTATGTTTTGGTTATGGCCTGACCTAGCAGTAAAAGCCCAGAGAGTAAAACAGGAGTTTTTTATTTTTTAAAAAAAAATTAATGAAATGTCACTTCAGGTGCTGCCCAAATGCAATCGTATTGTAAGGCAGTAAGTGGTTAGCATCTTGCTCTGCTTTTGGGCCTCAAGCCCTAGGAATCATAGCTCCAATGCCTCTGTTGTGCTAGAACCTTTAGTGAGGCCTTCAGAAGAGGATACAAAGAGTGCATCTTTATTATATATGCACTCACTATAAAAGGAAATAAAAAGCATTTGTCCCATATTAGTGCAAAACACATATCACTAGGCAAAAAACATTTTAAAGCTCTGCAGCAGTAAGTGGACAAATGTTCTTCGGGAAGGACAGGTTTTCATGGAAGAAGGATCTTCAGTCTTGGTATTCCTTTATCTTAAATTAAATTTTATTTTATTTTCAAAGATCAGCCTTCTCTCCTTTCCACTTCCCTCTCCCCATCTCCACCTTGAGAAAGTAAGAAAAATCCCTTTTTATGAGCATATATAATATAGTCAACCAAAATATAATTTCTCATTGTCCATGTCTAATTTTTTTTTAAAAGTCTCAGTTTGCTCTCTGACTTCATCACCTTTACCAGGAAGCCTGTTACATTATGGGTTGCAACTTCCCACCCCCCCCCCCCAACTCCATCAGTGCTGATCAGAGTTCTCAAGTTTTTCACACACACACACACACACACACACACACACACACACACAGAGTTTTAATCAGCCAAGAGTCAAAATCACCCTTCTACTCCACCCCTCCCCCAGCTGAAAACACAAGGAAAATGAAACTCATTACATACATGTATAGTCAATCAAAATAAATTTTTACATTGGCCAAGGCCTAAAAAATATTTGTCTTATTCCTCATTCTGAGTGCTTCACCTTTCTATCAAGAGGTGGGCAGCCTGTTTCATCATTAGTACTCTGGAATCCTGGTTGGTCATTACACTAATAAGAATTCAGCACAATAGACTTCCAATACATTTATATACTTGGTATTCACTCATCAGTAAGGACCCTCTGCCCCTCTGACTGAGCGTAAAACAAAGAGCTCCTCTCAAAAGTTCCATTTAAGGAGGGCAGCCAGACCAGTATTCTCTTCTTTTCCTATGTAGATGAATTTTTCTCAACTTCTCTATAACATCCCTCTAGGCCATCACTAGTGGTTCTGATCTATGTCTTGCCATTGGACTCTGATGACTCTGGAGGGGAGCGTGAGGCTGGTGACTTCATACGACTCTGCCTCACTTAAATACAATTCACTTGCCAGTCAGGATATCACTCTCCTGATGTCATTGGTCCTCTTCTATAACAAAGGACCAACAACATCTATTGTAATGGCCCACATGAGAGGTGATGGGGACCTGAACCAAGGTGGTAGCTGTGGGAGTAGAGTTAGGGGGTCAGATGTGAGAGATGTGGAGGTTTAGTTAACAAGGTTTGGCTACTTACTGGATATGTGGGATGAGAGTGAGGAGGTGGGGATAATGCTGAGGTTATGAACCTGGGAAACTAGAAGGATGGTGGTGCCTTTGATAGAAAAAAGGAAGATTAGTAGATTGGAGGAACTTGGGGGGGGAAGATAATAATTAATAAATGTTTTAGACATATTAAGTTTGAGATGCCTATAAGACATCCCATTTGGAAGGTCCAATAGACAGTTAGTGATACAGGATTGGAGCTCAGGAGAGAGGCTGAGGCTGGATGTATGGAGCTGGGAGTCATTTTCAGAGAGATGTTAAATCAAAATTGTGGATGCTGGTAAGGTCAACAAGAGAGAAAAGAAGACTAATGAAATAAATTCTTGTGAAAGCCATTTGTTTTCCATCCTTGGGTCTGTCTCATGGGGCAGGAGGGCTGCAGTAGCCACTTAACCCAAGACATTGAAGACAATTTTAGCATTTCCTAATTATTCTCAGACTCCAGTTAGAAAAATATACCAAGCTGAAACTCTTAGCTCTAAGATCTCATCAAATGGAACATTCTCTCCAAAGATGCAGACTGCAACCCATTCATGCCTGCTCATCCTTTGTGACTCTTGTCCATGGCTTCCCATAAATTTCCTTTCTTTCTTTTGATATTTGAGGGTAGAAATGGAGCCCTTAGGATGTTCACCTGTTATCCTTAGTCCTTGGCCATTCTCTCTTCCCAGCACACATTTCCTTGATCCTATCTTTTCCTTCTATTCTTCTGCCAAGTGCCTAATTGGTTGTATGTTAACCTGCTCATACTCAATAGTGCACTGCCCTCTGGGTGATATTCATTTTCAGTTCTTCAGACACTGATAAGTTTCATGTCTCCTAGTCATATAACAACATCAGTAAAATGTTGATTTAAAAAAAAAAGATGGCCCCTTATTTCCAGGGAAGTTTGGGTCATTAAAGAAGTAATAATAACTAGCATTTATGTAGTTTTTTTTTAAGTTGGCTAAGCACTTTACATATATTACCATATTTCATCCTTACATCATTATTCCCATTTTATAGAGAAGGAAAACGAGGTTTAGAGACTCAAGTGACTCCTCCAGGGTCACGCAGTTAAGATGCATCTGAAACAGTTTTAGAACTTGGGTCTTCCTGACTGCAGCTCTTGTGCTCTATCCAATATGCCACCTGGCTACCTTGCGATTTCCTGATATAATCTAGCTTGTCCTTCTCCTCCTGTCTAATTCTACTTAATTCTGAACACAACTCATTGAAATAGGTCATAGGATAAAACAAATATCCCTTTCAGGGATTTATGAATGTCAACTGAGTGTAAATAAAAGAACTGAAAACTTCATATTTATTTGTGGTTTCTTTAACATCACCTAGAGGAAACTAGGTAATGCAGCTGGGCCTGCAGTTAGGAATTCCTGAGTCCCAATTCAGCCTCAGACACTTACCAGCTGTGTGATCCTGGGAAAGACACTTCATCTCTGTCTGCCTCAGTTTCTTCAACTGTCAAATGGGGATAGTAATAGCACCCAACTCACAGGGTTGTTGTGAGGATCAGATGAGATAATATTTATAAAGTGCTTAGTTTGGAGCCCCGCATGGAGTAAACCCTTAATCCTTATTCCCTCCACATCAGAATGACTAATATAAGGTTTAAATAAACAACCAATGATAAGAGGCAACCTTTCCCCTTTCTTTCTTTAGAATTGCTTTGTTCTCTTAGGAAACCTTTAGAGAAAAGCATAATTATAGCAGGCTGGGCAAATTTATCTGAGTTTTGTAAGCAGATTAAGTAACTCTCGTAAGTTCGGTTTGCTAATTTTCTTCAAAGCAAAAGAAGTGATTATAAACTAACTCAGCAACCCAGAAATCTCCATGCCAAAGGAAACTGAGTGTAAGCACTCTCTGAAAGTGCAATACCAAGAAACGATAAGCAAGTGTGTCTTGCTCATGGGGCTGGCAGCATTTAGATCAGCCTTGAGAAATGGGAAGAGAGAACAGGATTGGGAGTGAGGAATAAAGAGAAAACAGAGGTCTATGAAATGGCTATGGTGCATTTTCTATTTTTTCCTTTAGAAATATTACATAGCTATATCGTATATTATGCATATATGTATGTATATGTATAGTATGACTGATTTTCTTTCCTGACTTATGACAGCAGGGTCATCTGCTTCATTGCCTCTCCATATATGGAGCATGCTTTTCTGGATGCTTTTTACAATGCTAATGTTGAGAGGCATGACTGGAACCTTCAAGTGAGGCTCTCCATGAATTACATAGAGTTTTCCTTGCATATTGATGTGTGATTTCCCCTGTAGCATTGGAGTAATGGAGTGAGAGCATAAATCAGTTCTACTGTATGTCTAGGCTGGTCTCTTTCCTAAGTCTCTAAAGGAATGGTGAAAGACACCAGGTGTGGTGAAAGCAGCACACACCTGTAACCTTTTCTGTTGGGGAATCTGAGGGTGGTAGATGCCTTGAGCTTATAAGTTCTGAGGTGGAGGAGGGAGAGAGAAGAAGGAAGGAAGGAGAGAAGGAAGGAGGGAGGGAAGGAGAAAAGGAAAGAGGAAGGAGAGAAGGAAACAAGGAAGGAGGGAAAGAAAAAGGGAAGGAAGGAGTAAAAAAAGAAAGGAAAGATGGAAAGAAAGCCAGGAACAAAGGGAGAGAGGAAGGAAGGAAGAAATATTGAAAAAACAAGGACAGATTCTGATTCTTTAAAAAAATGGCCAAGGAAGATTAAAGAAAGACATATCACTTAAGGCAAACTTCTGTGAGTTCTCTTTTTCTACTGTCACCACTATAAACTTTTGCAAGGACAAGAGAAGTGCCTTCTTTCTTCAGAAGCAGTTTGTTCTACAACTATAGTCTCTCTAAAGGTACACAATATCTGAATTACAATGCTAAAATCCTAATAAATTCCAGAGGCACAGTCAGCCAAAGTCAGCAATACACTTCTGTTTCCCTGTAGGCAATAACCCCTCAGCAGCCTCCTTGTCTATATAGCTTTGGAAGTTTGCAAAGTCCCCGTGGGCCAGGAACTGCAGAAGGAAATATAAGCTGAAGAAGCCTCAATGTCTTGGGAGGTTTTTTTTTGGGGGGGGGGTGGGTATTGTTGCTTTAGGTGGGAGATTCCTATCTGTAGCTGCCTACTTCCTTCCAAGCTTTTGTCAGTTTCCCCTTTTCTCAACCTTCTTCTGATCATTTAAACACTCATAGACTTCGTGTAAATAAGTGCCCAGACTGTGTCTGAGAGCAAGACACCGATGTTTTCACGTGTATGATTATCCTGCAAGGTCATAGCAAAAAAAGATTCGAGGGATCTTGCAAAGAAATTATTGAAATCGACCACTCGGTAAATAAAAGTAAAGAAGAAGTAAAGGGTGGGGGTGGAGACAGCAGGGGGAGAAGGAAGTATCAGAGGAAGAAATAATTGGTTTAGCAGTATGTGTTGGTTAGCTAGTTAACTAGCATTTACTAAGTGCCTGCTCTGTGCCAGGCACTGTGCTAAACACTGTGGAACATGAAACCAGCATTTCAGCCTTAGCCTCCCTTACAGTCTCAATGAGGGAGAAGGAACAGGTGCTTCCTAAGAAGCCAGGCTTGCCCCAGTGCCATTCAATACCACCTCATGTAAAAACATCCAACCTCCCAACTTTAACGGTTTTCTTCCTGTCCGACTGGAATGTGTGTTCCCTGGGAAGCAACTGGAGATGGTACAGCAACAATATGTAAATTAACAAAGTGAAAATGGAATACAAAGATGATATTTGAAATTCTATGTGCGGCACTAGTCTCCTGGTGACCTTACTGTAGAAAAGCAAACATATCCGCCTCAGAGAGGCAGCAATGCACATACCAAAATAATCCTTGCTACTCCAACATTCTTTGATCTAGCAAAAAAAGCCCTCAGAAGGGGATAGAATATACAATAAATGTTGTATCACAAAGCCAAAATGTCAAGGGAGGGAATGGAAACATTAAAGGTTTGTACTGTTGTATAAAGAGACAATCCCCTCCACTCTGGATGATTTAAAATGGTTACTGTTAAAAGCCTTTATTAGTTAAAAGAACAATTGCTCAACATACGGTTGTTTCCCTAATTTCTTTTCTTGTCATTTGTTGTGAGTTGACTTTTCCAGGAGCCCCTTCCCAGTGTTAATTGCTTTTTTTAGGCTGCTCCAGCACAACTGGTAATACTTTGACCAAAGATCTGATTAGCACCAGAAACAGAATAAAGGAAACTCAGTTTGTCTTCTTTTTCCTTCAGGGTCAAAAGAGGTCCTGTGTCTTTTGTACTTAAGGCCTGCCCTAGATAAAATGAGTGATTCTGTGCCATGAAGGAAGCATTATAGGCGGGCTCTGGGTGATCTCTGAGTTCACCTACATTTATTTCTGAAGGATAGAAAGGGGAGTAAAGATATATTTTTCTTAGTTTATTTTTTTCTTAGATTTCTTAGTTTCTTAGCCAGCTGTGACTTTCAAGTTTTACCAATGTTGCCAAAACCATCTTACTTTTCTTCTCCTTCCTGCCTGTGTCATATGACCACACTCAGCATCAAAAAGGATGTAATATATGACTCTAAGTTGAGATTGATTACAAGAGCAAAGAATAGAAATGGGGCCTGGGCCTGTGATTTCATTAGTATAGCCAATTCCCAAGTGAGGAAACTCCCTCTATCATTACGGGTTGGCATCTTCTCTGCAAATCATGGTTTTTGAGAGTTGGCTAGAAAAGAGGTATCACACAGGATGGGCTACTTGGAGCCAAAACACTTAAGAGTACAGCTGAACTGAATTAAAATGCAACTAGGAAATATTTAATAAAATAAATAAAATATAATCAAGCATAGGTAATGTTAATATGTGGTTTTCTAAGTCAATATTCTCCCACTGGGATTCTTAAGTATGGTTTAGTGGTCTCATTTCTATTAGTTTCACACCCCGGCCTTGAGTACTGAGAAACATCACAGAGCTAATAATCATGTGAGGTTGTAGTTGAACCCGGGTCTTCCTGTCTTCGAGGCTGGCTCTCTATCCATTATTAATAGCAACAATAACAATAGCTAACACTTATAAAGTATCTGAAGGTTTAAAAAATGCTTAAAAATATTAACCCATTTTATCTTCACAACAGCCCTGGGAGGTAGGTGATACTATTGTCCCCTTTTTACAGATGGGGAAATTGTGATCGACGGAAGTTAAAAGATGTGCCCAGAGCCACACAGCTAGGTAGGTGTCTGATTCTGAACTTAGATCTCCCTGTCTCGAGGCCCACTGCTCTATCCACTATGCCATCTAGCTTTCTCTTACAAAAGCAAACCTATGCATAAATCTGGGCTGTTTGTCAAACAGAAACTTTGGGAGGCTACATACCCAGAATTATGCTTATTTCAGTGATGTGGCTGGCCATGGTGAATAACTTTTTTTATAATATTTTATATTAGCCTTTAGAGCAATGAATTAGCTGCACAAGAAGCTTTTGTGGTTCTCTTGTTTCAGACTGACTCTTTGTGACCCCAAGGGCTATAGCATGCCGATATTGTCCCTGGGGTTTTCTTGGCAAGGACACTGGAGTTGATTATCAACTCCTTCTCCAGAGGCAAACAGAGGTTAAGTGACTTGGTCACACAGCTAGTAAGTGTCTGAGGACAAATTCAAACTCAGGCCTTCCTGATTCCAAGACCAGAGTTCAATCCACTGAGCCATCTAGCTACCTCATGCAAGAAGCTAGTCGCATTAATTTATAATAATGTCTTTTTCTTAGGATGAAAAGTTATATCCCCCTGGCTTGATCATTACTCTATCCAACAGCCTTGATACCAGAATTACTTCTGGCCAGTACCAAAAATTAACAAAAGATAATTAAAAATAACTTAACTTTGACTTTTGAAAAATTAACTTAAAATAAATTTGCCATTCTTGAGGCTATTCAAAATAACTCCATCTACCATGTTTGCAAAAGCCATTCAGGTGAAAGGCAGCAGGGTGTGCTGGATAGGGTACTGAACTTGGAATTAGGAAGGCCTGGGTTCAAATCCTCCCTCAGATACTTCATAGCTATGTAATAATGAGTAAATCAAAACCTCTCTGGACCTCAGCTAGTGTGATACCGGGGGGGGGGGGGGGGGGGGGGGGGGGGGGGCGCAACAAAACAAAACAAAACAATGGCTCCAGAGTCAGAACACCTTGCTTAAAAACCTTTCTGTTTACTGCTTGTATGACCTTGGCAAGTCACTGGGCTTCTCTGGGCCTCAGTTTCCTCATATTGAAAATGACTCTCCAAGGTCCCTTTCCACTTGATCTATGTTCCTATGATCATCATGGCCCTTTTCTGGACTTACTGGTCTTCAAAATCATGCCTCCACTAGTCTCATCCTGCAACTTTCCTCAGTGCCTTGGGCCTTCTCACTTTGGAACATGCTACTACCATGCCTGTGGTTTGGTGCCCATAGAATATTGTTCCACAAGACTTGTCCTGCCATTGGTGAGTTCCTCTTGGAGACATTTTGTGAAGAGGCAAGGCAGACCTTGGCATTATTCCTGGCCTTATTCCAGACTTTTTAGACTTGGAAATCATGCCTCTGAGAAGCCAACTTCATATCCCCCATGCTCACTCTGTGCATTTGTGTGTTGTCTCACCTCATTAGAATGTAAGTTCCTTGTGGTCAGGGACTTTCTTTTTGCTGGATATGTATTCCCAGAGCTTAGCATAGTGCCCAGGACATAATAAGCACTTAAAAATGCTTGCTTCGGGGGGGGGGGGGGGGGGGGGGCGGAGCCAAGATGGCGGCTGGTAAGCAGGGACTAGAGTGAGCTCCGTACCCAAGTCCCTCCAAAAACCTATAAAAAAATGTCTCTGAACCAATTCTAGAACGACAGAACCCACAGATCAGCAGAGGGAATCAGGGCTCCAGCCCAGGACAGTCTGGATGGTCTCTGGGTGAGGTCTATTCCACACGGAGCTGGGAGCTGGGAACGGAGTGGAGCAGAGCCCAGCCTGAGCGGCGTGGACCATCCAGACCAGAAGCCGGACGGAGGGGGCCCTAGCGCCCTGAATATGTGAGCTGCGGCAGTTACCAGACCCCTCAACCCACAAACACCAAAGACTGCGGAGAAGGTTAGTGGGAAAAGCTGCAGGAGTGGAAGGAGTTCGCAGTTCAGCTTCCAGCCCCGGGGGCAGCAGAGGTGGGGCAGCTACAGCTGTTGTTACTTCCGGCTCCAGGCCCACCTAGTGGGAGGAATTAAGTGGCGGATCAGAGCAGGAGTGCAATAGCCTGCTGAAGATCTAAGCCCAGCCTGGACTGGGGGTTCTTGGGGAAGGAGGAGTGCGGGTCTGACAGAGCTGGCACCTCCCCCCCAAACGTGGAACATAGAACTCGTTAGTCTACAAGCAGTCATACCCCACTGAAAAACTCAAGGGTCAAGTTAGTTGGTTGGGAATATGGCCAGGCAGCGAAAACGCGCCCAGATTCAGTCTCAGACTTTGGATTCTTTCTTTGGTGACAAAGAAGACCAAAACATACAGCCTAAAGAAGACAACAAAGTCATAGAGCCTACAACCAAAGCCTCCAAGAAAAACATGAACTGGCCCCAGGCCATAGAAGAACTCAAAAAGGATTTGGAAAAGCAAGTTAGAGAAGTAGAGGAAAAATTGGGAAGAGAAATGAGAAGGATGCGAGAAAACCATGAAAAACAAGTCAATGACTTGCTAAAGGAGACCCAAAAAAATACTGAAAATACACTGAAGAAAACAACACCTTAAAAAACAGACTAACTCAAATGGCAAAAGAGCTCCAAAAAGCCAATGAGGAGAAGAATGCCTTGAAAGGCAGAATTAGCCAAATGGAAAAGGAGGTCCAAAAGACCACTGAAGAAAATACGACTTTAAAAATTAGATTGGAGCAAGTGGAAGCTAGTGACTTTATGAGAAATCAAGATATTATAAAACAGAACCAAAGGAATGAAAAAATGGAAGACAAGGTGAAATATCTCCTTGGAAATACCACTGACCTGGAAAATAGATCCAGGAGAGAGAATTTAAAAATTATTGGACTACCTGAAAGCCATGATCAAAAAAAGAGCCTAGATACCATCTTTGAAGAAATTATCAAGGAGAACTGCCCTGATATTCTAGAGCCACAGGGCAAAATAGAAATTGAAAAAATCCATCGATCGCCTCCTCAAATAGATCCCAAAAGGAAATCTCCAAGGAATATTGTCGCCAAATTCCAGAGCTCCCAGATCAAGGAGAAAATACTGCAAGCAGCCAGAAAGAAACAATTTGAATATTGTGGAAACCCAATCAGAATAACCCAAGATCTGGCAGCTTCTACATTAAGAGATCGAAGGGCTTGGAATGCGATATTCAGGAGGTCAATGGAGCTAGGATTAAAACCTAGAATCACCTACCTAGCAAAACTGAGTATCATGTTCCAAGGCAAAATATGGATTTTCAATAAAATAGAGGACTTTCAAGCTTTCTCAGTGAAAAGTCCAGAACTGAATAGAAAATTTGACTTTCAAACACAAGAATCAAGAGAAGCATGAAAAGGTAATCAAGAAACGGAAATTGCAAGGGACTTACTAAAGTTGAACTGTTTTGTTTACATTCATACATGGAAAGATGATGTGTATGATTCATGAGACCTCAGTATTAGGGTAGTTGAAGGGAATATGCATATATATATGTTTATGTATATATATAAGTGAATGTGAAGGTATGTATATATCTATGTGTATATGTATGTATGTGTATGTATGTGTATATATATATGTTTTTATATATATAATATATATATATGTTTATATATATATATGTAAAAGAGAAAGTAGACACAGGGTGAGTTGAAGATGAAGGGAAGATATCTAAAAGAAATAAAATGAAATTAAGGGATGAGAGAGCAACATACTGAGAGAGGGAGATAGGGAGAGATAGAATGGGGTGGATTATCTCGCATAAAGGTAGCAAGAGGAAGCAGTTCTGTGGGAGGAGGGGAGAGGGCAGGTGAGGGGGGAATGAGTGAACCTTGCTCTCATCAGATTTGGCCTGAGGGGGAATACCATACATACTCAGTTGGGTATCTTACCCCACAGGAAAGAAGAGGGAGGAAGATTAAAAAAAAATAAAAGGGGGGGATGATGGGAGGGGAGGGCAGATGGGGGTGGAGGTAATCAAAACAAACACTTTGGAAAGGAGACAGGGTCAAGGGAGAAAATTCAATAAAGCGGGATGGGTTGGGAAGGAGCAAAATGTAGTTAGCCTTTCACAACATGAGTATTGTGGAAGGGTTATACATAATGATACATGTGTGGCCTAGGTTGAATTGCTTGACTTCTTAGGGAGGGTGGGTGGGAAGGGAAGAGGGGAGAGAATTTGGAACTCAAAGTTTTAAAATCAGATGTTCAAAAACAAAAAAAGTTTTTGCATGCAACTAAAAAATAAGATACACAGGCAATGGGGCGTAGAAATTTATCTTGCCCTACGAGAAAGGAAGGGAAAAGGGGATGAGAGGGGAGGGGGGTGATAGAGGGGAGGGCTGACTGTTGAACAGGGCAACCAGAATATAAGCCATCTTGGAGTGGGGGGGAGGGTAGAAATGGGGAGAAAATTTGTAATTCAAAGTGTTGTGAAAATCAATACTGAAAACCAAATATATTAAATAAATAAATTTAAATTTAAAAAAAAATGCTTGCTTCCTTCTTTCATCTGCAAAAGGAGGGGGTTGGACTATGTGACCTTTAAGGTCAACTTCTATCTCTATGATGCTATGATCCTTACTCATCATTATCTGTCAGGATCCTTATCTTCCCTCTAGACCAGACCTGCGCAACTTGGCAGTAGGTAGGGGCCAAAATTAAAATAGGCTAAACTTCTTCAGGCCACAGATAGGTTTTTAGCGGCTCACTTTCCAAGTAAAGGTATAATTAATGATTAAACTGTTTTGCAAATAAACCACATTTGGGAATGTATGGATCATTTTACATCTTGAATCCATCACCTCTTTATCAAGAAGTAGATAGCATAGATCAGCTAGGTGGTGCAGAGGATAGAGAACTAGGCTTGGAGTCATCTTCCTGAGTTCAAATCTGGCCTCAGACTCTTAGCAGCCATATGACCATGGGCAAGTCACTTAACCCTGTTTGTCTCATCTGTCAAAAGAGCTGGAGAAGGAAATAGCAAACCACTCCAGTATCTTTGCCAAGAAAATCACAAATAGGGTCATGAAGAGTCAGACATAACTGAACAGCCAAGCATAAATCGAAGCTTGTCAAACGTGGAAGGGCAGATTTCACGGGCCAGCAAAACTCCTGAGTGGGCCTGAACCAGATTAAAATGCAATTGGAAAGTGTTGAACAAAATAAATAAAAATACTGTGAAAGATAGATAACATTACATTTTAAAGCTAAGTCAATATGCAGCCTGCAGAGATCCTTACCTATGGGTTAGTGGTCCTTGTTTCTGTTGGAGTTTGACGTCATTGTCATAGATCATCATCAGTCCTTTGGAATCACAGGTAGCCATTGAGTTGTTGGTCAAGCATTTCACTCCTTAAAGGGACAGTTCTGAAGGGTTCAGCACTATGGTGTGGTGAGGTAGATAGTACTTAATATGGAATCAAAAGACCTAGGTTCAAACTTTATCACTGCTGCTTATACCTGTGCGACCTTGGACAGTTACTCCATGTCTGTGCACCTTGGTTTTCTTATCTATAAAATGAGTAAGTTGGTCTGGATGACCTCAAACATCCCTTCCAGCTCTAAATCTGTGATCGTATGATTATCACTTCATTTTGATGTTTCAAGTTTGGTATTGTTCTTGTTCAGTTGTGTCTGACTCTTCACAACTCCATTCGGAGTTTTCTTGGCTGAGATACTGGAGGGGTTTGCCATTTCCTTCTCCAGCTCATTTTACAGATGAGGAACTGAGGCAAACAGAGTTAAATGACTTGCCAGAGTCATACAACTACTAAGTATCTGAGTTCATATTTGAACTCAGGTCTTCCTGACTCCAGGCCCAGTGCTCTATCCACTGACCCTCCTAGCTGACTCTCAGCTTCGGTATACTTGTTAAGAAATCAGTCCTTTAACATTATAGTTGCATCCCTAACATTCCAGGCAACATCGTTGATTGCTGAAGCCCTGATTCTCTTATATTTGCAAATAGGAAGGAAATCTGCAGTGTGATAGATGGTAGTGTTTCCTCTTTGCTTCAGGCTTACTCTCCATCAGCAAGCTGGTAATATGGTAGGCATGCAGACTGGGAACCTGAGTCAGCTTTCTCAGTGAACATCCATCAGCTGCTGTGAGGAGCCATGGATTGGCAGGAGTTTGCTAGGGAATGGGCCATTTCTTGTCATTCTCATCATTAGTAGAGTATGGATTAGTGGCAGCAGGGTTATTCATACAATATTTAATGAATTTATATAATTAGACCACGTTTCATTAGGGCCTGATGTAATGAAACCACAAACACTTCTCAAAAAGCAGGGGATCCAGCTGGAGGATGTTGACTTTATTTATTCAGCACAGGCAAACACACAACCATAAGCCTCTGGAAACTTGAACAAATAGAAATATCACCACTGAAACACACGAAGTGGCCAAAAAGAAGAGAAGGGTACTCCAGCTGAACAGGGAATCAAGCAGGGAAAAAGGCATAACTTTTGTGTACTCGTTCATGTTGAGAGCCATGACTGAAACCCTCAAGTGAGGGTAACTGTGATTATCCAGGCCTTCAATTCATTTTAATGCATAATTTCACCTGTGGCATATCCCAGGCCACAGAGTTACATAAATCAATAGTATTTCACTGAATGCCTACTATGTATGCATCTCATCTAAGTCCTGCATTTATCTTTTTATTATCTGTTAACTAGTTAAATGTTTGGTTTATGAATCTGATTGACAATGAACAAAAAATAAAAAGGAAAAAGGAAAGGGAAAATGGTTTTCCTTTTTAAGGGGAAAATTTAAGGGATATGTGCCAGGTACTGCACTAAGTGCTTTTTACAAAAATTATCTCATTTGATTCTCACAATAATCCTGCAAAGTAGTGTCCATTTGTAACAACGATGCTACCTGCCACTACTGTGGCTGTGTAACAATAACACCAGCACACAGGAGGGCTGCTAGCACCCTCGGTTCTTTGATCTGATTTTCTAAGGAAAGCAACTTTAAGGGGTTAACAATCTTACTTTAATTAAACATACATATACCATTCACTTAGTTCAGGGGGAAAAGCCAGCACCCTGAACCTCAGGACAAGTACAAAGAGAAATTACAGAGACAATATAAACAGATCAACATTTCTGTCTAACCAAATCACAATATATAGTTACCAGAGAAGCACCAACATCTGGGTTTTTCAAAGCCCAGAGAGGTGCTGCTTCAACAGCTACCTAGAGTCTCATCTTGCCGAATCACCAACACTCTTTCAATGAGTGTGCCCCCAAAGGCAAAACGCTAACCTCTGAGTTTATATACACCTCTTCAGGGTCAAAGGGTATCACAACCATGCGATTCAAACTCACGTGACTAGGCCTTCCCTTGATGTAAGCAGGTCATCAAAGAAATCAGATTCCTTAGTGCTAAGAAGCACTCCAAAACAAAGACAACAAAAAGTCTGCTTTGCTTGCCATTACATTTGAAAGGCAAAACTCATCAAAGGTACTTGATTACCTCAGCACTCCAAAGGAGAAAACAGTTAAAAAAAAACAAACTCCCACCCTAATTACCATAACACCATTTTACAGTCAAGGAAACTGAGCCAAACAGAGGTTAAGTGACTTGCCCAGGGTCACACCTAGTCAATATCTGGGGCAGAGTTTGAATTCAGGTCTTCCTGACTCCAGGCCTAGCACTTTATTCATTATGCCAACTAGCTGCCCTGCTAGCATATAGAGCCCAGCTCCTCATTGGGTATTCAAGAAGACTTCCCAGTAGCAGACCTCTGGTGAACTAGGATCTCTGCTTCCCTCTATGGCAGTGTGAGCTTCTAATCAAAAGGTGTCTTTTGTACCACTTGTTCTGGAGTACAAAAATTTCTAGTTATAGTTCTGATCTCAGAATCTCATATCTAAGAAGAATCAGAATTGAAGGTGACCTAAACGTTAACGGGCAGACTATTTGGTGGACCAAAGTGGGCTGCTATATGTTGTCAACAATAACTTAAGTATGAGGCAAAGCCAAGATGGCAGAGTGCCAGGGAGGCCTACCCCACAACTCATTCACACATCAAGAAAATGCACCAGACTGAGTCCTGATTGGGAAACACAGAGGGGAAAATACAGTGAGTCATTTTACTGGCCTGTACTGACAAAGGGAGATAGAGAGGACTGCAGACACTGGCAATAGATGTAACCAGGAACAGCCTAGGCTCGTTGCTCAGACCCAAACCCAGGTTAAGAACTTACAGATCTCAGATCAGGAGGACTTCGATCAGACTTTGCCCTAGATCAGACAGTTATAGGAGCACTGAAAGCTTGCACGTCCCTAGCCTGGGTTGTCTCTGAGATCCTAGAATAACTCCAATACTCCAAGAAAGCAGCAGGATGACCATAGAGGACAGAAACAGCCCAAACATTAGAGCCTGGCCCTATCACGAAATCTAAAGTTGAGAAGTAGGCTGGAAGAATGAGCGAACAAGAAATACACAGGAAAAATTGGGAAAACTTCAGAAGGAAGGCACTAAAGTGAAGGAGGAATAGGAATATACAAAGTTCGGGAAATAAAATCAATCAAGAAAGGAATAGTTATTGTTGTTTTCAGATGCTGCTCTTGCTTTTAGAGAAGAGAAAGAGGGGATTTCTACTTGCAGAATAAAATGAAATATGTAAACACTTAGAACCTATAATATCTAAAGTTCTGTTACCACAAAACAAAAAAAGCAATGGGCTTGAATTGTACCAAGAATGATACACTATCAATAGTGTTAAATGATTCAAGGTATTTGCAGCTGAAGAGTGATTTTAAAAAAAAGCTGCCAAGGTAGGGTAGAGACTTAACATCATCGATATTTTCAAAGGGTAAATGTGAAATCTATCCATCAAGGCTAGACTAAGAATAAGGAAATTTATCATGCCATAATGTTATTATAACTTGTACTTTACAAGAAATAACTGCTTAATACTTGACTCATTCACACTCTTACAAGCTAGGTGATCCAACAAAAAAGAGTTATAAGGAGTCATATATATGTGTGTGTGTGTGTATGTATATATGTATGTATATATATATATGTATATATGTATGTATGTATGTATATACATATATATGTATAAATGTAGAAAATTTGCCTTCCAATCCAACAGTCTCCTGAGAACAAAGAGATGGACATCACCTTTATTTTCAAGGGATCCCTTTTTGAGTAAATTATCTCATGGGGGAGGCTGTGATTTAACTGGTATAAGGAAGTTCTATCAAAGCAGATCTCTATCTGCCCTGCAATTTATAGTCTTAAACTCTTGCTTGAGGCATTGAGAAATTAAATGACTTGTCTAGGATCATACAGCCATTGTTTCAGAGGCAGTCTTTCAATACAAATATTCCTAACTCTATGACCTGCTCTTTATTCACTGTACCATTTTGCCTGTCATCTGGGTAATGCTTTGCATTATGAATGGGAACTGGAGCCGTGATTTCACTAGCATAGGGGTGGCTGGGTGGTACAGTGGGTAGACTACTGGGCTTGGAATCAGAAAGACCCAAGTTGAAATCACACCTGAGATACTGACCAGTGTGATTCTGGGCAAGTCACTCCATCTCTGCTTGCTTCCATTTCCTCAGTTTTAAAATGGAGGCAACAACCACCTGCCTTTCAGGGTTGCTGTGAGAATCAAATGATATAATATTTGTAAAGCACTTAGCAGAGTTCCACACAGTAGGCTCTATATGAATGCTTATTCTCTTCCTTAGTACAGGGAACTCCAGGGAGAATCAAATGGGGTAATGTTTGTAAAGCACTTAGCCCAGTGGTTGCCACATAGTTGGCTCTATATGAATGCTTACTCTCTTCCCTAATACAGGGAACTCCAGAGAGAATCAAATGGGGTAATATTTGTTAAGCACTTAGCCCAGTGCTTGCCACATAGTAGGTACCATATAAATACGTATTCCCTTCCCCAGTATAGGAAACTCAAAGGAGAAAAAACTTCATTTATCAATGTAGGTCTATGCACTTTTTTATACAACCTACAATCTTAGAGAGTTGCTTGGGGCACTGGGATGTTACGTGACTTGCCCAAGGTTACACAACCAGTATGTTTCAAAGGCAAGACTTGAACACAAACCTCCCTGGCTCTGAGGTCGACTCTTTAGCAGTCACACCATACTTCCTCTTTACTTCTACAAATTACTTTTAAACTAAACTGACATTAAATAAAACGTTCCTTCAAATTCACCTTCTTACTGCAAGGGTTGTTCATGCCAACATACTTATAGTGAATCCCACTTGATTCTGTGGAGATTGTTTTAGCTTTAAAAAAATATCATACTCTTAGGACTCATGCTTCAGTTTTACTGTGAGCTGGTATATTATTTTTAAGAAATTAAGAGCTTCTCTTTTAAGATGTAAAAATATCATAAAGCAAATTTCAGATCATGATATTGATGTTGATTTATAGATGTATTGCTGCAGATAATCAGCTGAAGAGCTCAGAGACCCCAAATCATTCTGTAGGAAGCAAACTGTCTATTTTTTTTAGAATTTGCTCATTCATTCCCAGCAGGGAATCCTGCCCTAAATAGGGACAGAAAGCTTGCCTTAATAAACACAATATTTCTTATGTCAAAGATGGGATTATTTAATTTAACAGGGAGCAAATATTATGAAAAAGATAGAAAACTGTATATACACTCTCATATTGAACGGGTTAGCCTTGACCTTGGTGATTACAGGTTTCCTCCATTCCAGACTTTGGGCTGGCAATGAGACAGAATGATTTGGGGACTGATAATGTTTGTGGCTTGTGCACAATTAAAGGCATAAACACAGATCTACATATTTAGTGTGGTCTATCAAGATTTTTATATTTGCAATGAGCAGTTTGGACTAAATGATCATTCTAAATTCCATGTTCTCTGCTCACAATTGGTTTAGAACTGTGATTTCAGCTACCTATTATGTAATGTATGTGTAATATACAGTCTTACAGAGTTTCTTAGGGCACTGAGAGGTTAAGTGATTTCCCAAAGTCACACAGCCAATATATGACAGAGACAGGACTTAAACTCAGCTCTTTCTAGCTTGTAAGTTAGTAAGGCAGCTCACCATCCAGGACATCATACTGTTCTACTATTGTTAAAATTATCAAAATGAACTACTAGGCAAAAGTGGGCCACACTAGTACCACCAAAAGACAGAAGAGGGCTCTGTCAACATATATAATTACTATATACTTAAAATTCAGCTCTTCCATGAAGTCTTCCTCAAATTCATTTCATTCTAGTATTCCTATAACACTTAAACAATTGCTCTATGAGACTGTAATCCGTACTAAAATTGCCTGAAAAGATTTCCTTTTTTAGATTCCAAATTCCTGTAGAACAGGAACCGAGTTTTCCATGTCTTGTTGTAGAAAGAAAGAGTCCTGGCTTTGAAGTCAAAAGATTGAGTTTGAAATTTGATTCTGCTACTTATTACATTTGTGACCTTGGGAAAGTCATTTAACCTTGGTCACAGTTGCCTCAACTATAAGATAAGATGGTTAGAATAGATGAATTCCAAAGTTCCATCCTAAATCTATGATGCTATGATTTAGTATCTACCCTTGAATACAATGGATAATAAATCATTATTGCTTACCATAATATTAAAATAGAAGGAAGCTATTTAGTGCAGAAGTATCAACTACATGGCCTCATTATAGGTCTTCAATTCTCCTAAGTGGGGCTGAAGCAGATTAAAATGTAATTGAGAAATATTTAACAAAATAAAAATATAGTAGAACATAGAAAATGTTAATATCTGATTTTCTAAGTCAATATGTGGTCAGCTGAAATTCTTATGGAAGAGTCAGTGAACCCATATGTGTTTGAGTTTGATATCACTGGGTTAGTATATAGTTTTTCTATCTACGGTGGTTGCTATTGGTACAAAAATATTATGTTTACATGGTCATCTCTACAAATCAGCAGAAGGTATTCCGTATTTGATGTATAGCAGTAGAAACATGAGGCCTATACTGATGTTTAATTAGGAATGTGGGAATGATTGGTGATTTTGTTAGTGTAAGAACTCCTTCCACCAAAAGGCAAATGGTAATCCATCTATGACTAGATAAGCTCTTGCCTGAGAACCATCCAAATAAGGTGACTTATCCAAGGGCTCACAGTTAATAAAGGTCAGAGGTGGAATCTGAGCCTTTGTCTTCTTGAGCTCCAAGTCCCAAATTCTTTCTGCTACCCTATGCTGCCTCATTTAAGAACACTAGGAGAAAAAACCTTGAAACACTACATTATATAAGATAGATATCCTACCTATAAAACTCAGTAGTAAATTTTCATCTTCAGTATACAATCAATCAAACCAGAAAGCTTTATGATGTTAACATTTTGTCCAGTTGTAACAAGAGTAAAATATACATATTTCTATTATCCCCCCCCAAAAAACCCAGATAGAAATAAGCCTTTCTTGGGGGGAAAATCCTTTCTAGCATTATTAACTCATCACCTCCATATGATGTATTCAGATAACTTTGCCACAATATTCTGAAATCAAAATTCTATCAGTTGTCATCTATATTATCTCAGTTTGGATTGTTGTGAGATCATTGTTATAATATGAATTTCATTTGCATGTATTAAAGTACAGCATGGAAAGCAACTCTTGTGCATGCTAAATAGTTATTTTTCCTAAACTTAAATCTCTCAGGTAGTTCATTTTTATTCCCTTAGCTCCCAGAGGTATTTTTCTACAATAAGAAGTGCCTGCATGCAAACATTTATTTTATAAGATTCTAATCAAAGACATCTTTGCTTACTTATTACATTTTCTTGATTTTCCTCCCTTTGTTTTCATTGCTAGCGATGCCTCTGAGAAAGCTGAATCTTTTAAGAGTTCACATTCTCCTGCTGCTTCTTGCTCACCTGAAGTCAGGCTCCCCTGTTGCAAAGGGCATGCGCTAATGAGTGGAGGCACAAGTGAGTATATCAAAAGGAAAGTGAAAAGACTATAGTTACATTAATGGAATGAACAGAGTCGGGGTTGGGGGTATGGGGAGATTTTTAGGCAGAAGCTCAAAGCTATTTTGAAAAGTCAAACAGTGATGGAATCCCCTTTATCTTCACCTCTTCAACCTCCTGCTATCACTGTGTTCCCTGCCTAGGCCAAGGCAGTCCATAACAACAGGCTTGTAGAAGCCATTGGAAGGAGATGCCACCACATCTCACACAGAGAAATTGGTATTCATTAAATACATTGTGCTATTTTAAACCATGCCTCAGCCTGCGGGCGGGTGTTTGCCTGAAGGTAGGTCATTGAAAGTCAATGCAAATTAGGGCAGTTCCCTAGGAGCAAAAATTAACTTGTAGGAACTTGGTAGGCACAGGTCCTTTGCAGCTCAGTAACCTTTGGCACTGCCAGGGATAGAATCCCTGCATCTCCCAAGTGAGGCCCTCAGACAGACTAGTGATAGAAAAGGCTTTCCCAGTAGAGTGTTCTGATTCTGAAACACTAAATGGTTTCTTCATTCGCATCCAGAATAACATAGTTATAAAAGAAAATAACGGGGGGGGGGGGGATCTAATGCCATGCAAAGTAAGCACTCTACAATATGGTAATTTTATCACTAGTTACCATCTTACTTTGAGTAACATTCTGCTCAAACACAACTGTCAAATATAAACCACAAGTCTAGACACATTGGGTGTGAAGTAGGCCATGTATTTTTTGAATGTCTTTCTCGTAATTTACATTGTTAAATAATAAATTCTGAGCACGAAACCATTGTTGCTTTGAAAAAGGCATGAGTGCAGATATGGAGAAATAGTAAGCTGGTTGATTAAGACTTGAACAACTATTATTAAATTTAATTGGCTAAAGACGCTCAATCTTGTCCCTGACCTAAGAGTGCTGGTCTGGGAGTCAAAGGAAGTTGGTTCAAATCCTTGTTCTACCAGTCACTAACTCTGTGACTTCAGGCAAATTACTTTGTGCCTCAGCTCCCAACTATAAAATGAAGACTGCTGTTGTTGTTCATCCATTTCAAGGGGAACCAATGACATCTAGGAGTGATGTCTTGACTGGCCCAAGAATTTAAGTAAGGCAGAGTTGCACAAAATCATCAGCCTCACTCTCTCTTCCTGAGTCATTGAAGTCCAGTGGCAGAACAAAAGGCAAGACAGCTAGCCATGGCCTAGGAAGCAGTGGATGACTTTGGTGTCATCCACGCACTATATGAATGCTAGATGTTACTATGTAGATACTTTGCCTTCTACTTCTCTGTCCTGCTGACTGAATTCTAGTCATTTTTGTTTTTGCTTCTTGTAAGCTGTTCTGATCAAAAGATGTAGGGGCAGAGAATCATGAGAATTACGGACCAATCTAGGGCTTAAAAAACCCAAGCACTAGATGTCAAAAGGGTGGCCAGAAATTCCATGGTAGTGCTTAAATTTGGTTGGACAGGATGGTCTCCAAGGTCCCTTCAAGATCTAAAACTATGATCCCTCTATGATTCTAAGAAGGAAATGGTGGTTATTTTCCATATCTCTCTGTGGCCTGGGTTTATATCCAGAACACTCCCATAGAATTCTTACCTCTCTAGGATGTGCAGGATTACTTCCTCTTATAGGCATAAATTAGGAATTATGAGATAGAATAAGTGGGATGTCCTTCCTGAAGAGCACCCAACTCTGGTATCAGCCAGTCAACAAAAATTTATTAAGTGATTGCTACCTGCCAGGTACTGTGCTAAGCATTAAGAATGCACAGAAAGGCAAATACATAGTCCCTGACCTCAAGTAGCTCACAATCTAATGGGGAAAACAACATAGATATACATACATACATACATATATACATATATGTATGTGTATATATATGCATATATATACACACATACATAAATACACACACACACATATACATATATACATACATACATACATATATACATATACATATATACATATATATACATATATATACATATATATATACATATATATATATATAGGATAACTCAAAGGAAAAGCAGTAAGAGTAGATGGCGGTGGGGAGGGAGGCAGGAACAGGATCATGAAAAGACATCCTATACAAGGTGGGAAAGCTGAGAGATGGACAGTCATATGAGAGGAACAAGAATTACGGAAATATAGCCAGATCATAGAGTACATGGATGGGGAGAAAATATAAGAAGATTGGAAACGTAGGAACAAGTGAGCCAATCCAACAATAAAGATTTATTAAGCACCTACTACGTGCTGGACACCATGATAAGTGCTGGGGAGACAAAAAGAGGCAAAAGACAGTCCCTACCCTCAAGAAGCTTATAATCTAATGTGAGTCCAAGGAGAAAGTGAACGGTTTTTAAAATACCAACCCAAGAATCTTATATTTGATCCTGGATATAATGCTATGTTGTTGCAGTTTATTGAGAGGAAGAGCAGGGTAATATGGTCAGACTTGTGCAATTTGACAGCTGAGCATTGGATAGACTTGAGGGAGAAAGATTTGGATGAAGATCCAGCAAGGGACACTGAGAAAGAGAGTTCAAACAGATAGGAGGAGAACCCAGAGAGAGCAGTGTAACAAACAACTAGAGAGGAGAGATTATGTAGGAAGAGAAAGTGATGAATAGTGTCAAAGGTTTTGGAGAGGTCAAGAAGGATGAGGAATGAGAAGAGGCCATTAGACTTCTCGATTAAGAGATCATTGGTAACCTTGAGCAGAGAAATTTCTGCTGAATGATGAGGTCTAAAGCCAGACTGAAGAAGGTCCAGAAGCAAGTGAAAGGGAGTAAATGGAAGCATCTAGCATAGATAGCTTTCCTGAGGAGTTTAGCCAAGAAGAAAAGAAATATAAGATTAAAGCTAATAGGGATCATCAAATCAAGTGGAGGATGCTTTCTTTAAAGTCTAAAGGATAAATGGACATCTCTGTAGGCAGCAGGGGGAGGAGTTAGCAAGGAGAGATTGAAGGTAAGACGGAGTGGGCATGATAGAAAGGGCAATCTGCTGGAGAAGATGGGATGGGAGGGGATTCAGGTTGCATGTTGAGAGGTTTGCTTTTCAAGGAAGACTACCTTATGTAAGACATGGTAAAGGATACTGGGTGGGGAGGAAGGATACCTGGGTGATTGAGATGAGTAGGAAAGAAAAGGAAATTCCGGGCAAATAGCCTATGTCTTTTGGTTTTTGTTTTTTTGGGGAGAAGCATGAGGCAATCTCTTCAGCTAGAGGAAGAGGAGGGGAATGGAGATGGACATTCTGTGGGAGACTTTAGAAGATCACTGAATGCATCCCTTTCATTTTGGCTTGCAGACAGAGTCTTTCAGGGTGGGACTGACTCTAAACTAAGTTGACATCTTTAGCATTTAGATCCAGGAAGATGCTGTGCTAAAGAGTAGTAGTTAGAAACTGCAGAGTTACAAATTTAGGCTCATTGTAAAGAAAAACTCACAATTAAAGGTCTACTTGACTGTAGACCTAGTCTTAACTCCATGATTTGATACTTTAATGCTTCATTGAGTCTTAGCATTCCTGGCCCCTTCAATTTCCATCAGTCCCATCAGGTCATACTCCCAAAATGGCCAGTTATGGTGGACATAACTAAAGGAAGTAAAAAGTAAATGGAAACTGAGGAGGTGGAGATAGAGAGGAAGAAAGATAAAAGAGAAGGGAAGGGGAGAGAGAGGGAGAAAGGAAGATGGAAAACAGGGAGAAGCAGAGGTGGAGAGAGAGAGTTGATTTCACCCATTATAAATTGGGCCTGGATGATGTGTATCAACTCTTTTACTCTTCTCTCATTGACTCCCTAACTAATTCCCCAAAGTGACTGTTCCAAACCATTTGCTCTCTCTCAAATGCCTTCCTTACCACCACACACAAGCAGAATTCTGTGCCACTTACTTCACCAAATTAAGATCTTGCCACCTGAGTTCCTTTATCTCTCTCCATTCCTTGATGTTCTATATCATCACCCATTCCCTCCTCATTCACTCTGCCTGATCATTAAGCCTGATCCCTCCACCTGCAGCCTTGACTCCATTCCTTTCCAGCACATCCACAACTTGGCTTTAGCATCATGCTCTCTCTCCCATCCATCTAAATTTCCAAATTTGGTCTTTCCCATGTGCCTACAAACATCATGGTTGTATTGTTCTTATTATTTCATGTTTTTCCTCATCTTTATGTTTTATGGAGTTCTTACAGAAATGGCTTTAGGACAAGTCATTAACCTACCATAGTTATTTGGTTTTGATGTTGAATACCACAGGTGGATAAAATGATTAATTTTGTTTTAATTCAATGAAAGTGTTGGGATGCAAGTTCATCTTCTATATAATCAGTGCAAGCATCTTTGAAACAACTCCAGTAACATACAGTACTTCTTCCTGGACCCACATGGTTTTGATTTCTTCTGCTATATTTCTGAACTTTTGTTGTTATTTAGTGGTTTTTCAGTCGTGTTTGACTCTTCATGACCCCATTTGGGATTTTCTTGGCAAAGATACTAGAGTGGTTTGCCACTTCCTTCTCCAGCTCATTTTAAAGATGAGGAAATTGAAGCAGAGAGGGTTAAATGACTTGCCCAGGGTCACACAGTTAGTATCTGAGTCCAGATTTGAACTCATATCTTCCTGATTCCAGGCCTGGAATCCATTAGGCCACCTTCCTGCCCTATTTCTAAATATTTACGCCTTTTAATTCCACATAGTTTGGAGGGCATGAGTGATCAGTATGGTGACCCTACTTAAAATATTGTTCTTAAGTTTCTGAGTCTATCATTATCATCATCATCATCATCTGAAATTCAGCAAAGTTCAGATAACAATAGCTTAGAACAAGTTAGTATCATATCATTTTTATGCATAATATTTGGCAAACCATTACACAGATGGATGAAATGATTTCTTTTTTTTACAACTGAAAAAAGTGTTGGAATGCAAGCTCATCTTCTGTATGGTCCCTGAAAATGTCTCCAGGACAACTACAGTAACAGGTAGGACAGCAAGGATGATGTGCCCCGTGCGGTTTGTTTGATTTCTTCTATTTTTTCAGAGCCTTTCATTTCACATAATTTGGAGGCTCAGCATATATGATATGGTATTTCCATTTGTCTTTGCTGTATCTGGGAGATTACAATGAACAGTCTCTGATGATCTAGTTCCACTACAATTCATTTGATGAATTCTCAAGAATATATGGGAATTTGTATTTGTAGTTACGAGGAAGTGTTATAGGTTCATTTCTGAAGGATAGCAAATTTCTGGTCAAAACTTCTGGCTACTTGATCATGTCTTTCTAAATATTCAGTAGCTACTAAATTTGTGCAGCCTGTGAGTGATAATGCTGTATAGTTTTTACTATTCTCTTGCAAAAATCTGCATATATAAATAATTCCAAGCTTATAAGTATGATATTTTGGTAATTTCTGGAGGCGATGATCTAGTCTTGTATCACTATCATAAATCCCTGTTCCTGTAAATAAATCCTCATGCCTCAGCCACTTGTTTCATGCTTCTTTGCTGACATATTGTTGGTTAAGTTCATGGAGATACTTACCATCACTTTGCCTTTTGATTCCATTCTTTAATCTTAGCTATTTCATAGGCTCCATCTGGATATAAACCAAAATAGATTATATTCAACAACTCAGTTGTATATAATTATTTTCACCCTTTCCTATTGCTTTGTGAAGAGGTATCTGTTTGCCCTTATCATGAAATCTATAAACATCTATCAGGACTCTTCCTAATATTTTTTTTCTTTTTAAAAATTTTTATTTTCAGTTCTGAATTCTCTCCCTCTCTCCTACCCCTTCCCCACTGGTTGAGAAGGCAAGAAATACAATAGCCATTAAGCATGTGAAGTCTGGCAAAACATTTCCAAATTAGGCATGTTGTAAAAGAAAAAAAGCAATAAAAACAAAGTAAAAGAATATATGCGTCAATCTGAACTCAGAATTAATCAATTTTCTCTCTGGAGGTGGATGGTGGATTTTCATCATGGGTCCTTTGGAATTGTCTTGGATCATTGTCTTGATCTGAGAAGCTATCTTTCACAGTTGGTTAATGTTACAATATTTCTATTACTGTGCACAGCGTTCTCCTAGTTCTGCTCACTTCACTTTGTATCAACTCCTATAAGGCTTCCAATTATTATGAAACCACTCCTTTCATCATTTCTTATGGCAAATACTATTTCACCACAATTATATGCCACAACTTGTTCAACCATTCCCCAACTGACAGGTATCCCCTTCATTTTCAATTCTTTGCTACCACAAAAGAATTACTATAAATATTTTTGTGCGTATGGGTCCTTTTCCTTTTCCTTTGATCACTTTTGGATATAGATCTAGTAGTGGCATTGCTGGATCAAAGAGTATGCACAGTTTTATAGCCCTTTGGGAAAAGTTCCAAATTGTTCTCCAGAACTGTTCTCCAGAACAATTCACAACTCCACCAACAATGCATTAATAACCCAATTTCCCCACATACCCTCTAGAACTTATCATTTTCCTTTTCTGTCATGATAGACAATCTGATAAGAGTGAGGTGGTAGCTAAGAGTTGTTTTAATTTGCATTTCTCTAATCAGTTGTGATTTGGAGAATTTTTTCATATGACTATTAATAGCTTTGATTTCTTCTGCTGAAAACTGCCTATTCATATCTTTTGATAAGTTATCAATTGGGGAATGGCTCTTATTTTTAAAAATTGGGTCTGTCACCTATATATTTGAGGTGTCATTTAGATCTTTATCAGTGAGACTTGGTGTAAAATTTCCCCCAGTTTCCCTCTAATTTTGGCTGCATTGGTTTTGTTTTTCAAAACCTTTTAAATTTAATATAATCAGAATTATCCATTTTATCTTATGTGATGCTGTCCATCCCTCGTTTTGTCATGAAACTCTTCCCTTATCCATAGATCCAACAAATACTTTTTCCATGTTCCTCTAATTTGCTTATGATATCACCCTTTATATCTAAATCATGTACCATTTTGAGCTTATTTTAGTATTTGGTGTGAGAAGTTAGTCTATGACCACTTTCTGCCAAACCAATTTCCAGTTTTCCCAGCAATTTTTGTCAGATTGTGAGTTCTTGCCCCAATAGCTTGGATCTTTGGGTTTGTCAAACACTAGATTAACGTGGTCATTTACCTCTGTACATTTTATGCATAAATCTACTCCATTGATCAACTACTCTATTTCTTATCCAGTACCAGAATGTTTTGATGGTTACCACTTTGTAGTACAGTTTGAGATCTGGCACCGCTAGGCTACCTTCCTTCACTTTTCTTTCATTCCTTTGATATTCTTGATATCTTGTTCCTCCAAATGAATTTGTTATTATTTTTTGTAGCTGTATGAAATAGTTCTTTGGTAGTTTGATTGGTATGGCAATGGATAAGTAAATTAAGTTAGGCAGTATTGTCATTTAATATTGATTTGGCTTACCCAAATCAATATAAGATCTGTCTTTATTTGTGAGAAAAGTGTTTTGCAATTATGTTCATATAGTTGTCCTTCCTCATTTTTGGTGAGAGTTTCTATAGCTGCCTTTGAGTAATAATAGGCTATGTGTTTAGCTAATAGAGTAGGTTCTCATTTGGACTTTCTAGAACCATTGTCATCATTTAATATTACAAAAATCCATTTAAGAATGGGGTAACAAAGTTGATATCCAATCTGAATGGTTGAGTTTTCTTGCTGTTATAATAATAATCATTATTTTTATTGCTATTATCATCAACATCTATCTTATACAATGGAGTTCAGATAGAAAAAATTCTGGAAGAAGTTGCTTTCCTGCCAAATCGGCAGAGAAGATCTGGCATAAAATAAAATTTGTAAAGTATTCTATACTTTCTACTGTTCTGCAGGCTTAAAACAACAAGTACTATGAGTCTAAGCTCTGAGGTAGGAAACAGCTCACCAGGGAGGGCTCACAATTACATTATTACGGGCTTGGATATGAGTCCTTTCCACTTTTTTTACAGCTTTGGATTTAAGATTCTATCTACTCTATCATTATTGTCACTATTATTACTATCTCGTTCTCATATTTTTTTCCAATGGAATTTAGATAGAAATAATCAGAGGACAAGTGGATATTTTACTTTTTTGTATTTCATGTTCTGTGGACTAGTGTGGATAAAATGACTGCTTTTCATAATTGACTTTGTATGTGGCTATAAACTCATCTTCAGTAGATTTACTAAATGTCATTTATTATTAGTATTTCAAAGGCTCATAGATTTAAAGCTCGAAGAAAACCTAGAGGTCAACCACCTCATTTTAAAGATGAGTTAACTGAGGCCCAGAGTGATTAAATGATTTTCCAGTGTCACTCAGACCCTTTATAAGCTATCCTCTCCCCACCCCCATTATGCATTTCTAGTCTTCTAACACCTTACTCCTATCTCTCAGCTCAGGGCATTCTCTTTAGCTGTCCCCCATGCTTCTGACTACTGCTCCCTTTAAATTCCAACTAAAAGCCCACATCCTACAGGAAGCCTTCCTCAACCCCTTTCAACTCTAGTGGCTTCCCTCTGTTAATTATTTCCTATTTATCCTGTGTATAGTTTGCTTTGGATATTTGTTTCAGTATTGTCTCCCCCATTAGATTGTAAGCTCCTTGAGGACAGGGACTGTCTTTTGCCTCTTTTGGTATCCCTAGCACTTTAGCACAGTGCCTGGTGCATAGTATGTGTTTAATAAATGTTCATTGATTGATTGGTTGACTCTCTAGATCTGATTTATCAAATTATAATACAGATTATCAGCATTTTTATACTAAGAAAGTTTGCCCATCAAGCAATCTGCTAGAAGTATCTTTCATTTGCTTGAATACAGGGCCATACCTTCAGTGTGGCCAATTTTATTTATGCCTCTTGTGATCCAAGAAGCTAGAATAAACCCTTGAGAGACTTTCCAATGATATGATACTTGGCTTCTCTATATAGCACTGCCTCACAGTTTCTAAGGTCTATAGGGTATAAATATTTAAATGTTCTGCATTGAATTCAGCTTATTCATTCCCCTATAGAAAAAAATATTATGACCTATTTTTAGGTGTTTAATTGCTTGTTTTGTTTGGCTTCCCACTGCCACAGTTTTCTTTAAAAACTATTAAACTATGAGTTTTACTACCAACTGAGAACAATACTAGTGTCACTGATTAGATCAGTGATAGAGCATTTGGGGGCCAAAGAGAACATTTAATAGCCTATAGTGCTTATTGTACAAGCACTATATAGAAAGAACTCTGTTAGAAACTGGGATCCTAAAAGGGGCTGAGGATGTCATATTTATAAAAGAGTTGAAAGGCAAATTCATGTTAACTCAGCACTAGAGAGATTACACACAACACTGCTGGATTCCACTTAAATCTGCAGAATAACTACTGACAGCTGTCTCTTTCTTAATGGGAGAAGGGCTACAGAAATTAGGTAGTAAAAGACATACTTTACATCTACAAACTCTTTCTCCGAAGTTAAGGGGTACAACACAATGACGGCTACGCTCCATGCCTACCCATGCCTCCTTCCTAGCCATGCTCTGCCAAGAGAGCAAATCATTCCTGTTCTCTGAGACTGTTTCCTTATGATGGGATTAGGCTAGATGATGACTAAGTACCTTTCCATATCACAGTTCTATAAACTCCAAATCTAATGTTTTCCCCTCAATATCCTCAAATCAGTCCTTCATGTGTGAATACTCATATTCACAGAGCTGTGATTGCATCAGCATGGGCAACTCCATGTCTCAGAAGTCCCTCCACCAGCACACTGCAATTTATCTATGACTTGGTAAAATCTGAGATTTAGAGCTGAAGGGACATTAGTCTAAACTATTGACAATAGTCAGTAAGAATTTATTAAACACTGACTATATACGAGGTACTGTGCTAAGCACTGTGGACGCAGATCCAAAGTTCTGGTCCAAACTCCTCATTTTTAGGCAAATTAACTAAGCACTAGAAATATTAAGTGACTTGTTCAAAACCACATAGCTAATAAGTAGAGTAGAATAGCCAGGGTTTGAACCTTCAAAACCCTGTGACTCCCAGTCCAATGCTCTTCCCTTTTCAATGTACTTCAGGTAAGTATGAAGAAGTTGCCTGAGGCACATAAAAGTTAAATGACAGGTCCAAGGTCCAATAGCTCATAAAGTATCAAAGGTAGAATTCAGACTCAGGTATGCCTGAGTGTGGCACAGTAGATAGAATGCCAAATTGATCTTCTTCTTGAGTTCAAATCTGGACTCGAACGCTCACTAGCTATGTGAGCCTGGGCAAGTGAGTTCACCTTGTTTACCTCCATTTCCTCATCTGTAAAATGAGCTGGGGAAGGAAATGGCAAACCTCTTCAGTTTCTTTGCCAGGAAAATCCCAAATAGGATCACAAAGAGTCAGATATGACTGAAAAGTAACTGAACAAAAGTGCCTGACTCCAAACCTAATTAATGCTCCACCATAGCTATGCCAGGCTGCCTCTTCATTTATGTAAACCAAATCTATGATCTCGTCAGTGGGGAAACTCCCTCTATTATTGCAGATTAGCAAATATTCAGAAACTTTGAATATATGGAAAAGTATTTTGTAAACCTTGAAGTATTATCTAAACATTTAGATATCACTATTTCTAATATATTCTATCCAAATACCTTTGGGCTTTGTAAGCTGAATTAACAATGTACCTGAACCAGAGCAAAACTTATATATTTATTCCAACCCAAAAGAATATTCATGAGAATTAAGGTGCTTGCAAGTTGTGAAGCCAGGTTCTGACCATCCCCACCTTGTGTCTCAGAAGTCTTCTTGACCAAACAAAAAGTTTCTTTTCATTCCATAAAACTCACCTTGTTAGTCTATTTCAAATGGTTCCAGTATCTACCAGAGTGGTGGCAAAATGAAGTAAAACACTTGGACGGCTCTGAGTCCCCCATTTCCTTGATTCATTCTGGACAGCAACCAACATTTCCTGCTGGGAGACCCCAATAAAAAAGACTGCCTTCACAAATACTTTGCCTTCCCCTCATTTATAATTAAGGCTAGGCCTGTCAATAAAGCCTTGAATGGACCACTCACCACAATACACTTATACAGGTATTAACATTCTTTCCTCTTCCGTTACCAAAAGCCAACACCACTTTTGTATCCTTTACAAAAAAATAATAATAACAATAATAGGAGCGGGATGCAATTGGAAGTAAACTTTCCTTACTTTATCCTGCTATGGCTCAAAAAGATTCCATCTTTTGCAGGAGTACATCAGAGACAATGAGACCTTGTTCCACTTTTCCTCCTACTGTCCCTCTTGTGATATGCTCTAAAGGGATTTCTAAAATCGAGACCTGCAGTCTTTTCATTCTCTGCTTCTCCTGCTGTGACTATTCTGTCAAGTACTTTAAAAATAAATAAACAAACTTGTGGAATGAGAACTTATTGGGTTGTGACCTATCTCTCCCCACTATGCTACAATTCCAATCTCCCCACAAGAAAAAAATGGGTTACTGATATCCACTTCTATAATTTTGATACATTGAGTATATACCTTATGAAGAACGTGAAATAGATGCCCAATTATATTTCAGTTAAACTGACAATCTAAGTGAAATGGATGAATATTTACAAATATGTATACATATATATATATATATATATATACACACATACGTATGTGTGTATACTGCCCATAATAACAGAAGAAGAAATAGAAAACTTAAATAACCCTATCATAGAAAAAGAAATTGAACAAGCCATAAATGAGTTTCCTAGGAAGAAATCCCCATAACCAGATAGATTTACAAATGAATTCTACCAAACATTTAAGGAACAATTAATCCCGATACTATAGAAACTATTTGAAAAAACAGGTAAAGAAGGAGTCCTACCAAATTCCTTTTATGACACAAATATGATTTTGATACCTAAACCAGGGAAAGCAAAAACAAAGAAAACTATAGACCTTAATTCCTTAATGAATATTGATGCTAAAATTTTAAATAAAGTACTAGCAAGGAGATTACAGCAATATATAACAAAGATCATACACTATGACCAAGTAGGATTTATACTAGGAATGCAGGGATGGATCAATATTAGTAAAACTATCAGCATAATAGATCACATCCATAACAAAAACAACAAAAATCATATGATTATATCAATTGAAGCGGCAAAGCCTTTGACAAAATGCAACACCCATTCTTATTTAAAAAAACCCACTAGAAAACATAGGAATAAATCGAACCTTTCTTAAAATAATAAGTAGTATCTATCTAAAATGAACAGCAAGCCTTACCTGTAATGGAGATAAACCTGAAGCCTTCCCAATAAGATCAGGGGTGAAGCAAGGATGTCAATTATCACCAATATTACTCAATATTGTACTAGATTGTTAGCTATAACAGTAAGACCAAGAAAAGAGAGAAAGAAACTGGAGAAATAAAAATAAGTAATGAAGAAAAATTATCACTCTTTGCATATGATGTGATGGTATACTTAGAGAATCCTAGAGAATCAACTAAAAACTATTTGAAACAATTAACCACATCAACAAACTTGCAGAATATAAAATAAACTCATATAAACATCAACATTTTATATATTAACAACAAAACACAGCAGGAAGAGATATTTAAAATATCTACAGCAAATATAAAATACTTTGGAGCCTACCTGCCAAGACAAACCTAGGGATTATATGAACAGTTACAAAAGACTTTTCACACAAATAAAGAAAGAGTCAAGCAATTGGAGAAATGTTAATTGCTCATGGATAGGCTGAGCCAATATAATAAAAATGACAATCCTGCCTAAGTTAATTCACTTATTCAGTGCCATACCAATCAAACTACCAAAGCATCATTTTATGGAGCTAGAAAAAATAATAACAAAATGTATCTGGAAGAACAAAAGGTCAAGAATATGAACTGAATCAATGGGGAAAAAAATAGAAGGAAGGTAGCCTAGCAATACCAGATTTCAAACTATATTATGAAGTGAATCATCAAAAGAATTGGAGGACTGGATTAAAAAATAGAATAGTGGATCATTGGAATATATTAGTACATAATACACAATAGTAAATCAGTATAGTAATATAGTGTTTGATAAACCCAAAGATCTAAGCCTTTGGGGTAAGAACTCAACATTTGACAAAAATTGCTGGGAAAACTAGAAAGCAATTGGGAAGAAACTAGGAATAGACCAACTTCACATGCCATATACCAAGATAAGGTAATGATGTAGTCACAAAGGGTAATAGCATAAGTAAATTAGAAGAGCATGAAAAAATGTGCCTGTCAGATCTATGGGTAAGGAAGGTATTTATGACCGAACAAGAGATAGAGAGGATCACAGGAAATAAAATAGATAATTTTGATTGCACAGAATTAAAAGTTTTGCACAAATAAAACCAATGCAGCCAAAATTAGAAGGAAAATAGGAAACAAAAGGGAAAACTAATAGCAAGTTTCTCTGATAAAAATCTCATTTCTCAAATATGTAGGGAACTGTACCAAATGTACAAAAATAAAAGCTCTTCCCTAGTTGATAAGTGATCAAAAGATATGAACAGGCAATTTTCAGCAGAAGAAATCAAAACTATCGGTAGTTACATGAAACAATGCTCTAAATACTACTGAGAAGAGAAATGAAAATTAAAAGAATTCTGAGGTATCACCTCACACTTATCAGATTAGCTAACATGACCGAAAAGGAAAATGACAAAATGGAGGGGATGTAGAAACATTGGGACACTAATGCACTTTTGGTGGAGTTGCAAACTAGTCCAACCATTCTGGAGAATAATTTGGAACCATACCCAAAGAACTATAAAACTATACATACCTTTTGACCCACAATACTACTACTAGGTCTATATCCCAAAGAGATCAAAGAAAGGGAAAAGCACCTTTGTGTATAAAAATATTTATAGCATTTCTTTTTGTAGTGGGAAAGAATTGGAAATCAAGTGATGTCCATCAATTGGGGAGTGGCTGAACAAGTGGTATGTGATTGTAATGGAATGCTGTTGTGCTATAAGAAGTGATAAGAGGGCAGTCAAGTGGCGTAATGAGTAGAGCACCGGCCCTGGAGTCAGGAGGACCTGAGTTCAAATCTAGTTTCAGACACTTGACACACTTACTAGCTGTGTGACCTTGGGCAAATCACTTAACCCTAATTGCCCTGCCTTCCCCCCCCCTCCAAAAAAGAAAGAAAGGAAGGAAGGAAGAAAGGAAGGAAGGAAGAAAGGAAGGAAGAAAGGAAGGAATGATAAGCAGAATACTCTCAGAAAAACTTCGGAAGACATATGAATTCATGCAAAGCAAAGCTGAACCAGGAGAACAAAAATATAGTAATGTATCAGCAATGTTGTAAGAATGATCAACTGTGAAAGACTTAGCTACTCTGATCAAGACAATGATCCAAGACAATTCCAAAGACCCATGATAAAATATTCTATCTACCTCCAGAGAAAGAATGATAAATTCTGAATGTAGATTGAAACATATCTTTTCAGCTTTATTTTTCTTGTTTTATTTTGTCTGTGTTTTCTTTTGCAACATGGCCAATATGGAATCATATTTCATATGACTTTACATATATAATCGATATGAAATTGCTTGCCTTCTCAAGGAGGGAGGAGGGACATGGGGAGGAAGAAAATTTGGAACTCAGAATTTAAAAAATGATTGTTAAAAATGTTCACATATAATTGGGAAATATTTAATGAAATAAAAATATTTTTATAAAAGAACGTGAAGTATAAAAAGTCAGGAAAGCATTGGGGAACAGAGGAAAGAGGACTGAATTTCCCAAGACCACACAAGTAGAAAATGTCAAAGGACCTGGGTTTGAATTCTGTCACTTATTATCTCTGTGACCTAGGGAAATAACTTAATCTCTCTGAGCCTCAATTTCCTCATCTATAAAATGAGAGGGGGTGGGGATGGGGATGAAGATAGTTAAGGTCCTTTCAAGCCTATCTATGATACCTTTGCTATATCTTACTAATTTAGCACCATGGCTTAGCAGTCTCCATCCTCATAAAATCCCTACATGCTGAAAGGGGTATATTTCCCCATTTGGAATGTTTACTTTATTCTACCTCAAAACTCAAGCAAATAAAGATTAATTGTAACCAGACTAGGTAGATCATTTTTTAATTAACAGAGTCTACAGTGCTTTGAGCATCTAGTGATTAAATGGAACAAAAAATGGCTAATCTGTCGCAGAATTTATAAGTGCCTTCTCTCCCAAATTTCAACTTTAGATGCTTTATTTTATTCATTTGAATAGTTCTGCTCTATAATAAAAGACAATCAGGCAACTAATGTGAGATAAAGCCCCATATTTGCAATAGCATTCATCAAAAGGAAGAAAACACCATAACCTATTTTTAATTACATCCAAGGTGTCCGTTCAATTAATCTCAGAATTAAGCATGCAAAAATTTATCCGGCCTCTGAAATATTACTTTCTTGTGCACTTGGGAGGAAATAAAGATCACACTGGATATAAAGCAAAATATAGAGACCTTTTCCTGCAAATGTTGTGCATGGTGGTTTCCCAGGAAACCAAAGATCTGCAGATGTGCACACTAGCATGCAGATCTGTATATTCTGAAGATTCACATTGTATAGGCTGACAATAAGCCCTTCATAGACCTTCCTTCTACATGTCATACCCCTAAGCAGTGGAAATAAGGTCTGATATCATGAAGCATAAAGTCTATGCCATTTTCAGATCTGCAATTTTTCCAACTCAATTTTATTTTTAAAACCCACATAAACATAAAGGATGAACTCCATGTTGCCACTAGCAATTAGCAAGCCCACATGGAACCTCATTTTTTGGTGCCCTGGCACACAGCATTTTGGTGGATCTTCCTAACCCCAGGTTCACAGTGCTTCAGGCCAATTTTGAAATTGATACCAACATATTTTCCTCTCCAAACCCCCACTTATATCAAGGAGCTGACAGATGCACAGACAAATGCTCCATGAGTGTCTGTCTCCCATACCCAGGACTCAGTTTGTCTTTGATTACTCCAGCACAAATGCCTTGGGGAAGGGGGGTGAGTAAGCAAAATGGGGGGAGGGGTGGATGAGAATGGGGGAGGGGCACAAGGAGAAGCTAAAATTGGAGTCAGGTGTCCTTCAAGGAAATTACAATCCCAGGGAGTATAGTTTGGAGTTGCAGTTTGAGGTTGCCATGCTGTGCGTGACTTTCACAGCTGCCTACAGTTCATGTCATTAATAATCAGTAAATAAGATCTGCAGGTGGGCACGAAAGGCACCCTGAGCCAGGAAGCTGCAGTTAGGGCTTCTGTCTCCAAGATGGGTGGCCGGGCTCATTGGCACAACCCTGCTTAGGTTGCCATACAAAAGTGCAACCCTACTTAGCATAGCTTCGGGGAAGCTGCCCTGATACAGGAAGGCTAATTACTGCAACCAACTGGCAGGGATGCCTCCAAAATTAAATGGCCTGGGACTGAGCAGATGAACAATTTTTTATGGCTCTTAGTTCAGAGAACCCTTGGGTACTTTGTTAAATGAACCGACTGCCTCTGGTCTAAAGAGGTGAGCTGAAGTCAGTTAAAGGCCAGGTTTTGCTGGCGTTCTCTACCAGTTCGGGTCTCTGGTGTTAAATGTGCTTGTTCCTGTAGTTTCACAAGGGAGTTAAGGGGCAGAGGGTATACACAATTCACAGGCAACATGCCTCAAATTTTTAAGTGACCAAAAGAAGCTATTTTGCTAACCTTGATGAACTTGATTGCTCGGCACAATCAGAAAAAGCTTTGGTCTAATTGAATTAGCTACAATCAATCAATAAACATTTGGGAAGCTCCTACCGTGGGCCAGGGTACTCTGCTAAATTCTGGGAATACAAAGGAGGCAAAATACAGTCCCTGCCCTCAAGAGGCTTACAATCTAATGGAGGAGAAAACATGCAAACAAGTATATGCAAAGCAAGCTATTGCCAGGATAAATAGGAAATAATTAACTGAGGGAAGGCAATGAGCTTAAGAGAGGTTAGAGAAGGCTTCCTGTAGGAGGCAGGATTTTAGTTGGGATTTAAAAGAAGCCGGGGAGGTCAATAGTTAGAGGGAAGGAGGGAGAGCATTCCAAGCCTGGGGAGGGAGGGGGGGGGGCAACCAGAGAAATTCCTGGAGTTCAGAGATGGAGTCTCTTGTTTGTGAATAGCCAAGGGGCTGGTATTGCTGGATTGAAAAACATGTGGAGGGGTGTAAAATGTAACAAGACAAAGAAAGTAGGAGAGGCTTTGAGGGTCAAGCAGCATTTTGTATTTGAAGCCACCGGAGTATATGGACTAGGGGAATGCCACGATTAGACTTTTGTGTCACTTTTGTGGCTACAGTACAGCAAGGTTTTTAATTGAACCTGCAGAAATCAGGTGTCATGGATTGTTTTTAATTTCTAATTTGCCACATTGCATACACTCATAATTCAAGCTATTCCATTTCACTGGCCCATCCAGAGTTGCTTTAATTCCACCTCCCTCACAGCTCCATCGTTCATTCAGTCGTTTTTCAATCTTGCCTGACTCTTCATGACCCCATTTGGGGTTTTCTTGACAAAGATACCAGAGTAGTTTGCCTTTTCCTTCTCCAGCTCATTTTTAGATGAGCAAACTGGAGCAGACAGGGTGAAGTGATTTACCCAGGGCACACGGCTACTAGGTGTCTGAGTCCAGATTTAAATTTAGGAAGATGAGTCTTTTTGACTCCAGGCCCAGTGTTCTATCCACCGTGTCACCTTGCTACCTTGTATGGTTTAGTGGCCCCCATTTGTTTTTGAGTAGAACTCCACTGCTTCAATTAGTATTGTAAGTTCGAAAGAATGAGAAATCATGATGGGCTAAGAATACAGTAAAGGCTTCATAAGGGAATAGGGGTTTGAGCTGGCTTTTAAAAGATACATAGAATTTCCAATGGTCAGAAAAGATTGGGGTCAGACATACCAAGGAGGCATAAGAACGGGCAGAAATCAGAAAAGCACATAGTGAGAGAGAGAGACACAGAGACAGAGATAGAGACAGAGAGAGGATAATTGAGATCACTAGTTTGTGAGAAAAAGTAGGTTGGGGCCAGGCTGGAAAAATGTAAGGATTTAAGCATGTAAATGTTGGAGTTACTTTCTCTAACATCCTTTACCTTTTAGTATTATTGACCTTTGTATCTCAGGTCTGGGTTAATGTATGCACTATTCTAAATAATCAAAAATATAAAAAGGCTTGAACTTTATTATAACATTTTGAAACAAGTCATTCTTCTTCAACTACACTCTAAGTCAATAATCAAGTATTTATTAAGTACTTACTCTGAGCAAGAAATTATAGATTAAAAAGACAAAACTGTCCTCGAGGAGCTTACATTCTAATGGAGACAACATATTAACACAATACACATATGTGTGTATAGATACAGGTGTGTATGCATGCATGTAGATGTGCATATAGTACAAGTTTGCATATTGTGTCTATGCATGTATATGTGTTTGTATTTACATAGACTCAAAATTATCAAGGCTGGAAGTGAAATAAGCTTGGGTTCCTCAAATCTAGCTTTTCTGTGTAGGGACTCACTAATCAGAAAGCACAAGAACTTTCTTGGTTCTCCCAGCTGGTAGCTCATTCCCTCCTAAGACTACCTGGTCTGTTGTATGTACATGCATACGTACACATATATGCATATATTCCTACATATATACATGTATAAATCTATACGTATATAGGTATATGTATGTATAGATTATACATATGTGTATATGTATATATACATATGTGTGTGTATATATATTATATATATATACACACACACATATGTGCATGTACACACAGGATGGCCAGATGGGGAGCCCAAGGTCACTTCCCTTCTAGCTCCCTTTTCTGGTCTGTTCCTTCCCACCACGAGCAGACTTGCCCAGGTGCAGGGACCCTCCTACCCCACTGCTTTCCAGTTCGCCTTTATATTTTGTCTTCTCTTAGTAGAATACAAGTTCTTTGAGAATAAAGAACATCTTGTTTCCTTGTACTTAGCACAGTGCCTGACACATAGTAATTATTTAATCAATGCTCTATCTATCTATTATCTATTTATTACCTATGTAGAAGATGGTGGTTGAGCTATGTGTTTAAGGAAACCAGGAATTCAAGAGGAAGGTTGGCTGAGGAATGATTGAATCCTAGAAAAAAAAGAACATTGTATAAAGCAGCCGAAATGAGAGATGAAGCATCACGTGTGAAAAACAGGAAGAAAGCAAATTTGGCTGGCCTATAGAGCTCATGGAGGGGAGTATTGTACAACAAGGATGAAGAGGTAAGACAGTTTTGAGGCTTGGTAAGTGACAGAACCATATTGCAATTGGTGACACACTTGTCTTTTTCACTCATCTTTTTGGAGGTCAGTAATCAAACCCAAATGGCTTTATTGTGGTGAAGATGAAGATGAAGTAGCAACTAAGCTTCTTGCCTCCTTCCAGGGAGGACTTGCTAGAGTCAAAGTCATGTCAAAAGTTATGACACTTCTATTTAGCTTCAATCAAGTAATTCTTATTGCCATAGTCACTGAAGAAAAGGCAGCAAATGATGCTACCTAACTGTGGATATGTGTGTTTGGAGGGGAGGGTGTACTCTACTCCAATCCTGCCCCTTCTCCTCTGTCTGTTCCTACAGTCAATACATCTAGGGGCATTCTTGCCTAAAGCGTGCGCTGCCTTGTGGTCTGGTGGTTCAGCCACCATGACTGGGGTTCAATTTTTATCAGAGAAGTCCTTTGAGGCAGCTCAATGGCATAGGAGGTGAGTACAGTACTGGGAGTCAAGAAGACCAGAGTTTGAATCCTGACTTAGACACTCACAAGCTATGTGACCCTTGGCAAGTCACTTAGCCTCTCTGTGCCTCAGTTTCCTCATCTTTAAAATGAGGGAATTAGACTCAGTGCGCTCCACGGTCCCTTCCAGCTTTAAAGCTAAGTTCCCATGTGCCTAATTCAGCCTAGATAATTAACAATTTTCAAGCCAAATCTCTACCAGAATAAGTCCTGGGAATCTCTTTTGGCTAAGGTTGATTATGTATCAATGTCCATAGGATTATAGATCTGAAAGTGGAAGTAACCATGTATCTAATTCAGCACCCACATTTTAGAGATGAGACTGAGGCACTGTTGAATAACCTGCTCAGTGTCACACAGGTAGTTAATGACAAAAAGGAGACCTAGGTCCTCTGACTCCAAAACCTATAACCTTCAGGTTTTAAAATGCTTCAAACCAGACACAGTAAGAACCCAATGCTGACCTTAGATACATTAACTTCTAGACCCGGCACATAGGGCAACAGGCAAATTATATGTGTGTGTATATGTATCTATATATGTATAGATACATATATATGTATAGATACATATATATGTATAGATACAAATATATGTATACATATATATATATGTATAGATACATATATATATGCTTATGTTGGATAAGAAATGTTTAAAGAGCTTATAGTAGGAGCTGGGGGTAGGACGTGATAAAATACTTTTGAAACTTCTAATCTAAAGTATATTCCACAGATCTGCAGGAAAAACAGAGCAGAGAATCCTCATCTTTGATCTGAGAAGTACTTTGACTATCCTTAGAGTCAGGAAGGTCTGAGTTCAAATTTGGTGGGTTGAACAGTGGATAGTCAGGAGTCAGGAAGATCTGAATTCAAATCTAGTCTCAGATACAAGCTGTTTGATCCTAAGCAATTCACTTAACCTCTGTCTACCTCAGTTGTTGTGAGGATTAAATGAGTTAATATTTGTAAAGTGTTTAGCACAGTGCAGGGCACATAGTAGGCACTTAATAAATCCTTGTTTCTTTCCTTCCTGCCTGCCTTTCTTCTTCCTTCTTTTCTCCCTCCCTTCTTTTCCTTTCTTCCTGCCTGCCTGCCTTTATTCTTCCCTACCTTCCTTAGTAACTGTCTTCCTTCTTTTCTCTTTCCCTTCTTCCTTCCTTCCTTCTATCTATGTGACCATAACCATCCTCTTGTGGAGGATGAAGTACCAGTACTACCCAGCTTACAAGCTCAAATGAAGAATGTGCATGAAATACTTTGCAACCTTAAAGCACTATGTAAATGCCAAATATTATAAATTCTTTTCTACTCTTTCTAAAATTAACAACAAAAAAAAGGAAACCGAAGCAAATTACCTTTGTGCCCTGTGACTAAGCATCTGAGAAAACCTTCACAGGACCTTGAAAGCCACAAACCACAAATGGATTTGTGGAGAGATTGTAGATTTGAAGCTAGGAGGGAACTTAGAGGTCATCTAATCCAACTTCCTAATTTTTACAGAGAGGAAACTGAGGGCTGTAGGTAAAAGTTATTTACCTAAGACATACAGCTAGCAAGTAGTAGAACTGAGATTTGAACTGAGGTCCCCTGATTCTAAATCTAACATTCTTTCCACTCTGCTGTGCTACAATTAATAACTCTTTGTAGTTAGCCTCTCTGCTGCCCCTCCCCTGGCACAAAATGCAAGAAGATGTCTCCTGTGAAAATTAAAGCTTTAGGAGCAGCCTGAATTCTCTAAGAAGTTTGGGTTGTGGAGCCAGGCTAGGTCTCAGCTTTTCTCCATTTGGTGTGGATAATTACTGCTACAGAGCTAATTCAGTGAATGATGGGGCTTGGCTGTTTAGATTCCGGCCAGGTGAATGCTCCACCACCTGGACATGCCTTCGAATTGTCACCTGCTGATTGGGAGGTAGCTTTGGCTCATACTCTCAGACCCTGGGTAGCTTCCAGAGAGCCAGAGTACCATGTAGGAGCCCACCTCAGTCATAGATATGTCAGTCATAGATAGAAAGGGTCAAAAATAATGGGAAACAAAAAATCAAATGCAGGTATAATTCAGGGTTCACCAATGCTTATTTACTTGAGCCTTGGAGAACTGAGACTATGATTGAAAGCTGCCCTACCCCCATCCCCAAGGGATAAGGGAAGAGCAGTAGATGACAAATGAAGGACAAAAAAAGCAAGAGAATTTCTATGTAGATAGAATGTTTCAGCTAAAAATCCCTAAACCTTTACCTAGCCATAGCCCTTCATGAACGAAGGTGATGCTCCTTGTTGGTATTAGTCCCTAGGAGAATGGTTGTAGCAAAACTAATCTATTTCCCACTTTGCTTTCGTGAGGGAGCAGCCTTATGTCGCTGTGCATTCTCTTGTCTGGGAGGCCAGATGCTGCTCAGGACTCTGTTGTTTAGCCTTGCGGATAGAATGTCACTTTCACTTGTACTGAGCCAGCCTGTCCCTGACAGCAGCATGCCAGCAGGGTCTGTCAGTTGCAGCTGTTTTCCAGCTGTTTACAGCCATGCTGCATAGCTTCGGGCTGAGCATAAGTATATCCTGGAAGTGTTTTCGTCTGTCCACATGGGCTGACTTCTTCCATTCACCATTTTTTTTAAAAATAGAGGTTTTTTTTAAATGTTGGGAGTTTTCAGGGTCTAACATTCTCCGTATACTTGTGTAACATTTTGGTGACCCTCTGGGGTGCTCCTGGGGATCCAGAAGGTCAAGTGAATGTCCTACCACCTGGACATGCACTCTAATCGTCACCTGCTGAATGGGAGGTAACTTTGGCTCATAATCTTGCATCCCAGGCAGCTTCTAGAGAGCCTCTTGTATTCACCCAGGGAGTCCTCCACATTCTTCACTTGGTTGCTTTCAGGACAGTCATTTTTGTACTTCCCTTTCCCTGTTTGGATTGGGCACAATGCCTTCTTCTGCCCCCATATCCTCACTAGCCCCAACCATACTAACTACTCTAACCTCCAACTACAGCACTATTTTGCTACACCATGCCTGGTAAGTACTTAATATCTACTTGCTAGATTGCATTGAGAAGAAAATATATCACTTCATAATTTAAACCAAGCAGTCAATGGAAATAAGAAATATTATTCAATGAAAGTAATATCATTTTCATTTTTTAGGAGGAAAGGGAAAGTATGGCACAAAAGGATTAATTATTTTATGGAAGCCATGTGGTAAATCTTTGACAAAATGAAATCATTTCACTACATTTATTCCCTACTAATATGTTCATTTAATTCAACAAATCCAACCAAGATTCACAAAGAGACAACTAAATGCAAGGCACTATGATAGGTGTTAGGCATACAGAGATACAATACATTCTTTGATCTTAAGATGCATGTATTTAAGAGGGTGAAGGGTAGATATGTGACCACCTTAGGACCTTTTAAAAAATTATTGATACGTTATGTTTTAACACAATAAGTATTTCCCAACAAAAACCCCAAATTCCCCTATAAAGTACTTTCCTAGGGGACCTATGGGAAAGAAAGAGAGAGGAATAAACAAAATTATCTGACAGCATCACTGTAACTGTAGTACAGCATTTTCCACTTGTTCACCAGTCATTGACTACAAAAAGAGTCCAAACATTAACTTTGACAGTATAGTCCCAATATTGTCCCTTGTATTCGACATTTTTATTGTTAGTGTTTTTTTATTTACATTGCTGTAGTCCCTGCATATACTATTCTTTTGCCCAGCATCATTTATTATGCATCAGTTTATAGTCTTGCCAATGTCTGAATTGTTCATATTTCTCATTGCTTATGTTTTCCTACATTCATCACCAGTGTTTGTTCATACATTCCTCAATCATTGGATATAGAGTATATGTATATAATTTTTGTTACCACAAATAATGCTGCTATGAATAGTCTGTATATAGTATGTGTGTATGTGTGTGATTTCTTGCTGTTAGTAACCTCTTGCAATACAACTCCAGTAGTGAGATTTTTAAATCAAGGATAATGAACAGATTTAGTAACTTTTTTAATGATTCCAAGCTTTTTTCAGGCTCCATTAGAAGTAAATTAGAATACCTGTCTTCCTACTGGCCCCTCCAACTTTGATTTTCCCATCTTTGTTATCTTGATGGGTGTGTGGAGGAAGGGAAGAAGAGAGAAAGGGAAGAAGGGGAAAAACCATGTATTGAGCAGTTACTTTATATTAGGCACTGTACTAAGCCCTGAGGATTTAAAAAAACAAACAAACCAAGCAACTTGAGTCTAAGAGGGAAAGATAATACATGGTGTTGGGTGGCTAGAGGAAAGCGCAAGTTATAGTGTGGAGGAAGCCACGTGGCAAGGAAGTGGTTGAGAAGCAGAGTGGGTAGCATTGGGACTAAGCTAGTTAAGGTGAGAGCTCACCAATCAGAAGCACAGAAATCCAGGTGTGGGAATCCAACTTCTGGTGGGAGGAAGAGGAAGTAGGAGTTTGGCTAAGTTTTGAAGGAAACAAGGAATTTCTAAGAAGATGAGGAGGTGAGGGGAAGAGTACATTCCAAGCATAGCAACTGACATAAGAGAGAGGTGTGAGAAACAACAAAGACCAAATGGCTCTAGACTATAGCGGTGTTGAAGGGGAAGGTTGGATCCACTAGAGGAGAATTGTATTGATTGTTTAGAAGTGATTTCAAATCTTTACTATGTTTTCTGCATTGTATATAGACTGCTGTGAGTCCTTTGAGTCTTCTGAATTTTCTTTGGATGAAATAAAGATTGTTCTATACTTGATATACATATTATAACTTGGTTGATGGTATCAGAAGTGGGAGCCATATTAATCACATTTGGGAAAACCTAAACATGAGCCATATTTAGCAGATTTTCCCAGAGTAATGCTATTGAGAGACTTAAATGGGCCAAAAACAGGCATGGATCTTTGGGGGTTAACCCCATGATTGAAAGAAAAGGATGCTGGTCTGTGGGTTACATTGAATTAAAATAAACCAAGAACAAAATGTACATGCATTGCTGTTTATTTCAAAACTAAAAAGAGTGTGGTACAGCTACATAAACTTTGAAGGTCAGAGAAATTGATCACCATACTTACCTTAGCAGAGTCTGTTCCCTCCAGCAGTGGGACATTGTCCTCAAGTCTTGTGTGATGTCTCCAATTCTCTTTTAGTACTCTAGGATATAGTTCATTAAGACCTAGTCACTTGGAACCCCCTAAATACGGCTAAGTGCTCCCTGGCATCACACATCTTGGGTTTGAACTCTTTGTTAAAATTTTTGTTTAATCCACCCACCTGTAGTTTATTATGTTGGTAAAGAAAAATAGAAGGAAAATAACAAGTTTGGCAATTTCCATTCTTCATCATGGGCAATATTATTGTACCATTCCCCTAGGAAGCAGTCATTCTTCTTTCTCTGTTATTCCTCTTGCCCTGAAATAACGTTAAAGCCCCTTTATTTGTGGCTACCATTCAGAGACCTTCTCAGCTCACTCTGCAACTTTAGTGACCTTCATACTATTTTTCCCAGGACCATGCTATTCTTCTGCATACATATTTCATTGTCTTTTCTTGCTTCCATACAAGGAATTCCATACAAGGAATACCTGCACCAATCTAAGTTGGTTGATGAGACTCCTTGGACTCTTTAGGAAAGTTCTACTTTCCTTCTTCATTGGATGTTTCTTGTTTTTTTTTCTATTACAACTTCGAATTTCATTCTTGAGACTTCCCATCCCTCTTGGCTGACTTTTTCCAGTAGAATTTAAGGTCACAGAATCCTACTTATCCTTTCATTGAAACTTGTGAAGTTTGCTCTTCCAAGATTTACCCTGAAAGTCAATGGGTTGTGGTTTCGACAGATGAAGAGGGAGAGAGAATGATTCAAAATGAGAAGCCCTCTAGTCAGAAGATCCTACTGATCCTATTGTGGCTTTCATATCTAGAAGAAATGATGGTGGTGGTGGTGGTGATGATGATAATGATGATGAAGATATTGATGATGGTTAACATGTGTAGCACTTTAAGTTCCACAACAACCCTGTGAGCTTAGAGCTTTCATAAATGAGGAAACTGAAGCTAAGAAATTTTAAGTGACTTGCTCAGGTTCATACAATCCCAGATCATTCTAACTCAATTTAATCATCAAGCATTTATTAAATGCCTTTGGATACAATACAAACTTCAAATATTCTATGCCTTCACAGAGCTTACATTTAAATTAGATCCTAGGTTATCTCTCTGTCTGCTATGTCACATGCTCTATGGTCCATTCTTGAAAATGTCATTTGTAGAAAAACAAGCTTCCAATTTAAAAAAAAAGGTATTATTGAGTAAAATCAGGACCCATGAGCAACCTTAATGGAAAAAAGATAGCCTACAAAGAATGCCATGGTTTATGCAGTTTTAATTCTTAAATTAAACTTCCAGATTTCGTACCACAAAAAGTAGGGCACAGAAACACATAAACAAATGAGGTGAAGAGGGGACTAATGTGCCAAAGCACATAATAAAATATACTTTCAAGTAGCCAGGTTTTAGATATGTAATTCTTTTCTACTAAAGCGACACTCATTAACTATATACTCCCACCTGGTATAAACTTGCTAAGTAAAACTTCACCTTTCTCCAATTCTAGATGGTACAGAGGGAAATAGCTGTCACTAGAGCTCTTAGCCAATGATGTCAATTCTTTCTCACTGACCAGTCAGGAACCATTCATTTGAAACCTTCTATCAGCTGATTGCTTCTAACTGTAACCACAGCAGCTGTTTCCACTCTCCCCACCACTGATATGTTTTGTCTGCAATCTTCTCTGGTCCTTCTGTTTTCTCATCCCCAGCCTTCCAAATGGATTAGCTGAGAGCCTCTGGATTCTAGTGATGAACTTTCACTAAAAAGCAACAACTCATCAAATTTCCCTATCGAATATAAAATCATATCCCAGGCTCCAAATGTTTATATTGATTTCTCACTTTCTTAATTTTATCCTCTTTATTCTAAAACATATCGAAGATTATCTAACCATGTTATCATGGTTACAGATCTGAAACGTCAACATCTCTTTGGTGCTCTGAAGCTGTTTCTTTATTCTAATATTTCTCTCATGTAAAATAAATAATGAGGGCAGAGGAGAATATATTTAATTAACTATTGACCACACACAGAAAGAGATCTCTTATATTATTGACAAATCAACCCAATTTCTCATTTCTATAGATCATTTTTCTTCCAAGACTGTCCTAATCCTATTGAACAGTTATGTTTCTTCATCCATGTGTATTAAAAGGAAGTTCTTTTTCTACTCTTACTAATAAGAGTTTCAAAATGTTCATTTATAATAGTGCCAGTTCTCGGATCACTTGACAATCACATAAATCTCTTCTTTTATACATGAAAACACTTTTTTTTCTGTCCCTTTCATCACTAAATTCTTCCATTTATCTTTAAGTGACATCTAATATATCACATCTAATAATCAACATGCATATGTATACATATATTTATGTATACATACATAATACATACATGGCATAATAAATACAGTACCAAAATTCTATATACACATATATACAATATGTTCCATTTACGCATGGCCAATTTTAAAATAACTAGAAAAAATTTTAAAATACATTCACCATGAAATAATGTTTATATAATTATTCTTTTAATGGTTTAGTGCCCCCTTATCATTATGAACCTCAACTATAATACTGTAATTTTGATTTGGTTGCCTGTGCTTTTTGGTTGTCTTTTATTTATTTTTATTAGTAAATTTTGTTTCTGCACAACTATAGACCCCCATGATACTCTCAATTGAATCCTACATATGGTATATTTCTGAAAATAATTAAATAAAACAACTGAAGCTGATAGTATGTGCAGTCTTATTAGCATTTGCTGCTGTTGTTAGCAGAAAGAATAGAAATATGCTATATTAGGGGCAGGTAGGTGGCGCAGTGAGTAGAGCACCGGCGCTGGAGTCAGGAGGACCTGAATTTAACCAGCTGCAGATACTTGACACATGTACTAGCTGTGACCTTGGGCAAGTCACTTAACCCCAATTGCCCTGCCAAGAAAAACAAACAAACAAACAAAAAGGAAATATGCTATATTATTACCAATGTTATCTCAAAGTTTTGGTCTTTGTTTTGTTGCCATTTAAAGTTGTCTTCATTTGCATAATTGTAATAATTGAATATGTTGTTCATTATCCTTTGTTCATTATGCATAGCTTCATGCAAGCTTTTCCATTTTTCTTTGAATTCTTCATATTCCTCTTTTCTTCTGATAGACTAATATCTTCTTATATGCCCTTCACCACAATTTTTTTCCTCCCATTTCTCAATGCATATAGAAAAAGTCAAGGTAGCAGGATCTTAACCATGGGCCAGTGAGTACAGTTCAGATATAGTAAACAAGGACACAAAGGTGGGAAAACAATCATAGGGTACAATAAGGAAATCTCCTCTATCAGTGTTGGTCAGCCCATGCTTTGCAAAATGCAAGCCATCTCTAGCTGGTTTTTTTGTACTATTATAGTGCTATTATGAAATTTTTTGTATACATATGCCTTTTTTATTGTTAACAAATATGTTAGGGTCTAAACCCAACAGAGGAATATCTGTTTTCAAAGGATATGAACACTTCTGTAGTTATCTTTCATTATTCTAATTGGTTATTTCAAATGGTTTGAATAATTGACAGTTTCACCAGCAGTGCAACATTGTTCCTATTTTCATGAATGCTTGCCAATATAGACTTTTTCCATCTTCTACCATCTTTACCAACTTGAAAGGTGTAAAGTAATAGCTCAGAGTTATTTTAATTTGCCTTTCTTTAATGACTAGCAATTTTGAGAGCTCATTAAGAAAGTTATTGATAGTTTGTTTCTTCTTTTTGAGAACCGGTTACACCCTTAGGCTGGGGTATGACTACTGTGGAATGCCTCATACTTAAATCTTATAGTCTAAATCTAGTCATATAATCTTATTGTCAAATTTTATCAGAAATGTTTCATCAAAGTTTCCTCCCCGGGGGGCAGAGCCAAGATGGCTGCTGGAAAGCAGGGACTGGCCTAAAGCTCTCTCCCAGGACCCTCCAAAACCTGTAAAAATGGCTTTGAACAAATTCTAGAACTGCAGAACTCACAAAATAGCAGAGGGAAGCAGGGCTCCGGCCCAGGACAGCCTGGATGGTCACTGGGTAAGGTCTATCACACAGAGCTGGGAGCGGAGGCAAGCAGAGCCCAGCGTGGGCTGTGCCTGGACCAACCAGACTGGGAGAGGGGAAGAACAGGCTCTAGCACCCTGAATCAGTGAGCTGTGGCAGTTACCAGACTTCTCAAACCACAAACACCAAAGATAACAGAGAAGGTTAGTGGGGAAAAAACTGCAGGGAGAAGTGAAAGGAGTTCATAGTTCGGCCACCATCCTGAGGGCAGAGGAGGTGGAGCAGCTACAGAATTACAGCTGCAGTTGCTTCCAGCCACAGGCTCACCTGGTGGGAGGAATTAAATGGGATCCCAGTGGGAGTGCAGAGCCTGCTTAAGATCTTAGTGGCAGTCAGGGTTGGTGGTTCTTGGGGGAGGAGGAACACTGCTGTGGCAGAACTTGCTGTGTAGAAAAAGCTCTGAAAACAACAGCACAGCCCCTCAAGCTTGGGACAAAGTACTCTATACTCTACAAGCAGTCATACCCCAAGGAAAAACTCAAGGGTCAAGCAAGGGAACATGGCCAGGCAGCAAAAATGGACTCAGATTCAGACTCAGACTTTGGAATCTGTCTTTGGTGACAAAGAAGATCAAAATATACAGCCAGAAGAAGTCAACAAAATCAAAGAGACTACATCAAAAGCCTCCAAGAAAAACATGAACTGGTCTCAGGCCAAGGAAGAGCTCAAAAAGGATTTGGAAAAGCAAGTTAGAGAAGTAGAGGAAAAATTGGGAAGAGAAATGAGAGTGATGCAAGAAAACCATGAAAAACAAGTCAATGACTTGCTAAAGGAGACCCAAAAAAATACTGAAAAATACACTGAAGAAAATAACACCTTAAAAAATAGACTAACTCAAATGTCAAAAGAGTTCCAAAAAGCCAATGAGGAGAAGAATGCTTTGAAAGGCAGAATTAGCCAATGGAAAATGAGGTCCAAAAGACCACTGAAGAAAATACTACCTTAAAAATTAGATGGTAGCAAGTGGAAGCTAGTGACTTTATGAGAAAGCAAGATATTATAAAACAGAACCAAAGGAATGAAAAAGAAGACAATGTGAAATATTCCTTGACAAACCACTGACCTGGAAATAGATCCAAGCGATAATTTAAAATTATTGGACCACCTGAAAGCCATGATCAAAAAAGAGCCTAGGTATCATCTTTCAAGAAATTATCAAGGAAAACTGCCCTGATATTCTAAACCAGAGGGTAAAATAGAAATTGAGAGAATCCCCAATTGCCTCCTCAAAAAGATCCCAAAAAGATAACTCCAGGAACATTGTTGCCAAATTCCAGAGCTCCCAGATCAAGGAGAAAATACTGCAAGCAGCCAGAAAGAAACAATTTGAGTATGTGGAAACACAATCAGGATAATACAAGATCCGGCAGCTTCTACATTAAGGGATTGAAGGGCTTGGAATATGATATTCCAGAGGTCAGTGGAGCTAGGATTAAAACCAAGAATCACTACCTAGCAAAACTGAGTATCATGCTCCAGGCAAAAATATGGACTTTCAATAAAATAGAGGAATTTCAAGCTTTCTCAGTGAAACGACCAGAGCTGAATAGAAAATTTGACTTTCAAACATAAGAATCAGAGAAGCATGAAAAGGTAAACAAGAAAGAGAAATCATAAGTGACTTGCTAAATTTGAACTGTTTTTTTATATTCCTACATGGAAAGATGATATGTATGATTCATGAGACCTCAGTATTAGGGTAGCTGAAGGGAATATACATACATACATATATATTATTATAATATACACATATATTATATACATTATATATATATATGTATAGACAGAGGTCACAGGTGAGTTGAATATGAAGGATGATATCTAAAAAAATAAAATTAAGGGATGAGAGAGGAATATATAGAGAGAGGGAGAAAGGGGAGAGATAGAATGGGGTAAATTATCTTGCATAAAAGTGGCAAGAAAAAGCAGTTCTGTTGGAAGGCAAGAAGGGGCAGATGAGGGGGAATGAGTGAATCTTGCTCTCATTGGATTTGAACTGAGGAGGGAATAACATACACATTCAATTGGGTATCTTACCCCACAGGAAAGAGGGAGGAAGGAGATAAAAAAGAGGGGATGATAGAAGGGAGGGCAGATACGGGAGGAGGTGATGAAAAGCAAACACTTTTGAAAAGCAACAAGGTCAAGGGAGAAAACTGAACAAAGGGGGATAGGATAGAAGGAGCAAATATAGTTAGTCTTTCACAACACGAATATTGTAGAAGGGTTTTACATAATGATACACATGTGGCCTATGTTGAATTGCTTGCCTTCTTAGGGAGGGTGGGTGGGAAGGGAAGAGGGAGAGAATTTGGGACTCAAAGTTTTAAAAGCAGATGTTCAAAAAAGGTTTTGCATGCAACTAGGAATAATATACAGGCAATGGGTATAGAAATCTATCTTGCCCTGCAAGAAAGTAAGGGAAAAGGGATGGGGGGAGTGGGGTGACAAAAGGGAAGGCTGACTGGGGAATGGGGCAATCAGAAATATGCCATCTTGGAGTGGGGGGGAGGTTAGAAATAGGGAGAAAATTTGTAATTCAAACTCTTCTGAAAGTCAATGCTGAAAACTAAAATATTAATAAAAAATAAATTAAAAAAGTTTCCTCCCCCAAGTCCATATTCTTATTCTAACTGGATTTAATCTATTTATTCAAAGGCTTTAGAAATATTTTATATACTCAAATTAGTGCAATTTAGCATAGTAAAAGAGGGCTCCCCATCACACAGTTCCCTGAAACATATCATTTGCTTGAGGTGACAGGTGGCTATTCAACTTTGCCTTAGGTCACAAAGACTTTCCTCAACTAGTTTACCTCTGTCAAACCTCCCAGCTCAAATTGTTAGACAAAGGGAAATCGGCTAAGATAACACGTGGGAGCTCTGTATTATACATCTGACAGTCTTTCTATCTAGATATCTAGCTAGCCTCTGTGCATAAAATAAATGTGCACATAGCAAACTCATTACTGGGTTGCAATTACCTAGGCAATCAATCAGTCAGCAAAGGTTTATTGATCCTTATCTTGTGCTCAGCATCAGATCCTGATCAAGGGAAGTACTGTGGTAGTTATAGAGGGTAAGACATAGTCTCCACCACAGAAGAACTTCTATTCCAGCTGGGGAGTCACATATTAAACCATGAGAACAGGGTATATGGCATGTATATGGTGTATACACATCAATGTATATGCATGTTTCTGTAATATACATACTATAAAATAACATATAGTTATATATCTATAATTATATATACAATCATCTATTATTTGTTTTCTTATTTGGGCTTCTCTGGCCATGTCTAGTTCTAACATGGAGTTGCCCCTGAAGGGCCTTTTTGAGCATGCCTAGTTTGACTAACATGGATCCCTGTGTCCTCTATCACATGGGTAGGGGTAGCCTCCTTTGATTGGTTGCCTAGTCTTTAAAAATGGTAAGACTGAGCAATCCATTGGCCTCTTTCCACCAGCCTCTTTTGTACTATGCCCTTTGTCTGCCATCTTTTCAGCGAATTCCATCTGCAATGACCAGTGTGGATGCCATGAACTGAACTAGTGAGAGGGGAAGGCTTGCTTTTCATTGCTATCCCTCTTTTACCCCAGAGCTCTGAGAAATGGCCCAGGGGTGTTTGTTTTTGTTCTGTGTTGTTTGTCCTCAGTTTCAGGGGCTGGAGGTGATCCTCACATTACCCAGAACTTTGGGCCATGGCAACCTCAAAGCTGAGATTACAGGTGGGGTGCTGCAGCCACCTAGGCCAACATGGAAGCCCTGAGAAGGGCAGGGTGCCTGGGATGTGAAGATGAGTGGGGTTTCAGACTTGGAATTGGGACAGGGCTACATAGGAACTGAGCTAAACTATGAATCTAATCCCCTTCCCCTCCTCAGATACTGCAGTAGTGCAGAGAGGGGAGGTTATGCCTCTCATGTTTGAGGAGTATGTTTTTATGTTTGTGTTTATACCTATTCAAGTAAATATTCTTTTGTGAAAGTAAATCTGATTGTTAGTGCCTAAATGGGATGCAGATCACTCCCCACAACTGAAGGAACAACATCATTAGGGTTGGAGTCAATGAGAGAGAGCCTAGACCTCCCAAATCCCTTTAAGGGTACTAGAGAACTCTAGGGGAGAAACTATGGAATTTAACATAGCTGGCTTTGAGGGAGGAGAAGCCAGAGTGGTGGTTGCACATACATACAGACATATACATATTCACATACATACCTATAAAATCATATAATTAATGATAGATATAAAATCCATCTTCACCATAATTAATCATTCATAGTAAACTAGGAATTAAGAAATCCATAACTTCAGCACAATTAATAGACAAGTTCTTAATCAATTTGAAAGGACTGTAAACTTTGGACCATTGGATGAAAGTCATGCAAGAAATATCTTATATATGGTTGAGAAGATCAAGTCATAGCTCTTGGATTACGTATAAAAACAAAAAGTCAGCTAAGCATCAAGTCAGGCAAAGAGTGAACTAGAAAGCTGGAACAAAGCCCCTGGGGTGGGGGGAAGGAAATGGTTCTCTCTCTCTCTCTCTCTCTCTCTCTCTCTCTCTCTCTCTCTCTCTCTCTCTCTCTCCTCCTCTTCTCCTCCTCCTCTCCCTCTCCCCTTCCCCTCCCCTTGCTCGCCCTCTCCCCTAAATCACAATGCTCATATTGTTGAATACATTTAGGCAAGAGTAGAGAGAGACATACAGAGGGCAAACAGAAAGTCTCCAGAGAAAAAGGAAAGGCTGTACCTCTGTTCTTACCTTTCAAATGAGTGGAAAGTGACAAGCCTCAAGGGTGATTCCCTAAGGGAGCTAACAGTGAAGGACAGCTGCCCTGATACTCCCTCATCCCAAGTTCCTCTGTCTGTAAGGACAGTGTACCTCTTTTTCTATTTTTCTTTCTTGATCTTAAGTGAATGAGCATTCTGAGATGGCAGTTATCAGGCAACCTGGTGGTTCAGAGATCCAAAGGTCCCATCAGAGGGTCCACCCACAACTGGGGGCAGTAGCAATGGATACATGAGAGGTAGGTGACAGAAGAAGCCTCTGCAGATGGATGTAGAAAGAGAATCACCAAGGTTGGTGAAGCTTGCTGTGAACTCTAGAAGGTGCTGATACCTAGAGTACAGAAGAGAGCTATGCCTAACTGAGACTTGATGAGGACTTCACTAAAGAAAAAAAAGATTTCTAGTGCCATGTCTTTCAAGGTTCCCTTTTACTATGTGTTCCCATCATGTGAACCTCATGTACTTTGAGTTAGAGCCCAATTTTCCAAGGGATATGGTGTGCATGGGGAAGAGTGACCCCCTAGTTTTGTACCAACTCTTCTTACTGATACCCTTTTCTAAAAATTCTAATGAACTCTGGCTGATTATTAGTGGGAAGCATACTGGTAAGTGGTACTACTGGGTTAGGATCTTTCATGCCAAACATTGTGGACAGTGAAGGGAAGAAAGAAACTTCCCTCTCCCCTCTTTCTACTGTCTGCTACTAAGGAACTCTAAGGCCATAAATTACAAACAAACTATAAGCATTACAGCGCTGACTATGTACCAGGCACTGTGCTACATTTAGAAAACACAAAGACAAAAAAAGGAATTTTTGCTCTTTTTTTCACTTTTTTCATTTTTTTTTACAAAGGGAGACCTCTATCATCAATCAATCATCTAACTATGTGTATATGTGCACATATAGATGCATATACATACATATGCACTTATGGAAAAAAGGAATTCCTGCTCTCAAGGAGATTACCTTCCCTTAGAAGAGACATCTATCTAGATACACATATATACATGTGAGAGTTTGACATAAATATAAATAAGTAGAAGGCAGATAAATACAAATGCAGAGCAGGGCTAATCTGTATTGATAAAGATGTTTCCTCACCAGCACTTTACTAGACCATTAAAATCACAGAACCAGTCAAAAGAAACTGTGGTAGAATGAGAAGTGATGTAGGTGTTCAGAGGAAATGATCAGCAAATGAGAAAAGACTGTATGAAGAAGGTATATGACCTTAATGCTGAGGAATAGGTGGGATTTGAATAAGAGGAAGGGACAATCTAAGCAAGGGCACTGAGGTAGGAACACAAGTCACAGAGTCATAATTATATTATGAAAACAGGTGTTACATTTTATATAAGGGAGAGGATTTGGTTCCCCTCTCAATTCAGCTGATAATCACAGGATATAATCACAGCTGATTAGGTATCACTGGGTTAACAAGGTGTTACTGCCCTGTGGTCCCTTCCTGCTCCCCCTGCACCCCAAACCTCTCTCTTGGTTGTAAGTGGCAAATCTTAGACTGGGGTGGCTGTCTATGGAGTCCTTCAAAATGCTAATCCTGAAATTAATCAACACAGTGATAACTCAGGGCAATCCAGACTCTGAACAGTTGTGACCCTTACATCTATATAAGAAAGTGTCTCAGGTGGAGGGTAGGGAGAGTCATTTTTTCTCCTCTTGCCACATTGACTGTGGAATATTCTCCCATCCAGTGATTGAAGAGTCTATTTGGAAGAGTTAAGTGTTTGAAGTATAACCGAGGGAGCAGAGACACACTTTCCAGATAGATATTGATATAAAGGCACGTGCTAAAGACCAAGAAGCAACTTTGAGAAACTGAAACTTTGGCTTCAGAAGAAGAAATCTGCCTAAGGACTCGAGAGAGTTAGCCCTGGCAGTTGAGAATTATAGAGAAGAGGAAGGTCTTTGAAACCCTAGGGTCCTGGAGTTTTAAGTTGCCTTCACCACATGTGTTTCCTACGTATGTACCTCATTAGCATTATATTCTAAGTCTGTGTCCATCTGTATTTTTGTGCTGTATACTTTCATATCTATGGTTCTTATTATCCTCTCTTAATAAATGACTTTGCTGAGAGCTAATTGTGTCTACTGGCTGAATGTCAATGGGAAGGAAACTGATGGGGGCTTCAGAGTTTTAGTTTTAGGAGTAGGTGCCCTTAGAATACTCTTTAAATCTGAGAATGTCAGCTGCCCTCTGGGGCCCTAGCCAAGGACTTTGTGTGCAAATTGACAGGATACCCAAGAAGAGGTGTTACATAATAGCGTAGTGTTTAATAAAATTGTACTCTTAGTAAATGATTCGAGTGCTAAAATAATGCCTGCTAAAGGAAAGGAGGTGCTAGGCCCATAACTATAAAAACTAAACAGAATCATATAAACATGGAATTGCAGGTCTTCAGCCTGCTGTTCAAAGGCTCCATGTGGTTCAGACACAGGATGCTGTTGTGGGTGGGTGGCCACACATAGGATGTAATTATTTGTCTTGCTTCACTACCAAGGATGATTAAAACATGTGCTTTATTTAAATAACCCTCATTTGGATTCCTGTGTCATATCACTGTGGTATTCTTGCTCTAACCCAACAGAAAACTAGAAGACAAATGAATATGTTTATTTTTAAATTAGAGAAAAATGTAAGCCAGGATTTCTGAGCTCGATTCCCAACTTTGATCTTTAGACAATTTAAATTTTTAGTATCTAAAATGCCTTTTAAAATTGTCTCTGGAGAGGCAGAATGATATACAGTGGTAGATAATAGCTAACATTTATATAGCACCTACTATATGTCAAGTACTTGCTAAGTGCTTTACAAATGTTATTTTATTTAATCCTCACAATAGCCCTGGGAGATAGGTGCTATTATTATCCCTAATTTACAGTTGAAAAAATGGAAGCAGGGAGCAGTTAAGTGACTTGCCTAGGATCACGTAGCTAGTGTCTGAGACCAGATTTGAACTCAGGTCTTCTCTACTCTAGGCCTAGCACTCCATCCTCAAATATCTCCAGTTGTCCTGATTCATATCTGGCCGCTGGACTCGGATGGCTCCAGAGGAGAAAGTGAGGCTGGTGACTTTGCACAGCCCTCCCTCACTTAAATCCAATTCATTTGCATGTCATGGCATCATCTCACTGATGTCATGGTCTGCTTTAAGAATGAAACACAAAGTGCTTACTTCGGCAGCACATATACTAAAATTGGAATGATACAGAGAAGATTAGAATGGCCCCTGCACAAGGATGATATGCAAATTTGTGAAGCATTCCATATTTTTAGAAAATCTTTACAACTAGTGTCTCTGATAAAGGCCTCATCTCTAAAATATACAGGGAACTGAGCCAAATTTATAGGAATACAAGTCATTCCTCAATTGAGAAATGGTCAAAGGATACGAACAGGCAGTTTTCAGAGGAAGAAATTAAATATATCTAGGCATATGAAAAAAAGCTCTAAATCACTACTGATTAGAGAAATGCAAATCAAAACAATTCTTAGGTACCACATTTTTCCTGTCAGGTTATCTAAAATGACAAAAAGGGAAAATAAATTCTGGAGAGGATGTGGGAAAATTGGAACACAGTTACATTGCTGGTGGAGTTGTGAACTGATCCAGCCATTCTGGAGAGCAATTTGGAACTATGCCCAAATAAAAATGTTCATACCCTTTGACCCAGCAATACTACTTCTAGGGCTGTTTCCCAAAGAGATCACACAATTGGGAAAAAGACCCATATGTAAAAAATATGTGGCTCTTTTCGTAGTAGCAAAGAATTGGAAATCAAAGGGATGCCCATCAATTGGGGAATGGCTGAACAAGTTGTGGTGGATGAATGTAATGGAATACTATTGTGCTGTAAGAAATGGGGAAGATACAGACTTCATAATAACCTGGAAAGTCCTACATCATATAATGCTGAGTGAGTGGAGCAGAACTAGGAGAACATTATATACAACCACAGATATATTGATTCTGTGATGACTAACCTTGATAGACTGCTCTTCTCAGCAATACAAGGTTCAAAGAAAACTCCAAAGGACTCATGATGGAGAGAGTTATCTACATCCAGAGAAAGAATTATGAAGTCTAACTGCAGATTGAGGCAAACTGTTTGCTCTCCGTTTTTTTTCTTATTTTTTTTTTCTCTTCTGTTTCTGTTTTTGTTTTTTTTTTGTTTTGTTTTGTTCTTTCTCATGATTCATTCCATTGGTCATAATACAGTCTTGTATGCAGTCTTGGAGTGGGGGAAGAAAATCTAGAACTCAAAATCATGTGGAACTGAGTGTTGTAAACTAAAAACAAAAAATCTTAATTAAGAAAAAGGAGGCAGAAAAGCAAAAAAAAAAAAGAAGAATGAAGGACAAACTATCTATCTCTAAATAGATAGAGGGTAGGCCTTTTAATCAGAAAGACCTATGTTCAAATCTTACCTCTGCTCCCTACCTGAAGTACCATGCAGTTATTTAATCTTTCAGGGCCCCAGGCAATTAAGACACTCCATTACAAATAAGATGCTGATGAATTTCTGTGGGGTGGAGAGACTTTCTATACCAGGAATCCCCCTTTGATAATGAAATCACTGATGAAATCATAGGTCTATACCATCTCTACATTCACCACAAAGAAATTTTCTCAGGGATATTATTTTATCAACAATTTCAATCAATCCACAAGCATTTTAACTGTCTACACTGTGCTGAGTACTGAGGATTCAAACAAAAATGAAATTGTCTGAGAAATTTACATTCCACTAGGCAAATTACACTATACTTTATACACATGTATAATACATTTATTAAGTGCATAATAATTGTATTGAATGTCACTGTGCCTTTCCTGGCACGGGCGTATTTCAAAAAATTTATAATCTCTGAAGTGTGGTATTCCATAAGGGCATATCCTTTCCCATCCAAACCATTTCATTTTGGGCACTGTCTAGATCTTCCTATGAATTCTCCATAAAGAGTACATCCAAAATGCTGGAAACCCTCTTGTAAATCTTTTAATATTGAGGAAGAGAGGTTTATCAATTTAGGCTTTAGGTTGTCTTTCTATTAACCTCCCACTCTCACTAACATAGCCCCAATTTTTTATTATCAAGTTATAGCATTTCATAATATATCACATAGTAAATCACTAAATAATATGAAAAGTCTAAAACATAGTAATAACATCAAGCATCTGTGTTGTTTTTAGACAAGACAAGGTTTCATTTGTACAGTTATCCCTTCCACATCTTGGGAGTTGAGGGCTTGGTGTCCCTGTAATCTGGAAAATCTGTGCATAATTTTTTGGCCCTCCCTTCGTACAAGACAAGAAGTCTGAATTTTATGGTATCATATTACACTACTATGCATATAGTTTATGCATTCCTGAGTCTCTAACTTTTTCTGTGTCATTTGCTGGCCTCTATGTGTTATCTGCAGCTTCTGCAAAATTCCCATTTAATTTCTTATGCTGATCCTGTGACATATTGAAACCACGATGGGGAACATCTCAATGTGGAAGGGATAAGTATACAGGGAAGTCCCAATAAGGAAATTCCATCTACTAATGCTAATTCATGCTAGCTCAGAAACTTAGAGTCTCTTAGAGAATTAGCCTGGAGCCCTAAGAGGCTAAATGACTTTCCTAGGGGTCACAAAACCAGTATTTATTAGACATGGGACTTTAACACAGTCCTTCCTAACTCCAAGGTTTGCTTGATATCCACTAAAGCATGATGCCATTTTGATCTAAAAGACATGCAACAAATTGACTGCACTCATTTGGTCTACCAGAAGACAAAAAGTGATAGGGATTGTAATTAATTTATGGATTCTGTTAGTTTCACACTTGACCATTGACAACCTCTGTTCTCTAAGCTAAGAATAAACAATAGTTAAAAAGAAATTCAAGTTCTGATGCCAACATTAAATAAAATATTACCACAAACACCAATTGCTTTAGTCCAATAATTTTTTCTAACTTCTGCCTGACAGAGTGGTACCATGCATGATGACCGTACCAGTGGACCAGCTCTTTCAATTAATTTTTAATAGGACTTTTATGAGTTTTTTTTCAGTATTAACCACAATGCAGGTGGGGGAGTAGGGGGGAAGAGACAGAGAGACAGACAGAGACAGACAGAGAGAGACAGATGTACAGAAACAGAGATGAGAGAGAGAGAGAGAGAGAGAGAGAGAGAGAGAGAGAGAGAGAGTCAGTCTTTTAGGAATGAAAAATAAATGCAATTTGAGATCAATATTTATGAAGTTGTGATTAATTGACTGATGACCAAATGATTACAAAATGTCTGTCTGAAACATCTACTCAAATTTATTAGCTTTGACCAAAAAATTAAAAACAATCTGAACTCGGTCAATGAAAGAATAATGCATTCCTAATCAATTTTTAATAGCACTTAAGATTTTATATTTTTTAACTTGCTTTTAAATAATTTATCATAAAAATGAATCTGATTTAAACAAGGGGTAAGAGGTGTTCCATGGTTACTCGATAGGTTTTTTAGCAAAGGAATTCAATTAAGACTGACTTTTTATTATAAAACTATTTTATTAATAATAATACATTTTGCACTTACAAGAAGGCTTTGAGCCAACCATATCAAAGTACTTGTCAAGACCCAAGTTCTCACCCAGGCTCTGCCATCAATTAATTCTTTTTTCACATCATTTCTCTGGGCCTTATTTGCTGGATGTGAGAAGTAAAGACGGTAGACTAGGTGATTTCTGAGGTCCCTAAAAAAATCTCAGATTCTAAGTGAATCAGGAATACCTGTTTTCCTCATTCTGTGGCAGAGACCATATAGAAAATGAGCTGTATAATCCTCATGTTTTCCAATGCAAATACCATTTCTTAATTATGATCAGAGTACCTGTTGAGCACTCTTGTGTGCAAAATTCTGTACTTTGATTTTGCAGAAAAGGATACAGGTTGGACTTTTTAGATAGGACTGCTGAGGCCTCTTCCAGCTCCAAATCTCTCTGAATTTGTAATCTGTAAATGGTGATAGTAATATCTGTGCTACTTATCTATAAGGTTGCTTTTGGAAAATTTTATAAATGCCAAATCACTATATGACTAGTTTTAAGTAGCAGAGCCCAAATTTAAACTCATATCCTCTGGTTCCAAATCGATTCATTCATTCATGTAACAACCATTCATTAAGGACCTGCCAAGAACAAAATACTGGTTAGGTACTGGGAGAAATACAGAGACTACATGATCCAGCAGGGATGGAGTTTAAAATCCTGCCATCATACATGAACTATGTAATACCTAATGCAGAATAAAATAGGATGGGATGGGATAAGATGAAATAGAACAGAATAGAATGGAATGGAATAGGATAGGATGGAAGGGATGGGATGGGATGGATGGGATGGGATGGGATGGGATGGGATGGGATGGGATAGAATAGAATAGGAGAATAGGATAGAATAGAATAGAATAGAATAGAATAGAATAGGTGCTATGTGAGATTTGAGGCAGAAGAAATCATATGAGTTGAGAGAAAGGAAAAAGGGAGATTAGTGGATATTCCATGAGGAAAGTTGCTTTGGGGCAGGATTTCAACAGGCAGAGATTTGTATAGGGCCAGCTCTGAGATAGTCCGTAGTGGGAAAGGTACATGCCAGGTTTTCTTTTGAGCCTGAGCCTGCTCTTCTCTGGGCTGTGTACTCAGGATGTGGGCTCTCCATCTCCCTTTTAGCTGCCCCTGAGAACATGCAGAATGGCATGTGGAGATCCAGCTATGTCCTGATTAAGCCTCCTAGGCCTCTGCAAGGCAAGACCGTCAAAAGATAAGAGGAGGCTGCAAGGAACCGCCCTCATAGCTGTTATCCGCATGGGGAAGAACAGTAATGTTTCAATATGGTTAGCATCTATGGAACTAAGTAACAACATGTCCCAGGGCTACATGGGCTACAATGGGCTACGTGAGCTACGTGACAGAATGTTACAGGGCAACAAAGTAAAGTAACAAAGCAATGCAACTCTTGGTCCACTTATCTGATTCCACAGAGTATATAAACTCACCGCCTCTGCTTAATAAACAGAGTTGTACTATACTCTTCTGCCTGGCCTGTATCTTTCTTTCACTCTCTGGAAATCTTTTAGCACAGTGCCACCTCTGCAAGCAGCAGAGATTGGGTAGGAAGGGGGCCACGCAAAGCAAATAGCAGAAATAAAGGTGAGGTGGTAGCAAAGCAATGGGATGTACAAAAGTTAGGGAATGGCATAGTTTGGCTGTGGAAAGGATAATTAATGCAGCTAGGAACGAGTAGTTTGAAATAGGTCTGGGAAGATAGTGAAGGGTTTTGAATACCAGCATAAGAGTGGGGTGGGGTGGGGGGCGGAGAAGAAGAGTTTGAATGTCATTGTAATCTAGGCCAGTGGTGTCAAACTCAAATAGAAATGGGGGTCAATAATCCATACGTAAGGCTCCCTGTAGGCCACAAACTGACTTAATTTTAAAAAGTAATGTTATCTATGTTTTATTATATTTTCATTTATTTTGTTAAATATTTCCCAATTACATTTTAATCATGCAGGAAGCAGCACTCAGGAGTACATGTGGTCCCTTACCCTTTGACACCTCTGATCTAGGCAGGGAGTAAAGAGAACTTGTACTAGGGTAGTAACAAGGAGAATAGAGACAAAAGGGGATTGATACTAGTGATTTTAAGAATGTGGAATCCAGAAGATCCATTTGTCAATACAGTATAGTATAACGCAGAATGGAGAATGTGGCCTGGAACAGATTGCAAAGGGAGAAGAAATCACCTTGCATGATGTACGGAAGATTAACTTGAGAGGCAGAATAGTATAGTGGATTTGGAATGAGGATGAGAGTTCAAATGCCAGCTCTATAATTTCTATAAGGGCCCTTGCCAATACTCTGACTTCTGACATCCACCTTTCACTTCATTGTAAAGGGATGGAAGTCAGCCCTGGAGAAAGACTAGAAATGTTGAGGCAACAAGGGGTAGGTTAACAGTACAGATACACTGGTACTTCTATTTCTAGTTCCTGGGACCCTTCAAGCAGCATGCATTCCAAAGAAGGGCTGCCTTGGATCAGCCAGACTGATCCAAAGCAGAGTCCGTTCCCTGGAGTGGAGCTCCTGTGTCTAAAGTCTGGTGCAGTCTCCTGGATCCAGGGAGGCTTCATCTGCCCTTCTGGGATTACTCTGAAGGTCTTGGAGTCTCTTCACTACTACCTTTGGTTTGGGGCCTCACTGGCTCTATTTCCTTCCCTGTTCCCACTTAAGGGCCAGTAATTAGCACCTCAGTACAATTTAACCATCTATTGTCAATTAGCTTGTATAAAAGGATATTTACTTTGAAGATATAGCAAGAATAATGCACAAACATTTCCCTCAGTATCTCCCCTTAATCTCTTTAGGGAAGAGGCTCAAAACTTAGCTCAGTTCCTACATGGCATTAGTTCCACTAAGTTCATGGCCCAAAGTGGTATCTCTGCCAGATTAGTCCTTGTCTCGGGTTTCTGAAAGTCACTCCCAAAGGTCACCCCTTGCTCCTTGGGGCATTGATGTCTTGCTTGCCAAGGAAGTAAAAAGAATAGAGAAACTTTTAACAACTATCAATATTTTCAACTGTTAGAGAAAAGCACTTGTTTTGTCTACTGTAATTCATATAGAGTTGATGTTCAACTAGGCTTTCTTTATTTGGTAAAATGTAAAAAGGTTTTTTAATTTTTCCATTTCAGTATTCTGGACCATATTAAAATTTTCAAACTTTTATGAAACATTAAAAAAGATTCCAAAGATCCCACTGACAGTAGAATATAGTTATATTATCTATGTTTTATATATATCTACATAATTATATAATAATATATTAGATATTACCATATAATATAATAATATCTAATATATTATTATATAATTACATGATACATATATTTATATTATTCATTTATTTTGTTAAATATTTCCCAATTACATTTTAATCTGGTCCAGGCAATACTCAGGAGTGCATGTGGTCCCGTCCAGTTTGACACCTCTGATGTAAGCAGGGAGTAAAGAGAACCTGTACTGGGGTAGTAACAAGGAGAATAGGGACAAAAAGGGATTGATACTAGTGATTTTAAGGATGTGAAATCTAGAAGATCCATTTGTCAATACCTTTTGAACTCACAAGGTCAGAAGATCCAATCTCCTTCACCTAAAAGGGAAGAGAACAAATGCAGAAGCCAACTTCTGAGGCCTATTCATAGGGTCAAATGGTCTCCCTTCAAAAGGGAGATGGTCCCGTGACTTCTCCTATTATAGCATTGTCTCACTGGAAGTCAAAGAGCAGAGTCACCAAATGAAGCAGAGAAGAGGTGACTGAGGTTACTAAGTCTTTCTGAATGCCCTCTGTCTCCAGTCAAAGAACCTCTTCTTCAGTATGTGGCTAACCAACCAGAACCAGTTACAGAATGTCCATGTGTGCTCCCTAATCTCTCCAAGGTCCTTCCATTCCCCATAGTCATAACTCTCCTGAAGGCAAGCTTCCTAACTTCTTTCACAGGAGAGATATCCTGTGCTCATGCTAGACCCCCATTACGTTTGTCCATGAAGATCACCCGATGCTTCTATACTGTTCTCCAAGACTTGTTTAAGCATGTAGTGATTATCTGCCTGTAGCCTGATTCTGCTTTAAGAGGAAATAGGAGGTCTAGTACAACACACAGTGTTGGAGCTTTCTCTTTTCCAGTCCCACGTGCAGCTAACAGGAACCAGATCCCATACATGAAAGATGTTTTTTTTAATGTTTTTATTATGTTTTTACTAAAACAGCTATTTGCTCAACTATGCCCTGTAATAAACTGACTATTGAAATAAGACTGAGTCTAGAAAGGAAAGGGTCAGAGTCAGTAGGTGGAAGTGGAGCAATATCAGTTAATAGTTCCATGATCAAAGGGGCGGGGGGGGGGGACAACTAGCAGAATACTGTGTGATTGACAGCCACCTGCCTTAGGCTCCTGACTATTAAACAACACTGATACATGTCTAACTTGTGTGACATCAGGCATGATTTCTCTGATTATGTCTTTCTCAGTAGAATATAAGCTACTTGAGGACAGGAACTGTTTGAATGTGTGTATTTGTATGCCCAATAGCTAGTTGGTGAAGCAGATGCAGTGCTGAGCTTGGACCTGAGTACAAATCCAGCCTCCAGCACCTTTTTAGTTGTACAACCCTGAGCAAGAGACTTAAGCTCTCTACCTCAGTCTCCTCAACTGTGAGGGCTGGTCTCAGTGGTGTCAAACTGCAATAGATGTGGGCACTATACATAAGAATCCCTGCAGGCCATATATTGACTTAGTTTTTAAATATAATTTCATCTATGTTTCATTGTATTTTCATCTATTTTGCTAAATATTCCCCAATTACATTTTAATCAAGTTTGGAGAGAATGTTGTGGGTCATATAAGGCCACATGTTGGACACCTCTGGACCAGACGATCTCTGTGATTCCTACGGCACTTGGGCTTCTGTGCCACTCCTCTTTCCTGACTTGGAGACCGGAAGACAAAAGTTGAACTATTGCCTGGGATACTTCCTGGCTTTGTGCCCCTGTCTCTCAGTCTGTTTCCTCATTTGCAAAATGAGGGTCATGATAGCACCTACCTTACAGAGTATTGTGAGGACCAAATGAGATAATCCATGCAAAGTGCTTTACAAACCTTAAAGCAATTTACAAATACCAGCTATTATTATCATTGTTAGTACTTGTCTGATTGTTCATTCTCTGTATCTTTGGTTGGCTCACTGTTTTTCTCCATTCGATTAGTGTGGGTTTCCCCCAAGCCTCTACTGAAGGCCCCTTTTTCCTGTCCTTTTGAACTCTCTTCCTCAGTGAACCGATCTGCTCCCATGTGTCTAATTATCTCTCTCCAGATAACTTTGGGCCCTACGTCCTCTGGCAGGCCCTACCAACCAGAGAGCAGCATGGCATGCTGACTCTGGAGTCAGAGGTCTTGATTCAAATCCTACACCTAGTTAATTGAAGGATCAGGACTATAACCTAGGGCTGGCTCATACTCTTTCTGCTACACCAGCCCCAGGAAAATTCCTTCATTTAGGAGACACACAAACCCTGCAGAAAAGAGAAGCAGAGGGAGGGAATCTCAGAAACCAAAAGGGAATTTGTTGGTGTAAGCATTTCCAGTTGTGATATCACACAAAGCTCCAGTTTTACTATAAGACCTCTTAGAAATGAAGGGCTGAAATTGAGAGATGAAACTGGTCACATCACCAGCATCCTAGGAGTCTATGATGCTGAATATTATGGTGCCAGGCTGGCTACTGGCATGATCCCAAGGGCAGCTGATAAAAGTTCCAGCTTCATTGCTTGAGAGGATTGCCTTGTTCCTGCTTTGTGGAACAACTCTCTCCCATTGGCCACTACAATGGCAAAGCCTGGCAAATATAATTGCTTGGCAGGTGTGACTTTAGTCAAGTTTTTTTTTTTCATTTGGAGCTCCAGAGTTTCCCTCTTGTCAACTGCAGTGAAGTTTTTGACAGAAAAGACTTAAGCATGACTGGTTATTATAGAATCACTGGGTCCATATAACCACACTGTGTAATTCTCCAAATTAAAACATACAAGTGATAAAATAGTCCATGAAATACAAGATCGAGTGTAAACACAGTTGGAATTATAGGTAAAATACTAGAAATGTCACCCAAATGACCCCAAATTGTATTCATATAGCCCAGGCATAAACTTCATACTAAATATATTTTCTTTTTTTTTTTCAACCTGCATTTGCAAGGCTGTTGCACAAACTTGGACGGCTAAATAAAACTGAACAAGGTTCAAAAATCTCATTCCAGTATGTTAAACTTATTGTTTAATAACAGGTGGGCCCTTCCCACCTACTTGGGCTTCCATGCCAGCATGATTCAGTAGCTCACCATAAAAGAAAAACCTCCAGTCCCAAAGTGAACAACCCATGTCAAAGCTACTACGCAACTTCAATACATCCAGGCCGACTGTACTGCTTCTGCTGACCCAATCTGATAGTGCCATTTCACATCTCTGATGGTCATAATACCCCCACTGTATTAGCTCAGCATTTCCCTAAGACTTTGATTGATACATTGGTGCATTTGTCTCCCCCTGCTGTCACCTTGATTTTGGATTATCTTTGGTGAATTGGAGGAAATCAACAAATGGCCATTAAGCCCTGACATCAGGTAGCCTAGGATTTTTAAACTTCATAGATATAGGATGAAGCAATTAACCACGGAATATATGCAAGTGACTAAACTATAAATCATAGAGGGGAGGGAAAAACAAAACAAACAAACAAAACCCAAGAGATTTGAACCCCCTGATTTAAAAAAAAATGTCTTTCCCAGGAATTTTTAGCAGAGTGCCTATTTCCTATTTCCTCTATCTCCACTTATTTCGGAACAAATTGTTAACACCAGCTTATGAACCAATTAATTTCCACAATCCTTGGGGACAACGTTTTCACATCCTGCCTCAAACATTTGACTAAACTTAATTCTAAAACTAAGCTTAATTCGAGGAATGAGTAGTTCAACTTCATTAGAATTGCCCCTTTTTGTACTGGACTCCCAGCTCCACTCCCAAACCCAACTTCTACCACTGGACATATATATTTTCACTATTCTCCACAAATTTTCTCACCTTACTTCTGTGACTGTCTTCTTCTATTATAAAATTAATTTATCATATGTTTTTATCACAGTAACTTCTCAATTCAATTCAACCAGCCTTTATTAAGCTATGATTAAGGTCACTATACTAGACACGTTATACAAAGGCAAAACTTAAATAATGCCTGCCCTCGGGAACCTTGTATTTTATTGAGGAAAATGTAACATTTAAACAGATAAATGAATGCAATATAAATTGAGGAGGGAGTTTTTTAAGTTTTCATGAGCTCTCTGTTTTCTTTCCCTCTGCCTCTTCAATCTGATACACAAAACCATTTCTGAGTAGAAGGTTAAAGTAAACATCTTTAAAGATCTAACTTTCTATTTTCCTGTCCTAACATGACTATTCAGGTCACTTGGTTTTTATTTTTCACTAAATTCCACTTTTGCAGTGTCTAAATTGTCCACAGCCTTTGACTCAGAGATTCCATTGCTAGGCCTAGGAGGTCATTGACAAAAAGAAAAATTCTACCTAAGCCAAAATATTTATAGCAACATTTTTTTTGGTAATAGCAAAGAACTAGAAACAAAAATGTATACTTGTCCATTGGGGAATGGCTAAATAAATCCTGTTATGTGAATGTATTGGAGCATTACAGCACTGTTAAGAAATGACAAATACAGAGAAGAATGGAGAGACATGTGGACTGATGCAAAGCCAAATAAGTTGAACTGGGAAAGTAACATATACAATAACAACACTGTAACTGGAAGAACAACAAAATCAGTGAAACTAAACACTGCAAAAATTACAAACAAGCTTGGCCCCAAAGAAAAAATATATGGAGTTAAAGGAGCGGGTTGTTGATAGGAAACGATGAATATTGTGTTACAAAGACTAAAATAATGCAAAGGAAAAGAATAATATAAGGAAGTTAATACTATAGATGAGGTATAACTGATGAAAAAGTAATATTGTATCCAGGTTCCACAACCTTCTATCAGGCTCACTCATTCATTCAATGATGGTGATATTGATAATATTAATTACAACTCATTTCTATAGTGCTTTAAATGAGGCAGCTAGGTGGTGAAGTGGAACTGGGTTGGAACCAGTCATCTTCATGAGTTCAAATCCAGCCTCAGACACTTATTAGCTGTGTGACTCTGGACAAGTCACTTAACCCTATTTGCCTCATTTTCTTCATCTATAAAACGAGCTGGAGAAGTGAATAGGACACTCCAGTATCTCTGCCAAGAAAATCCCAAATGCGGTCACACAGAGTAGGACATGACTGAAAAAATACTTAACAATATAATGCTTTAAAGTATACAAAGGTGATAGTTACCGAGGGACTTTCTATAAGAGGCCGAGTCCCAGTTAATACAAAGGTGAATAATGCTTTGCCCTTGGCCTCCAGGTGTTTACAATCTAATAACCACATCCCTAGTAACTGCCAAGCGGCCTGAACACTGTTTTTGTTAGTTGTCGTTTCCTTGTTTGCCAAGTGTTGCATCCTATTAACAAATAAACTGATTGTTAACTCTGATACAAAAACTTTCGATTGTTTATTCAACATTAGCATCTGTTCAGGTATTCAGCCGAGTATTTAGTTTTTAAAGCTGATTTAGCTAAATTTCCTTTTCTTTTCACTTTCCTTTAGCCAATGCCCTATTCTTTGCTGTTTTTTTTTTTTCTTAGTCAACTAGTTATATCAGACTCTTCGCTAAGCACTTGGGATACAAAAAATGTTGTTTGTCCTTTGTTTTTTGAAGAGGACCAATGGCAGCAGGGTGATGTTTTGGTTCCTGAGTGAATTGGATTTAAGTGAGGCAGAGTTGCACAAAGTTGTCAGCTTCACTCTCTTCCAGAGTCATTGAAATCCAGTGGCAAGACAAAAGTCATTATGACTGGCAATGGCAGGGGGTGTAGTGAATGACCTTGGCGTATTCAGGGCCTGCACCCTTCAAGGCCCTTGGAATAAAATACTCACATCCACCCATTCTTCGAGGGAAGTCTTTACATGCTTGTGGCAAACATACCCCTATCTCACCCACGGGTTTGAGGCCTGTTGGTTACTCTCAAATTGGTTTAGCCCATCTGCCTAGACTGTTTGCCTCATGCTACAGATTTTTGAATCCACAGGTGGGAACTGAGTGTCAGGTAGACACCAAAGGTAAGCCGTTACACAAGAGGTGTTAGTCCTCTTTGCACACCCCGTACAGAAGAGTCAGACATGACTGAACAACAACATGGCTTTCCTCTATAGACAAAGGGGAAACTACAAACAGTCGCAATCCACAAAGAGCTTACACTCTAATTGGGGGAGATAACACATACTGAAATCTGTTATCTATGATATAAATACAGAGTACATGGAAGATAGTCTTCCTCTTAAAGGAAGTCTGGTATTGTAGAGGGTGGAGATTAAGAGAGTATTCTGGTGGGGGGGGAGCTGTGTGAGGAGGTGCTAGAAAGCCCTCATGGCTTGACAATAATGTGGGTGAATAGAACAGACCCATTTGTTAAACAGAAGGGCTACCCCTTCATCAGGCATCAGAGGGAAGGCAGTAATAGTGGCTGGGTGGGGAAGTGTCCAGAGTGGGTGACGAGGGAGGGGAGAGGAGGAGTGTCAGAAGGATGGGAGATGAAGAGAAGTGAAGGTGATGGAGCTCTTCTCCAAGGTGTTATCAGTGAGAGGGTGGGAGGCTTGAAGAGAAAAGGGATTTGGGACAGTGGTGAGTGAGATAGACAGACAAGCAATTAAGGTTGAATTTGTAGGATTGTCTGTCATGAGGGCCTAGGTGAGATAAGCTAGTATAAATCTATAGTGGATCAAGTCAGCCTAGCTTCATGATTTCCTCCTGTAAATGAAAAATTCTTTCCCCCAAAGCTACTCATGGAATAAATAAAACAAAACAAACAAAAATCCTATATGAAATTAAGGAAAATATAACATAAAAAATTGCTAACGATGATTCATGCAACCATATATGACTGTTTTTTTGCCGACTGATAAAAGGGAAGACCAAGTCCATTGATCTTAACAAGGCAGCACCAATGCTGATCATCATATTTATTGTTTATTTTGCCTATGTAGAATGTTATCTTCTTTTATAGAGCTGAAATCTGTGTGTATATTGTTATTTAGTTCTGCTTTTTTCAGTCTGAATTGCTTTTTATCTCCCCATATTTCTTTGTACTCTTCATATTTGTCAGACCTTATGACTCAATAATATTCCATTAGTTCAGACAACACAAGTAATTTAGCCATTTTCAATATCTAAAAATCTAAATATTAAAAGAAATGACAATCAAAGAATTAGATGAAAATGGAAGGTTATAGTTTTCATAAGTGTGGATGAAGGCAGGGAGAAGCAGCATTTCAACTAGCCACTGTTATCGATGAATTAAGAAAAGGTAAAATTGAAAGCCCTATGTAAATAACAATTAAAAGTTTTCACACAAATAAAAGTGATACATATAGACCAGGAAGGAACAATATAGATTGGAAAAATCTTTCATTAAACAACTCTCATAAAAAGTTGATATCCCAGATCTATAGATAATTGACACACATCAGAACTATTCTCCTTTCCTGAGAGGCAGCTTCTCAGAGTGATGGGAGAGCAGGTCTCTAAGCCATGAAGACCAAGGGACCTCTGACCCCAGGAAAGTCATTTTATTTCTCATTGCTTCAGGCAAGTCTCTAGAACAACTCCCTAAATTGCAAAACAACTGGCAATCTTCTCCGGTAAGTAAGCATTATCTCAGAGGGGGTTCCCTCCACCAGTAAAAATCACAGGTTTCAATCAAATACCACTCTTCCCACCACCCCAAAAAGAACTATTCTGAAACTCAGGCCTTCCCAACTCCAGATCTGGCACTCAAAGTCCACCCTGTTAATTATAATCATACTCATATCACTTGAAGGTTACAAAGCACTTTTACGAATAGTATCTCATTAGATCCCCTAAACAATCCTGAGAGGTAGATTCTCACAGATGAAGAAGTTGAGACTGAGATTAAATGACTTGGCCAGGGTCATGCAGCAAGTAAAATGTTGGAGACCGTATTTGAAATCAGGTCTTTCATATTATCATGGATTGATTTTGGGTAGGCAGGTGCTAGGAAAATCTGAAGTCATTAAAGTTATGATTGACATTTATTGGATCAATTTAACAGTCTGTAGGATTTCTTTCAGATGGGCGTTGGAATCAGAATGTGTAGCTTCACAGATCATCTTGGTAACAGCTCAAAGCACAGAAGAAGTTTTTGATTTTTGCACATTTCTTACAATAATCTCTCCTGCTACTGAGAACAGCATTGACTGGTCATGTAATTGATTTGAGGGTCTGTGAATCTCCCACCCTGACCTCTCACTCACTGCTAATTAATTGCGTTTTCACACTTCGACGTGTATGGAGATGGCATTAAGCATCAGATAGCCCTTAGACTCTGGACGCTACAGGTAGTAAACAGGAGCCATGAGGACAGATGCAAAAACAAAACTAAAAAAAAAAAAAGACAACAACCCTGATCTCCAAGAAACCACGGCTGTAAGAACTCTCTAGATTCCTCTAGATCACCATGCATTAAGCCTTTGGACTTTGGCCACTCCAAGTAGTAACTAGGATCTGCAAAGAACCTCATCTCCAAAGAACGACTCTTGGAAGCGCTCTTAAATCACCATACAAGTGAAGATGCTTACTATTTAAGCTTTGGGGAGGGGGGCGGGGAAGCAAGTTTCAACCTTCTTCTCTCTTGCCCCACTTCAAATCAATTCAATAAACATTTATTAAGTGCCTACTACATGCCAGGCACTCCCAAAGAATGGAGAGGGGGCAGGCATATGAAAGGGCTTGATTCAGATTAAAATAGCAAGATGCGTTTTCTCATCACCTTCTGACCGCTCTCAAGTATTTGGTTCCCGCAGGCAGGACGATGCTAAAGCTCCAGCTTCTTTTTAGGCGGTTAAAATCCCTTCACTCACTTTCTCTATTCACTTCTCTCTTTTGTGCCATCTCCCCCACGTTCCTTACTACCTTAGTCCCCTCCCCTCACTCCCCTGGATCTTTTTAGCCTTTACATTGTCCCGGGGTGGGGGGAAGGGTAGGGCGGGAAATTTCCCTCTCCTCCCTCGTCTTCCCCCCACCCCTCCTCCCGCCGGCTCCACGTTTCAAAAGCGCGTTTCGGTTCCTCGCTAGGAGAAGGCATTGGCCCCGAAGAGCCGCCGTAGCCCGAACCTTCCAGCGCTCGGGAGCCGCGGCGGCCGGAGCTGGCGGCTCGCCGCGGGCGGTGGGACTTCCGTGTTGGCGGGATTCTAAACGCGGCCATGGCTCAGAACGTTCAGAACGTTACATTGTCTCTCACGCTGCCCATCACGTGCCACATTTGCTTGGGGAAGGTAATGGAACGGAGGCTGTGCGGCCCGCGGAGGCGCCGCAGGGGAGGGATCCGTGCCGGCGCCGGCCGAGATGCTCGCGTAGGGCAGCGGAGCCGGGGGTAAATGGGGAGCCGAGCCCATGCCTATCAGCGGCGGATCTTCCGTAAGGGGGGGGTGGTGTTTGGTGGGCGTGAAGAAGAAAAGGGAGTGTGTGTGTTTGGGGGAGGGAGGACTGTGGGGGCTCTGGAATATGGGGGTCCCCGGGATTGCGGGCGCTGATGGAGGGATACAGCGGGGGAGCCGGTGGCGTGGTCTGCATCCTCCCGGCCCGGATCGCGTGGGCGACAGCTCGTGGAGAGCCACCGAGTGCGCGGAGTTGGGGGGAATGCGGGGGGGGGGGAGGGGGCTGCCTCAAGATGTGATTCCCCCTCCCCCCCAGCCATACCCGGCCTGGGCGCACGCCCTGACCTGGATTGGAGCTCTGGTTGCTCAAAATGCTAATGAACGTCCGAGTGCGCGAGATAACAATGGTCAGTTGACTTCCTCCCTGGCCTTTTTTTTTCTCCTGAACTGGAGGCATTGGTTTTTAACTTCTTTTTTTTTTCCATTTTTTTTTTAATTAAGGATGACTTTTGGTTCAAACCGTCCGTCCGAAATAAATAAAATGAACCCCCTAAGTGGTGTACAAATAATGACAAGCCTTCCCTAAAATGTGAGGGAGGCTCTCTCCACCCTAGACTCCGATGTAAAAGGTTCAGTAAATGCACTTGTGAAACAAGGTAGAGAAAAGCAGTTGTGATCGGTAAATTTTAATTTTTTTCCTCAAATAAAAAAGCCATCTCCTTTTCATATTTCTTTTCCCTTCTGTGTTCCCTCTTAAACAATTTAAAGGCCCGTTTAGCCAGATATTTATTGAATGCTTAATATGTGCAAGGCACTACTTCATGTCAGTGATTTGCAAGTCTGTCTTTTCCCCACTCCCCAAAACCAAATACAGACTTTACGAAACTACAGCTTCAACCACAGGCCATGCAAGCTCAGTGTCAAATTTTTAAAGGCCATTTAAGTCATATATTTATCGAGTACTTACTGTGTACCAAGCACCAGTTCACGTCAGTGCTTCGCACATCTGTCTTTTTACCCTACTTCTCACCCCCAAATACAGACTGTGAAACTACAGTTTAAACCAGAAAGTTAGACCATGCAAGCCCATTGTCAAATTTTTAAAGGCCATTTAAGTCATATTTATTGAGTGCTTACTATGTGTAAAGTACCAGTTCATGTCGGTGGTTTGCACATCTCTTTTCCCCTCCCACTCCCATATTCAGTTTTTGAAACTACAGTGTAAACCACAGGCCATGCAAGCTCATTGTCAAATTTTTAAGTGCCATTTAAGCCATATATTTATAGAGTGCTTATTGTGTGTAAGGCACCGGTTCATGTCATCAGTTTTGTAGGTCCCTTGCATATCATTTCAGCCCACCACCTCCTTCCCCCCAGATAGACTTAGTGAAACTTCAGAACTCAAAGTTAGGCCATGCAGGCTCACTGTCAGCCCAGCTTATGGTGCTCCCCTCCTCCCCTAAATCAGTGTTTTGAGAAAATCCGCTTGGGAAGTTCCAACTTCTGGAGTTAAGGATTATCACTCCTCATTAATTATGCTAATTTAGGTCTTTAACTCATTCAGGGAACTATGATGCAAACATGTTTGTAGAGGGCTTTCTGCTTTCACAAAAGTGCATTTATCATCTCATTTGGTCCCTACAAACATCCCTTAAAGTCAGATAGGGCAGATATTTTTATAAACTCATTCTTTAAATGAGGAAACTTTGACCCAGAGAGGTTATATAACTTCCTTAAAGTCACCCAGCTAGTGAGTGAGTGATAGAGCTAAAACTACCACTGACTTGGGTCACCTTGGAATGGGTATGTGAGAAACACATCTAAGGCCTTTGACACTAAAGAGGAAGGCCGCACAACATTTAAAGGTGGTAAAAGTAGTCATGATGCAATTTCCTTACAACGGAAATTCAAGGTTTACTGAAACGGCATGAGAAATACTGTTTCCTTAATTTTGCATCATGTTATATCATTTTTACTCATTAGACTATTTTGCAGATATGCTGAAGAACCTTGCTATGGGTCAGTTAGGCAGGGAACACCAGTGTGGGAGCCAATATGCTAATGATATCTGACTGCTGAAGCCCACACATTGGCTTTTCCATCTTTAGTGAACTCAAAATCCCAGTTACTCTGCTAAGAACCTGTATTTATAGTACAATTTTATATTAGATTCCACTTTCCAAACAATAATAAAGCCATCCCTGGGTCATAGGCATTTTCCTGTTTGTCTTTCTCGAGGAAAGCCAGTCAGTCAATAAGCATTTACTGAGTACCTACTATATGCCAGACACTGTGTTAGGTGCTGGGGATACAAAAAAGGGGCAAAAGACAGTTCTTGCCTTCAAGGAGCTCACAATCTAATGGGGGAAACAAAAAGCTATATGTACAAACATGCTACATGCAAAACAAATTGGAAATAATTAACAGAAGAAGGCACTAGAATTAAGAGGGACTGAGAAAAGCTTTTTGTAGAAGATGGATTTTAGTTGGAAGAAAGCCAGAGAAAAGGCTGGGCAGATGACAAGGTGGTTGGGTTTCCAAGGCAGCACAGCTTAAAACCTAAAAATAGTCCTTCTTCATTCATTGCTCATCTGGACCCTAGTTAATATGTGGGGCTGGACCTACTTTAGTTGAGATCTTGCACTGAAGAGTTGCTTCTGGGTGAATTCACTGGCTTCATTAGAACAGGCAGTCCATCTATCCAGGGTCCTCCTAGCATAGAATCCTGGAGTTGGAAGGTACCTCAAAGGTATTCCAGTCTCATGATAATAATATCGTAATTTATATGAGCACTTGGAGATTTGTGGAAGATTTTACATTATTTTATTTGATTCTCACAGCAGTCTGATGAGGTAGGTGCTTCTATATCCATTTTATAGATGAAGAAACTGAGGCCAAGAGAGGTGACACTGGTCATAAGTAGGAGAGGTGGGATCTGTATCTGAATCTTGATTTCAAAGCCAGCATTCTTTGAAATCAGCATACTATGCTTTAAATAGTTAGGATAGAAGCAACTCCACCCCTTTCTTAATGCTGTGATTTTTCCCACCGTGATTCTACTAATCCGGTGGGTTTTGGACTATGTATCATGGTTTTGCAGCACCAAGCCACTCTGCATTCTACTAATTAATAAACATTTATTAAGTACCAGGTGCTGTGTTAAGCCCTGGAGATACAAAAAGAAGCAAAAGACAGCCCCTAGCATCAGGGAGCTCATGCTCCTGTGATTATCCCATCCCCTTTTTACCTATGTTAAAGTAATCAGGTAAATTGAGGGCCACTCATACAGGCTTGCTCCATGTCAGCAAACTGTGTCCACCACTAGTGACACCCCAGCACTCTTTTTTGAAACATCCCCTGCTATCACATTCTTGATCTATACTTTAAAAGCTGCTATACTGCCTCTGGGTCTCTATTTTTTTTTTAAGGCAAACATTGTTATCTTAAAGGATAGAAATCTAGCATTGTTTCTAGGCCTCTTTTATTACCATAGAACCACTTGTCACTTACAAGGCGCTGACATTGAAAACTTGCCTCTAAAGAGATACCAGATAGGTAATTTCAGTGAAGGAAAAAGAGAAGTCAGAAGCAATTTGTATTGACTTAGCATGTCTTTTGGTTCAAATCTAGAATTTTGTTTGGAAGGCCTGTAAATGCATTTAGACAGTTTATTATGGCGTTGCTATAGTTAGCATTATTAAACATTTAGTAACCATTTTTCATTTTTAAAACACTTGGATGTGTTTGTTACTCTTTTTTGCATAGATGAGGGGAGTATAGCTTCTCAGCCAGATGTTAACTGAAAGAATTCTAATGAATCTCAACCTAGGCTACCAAGGTCAGTGTCTGTTGGTAAAAAATTAGTAACCTCATGGTCCATATTCTGCTGTCAGTGCATTTTCTTCTTTTCCCTTATTGTTACTAGTGCTATTCTACCAAACAGTTGCTAATTACCAGGAATTTTCAGAGTTCTAATGGAGGCAAATGATGTTATCTCTTTGCTTAAGCTTTGGGCTTCCCAAGATAAGAATTAGAGTAGATTTTGAGCTGTGCCCTTTCACTGATTGCTTAAAGTATCAGGATTAGAATCCTAGAGTCTTGTAGATTAGAGTACAATGAAGTGAACACTTCTCCAGATGTGGTCTTACCAGTGAAGAGTACAGTGGGCTGTTATCTCCTTTGACATTACAGTTTTATTAATGCAGTTCACGAATGCATTAATCTTTTGAACATTGTTATTGTTGAAAATAACTTATACTCTTAATTCCAAAAGGTTTGGATAATTTTTATCATGATTATAATCTTGATGATAAAAGGAAGATCACATTAGGAATGTTAGTAAAACAATTAGTAAAACTGGGAAACCGAAACAAAGAAGGCTTAAGTAATTTACTTGATATTACTTGGTTGTGGGTTATATGCCCCCAAGTCTCTGTAACAAGATTCCTACTACTGAATAAAGTGGTTTTTCAAAACAAAAAACATCTCTTATCCAAACTGTACTGGAAGTTTATCTTGAAAAATTAGGCAAATTCATGAGGATAAAGTGTTAGGAACCAGGTAACAGTCATTTTGGAAATGTTGCATCCTTTTTCTTCCTGAAAAGTTCTTCATTTGTCTCTTGGGAAAAGTTAAAATGTAATATTTGATCATAATAAGATGAATATTTTCCAGTGTCAGAGGTCAGCAGAAATACACATAAGAACAGTACATTATAGAATGCAAGAGAGGTACAGTCAAAGTGCTCTGAGAGTTTTGGGAAAGGATCATTTCCAGTGCATAGAAGAGTAAGATAGACAGGGAACCTACATGAAGGAAGTAGCATTTTTAGCCGAGTGCTGAAGGAACAGTAGGGAGGGTATCCTAGGCATAAAAAGAATGACATGAATGGAGTACAGAGATGAGATGGCAAAGGTGAAACTGATTATAGTTTGATGGGAACAGAAAATACCTACTAACAAGATGGGGAGATGTGGGCTAGATGACCATGCAGTTAGTTTCAGAACTGCTTAAACATTCAGACCCAAGGGATAGTTGTTAATGGTTTTCTGTCAGCTGGAAAGGTGGACTTTGGTAGAGTGGCCCAGGGCTCCGAGCTAGTCCTTGTGTTGTTTAACATTTGTTTTTCTTGCCTTGGATAAAGTTATATAGGACATCCTAATCAGATTCGAAGAGGATAAGATGCCAAGGAGGCCTGGCTAATACACTGGATGATTGAGCCAGGATTCAAAAAGATCTTGCCAGGCTAGAACATTGGGCTGAATCTAATAACATGAAATTCAACAGGGATAAATGTAAAGTCTTACAGTTGGGTTTAGATTATTGACTTCATAAATACAAGATGGGGAAAGATAGCAGTTTGCCTAAAAAGAGGAGCAGCTGGGCAGAGTGAATAAGAATGCTAGACTTGGAGTCAGAAAGAACTGAGTTCTGATCCCAGCCCAGGTACTAGTCCTGTGCCCCGGGAGCAAATTACTTAACTTCTCTTATCCTTGGTTTCCCTACCTAAAAGATAGGGATGGTGATAGTAGCACCTACCTCCCAGTCCTTGTGAAGATCAAACTAGATGACGTTTGTAAAGTGCTTTGAAAACCTTAAAGTGCTATATAAATATCAGATGTCGTTATTATTTTTAAAGGGCTGAGATTACAATAGGTTCAGTTTAAGTCACCAGTATTACAGTCAAAAAGTTTAGGTGGTCTTGGGTGACATTAAGAAAGGCATAACTTCTAAGGAAAAAAAAAGTGCAGAGTGCTATTATACTGGGTCTGCTTCATACTACATCTGAGTTCTTAAGCAGTAGAGCTGGAATATTATTATTTTTCATAATAATAATTCTTTAGCAAAACAAATTCCCATAGGCCATTTCTAAAAATGTATGTCTCTGCATTTTAATCAACCCTCTCATTTTACAGATGAAGAACCTGAGGAAGAGTCAGATATGAGCCCAAGTTCCAATTTCTTTATCTCTGATCACCCTAAAGATAATCAGAGCTGTGTATCAGGTACTGCTCTGGAGATTAGATAGGAACCCTGGAAAGGGGTGGGGAGACCAGGCAGGAACTGCTATAGGAGTCTCAGGGAGAGGTAGTAAGGACTTGGGCCTCAGTTTGGTGGGATTCTGAAGAAGGTGACCTATTTGAGAGATTGCAGAGGAATAATAGATTCTGTGGGGGAGAAGTCAAAGATTATCTTGGATGATTAAAAAAATTGTGGCACCATTCAGAGAGACAGGAAAGTCAGAAACAGTAACTGGTTTGAGAGTAAAAATAATTTTGATTAGAGCAGCTAGGTGGCACAGTGAATAGAGCACTGGCTGTGGAGTCAGGAGGACCTGCGTTCAAATGTGACCTCAGACACTTACTAGTTGTCTGATCTTGGGCAAGTCACTTAACCCCAATTGCCTGGCCCTCCTCTAAAAAATAAAAACAAAAGAAAATAATTTTGATTTTGGTGCTGGTGGAATATCAAGGAAGAGATATACAACCGGCAGTTGGAAATTCCCATCCAAAGTTCAGGACTGAAGAAATAAATTCAGGGGTCGGTCGATAAGATTTTGAACCCTTAGGAGTGGATAGCATGCAGACAGTGGCATTGCCTCTCCCTTCAGAATGGCACTGATCTGTGTAAGAGATGATTATGGATTTTTTTTTTTCAGTTTTAGCAGTAGGTGTGCATCATTCCTTCCATCATTCAATATGTAACTATCCCTTCACAACCATAGCAGTTTTTCTGCCTCTCTCTGTGTTATACTGATTTGACAGGCTAAGTGGAGTGACTTAGACTTCATCACTGATTTAGCAGTGCACATATCTTTTTTCAGAGTGCGAATTCTTTTCAGGAAATTATCTCAGGCCTATGCTCAACAGAGGCAGCGAGATTCAGTAGAAAAGAGAATGTGAAATCAAAGAACTTGGGTGCATATCCCAGCACTGCTACTTTGTGACCTTAGTCACTTCCTCTCTCTGGGACTCAGTTTCCTTATCTGTAAAGTAGGGGTATGAGGTTGGGTGGACTAGATGGCCTTTAAGTCCCCTCTCAGAGCACTGAATTTAGAGTCAAAACAAAGCAACCCCTCCAAACCAAAAGCAAAACCAAAACCTATGCTGTATGTATCTTTTTCAAGGGAAATTATCTGTCTGAAGCCATAGAAAAACAGTTCCTTTCTTATCTCATTTTCCCCAGGCCTAGACAATTAGAGGGGCTGCTTTTTTTAGGATTATGATTTTCAGGGGGAAACTCCAGATCTACCATTTGCCAAGTAATTCTCTCTGCTTTCTCTTTCTTTTGTGTTTTATGGACTTGACCAGAACATTGTTACTTGAAGATCAGAACCTCTTAAAGTGGCTGGGCAAAGGGCCCTGAAAGAATTCACATTCCAGTCTTTGGGATGTTTCTCTGCAGTTTGTGTGCCGTCTGTTGGGAGAAAACTTATACCTTTAAGAATGGGTTCACCTGCAAAAGAGCAGGGCATAGCTTTGTGATTTCATTCTAAAATACAGGCGTGTAGCCAAGGGCAGGGTAAATTAATGGAAGCTTCTGATTTTCCTCTGGTGACAAGGAAATGTCCAAAGTGCCAGGTGCTATGGAAAAGAGGAAAGAGGTCTTGTACTTGAAAACTTTGGTCCTGGTCATATAGCTTCCTTTTTTGCTCTTTTCCACTTTCTTTCTTCTACTAATTTCCCATTTATTTAGGTAGTTGTTTTCTTGTTTTCATGAGCTTGCTTTATATATTGTAGATCTGTCTCTCTGTACGTGTATGTAGATCATGAAAATTCTGGGGAAGTTGTTTGTTGAGCAATAATTAAATACTCTGTGTAGGGCACTGTGCTAGGCACTGGGGAGACAAAGACCCAAAAGAAAAAAGAAAAGGAAACCCTGCCCCCTCCCCAGGAGATTTGGGCTGCAGGCCAAACAGAACAAGTCTCAGCCCTTGTCCACAAGACAGCTTTTCAGATACTTGAAGACAGAAATGACCAACCACCTAAGTCTTGTCCTCTCCAAGCTCAATGTGCCTACTTCTTCCAGCTGATCAAATGGGATTCAGATTCAAGTAAAATTCCCCATAGCTTGCAAATCACAGGACTCCTCCTTTTCACTTATCCATTGCATCTTTCTGAGTAAATGAGTTCAGGTGATGGTATTCATGTACTAGAAAGAGCCTCCTGAGGTGATTACTTGTGTGATCATTAATTACCATTACTTCTCTGACTTTGGACAAGTCACTTCCTGGCTGTGGATCTGAATTTCCTCGGCTGTAAAATTAAGACTAGACAGTTTCTAAGGTGCCTTCCTACTCTAGTTCCAAATCCTATGGGCCTATGTTCTTATTAAATCTACGTGTTATAAGAATATAAAGATCACAGGCTTTGGAAGAGACCTTGGAGATCTAGTTTATCACCTCCTTCTTATTCATTTTACAAAATTGAGGCTCAGTTTATTTCCCCAAAGTCATGTAGATAGTAAAAAGCAGAGGTATCAGTCGGTCAATTAGTAAAGATTTATTAAGCACCTATTGTGCACTGAGGATTCAAAGAAAGGCAAAAGACAATCCTTGTTCTCTGGGAACTCACAGGCTAATGGGTGAGATTGCATGCAAACAACTGTATACAAACAAGCTATATAAAGGATATATTGAAAGTAATCAGCAGGAGGAAAGCACTAGTATTTAATGGGGAACCGGAGAAGCGCCTCATGGAAGGTGGATTTTAACTGGGCTTTGAAAGAAACCAGAGAAGTCAGAAGGTAGAGATGAGGCGAGAAAGCATTCCAGGGATGGGGCATCCAGTGAAAATGCCTGCAGTCTGGACATGAGTGCCTTGTTTGAGGAACAAGAAGGAGGCCAGTGACACTGGGTGGAGGAGGATGTGGTGGGGACTGAGGTGTTAGAGGACTAGAATTGGCAAGGCAAGTTAGGAAAGCCTCGGAATTCCTAATAGAAGATTCTCTATTTGATCCTAGAGGCCATGGGAGATCCTAGAGGCAGTGTGTCAGAGAAGGGTGATATAGCTGAAAGATGTTCCGAAGGCAAAATCAACAGGACTTGACTACAGATTGGATATAAGGGGTGAGAGTGAAGAGTTAGGGATGGTGGAGTTGAAGAAGAGTTGAGCTTGTGAGTTTGGGTAACTGGGAAGATTGTGGTGGAAGTTTGGAAAGTGAGGCTTTGGGAAGGAAAGAAAATGAGTTTGGTTTTGGACAGTTTGAGTTGAAGATGTCTATAGAACATCTAGTTTAGAATGTCTAATGGTTAATTTGAAGATGTGAGTCGGGAAGGTTAGGAGAGAGCTTAGGGCTAGTCAAGAAAATGTGAGACTTATCAGCATAGAGTTGGTAATAGAACCATGGGAGCTGATGAGATCACCAAGCAAAATAATATAGACAGGGAAGAGGTATGATTTGAACTCAATTGACACTCAGTCCTAAATTCTTTCCAGTTTATCTCACTAGAGGAGTAAATTGTATCCTTCTAATTTGATCTGTGGCGTTCAAGGTTCAGAGAGGCATTTAATGATTTGGGTATCACTTAGATCATATTAACATTTAGAAAATTGTATTTCTAATTCATATTGTTTCATACTCATTAATTTTGTAGCATATGGTTGGAAATCAGAATTGGAAACAAATTTTACTAAAGAGGAAATGGTTTTAGATAAGTTATTATGTGTCAGTGAACCACGAGCCCCAGGCCTTTAGCCTCAGAACAAAGTTCTACATACTTTTTGCATGGCAGTGATTGCAGGGTATGTATCTGGTGGTTTAAGTCAGTTTCATGTATGTGAAGAACAGCATGGTGGGTAGAAAGAGCTTCTTTATAATTCCTGAGCAGCAGTGGTACCTGCGCTTGGGCAAAAAAAAAATCATTTGAATAGTTCAAAACCAAATGGGGATTTGAACGAATGAATGGAATTTGAATTATGATTGCACGTCTGAACTTAGAAACTAAAGCAATGTAACTTTTTTTTAAAGGTCCGACATCCTGTCATATGCATCAACAATCATGTGTTCTGTTCTATTTGTATCGATGTATGGTTGAAGAACAATAGCCAGTGCCCAGCTTGCCGTGTCCCCATCACCCCTGAAAATCCCTGCAAGGAGATCATTGGTAAGGGCACTAAATACTTGCATATATACACATATACATATACCCATATCTGTGTATGTGCACATGTGTCATTAAATGTTGGTTATATGTATTTTGGCTGGATACTAAAGTGAGTAAATATTTTCTGGATGCTGTCATACCCAAATATGGATCATTTATTCATCATTGTTGAATATCAAATTATCAATAAACATTTGCTGAATATTTCTCACATGTGCTAGGCACTGTGGATGATAATAGGGAATGGATGTGTGACTTTAATAGTATAGGGAACTGCCAGGTGAAGAAACTCCCTCTGCCAATATAGGTCAGCACCTTGTCCGCAACTTACAATGTTAGAGTTGCCTTGAGAACTGAGAAGTTAAGTGACTTTCCCAGAGTCACACAGCAAGTGTGTATCCGAAAGGGGACTTCAATCCAGCTCCTCTGGCTCTGAGGCCAGCTTTCTATTCCCTATACAACATGGCCCTTTATGTGTGATAATAATAGCGAACACTTTAAGGTTTGTAAAGTGTAAAAGATATGTTATCTCATTCGATTCAAAATATTTACAAGACAAAGCCTCTTCCCCCAAGGAGTTTATACTCTGTTGTGGGGAAAAGTGACAAAACTAGTTGTATGTGTTAAGGAAGACCTAAAAAAAGAGCTGTAGCAATTTGATAGGTACAGAAAGTATCTATAGAGGAAGGAGCATTGGGAACTTTTAAAGGTTAGTTAAGATTTTAATATTAATAATTAGCATTTATATGGTGGTTTAAAATTTTCAAAGTGTTTTACAAATATTGTCTCATTTGATCCTCACGACAACTCTGGGAGGTAGGTGCTAATATCCCCATTTTAAAAGATGAGGAAGCCAAGGCAGACAGAGTTAAGTGGTTTGCATGGGGTCACACAGCTAATAAGTGTCTTGAGTCTGAATTTGAACTGGTCTTCGTGACTCCAGGTCCAGTACACCATCCACTCTGCTGCTTTGCTCTTTTAATGGGTGGAAGTATAGCATAGGTTTTTCCAGGAAGAAAAAATGGTATGAACAAACACTAAAATATCAAGGTTGTGTTCAGGGAATTGTAAGTAACACCTTTTAAAGGAAGTATCAGTTAAAACTCTGAAGGTAAGTATTGTCCATGTGGTACAATAAGAAACTTTGACTTTATTAGATTTTAGGTAGTGAGGAGCCATTGGAGCAGAGAAATGACAGTCAGAGTGATAACATAGGAGATTCATCTTTCACTAAAAGAAACACATTTCATTTAAACCAAGAGAAACAGAGACATCATTATTGGGCTCCGTGGTGTTTTGTTTGTTTTTCTTACCTGTGTTGCCTATGATGAACAAACTCTTAATTCTACCTCCTTGAATAAAGTGACCTTTGAAAGGTAAAAGAAATCCAGTGTAGTCTTTCTAGAATTTTGTACAAATTCAGAATATTTTATTTCACCTTTTATGAGTGCATACTATCTCAAGGGAATGTTTAATTAGTACTAATAGGTCTTTGGTTGTAAAAGAACTAGAGGCATCAGGTGTTATGAAATAAAACTTCCATAAATAAAAGAAGTCTTCATTTCCTCTACCATGACATAGCAAATAGCAAGACAGACTAGAATAGAAGCAAGGGGAAGCTAACATCTTTTAGAGAGTATTTATTTTGAGTTTATTTGTAACAAGTCACTCTGGGTTTACAATTAATGTGGTGACTCTTAATCCATTCTAATTGGTTTGTTAGCATGCTCTGTGAAAGCAGGCATTAATCTTTTCAATTGTATTACCAATAGCCAAGCAAGTTTGAGTAGCTAATTGGTTTTGCTCTTATTTAACATCTGATAAGTGCTCAAGAGTGTACTGTATATGATGTGTAATAAAAGCCCACTCCCTGTCCTTGAGACAATTACCCATGTCCATATGATGCTGCTTTTAGTATGATGCCTTTTTAGAGTGATAGAGCCATTCATCTAAATTTTGTTCTTCATAGGTTGGGGTGAAGATGCTTTGGTTGACCTGGGGGAAGGACAGATTTATGCTGGGACCAATAGCATGGGAGAGCCACTGTGTAATAATGGACAGAGTGCTGGACTGGGAGTCAGGAAGACCTGGCTAGGTTCAGTTCTCACGTCTGACACTAGTTGCTACTAGCAACATGATGGAGGCTTAATTTCTCCATCTGTAAACTGGGGGTAATAATACAAAAAAAAATCTGTAGTTAAAGGATCCTGGGTTTAGAGCTAGAAGGATTTTTAGCAATCATCTAAGCCACTTTTCTCATTTTACAGATGAGGAACTAAAGCTCAGAGACGTTAAATGATGGGCCAGAGGTCAGGAAGGTGGTACATAGCAGATCTGGAATTTAAACTCAGATCCTCTGATTCTAAACCCAGCTCTCATCCCATTGCTCCCTGGAGGTATTGGGAAGCTAAAGTGAGATAATGTATGTAACTTTAAAATGTTTTATATAATCCAGTCACTACCGTTATTATTAAGGGTTTTTGAGAAAGGGGAAGGGCAAATATTACTGGAATTCTGCTTTTCGTTGTCATATCTGTTAGATTCCAGAATTTTTTAAATGATTTCTTTTTTTCTAGGAGGAACAAGTGAAAGTGAACCTATGCTTAGCCACACTGTCAGAAAGCACCTCCGGAAAACTCGGCTTGAGTTACTCCATCGAGAATACGAGGTAATTCAATCCAGTCCAACACAAGGCTTCCTTTAAATATCTGCTCTGTACCTATAAATCCTGGGTTCAAATCCTAATTCATCTATTAACTTGCTGGATGACCTTAGTCAAGTCACTTCACTACCTTCCTAAACCCATAGTTCTCGTATTTCTGAAAGAGTTGGACTAAGATGATCTCTAAAAATTTCTGTGATTCTGAGAAACATGACCCTACTTTTGCTAGAAAATAAATAAATGAATGAATGAATGAATGAATGAATGAATAGATATCTGCTCTGTGCCAGGTGCCACTCTAGGCTGTGGGGACACAAAGACAAAACTGGGCATGCTATGGAAAATGGTGGCAACATTGTGTTTGAGACAAAAGATCATGCCTGAAGTGGTACAGAATACCACACATAATGAAATTGTATGTTTCTCTAATTGGATCAATAACTTACTGACTGATTGCAGTACTTTTCCTTTTTAGAAAAGAATTTCTTTTCATCCATCCACGTTAGTCATTTTTTTCCCTCTTTTTTACCACCCATTGTGAAAGAAAGTCCAACAGTGGAGGTTGAAAGACTGAGTGTGGCAGCAGACGAAACCAGTTTTATTTGTTTATTATTATTTTTAGTAGTAGTATGAGTAATAATACTACTCATTTTTTATGTAGAGCAAAACACTTGCCAGAGTAAATTTCTAAAGACTGCTTTTCTTTTTTAAAAATTTTTGAAACATTTTATTTTTTCCCCAGTTGCATGTTGAAACAATTAAAAAAATTTTTTTGGAGTTTTGAGTTCCAAATTCTGTCCTTCTCCTCCACCCTCCGTGAGATGGTAAGCTATCAGATAGATGTTATACATATGTAATCATGTAAAACATTTCCATATTAGTCATTTTGTACAAGAAGACTCAAAAGAACAAGAATGAAAGAAGATGAAAAATAGCATGCTTCAGTCTGTAGTCAAACCGTGTCAGTTCTTTCTCTGGATAGTATGCTTCATCATTAGTCCTTTGGGAATTCAGAGGGTGGTCATTAAATGCCTGGAATGCCTGAGTTGTTCATTTTAAAATGGCATTCAGAAAAAATTGTACCAGAAAAGTTAGTTATTCTATACATGCTATTTCAGAAGTGAAAATTCAGAGGCAATGGTAGAAGATTTTTCCTCCCACTTCTGGGTGGGAGACACAGAGACTTTAGAGGCCAAAATTTCAAAAACGCTAGAATTAAGTGTATAATCTTTACTAGTGAATTTCCACCCTCCTCCACCTACCATGCACCCCTAGGAAATCTATAAAGCCATCTTTTCTGAGACTATTCTTTTGTATTAGAAGTTGTTTCCATGCTGGAGATCAGACTCTATTTTTTTTTAATGCAATTCAGTTCAATTATGGATCTACTATGGGGCAACATCGTGCTAAGTGCTAGGCAAGATACAAAGACAAAAGTGAAAACAGTCCCTTCCATGAAAGAGCTTATTTCCTAATATTTCATGTACAAGGATAAGTAAATACAAACTAGGCACAAATAATTTTGGTTGTGTGGAGGGGAATCATCAGGAAAGGCCCCTGAGCTGAGTTTTGAATGGGAGTTGAGATGTCAGAGGGGCAGAGATGAGGAGGCATGAGGGATGTGTACAGAAGCAGGAGTCATAACCTCATGCCCAGTAGATGGCAGGGAGGACAGTTTGGCTGGGAATACATTTATGTGAGGGTAATGCAAAGTAAGACTAGATTGGTCCCAGATTGTGAAGGACACTAAATGCCAAAGGGAGGAAGCAGAGAGTCAGTGAAGCTTATTGAGAAGAGAGTGCTGTGATTAAATAGGTGCTTCAGGGGCTGAAAGCTGAGTCAGTCAGCTAGCATTTGTTACATGCCTCCTGTGTGCTAGGCACCGGGAATACAAAGAAAGGCAAGAAAGTCTTGCCCTCAAAGGGCTTTCAGTCTAATGGGGGAGACAACAGGCAGATGGATATGTCTCTGCATGCTATGTACAGGATAAACTGGAGGTAATCAACAGAGGAGAGGTACTAACATTAAGGGGGATCCTGAAAGACTTCTTGCCTGTGAGGTGATGAGGGAGAATATCCCAGGCATGGGGGACAGCCCGTGACTGCTCAGAGTCTGGAAAGGAGTATCCTATTCAAGGAATAGCATGGAGGCCAGTGTCACTGTATTGAAGAATAATTGGGGGTGGGGTGTAAACTTGGGCTGGAGTAGCAGGTCAATTATTAATATTACATGTAAGATCAAAGAATTGAAAACTTTATTTGAAATCAAATTCAAAATCAGCTCAGGATAATTTGCTAATTCAAATTTTGAGAAGTTCAACTTAACTTGTAGCTTCTGGCCAGGGAAAAGATTCTGAAATGTCAGGATCCTTTCTCAGCCTTTCTTGGAGTCCTTTGGATCTTGCCATGTTCTCATGGTATTTCAGGATTGCCATGTACATCTGAGCTTATGAAATGTTTTGGCTTGATGAACGGTCTCTCCCTTTTGCCTTTAATTAGGATGAAATAGAATGCCTGCAGAAGGAAGTGGAAGAGCTTCGAGGGAAGAATCTCAGCCTTGAGTCACAGCTGAAGTCCGTTCTGGATCCTGTGACCCTGGGCAACCAAAGTGAGGAAAGGCGGCTGGCTTCGGAGGAGAGAAGCAAGCCTCCCCTCGAAACTGTGTCAGAATGGAAAAAAAAGCTGCGGGCAGCCCATGACATCTATGAAAAAGTCAGAGATGACGTGGACAAGCTCAAGGAGGTAAGCCAATAGAGCTTGAGAAATCCCATGATATGGTAGGTCCATTTCCTGGAAGAGGTGGTCATGGCAAATCTGAAGCCACATCATGTGGAACTATTAAACCATTTTCGAGGGAGAAAAGTTTCTGAAAAAGCACTTAAAACAACCCTAAAAAGAAAAACTGCTGCTCTTTTTCTTCCTTCTTTGTGACCTGTTCCTGTTGTTTTATTGATGTGGTAAGCTTCTAGTGAAGAAAGTTTTTATATGAATGCAGATCACCTGCTCTGGCAAATTAAAGTCTTTATTGCCTGAGATGCTCAGAAGTTAAGTGACTTGCCCAAGGTCACACAACTAGTAGGGGTCAAGGGGGGAACTTGAATCCAGGTCTTTTTCTTTCCAAGGTTAACCTTTCTATTCTCTATTCCATGCTTTCTTTACTAGTACAGTGGACAGAACAGTGACCCCTGGAGTCAGGGTGTGGTCAAACCTGGTCTCTTGATATTTATTACCTGTGTGATCTTTACCTGGTGTCAAGGTCAAAGGATCTCAGTTTTTTCATATATATAAAATGAGGAGGTTAAACTAGAGGACTTCGTGGTTCCCTTCTACTTCTAAATCTGAGCCTATGAAAATCACATTTCTATTGTAGTTACCCTGGAAAAACTTCTAGCTTGTACTAGAACTAGTTCATTTGGGAAAGTGGGATCAGGTGAAAGGGTGCTATCTGGTCCACCACTGTGACTTTAAAAAACAAATCTACTTGGAGCTATGTTATATACACATAAGTTCACAGATCTAAAACTAGAAGAGACCTCAGAAGCATCTAGTTCATTCCCCTAATTTTACAGATGAAGAGTTGAAGGCCCCGGGAAGCTCAGTGACTGCCAAGATCACACAAGTAGGAAGGGTAAGAGGTAGGATTTGAACCGACATCCTCAGACTCCTCTGATTCCTTTCACTCTACTAAGCAGTGTATGTGTATATTTGGGTGCATATATAATTTTAAATATGTAAAATAACATATATTTAAAATTTTATATATAAATATATATCCCTTTGCAAAATAGTCAAGCACCATATATAAGTTTTCTCATCTGATTCTCATGATAATCCCTGTGAGGTAGGTAGCATAAGTGGTGTCATCCCCACTTTGCAAATGAGGCCTGAGGTCACAGAACTATTGAGTTTTGTGGGCCAGGAACTCTAACTCAGAACTTGAACTTGGGTCTCAGTCTAATCCCAGTGCCATTCCATGTGAGTAGTTGCCTCAAGTGTAGCATTATAGTCTCTTGGAACTGGACAGAACCCGAGAAGCCTTCCATGCTTTCCATGAACAATGTGTCTAGGAAGAGACCATCCAGCTTCCTCATTTTTAGATGGACCCCCCCTCCCCCCCCATACACTTCTAATTAGCTTTTGATGGTTAGGTCTTTATTTTGTTTTGTTTTGGGCACAGGATAACATAAGGTAGTGAGTAGAAAGTTTGCCTTGGGGTCAGGAAACCCTGGGTTTGAGTGCTGCCTCTGCCACATGTTGTATGAGTCTGGACAAGTTGCTTAACCTCTCAGCATCCCCCAAACTCTCCTCATACTCTTGATTGCATTGCAGGTGTAGATTTGTATTGGTGGAATAGCTTTCCCCACCAGCAATTCCTTGTATTAGTGAAATCACAGGTATAGTCTTAAAAAAAGTTGTTAAGAAGTTTTCCCAAAATCAAGCTTAATTTCCCCTCCAACTTTTACCTATTTCTTTTTGGTCTGTCTCCTGCAAATAAGCAGAACAAGTTTAATCCCTTCCCATAGGATGACTCTTCATTCTGCTTATATTCCTACTCAGGTCACATCTTCACCTTTTTACTGCAGGATGTTTGTCAGTCAAGTCAATAGGCATATTTATTAAATGTCTGCTATGTGTCAGATATAATACTAGCCACTGGGAGCATAAATACAAGCAAAAAGAAAGACAGTCCCTGCCTTGAGGGAACTTGGAAAGGTGACACATAAAAAAGGAGATTAAAAGTGGGCGGCAGTGTGAGAAGGGCCCTGTGTGGTGGTATAGGGGCAGTGCAGAGTCAGGAGCACTGCTGGGAGAGGCATGGAGGGTGGCCGGCCCGGGCATTTACTCAAAATGGAGGAGTGGGCAAGAAGGTGGAATTTTTCGAGGAGGAAGCTGAGGCATAATGGTGAAGCTCACATTGTCAGGAGAGAAGTTAGTATTCTGTTATAGATTCAGACTTTCCCCAGGAGAGCTGGACATTGTGGCCATTCCAAAATCTGCAGTACATATGAAATGAGGCTGAACCTCAGAGCTGACCTCTCTTCTGCTTCTTCCACAGAGGCCTGCTCCACTCTGATGAGTTGAAATAGTTGTGTTGGCACAAATTAGACATGTTCAATACTCAGCCATTGTTCTCTATGTTGGCTTTCTGAATCAGCTTCCTTGCCCTAAAATCACCAAAGAGCTCCGGATGAACTTTAAAGATGAAACCTTGGATTTGTCTCAGAGAGCAGAAAAGAAACTACATCCATTAGCCTGCTTGGCCTTGGGCTGTTGTAATTAAGTTATCACCATATACCCAGATGCAGAATATATGCTTTATTGGGGTGTTGGTGCCCAAGATGAAAGAAAGGGAATTTACTGCTTCTAGAGAAAAGGGCCTGCAGACATAATCACGCTGAGTGTGCATCAGCTTTAAGAGGGAGAAGCATGTGTTTTTAAAACTCTGTATTGACTGCACAGTTGACATCTTGGGTTTTGGGTTTTTTGTTTTTTGTGAGGAGAGAACAAAAAAAGATGAGGAAATGGCAGCTGTGGTTTTATAATCCACTGATTCGCTGACTGACCATTCCCCATTGGTGATAACAAGTAATAAAACTACATCTAGGCTCTCTTAACTTTTCTTACTTTTCATTGTATTTCCTGCACTAAATATTTTTGTATAAAGGATATATTCAGGAAAACAGATCTATTATTTGTACTTTTTAATTTAAAAAAGCCATGCATAACATATTTGGCCCTTTTGTTTGTTTAATGTTCAGGCATTAAACTGTTACAGACCTAAAGCTTTCTTAAATATGGGAAAGACCTCAAAACTGTTTTAGGCAGTTACTGAAGATCTAAGAGACATGCAATGTAACGTAGTTGTTAGAGCTCTGGCTGGCATCAAGGCCCTTTTCTGACCCATGCTGGCTGGGTTACTTTGTTCAAGTCATTTACCTTTCAGAGCTCCAGCCAGAGGTATCGAACACTCAGACACAACATTCCCAAGTGTGGCCTGAACAGATTACAATAAGCTCCTATGTGATTTTAATATGTTTATGTATTCATGAAAAAAAGAAACAAAAAAGCACGTGTGGCTAAGTCAATATTCGTCCCACAGGGATCCTCATGTAGGGTTTAGTGGCCCCCAGTTTCTGTTTGAGCTTGACACCACTGCTCCAGGCAAGACCATAAGTTACTGAGAAGGTGCTGAGTTGCTGAGGGTTCTTCTGCATCAATGAAATCACAGGCCTGTTCCCTACCCCTGTCCTAATAAAGATCCAGAGGCTATACCCTATGCAAGTTACTAAGCCCTTGGGGGAAGAGGGGAGGTAGACAGGAGGAAATAGAAAACTAGAAAATGCAATCTCTGCCTTTTTATCAAGGTGTTTACAATCAAATAAGTACAGAGGGAGAAAATGGTTATGAATTGCAAAATAATATACATGAAGATATGAGCATTCAGAGTAAGGGAACAGAGTGTTGGGTGGGTGGGTGACCTTAAACTTAGATGGTATTATGATTGAGGCAGGTTTGGGTCCAAGAGGGAGAAGAACAGCCCATTCTGAGAATTAACTGATGCCAAGCCAGTGATAATTCCCAGTCACAGTATATAGGGCTATGTAGTGAGGGGGTGGGAGAAAGAAATTAAACGAGTTAGTTTCTAATTTAAGCTTGTCAGCATCATCAAAAAGCATTTGCTAAGTGCTTCTCTCCGTGGTGCTATGCTTGAGAACTTAATTCATTGTCTGTGCATATGAGGAAGTAAATGGCTTTCTCTGTATCTTTGGAGGGGCAGTAATGGTGTTTATCAGTCACTTAATGAATTAACCCTCAGTGGTCCTGATTGGTTTATAGCAGGCAATAAACAGGTGTCCAGTGCTCCAAAGAAACAAGGATAAGTCTAAGGAAAATCAGTCTTTAAGCCTAAAAGAACTGCCCGTTACTCTGTCTCCCCTTCTTATCTTTGCTCATTTCTTTGATCATTTAAGGGATTTGTACTCCTTGAGTGGGGGAGGGAAGGAGGAAAGAGGCAAGAAAGAAACCATATTAGTAGGAGATAGGGACTGATTAGGAGAATTAGCAATATTAGGTACAGAAGAGGACAGCATAACTTTTGTGAGCCTACTGTAATTTTTAACAAATAGCTTTGGAATACTTTAAGGCTTTTGCTGGTGGTAGAGCTATTTTCACAAATTTTGACCATATATAATCAAAGAGAGGAATGGGGAGGGGGAGACATGAGAAGCATCTGTTAAGTATTTGAGAAGATTTCATGTGTAAGAGCAGTGGGAGGAAGTTCAGAGGTTCATAGAATCTAAGTTTAGAGTTAGAATGACCTCTGAAGTCCAAGGAGGTTCAGTGACTTGTCCAAGGTAGAGGCAGTCTATATAGTCTCATTTAAGCTTTAGGTAAGAAAAAAAATTGCTAATAGAACTATAGAAAGTGCAGGGTCCTGCCTCCTGCCTTAGTGGGCTGCTCACTAAAAGTTTTCAAGCAAATACTAGGTGGTCATTTGCTGGGGTTGTTGTAGAGAGAGCCTTGTTGAGGTACAGTTCTATGTAGAGCAAAGGTCTGAGAACTTGTTATTTTTAATAATTTAATAACTATGTCAAAATAATAGGTTTCCTTTATGATTCTATATATTTTATTTTATGCATTTAAAAAACATCATTCTGAGACAGAGGTCATAAGCTTTGCCAGATTGCCAGAGCGGGGAGTCCAGAACACAAAAAAAGGTTGAAGTCCAACACCTGGTCTAGATGGCCTCTGAGGGTCCTTCCAACTCCGAGATTCAGTGAATGTGTAACTCTACCAGGGTCCAGAACTTAGTTTTCAGCTTAACATAGGATTAGACCCCAGAAAGTCAGCTTATAGATGTTACAAATGTCTCATTTGTTTAAAGGAAAACGTCCCTATTCTTTTCTCCCTCCCTCCCCCCACCATCATGATTTCATTGATGCACGGAGCAACTATTAAAAACCTTCATCTTTCATTGCAGATCAATACCTTCTTTGTAATTTATAGGTTTAGAGAATTTCATGGGGTTAGCAAGAGATTGACTTAACTAACTAGCTCATGGTCACACAACCAGGGCCTATCAGAGGAAGAATTTGAACCTTGGTCTTCTGCCTCAAGGGGACAATTCTCTTTTTTCTAGGCCATGCTGACTATCACACTTGGGGGGGGTGGAAGAAAAAAAGTAAAATTTGGAAAGTTATCTTTTTGTTTATTTAAAACCATACCGTTGGAAATAAGTACTCCAAATCTTGAATTTCTCCTCTTGCTAAGAGTGTTTTGTTTGGTATTTAAAGAACTTCATAAGATCGAAAGAGGAAAGCATATTAATTGAATGTTTTGTGTCACAGGATCTTAGATTTAGAGTTGAAAAGAATCTCCGTGGTGATCTAATCTAACTCTTCTTAAACTGGAGGTCATGACCTTATATGGGGTTGAAAAAAGTTTGGCAACAGTAAAAGGTTTCTGAATATGCAATGACCAAAAGTTGATTGAAAATCAAATGTGTAATGAATCCAAGGTGTTTCTGGCAGCACTTGCCTGCATTGCATCATGCGACTTCATTGCAGCCTTGGTTCCGAACAATGCATGTGAACTTTGCACTGAGCATGTCCTCAGGCCACACAACACCAAGGAATGCTGCAGAAAATCGAAAGGTGGGGTGGAAAAAGTTTAAGAAGCCCTGAATCCAACCTCTTCACTTCAATTTTGAGGAAATTGAGGCCCAAGGAGGCTTCAGTTTGTCCAACTGTCAGATTCAAGATTTGAATATAGGTCCAGTCACTCTAGATCAGATGTTCTTCCTGAGTCCAACATCTTCATTTTACAGACAAGGCAACTGAGACACAGAAAAATGTGAAGAGTCACTCAGGCAGAGTCACATCCCTGTTGACAGTTTCATAGGTGGTAGATCTTCTGATGCAAAATCCAGTCCTCTTTATGCTCTGCCTTGCCTCCTGAAGACTTTGATTGCAGTTCATTGGGGCAATCATAGGGTTTTAGATGGAGAGCTAAAAAGGTACCTAGAGGTCATCTAGACCAAGGGCAGAGAACCTGCAACTTCGGGGCCACGTGCAGCCTTCTAGGTACTCAAGTGTGGCCCTTTGACTGAGTCTAAGTTTACAGAACAAATTCTTTTATTAAGGGGATTTGTTCTGTGAAGTTTGGATTCAGTCAAAGGGCTGCACTTGAGGACCTAGAGGCCCACATGTGGTCTCAAGGCTGCAGATTCCCTGCCCCTGATCTAGACCAACCCCCTTCCTTTTACAGGAGAGGGGGAGTGATTTACCTAATATCATACAGCTAGTTGGGCAGCAAGGAATATTGTCTATTGGATAGATCTCTGGAAAACTTTTTCTGTAAACAAATGAAAAAAAAGAGCTAATCTTGTTGCTTAAAGGAAAAAGAACAATTCAGTACTAATTTTGCTGATATATGCACATGGTTAATATTGTGACGCTTTAAGTCACATTGAAAAACAAGAAAACAAACAAACATGGCTTTGCCATTATGACATTCCCTTAATAACCCTGTGCTAATGAACATCACGTCGCAGTTTTCTTCTCCCTCAGTAGGAGATGTGCTCTGTATTTTGGGAATATGAATAAAATATGTCCTGTTAAATCTCCAAAAGCAATTCTCAGTGGTGATTTTACATTGATGGCTTCGTTTGTGAGGACCCGATTCTCACAGGTAGTTTTCTGATGTCTCAAAAACATCACTTACTCTGGCTATTTCAAGAGCACTTAGTCATCACTTGTGCTTTATTATGTTTCACTTTCTTTCCTTAGGCAAATAAGAAACTAAAATTGGAAAATGGTGGCCTTATGAGGGAGAATTTGCGGTTGAAGGCTGAAGTTGATAACAGATCACCCCAAAAGTATGTATTTTATTTACAAAACATGTTTCAGCATTTGCTGAAGCCAGGAATAATGTTGCCACTAGGAGCTTTAGGTTATATAAGGTGGTTTGCCCATTTTCTTACTTGATCCTCACAACAGCAAGAGGCATAAGCATGACTTGAAAGGACCCGTTGAGTGACCCCAATTCATCTTAGTCCATCTCATACTCTGTTTTGTCTTAGGAGATGGTCGTTTTGAATTGCTGTGAGAAAATTCATCACCTGATTGGCTAACTTTGTGGTGATAAAGGTCCAAGTCACCTTTTTGGATACTGAGTCTCAGGGAGATTAAATGGTTTGCCCCAGGTATCCGAGCTAAAAGGAGTCTCACGCAGGTCTTCATCCTGCAAATCTAGAACTCTTTTTCACTCAGCTCATGGCCATTCTGGCATATTTGCAAGCGTGTTTGACTCTTGATTTTTAATTAGAACATGCATGTTTATCGTAATATTACTGTCTAATATCCAAATGCATGCACTCTGATTAGTAAAATCCTACTCTTAGCCAAAAACTTTTGGCTGGCCTATTGCCACTACTTATATTTTTTAACAAGTATAATTAACTAAAATAAACCTCCTACCAATAGGTGATATCTGAATATACTGCCATCAAGGGGGTAAACTTTTTCTGTTTTATATTTTAAGTATATAATACCAGAGCACAGGCAAGCACCTGCAATACTTTCTGAGACAGGATGTAGAGAACAACTCATCAGATTTGGGACTGATTTTACACTCTAGATTTAGCTGCTCTTCCTTCATAACATACTGCCCCATGTATCATATAGCTAGATGACATAAAATATGGTAAATAACAGAAGAATTCCTTACCTGGCCCTTAATTTTCTATTTTAAATGGTGATGGGGAAATCAGGACTGAAAAGTTTAAGGAGGAGAGAAAGAATAGAGACAGGAGAGCACTTTCTGCTACTTGTTTTCATGAGGGTCTCTTAGTGCTTTTAGGAAGGAAGTTTCAAGGGAGAGGCTACTGAGCTCCCAGAAATCAGGTGCCATCTCTGAGGTTAGCAGGCCAGGACTCCTGACGCTCTGCTAACCACCAGCATTCACTTCTCCCCATTAGGAAAAAAGACAAGGCAGTAGACGGGAGACAAAGCAAATTTATCCCGCCAGAAATAGCCCAGCTTGTCAGCTGGAGAAGAGAAAGTGTTGCCTCCAGGAAAGCCAAGTGTGGTATCAGGAAATGGCAGAAGGGAGCCGTAATTATCCACGGCCAAGCTCAATTATCAGTAGAGACAGGAGGAGAGCTTTTACTTTTAAATAGTTCCTTCCCTTCCACTCCCCATCTCCATTTTTCTTCCACTCAGTTGGGATAACGTCCCACTTTGACAAATGAGTGAAATAAGCTTAGGAAATGTTGTTGTTGTGTGGTGGCTTGGATCTCAGTGATGATCATTGATTGGCAGTGCTCTCCTTCAGTCAAAGTAATGGCTGTCCATTAGCTACTTCCCACAGCACGCTGAATGGAACTCAAGCTATTTTGCAGCTTTCATTCCTTGAAAAGTTGCCCACCAAATATTTAAGATCTAATGCCAGCCATGAGAACTGTGTCTTTTAAATACCTATGGCTTTAACTTGATAAATTACTAAGAATCAGAAGAATCTCACCTGAAGGAAATCTGGCCATGCCTTTTAAATAGCCAAGTAGTCATTGAACCAAACACAACAGAAGTACTTTGAATTTCCTTTCTCCCTCCCTTCCTCTTAATGTGACATGTCTCACTAGAAACGTGACTTGAACTCAACAGTATTGCAGATCAATTTGCAATGCATTGAGGTATTAAATGCATTGCATTTGATTTATAGCCTTGTTTACTCTGCATCTCCAAACCTACTGGGATTCGGAGAAGCAGCTGACCACAGCTGAAAATACCCAGGTCTGGTTCATTTGAGGAGAGAATTCTCTTTTTGTATGGTCAAGAACAACAAGATAAAAATGCCATTCCTTCCTTGGGATGTCTAAGAGGGTCTTTTTTTAAACTGAACAAAAAATACTCAAATTGTTCCTTTTATGTGTCTATGCAATGAGTGTCTCCTAAGCCATCATCTGGGCCTCTTTTCTCTTGGTTATGGGTCTGGGTGTGAAGTTTTGGTTTTGATTGCTGATTTTGCAACATCTTACCTGTTGAACCTTAAATGTTCTTCCATTTCCAGAAGAGGAAGCTTAAGAAAATTAAAATTAGAGATGATAAATTTAAAAGGAGGATATGACCTTGAAAGATTTAAGTACAAACATTCCTTTAAAGTAGAGGTTCTTAACCTAGGACCCATACACCCCAACGGGGTCTGTAAACTTGGATGGGAAAAAAACTCTGCATCTTTAGTTCTGCTTTCATTTAATTTCTTTTGTAATTCTATGTATTTTATATATTTCAAAACATTAGTCTGAGGAGGCGTCAGTAGACTTCACAAGACTACCAAAAAATAGATTAAAACACAAAAAACATTAAGAATCCTTGCTTTAAAGAAACCAAAGTTAATACTATATCACAAAAAAGAGACTGGATCCTCCTCCACTTTGGATGCTGCTATATGAAGAGAAATTAAAGCTTTAATACACATAAATTTACTTTATTCAGGGATATGCTTTCAGTAAAGCAGTTTTCTTAGACACATCTTAAATGAGTAGAGTGATCTTACCATTTCCTCTAGAGGAAGAATGTCTTAAGAGGAAAGAGAGTGAATGAATTCCATCCAGTGATGGAAATAGAACCAGCCTTTGTTTATCTGAATAGATTAAGCTGGGCAGAGGTATAGGTCATTAAAGGCAGCAGGTGATTATTCCCAAATTACTGTTTTCAAGCTTTCATACATACACACACACACACACACACACACATACATAAGATAGATTGACTTGTGATCAAGAGGTTGTTTCATGTGCCTATTCATGGTTCAGATTCAAGTTCTTCTCTGAAGCTTATTAAGAGAAGCTCTTAAGGGTCAGGGAACATGCTTTAACTTTTGAGATAGATGTCCAGGAAGAAAACACTGCCCTTCTAAATAAGGCACCATGTTTTGGGTGCCTGTCACTGTACAGTGCTATACACTATGTGGGGAATGGGTAAAACAAAGTATAAGACTTGATTCTTGATCTCAAGGAACTTAGATTCAGATGATGAGAGAAGTATATGTTGTTTATCTCCAATGGAATACAAACTCCTTGAGGTCAGGGATTGTTTCATTTTTTGTCTTTGTATCCCAAACACTTAGGTGTCAGGCATGTAGGAAGCACAGATAAGTGCTTGTTGATTGTTAAAATACATGAAATAACATCCCTGAGAAAATTTCTTTGGGTGGACTAAAAGTGGTCTATAGAGACTTTTGATTTCATAAGTCTATGTGGATTCCTAGAAAGTGCGTATTGAATTTCATTCATAATTGACAATAAATAAGTGCTAAATTATATAATGTCAACTACAGTAGAAGGTCAGAGAAAGGAAAATACGGAATGAAAGAGTCTGAAAAGGTTTCATGGAGGAAGTAAGAATTGACCTGAACTTCAAAGGTTGAGTAAGATTTAGATAAGTAGAAAAGGACAGAATCAATGTCCCAGAGCCTCAGTTTCTTTATCTGTAAAATAAGGGGGTGTAAGGGACTTCAGAAAAAGACATATTTAGCCCCACACCCTTATTTTACAGGCAGAGAAACTGAGGCCCAGGGGCATTGAGTGACTTGCCCAAAAGTTACGTATTTATTAAGCATCAGAAGTGGTATTTGAACTCAGGCCTTCTGATTACAGAATCAGAGTTCTTTCTATTTTAACATGATCCCCTACCCTAATAGCAAACTGTTGGTGAAACCTATGTAGCTTATTCATCATATTTCTTCTTTTTTTGTTTGTTTTATGCCCATTCCATGCTGGAATTCAGTAATACTACTTCCTTTTTAAAAAATAATTTTAAAAATTATTATTTGGGTTTAACATTCTTTTTAAATTTTGAATTCCAAATTCTCTACCTCTCTCCCACTGCTCTCTCATCCATTGAAAAGGCAAGCAATATGATATCAATTAGCCATATTTTAAAAAAAGAAAAACAAAGAAAGTGAGAAAATTATACTGCAGTTTACACTCAGTTAATCAGTTCTCTCTCCCGATAGCATTTTTTTCATCACGAGTCCTTTGGAATTATCTTAGATCATTGTATTGATCAGAGTAGCCAAGACTTTCACAGTTGATCATCATTTCATCATTACAACAGTGCTGTTACTGTGTACAGTGATATCCTGGTTCTTCTCACTTCACTTTGCGTCAGTTCATGTAGGTCTCGCCATGCTTTTCTGAAACTGCCCCCCCTCATCATTTCTTATAGCACAGTAGTACACCATTACAATCATGTCACAAGTTGTTATCTTCTCAGTTTTCTATTCTTTGCCACCAAAAAAAGAGCTGCTATAAATGTTTTTGTACATATAGATGCTTTTCCTTTTTCTTTGATCTCTTCGGGATACAAACTTAGTGTTATTGCTGGGTCAAAGGGTGTACCTATTTGCCCTCATCTCTTCTAGCATTTGTCATTTCTGATAGCTGTGAGATAGTGCCTCAGGGTTGGTTTAATTTGCATTTCTCTAATCAGTAGTGATTTAGAGAATTTTTTCATATGACTATAGATAGTTTTGATTTCTTCTGGAAATGGCTTATTTATATCATTTAACCATTTATCAATTGAGGATTGGCTGTTATTCTTAGAAATTTGACTCAGTTACCTATATATTTAAGAAATGAAGCCTTTATCAGAAAATTCACTGTACAATTTTTTTTATATTACTTCATCACTTGTCTATGGTACATTTTTAGCAAAATGTAGTTTCCGTGATTATCTCTTTTAATTAAGTCTATTTTTGCTTTTTGCTTTGTCTGAGATCATGATTGTTACTCTGGTCTTTTTTACTTTATCTGAAACATAATAAAATCAGTTCCAGCCCTTTACTTTAAACTGTATATGTGTCTTTCCACTTCAAGTGTGATCATTGCTAACAACACGTTCTGGTTTCTAATCCATTCTGCTATTCACTTCCATTTTTCAGGTGACCTCATCCAATTCACATACAGTTATGATAACTGACTGTTTTTCCTTCCATCCTATTATCTTCTGTTTATCATTTTCTCTCTCTCTTTTTAGCCTGTTCATCCTCAAAAGTCTGTTTTTCTTCTGACCACTGCCTCCCTTAATCTGTCCCCCTTAATTCCCCCAATTTCTCTTATCCCCTTTCCCTATTGGTTTTTAAATTTCCATACCCCACTGATGAGAGTAGGGTTCAAACATTGCCCCCCTGCTGCCCATTTTCCTCTTCACTAAAAAAGCTCTTCATTGTGGGCCTCTTTTATGTGAGAAAATTTTCCCTGTTCTCCCTCTCCTTTTCCTCTTCTACCCCTTCCCCCCCTTTTTTTTTTTTGAGATCATCCCAGCATAAGTGACTCATGCATATGCCCTTTGTCTATGTGGATTCTCTTTAATTATCATAATACTGATACAGTTCTTAGGAATTACATGTACCATCTTGCATATAGGAACTTAAACAGTTTAATTTTATTGAGTCCCTTATGATTACTCTTTCATGTTTCCCATTTTATACTTCTCTTCAGTCTTGTATCTGGACGTCACATTTTCTATTCAGCTCTGGTCTTTTCACCAAGAATGCTTGGAAGTCTTCTGTTTCATTAATTGTCCTTTTTTTTACCCTGAAGGACTATACTTTGTTTTGCTGGATAGGTTATTCTTGGTTGTAATCCTAGTTCCTTTGCCTTCCAGAATATCATATTCCAAGCCTTCCACTCTTTTAATGTGGGAGCTGCTAAATCTTATGTGTTTCTGACTGTGGCTTCATGGTATTTGGATGTAGCTTCATTGGTATTTTCTTTCTGGCTGCTTGTAATATTTTCTCTTTCACCTGGAAGCTCTGCAATTGGTCTATGATATTCCTGGAAGTTTTCATTTTGAGATCTTTCAGAAGGTGATGGGTGAATTCTTTGAATTTCCATTTTACCCTCTGGATCTAAGATCTTAGGGCAGTTTTCCTTTATAATTTTTTAAAATAGGATGTCTAGGCTCTTTTTTCGATCAGGCTTTCCTACAGTCTAATAATTCCTAAATTATTTCTCCTCAATTTATTTTCTGGGTCAGTTGCTTTTCTGATAATATAGTTGACATTTTTTTCTAGTTTTTTATTCTTTTGACTATGTTTTATTGTTTCTTGATGTCTTGTGGAGTCATTAGCTTCCACTTGCCCGTTTCTAATTTAAGGAATTATTTTCTTCAGTGAGCTTTTGTATCTCCTTTTCCAATTGGCCTAGTCTTCTTTTTAAGTTTACTTCAGTGAATTTTTGTGCCTCTTTTTACCAAGTTGTTAATTCTCTTTTCATGATTTTCTTGCATCACTCTCATTTCTTTCCCAATTTTTTTCTCCACTGTTCTGACCTCTTTTTTTTAACTCTTCCAGAAATGCTTGTTGGCTTTGAGTCCAGTTAGCCTTTGTCTTTGAGACTTTACTTGTAGCTGTTTTCATATTAGTGTCTTCTCCTGAGTTTGTCTTCCTTGTCACTGTAGTAGCTTTTTATGGTAAAATTCTTTTTGTTGTTGTCGTTTGCTCGTTTTTCCAACCTATTTCTTGGCTTTGAACTTTTTGTTAAAGTTGAGCTTGGCTTGCCCAGGGGTAGAGAAGCACTGTCTCAAACTTCAGGCTTTTTCATGCTGCTGTTTTCAGAGCTAGTTCTGGGAAGTCTGCAAATTTTGGGTGCTTCCAAAGTGCTTCTGTCTAGGGAGAGGTGTGGTCACTGGTTTCCTGGTCTTCACCCAGGATCAGCCTCTGTAGTAACAAGTACTGTTACTTCTCTTGACTCTGGAAATGTGACCTTGTGCCTTGCTCTGTTGTGACCCCAAGTGCTAGCCATGTTCCCAGCCTTCAGCTGGGTCCCCTGCTCCCTTGTGAATGACCAGAACTGTGACCCAGGACTTAGAGGCAATAGAGTTGCCATTCAGCTCCATCTATACCCAATGCCCACAAAGATTCCCCTATCATCTCTTTCTGACTAGTTGTCCAACTCCCTTACTTTCTCTGGGCTGAGAGCTCCAGAAACTTGCTGCTGCTGCCGCTGCGACTGCTGTCGTAGGTATCTCCAGGGCTGGCATCATGCTCCAACCGGCCCCCAGCCAGATGTCACAGTCCTCTCGGGCCAACCTCCTAAGTTGTCTTAGGCTGGGAAAGTGTCCCACTCTGCCCTTTTGTTGGCTCTGCCACTCCCAAATTTGAGGTGTTATTTTGAAGTTGTTCAGAGGGGAATGTTGGGAGAGTTCACCTGGGTTGCTGCCTCTAATTTGCCATCTTGGTTCCATCACCACTTCATTTTTAAAGTGCAGTTTTTGAAATACTTTATTTTGACATAACAGATACTTCCCAATAAACACTTAAATCAACTCTACAGAAACTACATTACCTGAAAACAGTTACACAAACCTGCCTAATAGAGCAACACTGCTCCTCCATTTGACCCTTGCTTTGACCAAGCCCCTCACACTTTGGCTGTCTGGCTCTTACCTGGGGAGGTTGGAACATTTATGTAGCTCTGCTTCACCACATCATCTCCAGCTTAATTATTCTGGGCTTTACTTAGTTATGTGTATGGCCAGCAATCTTGCATATTCAGATAGTGTCTTGTCTTTGAAATATCTCTTTTTTTAAACTTTTTTTTATTTAGTTTTCAGCATTGATTTTCACAAGAGTTTGAATTACAAATTTTCTCCACATTTCTACTCTCCCCCCCCCCCACTCCAAGATGGTGTGTATTCTGGTTGCCCTGTTCCCTAGTCAGCCCTCCCTTCTGTTACCCCACTCCCCTTCCATGCCCTTTTCCCTTCCTTTATTGTAGGGCAAGATAAATTTCTATGCCCCATTGCCTGTGTATCTTATTTTCTAGTTGCATGCAAAAACTTTTTTTTTGTTTTTGAACATCTGTTTTTAAAACGTTGAGTTCCAAATTCTCTCCCCTCTTCCCTTCCCACCCACCCTCCCTAAGAAGTCAAGCAATTCAACATAGGCCACACGCGTATCATTATGTATAACCCTTCCACAATACTCATGTTGTGAAAGACTCACTATATTTTGCTCCTTCCTAACCTATCCCCCTTTATTGAATTTTCTCCCTCGGCCCTGTCCCCTTTTGAAAGTGTTTGGTTTTGATTACCTCCACCCCCATCTGCCCTCCCTTCTATCATCCCCCCTTATTTTTTTAAATTCTTCCTCCTTTTTCCTGTGGGGTAAGATACCCAAATGAGTATGTATGGTATTCCCTCCTCAGGTCAGATTTGATGAGAGCAAGATTCACTCATTCCCCCTCACCTGCCTTCTCTTCTCTTCCTACAGAACTGCTTTTTCTTGCCACTTTTATGTGAGATAATTTACCCCATTCTATCTCTCCCTATCTCCCTCTCTAAATATATTCCTCTCTCATCCCTTAATTTGATTTTATTTCTTTTAGATATCTTCCCTTCATCTTCAACTCACCCTGTGCCCGCTCTCTCTCTCTCTCTCTCTCTCTCTCTCTCTCTCTCTCTCTCTCTCTCTGTATATATATATACACATACATACATATATACATACATACACACTCACATATACATAAACATATATATATACGTATATATATATATATACACACACACATATATATGTGTATATATATGCATATTCCCTTCAGCTACCCTAATACTGAGGTCTCATGAACCATCCACATCATATTTCCATGTGGGAATGTAAACAAAACAGTTCAACTTTAGTAAGTCCCTTGCAATTTCCGTTTCTTGATTACCTTTTCATGCTTCTCTTGATTCTTGTGTTTGAAAGTCAAATTTTCTATTCAGTTCTGGTCTTTTCACTGAGAAAGCTTGAAAGTCCTCTATTTTATTGAAAGTCTATATTTTGCCTTGGGTCATGATACTCAGTTTTGCTAGGTAGGTGATTCTTGGTTTTAGTCCTAGCTCCATTGATCTCCGGAATGTCATATTCCAAGCCCTTCGACCTCTTAATGTAGAAGCTGCTAGATCTGGGGTTATTCTGATTGTGTTTCCACAATACTCAAATTGTTTCTTTCTGGCTGCTTGTAGTATTTTCTCCTTGATCTGGGAGCTCTGGAATTTGGTGACAATATTCCTAGGAGATTTCTATTTGAGGAGGCAATCGATAGATTCTTTCAATTTCTATTTTGCCCTGTGGCTCTAGAATATCAGGGCAGTTCTCCTTGATAATTTCTTGAAAGATGATATCTAGGCTCTTTTTTTGATGATGGCTTTCAGGTAGTCCAATAATTTTTAAATTATCTCTCCTGGATCTGTTTTCCAGGTCAGTGGTTTTTCCAATGAGATATTTCACATTGTCTTCCATTTTTTCATTCCTTCGGTTCTGTTTCATAATATCTTGATTTCTCATCAAGTCACTAACTTCCACTTGCCCTAGTCTAATTTTTAAAGTAGTATTTTCTTCAGTGGTCTTTTGGACCTCCTTTTCCATTTGGCTAATTCTGCCTTTCAAGGCATTCTTCTCCTCATTAGCTTTTTGGAGCTCTTTTGCCATTTGAGTTAGTCTATTTTTTAAGGTGTTGTTTTCTTCAGTATATTTTTCAGTATTTTTTTGGGTCTCCTTTAGCAAGTCATTGACTTGTTTTTCATGGTTTTCTCGCATCCTTCTCATTTCTCTTCCCAATTTTTTCTCTACTTCTCTAACTTGCTTTTCCAAATCCTTTTGGAGCTCTTCCATGGCCTGAGCCCAGTTCATGTTTTTCTTGGAGGCTTTTGTTGTAGGCTCTTTGATTTTGTTGACTTCTTCTGGCTGTATGTTTTGGTCTTTGTCACCAAAGAAAGATTCCAAAGTCTGAGACTGAATCTGGGGGCATTTTCACTGCCTGGCCATATTCCCAGCCAACTACCTTGACCCTTGAGTTTTTCAGCGGGGTATGACTGCTTGTAGACTAAAGAGTTCTATGTTCCACGCTTGGGGGGATGCGCCAGCTCTGCCACACCAGCACTCCTCCTTCCCCAAGAACCCCCAACCCGGACTGGACTTAGGTCTTCAGCAGGCTCTTCACTCCTGCTCTGATCCGCCACTTAATTCCTCCTACCAGGTGGGCCTGGGGCCAGAAGCAACTGCAGCTGTAGTTCTGTAGCTGCCACACCTCCTCTGCCCCCAGGGCGGTGGCCGAACCACGAACTCCTTCTTAAACTCTGTCCCCAGCAGCTTTTCCCACTGACCTTCTCTGTTGTCTTTGGTGTTTGTGGGTTGAGAAGTCTGGTAACTAATGCAGCTCACTGATTCAGGGCACTAGGGCCCGCTCCGCCCGGCTCCTGGTCTGGTTGGTCCCTGCCCCCCATGCTGGGCTCTGCTCTGCTCCGCTCCCAGCTCTTTGCGGGATAGACCTCACCCAGAGACCATCCAGGCTGTCCTGGGCTGGAGACCTGCCTCCTCCTGCTATTTTGTGGGTTCTGCAGTTCTAGAATTGGTTCAGAGCCATTTTTATAGGTTTTTGGAGGGGCTCGGTGGGGAGCTCACGCTAGTCCCTGCTTTCCAGCCGCCATCTTGGCTCCGCCCCCTGAAATATCTCTTAATGCCAATATCCCTGGATATGCCTTGATGAGGACTAAGGGACCTTGAATACATATACAGATCACTTTACTGCTCAGCACTCCCAAGGCTTGAAGAGGCCAAAGCGCAGTCCCAAACTAATACTTCCTTAATACCCATGCCTCATTCTGGGGTGGTTGATGGTAACAGAGGCTCCAGAAATTCCCACTGGTCAGTCTTTTTCTCTGATTAGTGGATTAAATAGGCCTCTCAGAAGAGCATTTGAAGAAAATAGCAAGTCTTCCATCTCCTCCATGGAGACCACAGGACATTTCTCTCTGCTCTTTAGTGGTAGATTAGATGATATCTAAGCCCTTCTCCACTTCTAAAATAGTTTTTCTTTTTTTAATTCATAGATTCATTTTGGTTTTAACACAAAAGCTTCCCAAAAAAAACCCTTTACAAAACATATTCCCCATAAACCTTGACTGTAAATAGGAAGGAGGAATGTGCTCTCTACCTTTGATATTATGGTGCTAACCATTGTATCTGACCAGAGCTTTATGGTCCATGTTATAGTAATAATAATAATAAACGTTTATATAGCGCTTTAAGATTGGCAAAGCATATGTATCTTATTTGATCTTTACAACAACCCTGTGGTGGGTGCTGTTGTCATTCTCATTTTATAAGTAAGAAAACTGAGTCTGAAGGGGTTTGGTAATTTGCCCAGGGTCACACTGCTAAATAAGTGTGTGAGGCAGGATTCAGACTTTGGCCTCCTTGCTCCAAGCCTGACACTTCATCCATTACATCAACATTTGTGATGATTGTGTGTATTCTTTTGGCTCTGCTTTCTTTATTCTGCATAAGTTCATTCAGGTCGCCTGTTATATCTCTTACTTTTCTGATTCCATCCATCTTTATAACGTGGTAATATTTGATTACACTTCTACATCATAATTTGTTCAGCGATATCCTAATCAATAAGCAGATATTGTATTTCTTTCCTTTTGTTGTCACAAGTAATACGTTTGTAATATTCTTTGAAGTGTCTCCTTTCTACATTTGAACTCTGACGGGGTAAGAGCTGAGTGGATCTCCAAGTATAGTTAGGGACTATAAAAGCAAGTTAACAGATCTTCTTGGTACCCTTCAGCAGTGTAGAGAATTGGACCAGACAGCTTGTACTTTAAGCTGTAAAGATACAAATGCTAAGACCTGCCTGATGCTTGACCTTAATTTTCCTGAGCTGTTTGGAATCTCATCAGCAATTGTCTTTCTACTCTGCCTGATGGCCAGTGTTCCTGACCCATGCTTGTCTGTAGGATTATAGCTGTGGAGCTGGAAGGAACCTTAAAGACAGTGAAGTCCAATCCGAGACGTAGAGAAGTTAAGGGACTTGACTAAGGTCTTATAGTGAATGGTGTTTTATGGGCCCATGATTTTGACCTGCTCCACAGTTCACTGCCCTCAGGAAGTTCTTCCTGACATCCTCCTGAGTCTGTTCCAGCTCCATAATTCCTGGCATTTGACCCTGGCCTGAGAAGATGACTGATTTTTGTTATGCCCTATGGTTTCCCTGGAAGGGGATCTTGTAGACTGTCAGGGGAACCTGATGCTGCCCTGGGGCCAAGCTGTGACAGCAAGGTACTAAAGTGAGTTGTTTGTACAGGCCCCTCAGCTGCCTAAGGGGCCCAAATCTGAAGGTACAACTAATTGGGAATGGGCAGAATGACCACATGTTTCCTCCTTTGCTTGTCCTCATTGTAATGATATAATAGTAATATAGTCTGTAGATATAATAGTAGTATAGCCTATGGATGTAATAGTAGTAATAGTCAGTAACATGCTAATGACCAAATATATTAGATTGTCAAAGAGACTTGAAACTCTCAGAGTTGGAACTGTATGGCTTAAAAATGGCTTTAAAAAAATCCCTCGTTTGTCCACTGTCCCCTGCCCAGCATAGAGTGGGTGCTCAAAAAAAAGTTAAGGATATCTAATCAATTATAATGGATTTTAATTTTAAGTTTTTGGCAAATATATTAATCTTCCATGTGGCCTATTGCAGTATACAGTGTAAAAACATCTAGACAGTTGTTAGTTTCTCCAAACTTAAATTTTAGGTGTGCCTTTCTCCCTTTCCCCAACATATATGACAGATATTGTGTTATTGCTGGGGTGTATGGGATAATTGTACAAGAGGATCCTTTATCTGGTATTGACATAGGACAAAGAAGAGGAATTGATTTCTGAGCATTTCATTGCAGTCTGTACTAGTTTGCTGAGAGTAAATTTGGTCCACAATTAAAGGTTAGGATCTCCAGAGGACATTGGTGTACTGATCTATGAAAATGGTAAGAATATTATTGGAATTTTCCTGGGCAGTTTGGGTCTAAGAATTGGGGCTCAAGATTTCAGGATTATGACCCAAACTTTGCTTTCCTCATTTTGCACATCAGGATTACCAGACAGGTGACTGTAGTTCTGAGTGCCATCAGCTTTTGTGTTTCTGGTTGGAGTTGAAGTAAAATAAATATAATTTAAAAGCAGAAAAGATGCCATTACAAAGTAAGCAAAATACTCCTTCCTTACCTGCAGTGCAGAGAAGAGCTGGTTACATGAGGTCAGGCTGCTATGGTTGGAGAACATCACTTTAGGAACAGGGCCAAGAATAAGAGCAGATTGGAAATTGGAAGCTTCCTGAGAGACTCTTCCTTCATCAGTTCCAGAGAACATTTGAAGAAGAGAGCCAATATTGAATCTAGGCTCCATTGTTACCCCTTCCGCAAGGCAACCCTATTATACCTCCCTAATTGACTCACTGTCCTACTCACCACAGCAGTGCTTCCCGACTGTTTCATCCGTCCTCAAACCTTCCTTGGGCCCCATCCTCCTGCCCTCTCAGCTAAAAACCATATCTCATTTTACTGGAAAAATTTAGGCCATTCATTAGGAGCTTTCTCTTTTGCCATCTTCAACTTGAATTTCCCAAATGTTTTCTGCCAACGTTTCTACCTAAACCCCATCTCACATGAAGAGGTGGCCCTTCTTGCCAAGACTGACTGCTCTGCGTGCATAAATGATCCCATTCCATCCCATCTTCTCCAGATTACTTTCTCTACCACTCCATTTACAATCTCTCCTTGTCTACTGAGTGCCCCCTGCTGCCTGTAAACATGCCCCTGTCCCTCCCATCACCACTTGATCCTCCCACTCCTGCCAGCTGTTATCTCATGCCTTTTCTCCAGTTTGCCGCTAAAATCTTTGAGAAGGCTATCTATGGTAGGTTCCCTTTATTTCCTTCTCTCTCTCTCTCTCTCTCTTAATTCTCTCCAATCTGGCTTCCAGCCTCATCATTCAACCAGAATATCTATTTCTAAAGTTAATGATCTCTTAATTGTAGAATCTAATGTCTTTTCTCAGTCTTCATCTTTCTTGAATTTTCTGCAGCCTTTAACACTGTCAATTACCCTCTTATCCTTGATACTCTCTGGGTTTTTGTGACACTATTCTCCCCTGGTTGTCCTTTGCTAGATTTTCTTTTTTTGTTTGTTTTTCTTTTGGAAGAGGGAAGACAAGGCAATTGGTGTTAAATGACTTGCCCAAGGTCACACAGCTAGTAAGTGTGTCAGGTGTCTGAGGCCAGATTTGAACTCAGGTTGTCCTGACTCCAGGCCCGGTGCTCTACTCGCTGCGCCACTTAGCTGCCCCCTTTGCTAGATTTTCTTTTTTTTTTTCCTTTGCTAGATTTTCATCCAGATCATACTTAATAACCATGAATGACCCACAGAGCTCTGTCCTGGGACTTTTTTTCTTATCCCTCTATAATGTTTCATTTGGTGAGCTCATCAGCTCCTATGGATTCAGTTATCATCTCTGCACTGATGATTTTCATATCTGTACAGCCCTAACCTCCCTCATAACTTCCAGTCTAACATTAAATGCCTATTGGACATCTCAAATTGAATATATCATAAACATCTCAAATTTAGCATGTCCAAAACAACTCATTATCTTTCCTCTCAAATCCTCCCTCTTCTTGCAGCCTCAGTGTTTTCCTCAACTCCTTACTTACCTTCACCCCCACACATCCCATCTATTGCCAAGTCTTAAGATTTCTACCTTCACAGCATCTCTTCCCCTTCTCTTCACTTGCATAGTTAGCACCATCTCAGTCCAGATCCTCAGTGCCTCGTGCCTGCACTGTTACAATAGCCAGATGGTTGGTCTCCCTGCTCCAAGTCACTCCCTTCTCCCATCTCTATTCTCCACTCAGTTGTCAGTTTGAGCTTCCTAAAATATAAATCTGACCATGTAACTGCCCTGCTTAATTAGAGTGGCTTGCTGTTATCTCCAGGATCAAATATAAACTCGTTTATGTTTTAAAACCCTTTACAACCTGGTCTCTTCCTACCTTTCCAGTCTTTTTACACCTGTCTCACCCGTATGTACTCAGTGTTTCAAGACCAGCAATACTGGCTTTCTTGCTGCTCCTTTTTTTTTTTCCCCCCACGGAAGTCCTCACAGCCTTTTTTATATGGCTAGCTCTCAAACTTGAAATGCTGTCTCTCCTTGTTTCTGGTTCCTGACTTTTCTGTCTTTCTTCAGGACTCAGCTTAAAGCCCATCTTCTGAAGAGGCCTTTTCCAGTTGCCTTACTTTCTGATACCTTTCCACTGAAATTACCTCCCATTTAGATCGTATGTATGTTCTTTGTACAAGAATGTTGGAGGAGTAAGGACCATAGCAGTGTAACGTATTTTCTGTTGAAGTCTATCTTTAACTTTGTCAATAAAGTAAAAAAAAAAATGTCATTCTAGTAGGTATAATGAAAGACATGATAAAATGCAAATTGAGATTGGTTCTAATAAGATAATTGTTTTTTGTACATCTCTAAATTAGATCCTGAGTCTAGGAACTTTATGATGGCTTTGTTTGGTTGTTTTATATTTTTGGTCTAGACTTGGAATTTCATGGTGTAGAGAGCTCTCAGTTAGGAAGCATCCTGTACTAATACAGATCACTTGCTGGGGTGGCGGATAGGAGCATGCTGCATGATTACATTCCCAGGTTCTCACAATCAAGATGTCACAAGGACAGTACTTCAATCCACGTCTTTCTTCATTCCGATGTCTGTATTCTTCAACTATGCCAAGCTGGCACTCTTTGATCAATGAATGCTGAAAATATTCTGCCTTAAAAAAAATCTGGCAATGTCACAAGCACAATATCTTTTTTTCCTACAATTAGAGATGAGACTGTTGAAGCTGATTACCATCCAAGTCTGATACATGTGGCTGAAAAGACCAACGTATATCTTTCATGCTTAGTTGGAGGCAGCAACACATCCTAGATTCATATTCATCCTACACATAGTCTCCAAAGAGTTATCACTCTGAGGGAATGACATCAGGGGTATGTGTAGCAGGGTTGACCTTGTCAAGAAGAAAGGGTGACCTCATCATCAGAGACTGGAAAAAAGGGAGAGAATGTAAGATGATATCATTCCTCTAGCTCCAGCTTTATGATCTCCAAGGAAGGGAAACCCATTACCTCTCATGACAGCCCCTTGCCCTTTTGGACAGTCAAATTGTTAGGAAGTTTTTCCTGACATAATGTCCACCCATGGATCCTGACTCTGCAGATAATATGTAACAGAGTTAAGATTTGAACTTAAGTCATTTGACATCAAATACATTGGTTTTCCCATTGTACAATATTGCACTTTGCTAATACTTCTATAGCATTTTGAGATTTACAGATTGCTCTTTTCACAAGAACTATTTAAGGTTAAGGAATACATAATAATAATATCTCTTGTTTTACTGCTTAGTGAACTTTGGTTCAGAGGGGTTAAAATTGTCCAGCATCACATAGCTAGTAAGTATCAGAATTAGGTTCTGGACCCAGGTCTTCTGACTTCATGAACAGTGCATTTTTTTTATTATCCATACCAAGACCCAGCTCTGCCACTTACCAGCCAGTGTATTTTCCCATCTATAAAATGGAGGTGATATTGCTTGTACTACCAAGCTTACGTGGTTATTGGAAGAAGATAATGTAGGTGACTATTCTTTCTATCAGTAAAAAGTGGTATAACTATGGTGAGTAGCAGTTGTACTATTGCTAATATTACTTGAATCAAAGTATTGAGGATGAACCCAGAGTCCCCTTATAGTTGGTATGGCACAAGATTTTTTTTTTTGGTTTAAATTTTTATTTTTATGTAGGGAAAAATCAAACATACATTTAACCCAATTTGGTTGCAAGTTCCTTAGCTTTTGCCTTTTCCAGCTTGGCAATACAAGCCAACGATTTTGGGTCCGGAACATTGCCACCCCAGTGACAACGGATCTCATCGCATCTGTCATTGTAATTGGTTTTGATGGCTTCTACCAGCTTAGCCAGGGCTCCCTTATCTTCTGGATTAACCTGTGTGAAGGCAATGCTTGGGCAGGTCTTTCTGTGAAGTAAGCGACCCAGTCTGGCTTTACCTTTGATAATACAGTAAGGAAGCCCCATTTTTCAGCACAAGGCAGGTAGGAAGACCACTAGCTCAATGGGGTCCACGTCATGTGCAATCACTACCAACTGTGCTTTCTTTGTTTTCTACCAGGGTAGTAACAGTGTTAATACCTGCTCTCAGGATAGGTGGTTTCTTAGCGGGGACATCTCCTTTGCCTGCATTCTTTTGTTCAGCCCAAGCAAGAAGCCTTTGCTTCTTATCTTGCTTTGTCTTACGAGCCAGTTTCAGCAGTTGAGTAGCTGTCTGACGATCCAAAGCCTGGGTGAACTGGTTAATTGCTGGTAGAACTTTCAAACGCTTAGAAAGGATAGACCTTTGACACTGCAGTCTGATGTACCGAGGCCATTTGACAAATCGAGTAAGGTCCCTTTTGGGCTGGATGTCCTGACCAGTGCCAAAGTTCTTGGGCCGCTTCTCAAACAAAGGATTGACTGCTTTCTTGGCCTCCTGTTTCTTTACCACAGCAGGGGCCGGAGCTACCTTCTTCCCTTTTGGCATCTTGCCCACCTGAATGAGATGGTATGGCACAAGATTTGAAGTGAAAGAATCTGCGTTCAAATTCTGGCTCTGCCATACTTATTATCTGATGACCTTGTTCAAGTTACTTGTCTGTTCAGTTTCCTTGTCTGTCAGATGACACATATGTCTTTCCCATAAATCCTAAATCCTGTTATTTTGACCTATGTCAAAATAGGCTTTATGATTTTTTATGAAGTTGAAAATAATACATATTTTTGATGGAAAAAGTATTTTGTGATACCAGAATTCTTAATATCTAGGGAAGCAATCAGGAGCAGAAGAATATTTTTCTTCTTCTAAATCTCATATATCAATGTAGGGATGGACCGATTTTAATAAAGTTATTCAGGATTTGCTTTTTTAAAAACATTCATGTCTTATATAGTCATTTCTGAGAGTTTCTTTTGTTTGAATATGCATATTATAAATATTTGCTATAAGATTTTTTTCTTTAATTAGTGGCAGTGGAATGGGAGGAAGAGAACATATTTTTACTACTTGAAAAAATAAAAAAAAATCCACCAAACTCGTGTCACCACTAGTTGACCACTTGTATAGTCACCACCCTAATATGGTGGATAGTTGAGATAATGCATGGATTATTATAGTAGCTTACTGATTGGTCTTCCTGCCTTATGTCTTTCCCATTGCCAATTTATCCTTCACATAGCTGCAAACGTGCTTTCCCTAAAGCACAGGTATTGTGATGTTACTTTCCTATTCAGTAAATTCCACTGGCTCCCTATTAACTCTATAATAATACTAACAGTAGTGGTAGTAGCAGCAGCAGTGCACATTTACATAGCTCTTTAAGTTTGCAAAGTGCCTTACAAATATCCTTACTAACAATCCCAGGAGATAGGTGCTATCCTTATCCAAATTTTACAGAAGAAGAAACTGAGGTAGATGTTAAGTGATTTATCCAGAGTCAGTCACATAGCTAGTTAGTATCTGAATTCAGATTTGAACTTGGGTCTTCCCAATTCCAACTCCAGTACTCTACTCACTGTACCACCTAACTGTCTCAATACAAATCCTCTTTTTGGCGTTTAAAGCCATTCATAACCAGACTCCAACTTGCCTTTCCAACTTTAACATACATAACTCGCCTTTATTTACTATCTGTTCCGGGTAGAATGGCCTTTTTGCCCTTCCCAATACATAGCATAACCTCTACTATATCCATCCCTTTGTACATGCAGGCTGTTCCCCATCCCTTTCTTTATCTCTGCCTCTTAGAAACCTGGGTTTCCTTCAAGACTCAGCTCAAACTCTGTTAACTGCATGAGACCTTGACTCAGCCCAGCCCAAGAATTGTTGGTTCCACTCCCCCCAAATTGCCTTGTCTGTGTTTATATGTATACATGTTGGGTCTCCTTTGAGATGAAAGTTCCTTGTGGGGAAGGACTGTTTTCATTTTTGTCTTTGTATTTCCAGCGTCCAGAACATAGTAGGTGTTTAATAGATAATTGTTCCTTGACTGATGCTATTGACCTTGTAATAATCCAGGTATTGATCCAGAGGCTTGATGATCTTTTGAGCGTGTTAGACTAGAACCATGAATCCTAGAGGGAGGAGTGAAATAGAATCAGACTTAGAGGTGGAGGACAGCTTCTCGTTCATCCGGTCGGACCTCTTCCATTTACAGACAAGGAAACTGAGGCACAGAGATGCTAGTAACCTGCCGAAAGGCACACCTTTATTAGCAGAGCTGGAGTTTGAACCTAGGATGTGTAACTTGCCTAACCTAGCCTTGACTGGCATTCAGGTCCACTCTACCATGATACCATGATGTCTTTCTTGGCAGAGACATCCAAGAGGTGTTTCTTGCTTTGTTTTCATTCTTTGGCTTTCTTCTCACAACGTGTCATCTTTCTGTCTTAGGATGGAAAGAGTTACTGTAGGTTTCAGTTAAGATGTTGGCATTGTGACTTCCCTTCAGTGAATCTGTTGATGAGCATTAAAAAAATAACCTGAAGCATTAGAATAAATAAATGGAGAATCATAAAATTATATCTGACCTTAAATCTGATTCTGTCATGGAAGTTTATATTTATAGTTTGCTTTACTGTTACAGAGCACTTTCACATTCTTGTTCTCGTTTGATCCTGGCAAGTGCCCATCGAGGCATGGTGTAAGCATTGTTCCCATTTTACAGATGAGGAAACACATTCTAAGAGGTGGAATTCCAAAGTCATAATTTGAGCTCATGTCTTTTGCCTACAGCTGTACCACACAGCCTCTCATGAGGTAAAATATTCTGAGATTGGGGTGGGGGTGGGGGGTTTGTAATATTTCATTATAAAAGCCTCTGCTGCCTTCCCAAACATCCTTCTGCAGCACTTCACATATACCTACTAGTATTGCTCAGTTTTAAGCAATCTGATTTTTCACCTGAGAACCCTCCTTATAAAAATTACACTTGAGAATACAAAGCTTTCTCATAATAAACAAATTGGATGTTGTCACTTTTCATCTTTGCATTAAATAAACATTTTACATAGTTCTACCATTTAAAAAAACGTGTCAGGTATGTATGTAAATGTGGAAGCTTTTACAAAAAAAAAATCCACTCTTGAAGTAGTAAAATTAGTAGAAAATGTATTGTTAAGTTGCCCCCCAAAACTTTGTGCACATTGATCAAGGATTGACTTTTAAATATGAGGGTTTGGTGTTTTGAAGTATCTATTAAGGGAACCACAACATATATTGGCATTACTTTTAAATATTCCAACTAGCAAACTTTACCTTCCATAACCTTCCCACCCCCAAAATATACCCTCTTTGTCAAAAAGGACAGATTGTTGCTATTCGTTTTTTAGAAGCTAAAGGGAGTATACTTTCCCTTGGAAATATAGTTAATTTCAGAGAGCAAATTAATATTAGGAGATCATATGTATCTCAAACCTCTCCTTTTAGGACAACACAGATTGCAGCTTCTTTAACTCTTCCAGAATCAGAGTCAATAGGAACAGCAGGACACAGGGCCCTTGGTGACCTGGATGGCTAATGGTTGCCTCTAAATTAGAATGCAACTTAGCGCAAGAGAAAAAGGAAGACTTGTTTGTTTTAAATAAAAGTGGGGTAGAAAGTAACACAGATGTGTATGGTTGCACCAGCAACTAAGCAAGCATGTATTAGCTGTCTCTTGTATATAAGGTGCTAGAGGCACAAGGGGGTGTGTGTGTGTGTGTGTGTGTGTGTGTGTGTGTGTGTGTGTGTGTGTATGTGTATGTAATGATAGTCCTATCATTTCACCTGCCCACCAGGAACTAACGTTTTGTTTAGGCACCTTTTTTGTGTCATGGATACATTTGGCAGTCTGGTGAAGCCTGTGGATAAATCCCTTCTCGGAATAATGGTTTGTTGCCCAGGACATGATAAATTTCAGTTAGAGAGTTAGTGAAAAGGTCATTTTTTCCATCCTAGTTCACAGACGCCCTAAAACTCATAAACTCCGGTTTATGAACCTTTGTATTAAGGGGGTTCTAATCTTCACACAGATAAGTAGCAGGGAGTGATGGGTACAAAGGACAGGACCAGAAAAAGCACTCAAGCAATGTGAGGACATCAATTTTGGATCTGTTTGAGGGGAGTGGGAGAGGCAGAGGGGTTAGGGAATGAGGAAAAGGCGTATATCAGCTATGGAAGATGGCCTTCAAAAATATGTCAAGGTTAGAGATGTCATATCAAGTTATGGGAACATCTAGTTGTTGGTCTCGTGTCTCTTACAATTTGCCATCATAAATAGTGTATAATAGCTACTCAGTTGATAGTTGTTAATAGTTCTGATACAGGGTTAGATTCATATCAGAGTAACATAGGAAGTAGGGTAGATATGAGTGTAGAGTTAGCATAGAAGTAAGTTACGGTCGAAGAAAATTATATCATAGATTCAGAGTTATAAGAAATTCTGAGAAGTCACCTAAGGAGTTCATCCCCTTGCCACTAGGCAAGGGTACTAATGAAATGTCCCAGACAAATAAATGGGCATTGAAGGCTTGGAAAGTATTTTAAGTGAAAGGAAGTATCTTTTAATTGAAAGTAGGGGAGGTTAGAAGAGGGAAAGTAGAGTGGGGGGGAAGCAGGTAACCTTTTGATTCCTACAGGGTGTATATGGATTTTCCTGGTTCCTTTCTTAGTGTACTAGTGCATGCAGCTGATCAGTACCTGCTCTTTGGGGGAAAGGTCAGTGAAAACAAAGTGATAAAGGGATGATTCTCTGATGTGTTCTTTTTGACCTCAATTTTAAATTCTTATTCTCAGGAACATTATGAAAATGTTTTTACGTGGAATGTATCTGAGCCACAAGCACAGATTTTGTATTTCAAAGTTGGAAGAAATGAGATTGATGTCCCATACAATAGTAAAATGCCAAAAATAAGTAGCTCTGGAATGAGTTAAAGCACAGGACTCGGGAAGGCTGAGTAAAAAGCTGTAGATCTAGGATGGCTGTAATTGAAAGGGACCAAATAAGTATTTAAAACCACCTCTCTCAGGACTGTTAAGATTTCTGAATTTCAAATTGGCATTTTATATTTGACAAGGTGACATTGTGTAAGAAATGTATTGTAAAACACGGCTGTACGATAGGAAAATGATTGAATGTAAATATTTCAAGATGTGGACTACTGTTCAAATGTTATCATAAATCTTTGCCATTGTTTTAGGGGATAACTCTTCATGCATATTTGAAGTGAATTGATAGGTCTAGCTTTTGGAAGGGTAATCTTCAGATAGTTTCCTCGTCAGTGCTACTAATGGTCTGATTTGATTAGTAAAGATTACTGTTAGCTGTTCACCATTGTTATTTTCTACGTGTTAGTATATAGAAGTCAATATTAAGTAAGGAAAAACACCTAATGATGGAGTCTGTTTATGTCCCCTGAATTCACTGAGGGGAATGAAATTTCAATGTTATGTATATGGAATCAGAAGATGCAGTTATTTGGGATCTTAAACTTTTCAAAAGAAAAAAAGTATAAAAACCTTACTTCAGTTGGAAGATTAATTGTCCTTCCATTTCTTGCAGGTTTGGCAGGTTTACAGTTGCTGCTCTTCAGTCCAAGGTAGAACAGTACGAGCGAGAAACAAGTCGCCTCAAGAAAGCCCTGGAACGAAGTGATAAATATATAGAAGAATTAGAATCTCAAATCTCACTGCTAAAAAGCTCAAGTGAAGAAACTGAAACTACAAACTCCATTAGCCAAAGAGTACTTTCCACAGAAGGCCAAGGAAACAGTCACCCTGAGGAAAGTACCACAGCTTTAACAAGTCAGGTAGACGGTGTCGGAAAGCAGCCTGTCCCAGCCAACCCGAGTTCTACACACCTTACGCCATCTTCAAGTAGTAGACTCTCAGATGTTAACACTGCTAGTCAAGAAAGCTCAAGTGAGAGAGAGACAGAGTGTTGTAAGAACAAAGAACTCTTCCCAGAACAGTTGAAAATCCTGTTAGATGTTACTGATACAAGGATGGATGCCTGTTTGGAAAGACAGTGGAATAATAAAACTGGAAATTGTGACCCTTACAAAGATGAGGAACTTTATGATCTCCCAGGTCCCTGTACCCCTTCTTTGTCTCTTAGTTGTCTTCAGCTCAATACCCCAGATAACAAAGAAAGTACTCTGGTCAAAACAGAGGGTATCAGAAAGCACTCACACCATCTAAGAAAACTGGTGTTTGATGATTTTTGTGGCACCCCAAACAGTTGTGACAAAGATTCCCTCCAGGATAACACAAATAGTTGTGAAAACGGAAAGAAATCGGAATGTTTCACTTCCCCAAAGTCAGTGTTTTGGGATTGTTGCCCTACCAATTTTGTCCAGAACTTAGATTTTGAAAGTTCAGAGCAAAACACAGTCGCAAGTTCTTCTGGAGATCTGTCATTGAAATCCAGTGAGAAAGCAGGCTCCTGTTTATCTAAAAGATTAAATTCTATCCGATCCTTTGAAATGAATCGGACTAGAACATCCAGCGAAGCATCAATGGATGCAGCTTACCTTGATAAGATCTCAGAGCTGGACTCCATGATGTCTGAATCAGACAACAGTAAGAGTCCCTATAACAATTTTAAATCTGCCGACATGGAAACCCCAACGAAGTTAGCACAAACTAGTGAGTTTTTGGATGATTCTGATAAACTAGAAGAAAGAACTAAGCCAAATCTTACAAAATGTTCTCAGCTGCTTGATCAGCCAGGAAGTAGAAATGAGTGGAAACCTACTTCTTTTTTCATCCTTTCGCCATCTGACCAAGAGATGAATGAACACTTTCCACTCCTTTCCTCTCCCAATTCAGGAACTAGTGAAATCAAACCCCAAAACTGTTTGTTTCAGAGGGAGTTTTCCCAGAGTTTTTTGTTTAGTAACTCACATAAGCTGTTTGATGATCAAAGGTTTGGACCGTCTTTTTTTAAGATGTCCTCAGAGATGCACAATGTTCACAATCACCTTCAGTCCCCATGGTCTGCCTCCTTCGTGCCTGAAAAGAGAAATAAGAGTGTGAATCAGTCAGCAAAAAGAAAAATCCAGAGTAGCCTTTCTAGTGCCAGCCCATCCAAAGCAACTAAAAGTTGATTCGGTTCTATTGAAAAGGTACTTTGTCCTGAGAGGAAAATGGAAGTTTCTGAACTGTTGATTCCTCCTCCCCCACCCCTCTCCCACCCAGAATCCAGCTAGTTTATATTTATCCTTTTAACCAAAAAATAAGTCAAAAATGAATGGGCTAGTCTTTACTTCCATAATCCTGAGAACCCCCTCTTGAATAATGCCAGGAGTTTGGCTGTCGTTTTTTTTTTTTTTAATCATCATCATCATCATTATTTTTGTGATGTATCAAGTTGGTTATATTTTGTATTCTTACATCTTATTTGTCAAGTGCAGTAGCCTGCTGGTAAGAAGCAGCTTGTAGATCTTAAATAAAATTCTTAGAGCTGTCTGCATTATCCATAAAACATTTTGTTTTCATAAATGCTTCTCTCAGAATGTAACTTTCTTTTACCTGCCACTTTATTTTATTACAATGATGACCTGACTTTAAGCAAGGCCACACATTGTGAATTAGCACTGTGGAATTGAGTTCAATGGAGGTATCCTATATGATTTTTGAGTTTGGGTCTTTTTTTTTAAATCGTTCTTTGACTAGCCAGTTTTGATATGACCTCAAAATTTGAGAAGAAGGAACCATGGTTTTTAACTTCATAGTGGTTAGTTTGGGTTATTGTTTTCCTTCCTTATGGCTGAGAGTCTGATTACCTACCTCTTTGTAGAAAACCAGAAATTCAGCCTACTCTGAATGGGGAAATCTGGTAACTTCATGGCTTGGATGTAGAGCACTCTTATGTTCCCAGTCCCAAATTCTAGCTCTGATAATCCCCAGGGCTACTTATTAAAGTGCTGGACTTGCTGTTTGCATGGCACTGTGCTTTATCGAAACCACAGCTTTGTGCATGCTAGCATTCTTGCTTGCTCTGTTTTCCATGCTAAAGAAAGTTAAGTTTTGGTTAGTAATAGAATGTCTCTCTTATGTAAGATACAAGTGCTTTTTTCTTTTGTGGGGAATAAGTAGGGGGTGGGGGAGGGGAAGAATGAAGCACAATTTTTAATTTAGGTTTGGAAAAGCATTTGTTATTCCAAGCATTCAGTCCCCCTATACAGGCCTTTAAAAATGGGTTTGTATGCTAATGACTTGTTTACCTAATGTGCACTGAACATTTTACATTAATACTGTACTGTTTTACATTAATACTGCATGCTTTTCTATGTGAATTGAATAAAAGATGCCATAAGCACTGTAATCCTTGATGTCTCAGATATTGAAATAACATACTAAGAGCAGGAAAACTGCCCTTATCACTTTTAATTAATCTGGAAGTCCGAAATAAGCTGTCATAAATCTTTTCCCTAAAATTGAAAAGTTCTCAGTTTCCTTATGAGCAGTGAGTGCGTTTTGATTGGTCATTATGGACCTGGGTAAGATAAAACATAATTTTCATATTGGCAGGCATTTTTCCTGTAAGTGTTCTTGATCATTTTGCCTTATCACTATGTCGATAGAGCATCTAGGTGGTGCAGTGGGTAGCACATTGGGCTTGGAATCATCTTCCTGAGTTCAGATCGGGCCTCAGATACTAGTTGTGGGACCCTGGATAAGTCACTTAACCCTGTTTGCCTCATTTCCTCATCTGTAAAATGAGTTGGAGAAGGAAGTTGCAAACTGTTCCAGTATCTCTACACACACACACCCCAACAACAACAAAACAAAAGCCCCCAAAACTAGGATAACTCTGAAATGACTGAACAATCATCACCATGTTGATGAGTCTGAGCTCTAGGTAAAGCATTCGAAATTGTAGTGACAAACCTGGAACGGTATTTCTAAAGCTGTCACTCAAAGGGCAAAAACATTTTCCTGATTCTGTCCATGGTTAAAAGGAACAACATTTTATTTACTAAGGACATGTCTGTTTTTCATGTGGGCACTGAAATTGTCTCTAAAATGTTATAACATCTACATAGTGAATTAAAGTATGCCCTTTCACTTCCTTTATATGTGGTGAGGTTCTGTCATCTGAATTACCATTCTCTTCTTCCCCTTCCTACCTGCCTCCCAAAAGTACTTCACAAGCATTAATTAAAACTAATACATTCACAGTCCTAGGGAATTGCAGGACATAATTTAATATGCTATTCTTATTTTGACTATTGGCTTTTTTAAATTAGCAAGATCACCATACTCTGATTTGATTTTTTTAAATACATAACCATGCTTACAAAAAGAGACAAAATGGTTGAATAATTACATAATGGAAAGATATGATATTCCTCAAAAAAAATTTTTTAAAGCAACATTGATTTATTTGAGCTTTCTTCCCAAATGGTTCAGATTAGAGTGCATTTGAAATGCAGAATATACTTCTAGAAGAAAACCATTTAAATCACAAAATCTGCATGCTAGTACATATAGGTACTAGAACTTGGTCTATGGTCGAAGTTTCTGCATTAATAGACTGGCCCTTGCATGTCAAAAGCTAAATTGATTTAGTTACATTACAGCATTTGTTGGTTTTTACTTTGTGACCTCTATAGTAGATGACACAAGTTCTTGCACACACAGGTTCCTATATTGTCAAGCCACTAGAAATAAAAATAGAGTGCAATTTTTGAAAGTCCTATTATTGGTTAAGTAATGCTTTTTAACTAATGCTATTTTTCAAGTAGCACCTAGTTCATGCTGCTTTCCTGCTCCTTTACACCCAGCTTCTCTGTTGGCTTTATGTGATACAGTAAGGTTGCACAAATATTCTTTAAAAAAAACAAACTTTAGATCAAGGTTGTCAGGAGTATTACATTCCTTCTTTGCTATTAATTTTTCAAGGACAAATAACTAGTAATCAAATAAAGAACTTTCACACCAGGAACTAAAAACATACTACTAACTGAATTTTTAAAATACCATTACAAATCCTCAATAGGTAATTTGTCTTCAGATAGGAAGTGAGGAAATAATAGGACTTGATTTGTTTGATTTTTTTGGCCTTGGTAGAGGACATCAACCTTCATTCAGTTTAAATATATCCATAGTGTTTTCTTTCCATTTCTAGAAACCAACTAAGAACAAAGTTGAAAAATGTCTTTCAAAGTTTAGAGCTGCTTCATTTTCTCAGAAACTCTGAGTTGCAGCTTCTTGAATGGGCTTTTTTGAATGTTACCTTCATTAACTGAAGTTAGCTTCTTTAGTAGAAACTGGTCTGTGGTTTCATGGCTGCATAGAAATGCCATTCATCTGACTCAGTTTAGCAACTTAACTCCAACTTAGTCAACTAGTCTTAGAGGGATCCCTCACAAAATGAAAAAAAAAAAGTGACTTGCCCACAAGCATGTAGATAGCATGAGCCATGGCAGAACTTGAACCTGTCTCCCATACTAAATGTGCCCTTGTCTATTATGCCATGTTCCCTTTCTGTTTCTCCTCCAAACACTATTAGGCTTATTGCTTTACCATCTTCTATTTCATTGTTCAGTCCTGTCTGACTTTGTGACCTCAGGCACCATAGCATGCCAGTACTGTCCATGGGGTTTTCTTGGCAAAGAAACTGCAGTGGTTTACCACTTTCTTCTCTGGTGGATTAAGGCAAACAGGTTAAGTGACTTGCCCAGGGTCACACAGCTGGCAAATGTCTGAGGTTATATTTGAACTCAGTGCTTCCTGATTCCAGGCCCAACACTCCACTGAGCTACCCAGCTGCCCCATCTTCATAGTCCTATAACACAATTACTGAGTGTCTGCTGTTATGTGTGCTACTATTTAAAGTGTTACAAGTTCTAAAGAGAAAGTTGGTTCATGACCATAATAAAACGTTTCAAGAGTGATCGCTTTTTTTTTTTTGTTAATGTCAGTAGTTGTGATAACAGGATATTAGGTTCTGTGGAAAGAGGTTATTAGGTGAAAAGTGAGAGGGAGAAGGGGACTGGGGGATAACAGAAAGAGGCAGGTAGTACCAACGGGCCCAGTTTTATAAATGGATAATTTATTGAACTATGATTCCTGGGGCTTCAAGGGGACTTTGGGTAAAATGTATTAACAACTATTGTACAACGACATTGGCCAAGGTACAGTTATGCAGCCTATCCATCTATATATGTTCTCCACCCCTAAATGGGTCAGGACCCTGAAACATGCATCAGAGCTTTCAAAAAATCCTTCACTTTGGTTGGTACTTTAGGATGATGCCTGAAATCAGTCTCAAACTATGGCCTATGAGTTGTGCAGCGTAACTTAGTCCTTTGGTTAGAAGGGTTTTCTAAAGCCGCCTATGAATGTCTTCTATTCCTATTTGTGGGAGTTCCACAACTCAACCTTTGTCCATCATGTTGAAACTCTATCCCCTTAATAATACTTGGCAGATGGAATGCCTTTTAAGCAGTGATCTCAAAGTGCATTGTGAACATTTATTGCCTAATTCTCGGAACCCCACTCTGAGCTAGGAAGCATCTATCATCCAGATTTTTTAAAGAATCCATCTATCTTGGAGAAGAGGTGCTCCGAAGCTGTTCTGGGCCTCTGTTTAATAATATGACTGGATCATTCTAGAATGCTGTGTACTGTATTTGCTTTACTTTCTATCCTAGTCCTTGGTCTTTTGGATGCACTTTACAACCCAACACCCACTGCTGAGGAAGAATGCCTCCCTGTTTGTCCCCTTCCCCCTCCTTCTCTCTCCTTCCCTCCAGCCTCTTACTACTTCCAATCTTTTTATAACAATGAATATAAGTTGCCAATTGCCCCCCTAACATCTTCCCCGCCCCCCCTCCCTGAAAAGGTAATAAAAGAAGAGACCCCTTTTCAAGCTATCCTCGGCTTGGCACTATTCAGGCCTTTATCTCCCCTTTCAAGTAGTTGCCCAAGGGATTTACTCCTTGTGGGGGCAGGAGAGAGAGATTGGTAAGGAATGTTTTGGGGATGGTAATGTCACCGAGGTATAAAGTCTTCCCAGAGGCCCTGACAAGGAAGAAAACTCGCTCTATTTCTCTTACAATTGAGTGTAATTTTTTTTGTTTGTTTCTCTTCCTCCTCCCTTCTAATGGTCCCTTGTTCACTGCCTGGGGCAGGCGGCCTGGTGGCTAGACAGCTGTTCCCTGGGCTCTGGAAGGGGTCAGGCGGTGGCCATGCTTGCAAATCACTTTCTCCATTAAGCAAAAGCCTGCTCTCCCAGGGAGTGGAAGGGGCGCCCCGCCTCGAATACGTTTATTAGCTTCGGAGGTTCTATGCGCCTTCGCCTGAACCAATCTGGGCCATCTCTGGGGTCAACGGTTGGGACCTTGGGTTCCAACGTCCTTTCCGGAAGTACTTTCGTCCACCTCGAGTTCCACTGAGATCTTCCCCTCTCCTTTAGAGCACCTTCAAACTTTATTCCAAGTATTGCAGAGAAGCTCGCTCGCTGTCCCGCATCCTCGCTGCCCGCTTTCCGCAGACAACCCCCTTGGCCACTGGGTCCCGGGATGGACCGATCTTGCACTTGGTTGTGCACCTTCCATACCGTGCGTTCGCAAAAACTCCCAGTGTCCTGCCAATACCGCACCCCCACCCCCACCCCAGCCCACAGGCCGGGAGAAATCCCTTCTGCGATTTACTAGTATTATTTTTACTGCTAACCAAACCTGGCGATTAAGACGAGGAACTAACAAAGAGTTTTCCTTCCACCTTAACCTTGCACACAATCCTTTAACAAATTAATTAATCCTAATGAATTAACACTTCATTTATTTAAACGCGCTACAGTCCATGAATTAAATTTTCATGCAGTGATTAAAGGCTGTTAAAATATGCATGATTTCGTTAAAATTTTATAATAAATCAGGGCAATGTGTTACATGACAAGGCAACTATTTCCCAGCCCCTCGGAACGAGCTTTGATTCGTGCGGGGAGGAAGGAGGGGGTTGCTAGGGGAGCGCGCAGTTGCTGGCTCTTCTGGCGACGGAACTCTGCTCAGATCTCTCTTCCTCTTAACTTGCGGCGTCATTGTTCCTTCTTCGGTTTCCAGACCCTTTCCCGAGTCTTACGGAAGGAGAGAGCATCGTCTGCTTCAGGGTGCTAAGCAGCGTGGGTGGGGGAGGAAGAGGTGGGAGGGGAGGAGGTTTGCCCGGAGGGGGGCACAAGGCAGAGGACTCTACCAAGCGCAACTCCCTGGTTAGGTGTGCTCAGTTGGTGTTTAACTAAACCAGCTGCCTATTTACCTAAGCAGCTAAGAGGCTCCACTTCAGGATCCTGGGCGCTGGCGCTTAGGGGCTCTTCCCTGTTGTTCTTTTAATTAGTCCGTATTTGTGTCAGACCCGTAGTTTATTTGGGGGCCGCGGAGAAAAAGGTGAAACTTTCACAAAGATGTACAGAATCACGGTATCGTGGGTTTTCTTTATACCCCGGGATCTCTAAGTAGGTCCTCCAGGCAACTTGCTCTTCCAGCCTTGTGAGGGGGAGGGATTTCGAGGGGGAACTTCTTCCCTACCCGGGGACCTAAATCACCAATCAAGCTTTTCCATTTTTAATAGGACACCATTCTACACTTTGGCTGCAAAAGCAATTATGGCAGCGTGTACACCGGTAATTAGCAGGCCTTTGCTGTTGTAAGGAAAGTCCTCATTAGAACATGGAAATAGTATTTTATGTGTTCACCCATAGGGCTTTCTGAAGGTAGGTTGGTTTTGTTATACGCTGGGGAAAAGGTTTTTATATATGTATACATTTAATAGCTAAAAAGGATACAGTGATTGTTAGTGAACTTTACTTTTTAAAAAATCCCTACACGTATATTGTAGTTTGTTTTGTTTTGTTTTGTTTTTCAATGGTGCGACCGCTAGTAATACTTTGGGAAAGCTCAGGATATGCTTAACCGCACTGGGTGGTGTTGGGAAGTGGGAAGCACCTAATGGAAGTTGAATTTGAATAAAATGGGAACTGGAAAGAGAAAACAGCGGCGGCTTATTCCTATAGATTACTCACGAATCCCCAAATCACTCCTTTTTCCTGAGTCTTGTATGAGGTGTTAGTATTTAATATTCTAATCTGTAGTATATTCGTCTTTAGGGAACTTTAAAAGAGGAAATCAAATACAATGGGTTACAATAACATATAAATCCTTATGCTTTGGGAATAGAGGGTGAGTGGAATGGTTACTGGTGACAGGCAGGTAGGGTACAATAGGGAAATTCGCCTCTTTGAAATTTGGAGCAGAACAAAACTAGTGGAAAAGTAGATGCTTTCTCGGTGCCTGCCTCACCCTCTTTTTACTAAAACTGCTGGGACATTAAAATAGAGTTACTGCCCAGGCGCTTCCCTAATGAACAAGACCCTCAAAGCTTCCGATTTACTGCGAGGAGTAGGCTGGCGCTTCTCTCCATGAATGCGAATGTTCCCGGTAGGAATACGATGAACAGCGAGTTTTGAGGAGGCATTAAAAATGCACAACCAGAATTGTGAGCCGGCCAGAATGCTGCAAACTTGGGAGCCAGCCTCGGAAAAGGAAGGAACTACGTAGGAGAGGAGTTGAAAGGGCAGTAGAAATAAAGGGAATTAGGGGTGGGAGGGAGGGCAAGGGGAAATAAAAAAGGCTGGATCAGTCTGCAAAGGAAACCTGAGAGTAGGGAGCAGAAAAGAAAAATCTTTTAGTAGAGAAAGAGACAGAGACAGAGAGAGAGAGAGAGAGAGAGAGAGAGAGAGAGAGAGAGAGAGAGAGAGAAATTTGAATTAGTCTCCTTTAGCCTGTCCTTCTCTAACCAAGAGAAAAGTGTCCAAGTAAGGGAGTGTTCCAAAATTTAATCTCCCTCAGGGGAGTTGACCAAGACAAGAACTTCCTCCGCCTCCTTCCCCTTATTCCCTTACTGTATTGTGTGTGTGTGTGTGTGTGTGTGTGTTTGTGGGTTGCTTAAGCCTGGGATTAAAAGGAGAAATTTCTTGAGTTTCAAAGAAATGTAAGATGTCCCTTTAACTTTTTCCATCTTCTGAGGACTCAAGTTTTGTATCAGAAAGTGATTGCATTGAAATAAAGTGTGTTGACAAGACTAGCACCTTCAAACAAACCTGAGAAACTACTAAAAGGAAATAGTCTAAGATAACCACCCTAAATCAACTCTGCAGCATTTGCAGGATTCCATATAATTAGCAAGAGTTCTAGTCAGACTTACTATGGTTTCTGTTACCATAGAAGAAACCAAGTTATCTGATTGAGTTCTGTGAGCTTTTTGAATGACAGGGAAACTGTCTAGAAAGGCAGCTTCTGAAGCTTCAAGGCTGAGGGGCCATCCTTTTAAGCTATTCCTTGCCCCTACCCCACATAATACTGTATGGATACTAGAAAATGAGAAAAAGCCAGTTAATAACTCCTGTGGTCATATATTTTAGATCCGTCCCCTTTCAGAAACTAAACTTTATATTCATATCCTTATATTTGTTAGGTAAGAAACTTCCAAACTCTCATGAAACCTTAGAAGGGAGAGCATTTTTTTTTAATCTGAGCTGGCCAAGAACTGAATGTAATCCATGTCCCTTTACTAGAGAAAAAATCAGCACTGGAGAGTGGACAGCAGCTGTCACTCCAACTGATGACTGAGAAGATGGGGGGGAGGGGAGAAAGGAGCGAACTACTACAGACAGGGTGACAATTTGGACCCCCCACCCAATCTGACGAGGATTTTTTCCCCTCTGAGAATGAAAAAGAGGCTGCCAGAGGAAATGTGGCATTTGGCCTGCCACAGGAGGAGGAGAAAATTAATTAATGAGGGAAAGAAATGTGTCTCCGATCCAGCTGATAGACTCCCTGCCCCTAGAGGCGGAAATTCCTTAGAAATCAATAGCTGGTGTTCTTGTTATCCCCCTATTGATAAGATACAAGGCCATGAGATTGTGGGTTATTTTGGTGGTGTTCATTAAAAGGGGATGTTCATTAAAAGGGGTTTGGGAGGGGGCTGGAATCTGTGCCCAGTCTGAGACCCCATGCTAGCATAATTAGCACAAGCAGGGGCTATCTGAAGCAGTGCATCAATGTAGCTTGCCTGCGATTGCCAAACCAGTGGAAACAAAGCAATAAAATATTACTAAGTCATGCCCAGGCCTACAGTCCTTTCCTTTCCGTCACCTTCCCACCCCCACGTACACATATCCCACTTCTCCACACAACTGGAAAAACCTGAGAAGGGTGAGGTAGGGGGAATGAAAAGGTTGGCATACAAAAGCAGATTTTTGAACCATAACTTAGCAGTTGGGTGAATCTAGTTTCCATTAAAGATATACCACTCACCCTGAGCCCAGCTTCCAAATCAGAGGACAGCAATCCACATACTTAGGGAAAGAAGGAAAAATCTTATCTGCATTCCAATACCTTCCCCTCTGCTCCTTCTCTTTGTATCAACCAACCAGCAAATATTTATTGAGTGCCTGCTACATACTCAACAATGTACTAAGTGCTATGGATGAATAAAAAGAAGTATAAGCTTGAGTTCTTGTACTTGAAGGGCTTACAATCTAGTTCAGACAAGTGACAAACACACAGTGCCTATTAGTCACAACAAATATTAAAGTTAATTAATAATTAATTGACATTTCCATTCAAGGGCTTGCCTCCTTATTGAAGAGAATCCCTACACTCCCCCCATACCTTGTTCACCCCTCCCTCCTGGAGTTTATGAGATTTTCTGGTTAGCCAAACAGAAGTGAAATGGGAGAAAATGAAAGGGAGTGGGACAAGTGGGAAACAAAGTCACAGTCTTCTCATCCTAACTGTAGCCACTCTTTTCTCAAAAATGTTCCTCATCAGTATATGGTGATTTCCAGATGTAACTTTCTTGCCTGTGTTGTGGTTGACCAAAGAAGTTCGTTGGAACCCCAAGTCTTTGCTTTCTCCACAGAAGGCTATTTCATCTCAGTTGTCCAGCCCCTCTTCAGCTTCTCAAGCTTGAAATGACATCTGAAGTGTTTGCATAGTCCATATCAGGTTGGAGAAGAGTTAGTATCCCCAAATTCCAGATTCCTCCATTTGGAACAACCCTTCTTTTCATCAATTGGTATAGTTCAGATGAAATGAGAGTGGATTTCAATTAAGATTTGGTTGATCTTGTACACTCATAATGACGAATACCATGGAACTTGCTCTCCTCAGCCAGAAATGTTCTGTTTCTATTCCATTCCCCATCGAGATAAAGTTGCATTCAGTGATCCCAGGGGGCACCATAATGGATGAAAACACAGCTCCCTCTTGCCCAAGTAATTGAACATGCTTCTCAATTCCCTCTTAGGCTGGAAGGGGAACGGAGAAAAAAGCATGATAACCAAAGTGGACTTTAAAAAATGCTAGCATATGAATGAGCACACATTAATGATACAAGTGTTCATGGGTTATAAGGCAAAGGGCACAAAAGCCTGTGAAAGGATATTTGGATTTGTGGAAGTGCACATATGCATATATGTGGATTCATCTAGATGTAGAACATGAGAGATCCAGCTAGTGTTTTCGAAATGACAACAGATTCATTATCTGATCACTGCTTCTCAAAACCAGTCCCTTGCCCTTTTCCTTTAACACTCCTGTCACAGACGTGATAATATCTAGATTGTTATTATCACCTAGGGTAAGCATTAACATCCCTTGGGATTCTATTCACCTAACTCTTGTTTCCCCAGGGATTCATCTGACCTGGGCCAAAGAATAGGTTGGATAATTAAAAGATGTTTTTGATTGTCTTTGGTCTTAATTTATTGTTATCACTATCATCAATACTAATAATTAAACATTGGGCCAGGGCCAGGTGCTTTTCTAATTTGTTTTAAATTAATATTCTCATTAGCGTTTTTTTTTTGAAAGTAGGTTTGTTCCGGTTTTCTGTTGAAGAAAAAAGTAAGCAAGCAAACAGGAAACAGTACAGAAACAACTAAGTTGATATAAAAGTTACATTTCCAAAGGCTTATTCCTTTACTCTGCCCTGTTTTCTTGGAGTTCCCACTACACGAAAGTGGTGTGTGTATGTGTATGTTTTGAATGCGGTAGGGAGGAATCCCAGCTACATACTGTCAAGGATTTTTCCTTTTGATTACTCTGTGCTTCAGATCACCTACAGCCCGTTTGAAATGTGGGTTTGTACACGGTTAAAGGAGACAAACAATAAAGAAAACGCCCAATTTCACTTCAACAGCCTTTCTCAAGTAGAAAGCACATGCTCCTTCCTTGTGGCTCCTAAGTGGCTGTCACTGGCAGTGCCTGATACAATAATAATCGCAACAAAAGTATGTGGAGGAAATTAAATTATATGGAAATCAATAGCGTCTGACTGCTTCAAACAAATGTCTGTCACTATGATTATTCTCAAGGAGCCCATTTATAATTCTTAAAAGTAACAGGTTCTCACCGAAAAGACATCACCTTCTGCATTTATGTGTTGTTATTTATACTGTATACAAAGGAATGTGCGGGCATAATTTAGCATACAAATGCCCAGCTGTATGCATTGTATAACATCGCGTTAGACACTCAGGCATGTATGTACCTAAGTAATGGGTATATGTGTGTTTAGATTGTAAAAATATATTCAAGATATATAAAAATTCGAACATATCCAGAGATGTGCACATGCGTCTTCCCCCCCCCTTTTTTTTTAAGAATATAAATGGTACATACAGAGAAGATAATGTTTCCTTTCTGAACCTACAAGTTTGATCTTTATAGGATAGCTGTGGAAAAAGGTGATAGGTTTAGTGCGCATGCCTTGCAGCCACAGGTGTAACACCTGCACTGTCCTTCCTGGTGGTCATTATAAGAGCAGCTCCCACGCTTCGGCACCCGCTAGACGTGCAAGTGCGCAAGAAGATGCAACAAGGCATAGGGAGAGGGAGGGAGAGGGAGTGAGTGAGAGGGCGAGAGACAGCCGATGTCTATCAAAGCGGTGGAGCAACAAGCTCTCGCGAGAGATTGCCGGGCTCTAGCAACGAGATGTGGGGGCTCAGGTGTAAGAGGAGCGCATCTCATCCCAGCACTAGGATAGAGCAGACAGATAAGTGAGACCGAGAGGCTGGAGGGAGGCACACTGTGCGGTCCTAGGGAGCTCCAAGCTTCAGCAGCAGCAGCAGCTTCACCACCAACAGCAGCAGCAGCAGCAGCAAAAGCAGTAGCATCAGCATCAGTAGCAGCGACAGCAACAGCGGCAGTAGCAGCATCCGCCTCCACCACTACCGGAGCTGGTCCTGCTGCTTCATCACCATCCCGAACAAGAGGAGAGTATCAAGAGCACTTTCCCCCTTACTTTGGGAGTGTTTTTGGATTTACATGCAAAGCCTTCAAGATGATGTCCATGAACAGCAAACAGCCACATTTTGCCATGCATCCCACCCTACCTGAACACAAATACCCCTCTCTACATTCCAGCTCCGAAGCAATACGAAGAGCCTGTCTACCAACTCCACCGGTAAGGAAGACCCCCTCACCCCACCCCCACCTCCAGCCGTTGCAACGCCTTTCCCTCGCTTTCTCTCTCTTTCTCTCCTTCTTCTTCCACTCCCTCTCTCTTTCCTGTATACTGCATGTATGTGTGTGCATTAATAAAAAAAACCGCTGCGAGGCACATTTTGACAAGCGGCGCTTAATGTTTTTTTCATGTCTTCTTCTGCAATCATCTGAGCGCCTGTGATCTTTTTTGAAAGTGGTGTTCACACGAGTCTCCGACTTCATCCACTTTCTGTATTAATTTTTATGACTCGGCCTCTGAAAGGAATTTTCTTTATGTGCTCTTGTGTTTGACACAATTCCCCAGCTGAGAGTTACATATCCATTTCTTCTTCTTTTTCCCCCTTCTCTTCTCCCCAACCTTTCCTCCTTCTCCTTTTCCCCTTCTCAACGTTTTCATTTTGCCCTTTCTTTGACTTGTTCTCCTCTGTCTTTGCCTCTTCTCCCTCCATCCCCTCTCCCTTTGCTCCTCTCTCTCTTTTAATTTGCACCGGTTCTTCCCGTCGCTCTTATTTTAACTCCCTTTCTTGCTTTCGTTCTTCCCCCTTGGCCTACCCTCTGCCCTCTATTATTATTTGGTTGCTTTTTGTTTTGCCTTTTTTTTTTGTTTGGTTTCGTTTATGTTGATTGCAGCTGCAGAGCAATATCTTCGCCAGCCTGGACGAGACCCTGCTGGCCCGGGCCGAGGCTCTGGCGGCCGTGGACATCGCTGTGTCCCAGGGCAAGAGCCACCCCTTCAAGCCCGATGCCACCTACCACACCATGAACAGCGTGCCGTGCACCTCCACCTCCACCGTGCCGCTGGCGCACCATCACCATCACCACCACCACCACCACCAGGCGCTCGAACCCGGCGACCTGCTGGACCACATCTCCTCCCCATCTCTCGCCCTCATGGCCGGCGGCGGGGCCGGCGGCGGGGGCGGCGGCGGCAGCGGGCACGAAGGGGCCGGAGCGGGCGGCGGCGGCGGCGGCGGCGGCGGGGGCGGCGGCGGGCCGGGCGGCGGCGGGGCCGGGGGCGGCGGGCCGGGAGGCGGCGGCGGCCTCTTGGGCGGCTCGGCCCACCCGCACTCGCACATGCACGGCCTGGGCCACCTGTCGCACCCGGCGGCGGCCGCCATGAACATGCCCTCGGGGCTGCCGCACCCGGGGCTGGTGGCGGCTGCGGCGCACCACGGGGCGGCTGCGGCGGCGGCGGCGGCGGCTGCGGGCCAGGTGGCCGCGGCGTCGGCGGCGGCCGCGGTGGTCGGAGCGGCGGGGCTGGCCTCCATCTGCGACTCGGACACAGACCCCCGGGAGCTGGAGGCCTTCGCCGAGCGCTTCAAGCAGCGGCGGATCAAGCTCGGGGTGACGCAGGCCGACGTGGGCTCGGCCCTGGCCAACCTCAAGATCCCCGGGGTGGGCTCACTGAGCCAGAGCACCATCTGTCGCTTCGAGTCGCTCACGCTGTCGCACAACAACATGATCGCGCTGAAGCCCATCCTGCAGGCGTGGCTGGAGGAGGCCGAGGGCGCGCAGCGCGAGAAAATGAACAAGCCCGAGCTCTTCAACGGAGGCGAGAAGAAGCGCAAGCGGACTTCCATCGCCGCCCCGGAGAAGCGCTCCCTCGAGGCCTACTTCGCCGTGCAGCCCCGGCCCTCCTCCGAGAAGATCGCCGCCATCGCCGAGAAACTGGACCTCAAAAAGAATGTGGTGCGGGTTTGGTTTTGCAACCAGAGACAGAAGCAGAAAAGGATGAAATTCTCCGCCACCTACTGAATTTGGGGCTGGAGGGAAAGGGGGGCACCTGGGGAGGGGGGCGTGGGGAGGGGGGCCGAGACTCGGGCGTGTTTTGTGTTGGGGGGCTTCCCCCTTTCCTTCTTTCCCCATGGTTTGATTTTCGTTATCCTCTCTCTTTTTTGAAATTTTTACTTTTCCCTCCCCATCCCCCTCCTCTTTCCCCACTCTCTTCCTCTGCGTTCCTCTCCACCCAATTTCCTGGTCCGCTCCTTCCTTCCCCCCTCCTCTTTTCCTCCTCCCCCCCCTCCCCTTCCCTCGCCCTCCGCCCGGAGGAAAGAGAATGCTGGGTGTGGAGAGGAGGTGGGGAAGTAGTGGTGGGGGAGGGAGGGAGGGAGGAGAGGCTTTATTGGGTGGGAAGCAGGGGTGGAAAGAGACAGAACAGAGGAAAGACGAGTTGTGAGGAACTGGGCTGGGGGCTTCGGGGGGGAGGCTAGGTTGGGAGGACTGTATGGGAAGGGAGGGGAAATTGACTTGTTCTTGACCAGAGACACTTATAAAAATATCCTGGGGACCAAGGAACAATGTACAAAAAACAACCAACCACCAAAAAACAAACAAACAAAAAAAAAAACACAAAAAACAAAAAAAATCTATAGAAATAAAGAAATACTATAAGCAAAAGCAAACGCTTTATAAATCTAACTCCGGGGATCCGTCCTCTGCGGCTTGATTTCCCCCCCCCCCCACCCCAAAGGAAGAGAGTTAATAACACCACCACCACAACCACTACCATCGCCCAAATCATAAACACACACACATATGCACACAAATTAACTAAGTCACAAATTTAAAGAAAAACAATCGGAAGGTGAAACTTGGTGTCTGTGCTAATACTAATTATCTGGGGCTTTGATTTTATTTTCCTAAGTTTCACCTCCACTCCACCCATTTTGGTTTTGATTTAATGAAATCATCCCTTTTCATGAGGCTTCGTGACGGTGGTTCTCTGTACCTTGGGGATTTGGGTGGGTCGAGGGCCGTTTGGAGGCTATTGCATGGTTATATGGGGTGACAGTTTTCAGGTGGCCCAGCCTAACCTTGTCAGGTTCTGACTTGGCAAGGGTTGGCCTTGGCAGGGGTTGGCTAGAGCTGTTCTGGTGAGATGTTACTCCTGGCATCATCTCGTGGAGACTAAGAGGCAGAGCACTGAGTCTCAAACATAGATTTTACTCTGGGGGAAAAAAGTAAAAAAAAAAAAAAAAAGAAAAAGAAAAAAGAAATCCTTCTGCCCTTACATTTGATTCAGATCTAGGAAACAAACCATTTTAATAGTTTTCTCTAAGCGAAAGTTACCTCATCTTTGCCCCCCTTTTTCTTTTGTGGGTGCGGTTTGTTTTAAAATATATCTATATATTTATATATTTTTTCTAGCTGTTCAAATAAACAGATTGCAACTGTTAGCGGTAGAGGATGACAGAGATGCTCTGCCCACTTTGAGGCCGAGGGACAAGATGCACTCCGATCCTGTAGGTCCCCTTTCCAATTTGCTCGAGAGGTTGAAGAGGATATGACAATATTAAAGTTCCAGGTCCCCTTTCCAATTTGCTCGAGAGGTTGAAGAGGATATGACAATATTAAAGTTCCAGGACCTAGTTATTATGAAACCAACGAAATCAACAATTGAGAGAGGCAATATTTGATGTGGCTGGTTTGTTTCTGAGGGATTTGCATGTTGCTGGGGAGGGGAGGGAAACAGATAATTGGATTTCCTTTGGAAAAAAAAAATCGTTTATTGTCGGTAATAAACGTTGGGTAGTGGAAACTTTTTTTATTTGCACTATCAGTCTCCCGAATGAAAAGAAAAATATGTATAGCATTTCATAGTAATAATGAAGGTACATGGTGAAACTCGGATGGAAAAATTAAGACAGAGAGAGTTAAAGGTGGTTTGTTAAATGCCAGCTTTGTAAAGGCACAAGATACTCTTTGAATCTCCTTGATATGTTGGTGTATAGCCATCCTTTACTAAGGATAAGGAATTTCTAAAAACAGAACAAATAAGGGGGAGGGGATGAGAGAGAACCTGCCATTTAATAAGACTGAAATCATGCATGACCTGAAAGGCACAGAAACAGCCGTGATTAGGTCTTACTCTGATTACTTATTATTTATTTATTTATTTTGTGTATCATTGTTTGCAGCGCAAACATTCTATGCATTTGAAACTAAGCACTAAATAGACTAGCTTCTGGTAGACCTTTTCGTGGGTGGTGTGATTTCACAGTTTTACTGCCTGTTTTCACCGAAAACACAACATTCTTGTCACATTCTTGTACTTAGAAAAGAAAAAGGAAGATTATTGTAAATATTTTCTTTAATGCACAAAAAAGAGAATACAAATTGCAACCACGTGTAGCTCCTGAAATGTCTCACTGATTTATCTACCTGTCCATGTATGTTTGCTGAGCTTTCTCCTTGGTTGTGTCTTTCTTATATTCCTTTTAATTTCTATCAGAAATATTTCTGTAAGCCAAAATACAACAGGGAGATGTGTCCCAGCACACTTACAAATAAAACACAATTGAAAACAGAACAGTTTTATTATTATTGGCTGCATTTTTGTTTCTGATGCAGGGCTGATAAAGTCCAGGTAGAGCCGTTCAACAAATGAGACTTAATTCAACCAAAAAGAGGAAGAAAAAAAATGAAAGGGGGGAAGGAAAAGAAGGGGGGGGGGGGTGAAAAGATGTATTTTTCTGCCGAATCAGAATTCATTACTTTGAGATAGCTCTTATGTGAAAAGCGGTGCTCTGAATAAAATGAACTATATATTAGCTTCCTGTGTTTCTTGAAGTTTATTTTACCTGCAGAAAATCTTAATTCAATCCACCAATCAAACCGCATCACTCTCTTTAGTGTTCTGGAAGGCAATATGCACCTGTGAAGTCAGCGTTATGCTTTGGTGGTTTGAGGTTTTATATGTGTTATTTTGGTCTAATTGCACTTCTAATAATGATGTAACTAAATGCTTTATTTTTATTTGGGGGCTAACAAATAAAAAACCATTAACTGGTCTGTCCTGATACGTTGTAAGACACAATTGTTCATTTGGAACGTACAGGATGCCACCTACTGCTTCAAATGATCCAAGACCCTCTGTCTATTTTCTGATGACCTGTGACTAGATCAGACGCCAAATGTACAAAAGTTTCTTAATAGCTGGGATTATTTCTTCTGGAGACATCCTATTTTAGCCAAATCTTTTTAATTTCACCGGTAAATCTGTGAACCAAGACACTTGATGTTCGGAAAAGAATAATACATCAAAAAAAAAAAAAGCTGTGATTTTAAACAATTGTTAATGTTTAAAAAAAAAAGCACTAAAGGTATTTTTAAAATAGATCTCTTCCATCAGAAATTGACTTGTTTCTGTTGTTATTGACTTGAAATGTCATCAGAGTTTTTAATAAATGCATTTGTAAAAATATTATTTTATAGAAAAAAAAGTATGATGGGATTTCATTTTTGGAGAGCCAGGAATGAACAAATAAAAAAGAATTACAAAGGCTGTTTTTTTTTTAATCTGCCCAAAACTGAAATGTTGCAGGCAAACACATTTGTATTATACAATAATGAACAATGTATGTATCGAAAACTTAAGAATCTGTTTTGTATTAAGTAAATCCTTACCAATTACGAAGAAAATACTATGTTAATAAAACAAAATGAAAATATATGATTTGCAGAGTTTCCTATTTTATGTAGTAGGAAACTATGCAAAACATGAATGCTTTGCTTTCTATTAAATGGATGAGTATTTAATGGAAGACTTAAGTTCTTTATTAACATCTCTAATAGGCAATCCTTTGGGGATATGTGTGTTTGTATATACATAAAAATATATGTTACAGGAAAGTGTACAGTGATTTGTCACACAATCGTAGCTTTGCTTTCCCATGTTTGCAGTTCTAAAAGAGGTTGAAGAGAGGAAGTTTATTCAACTTGAAATCATGGTCCAGTCACTGGGCTAAATTGTAAATAGATGGCTCCAAGTCTTTGTAAGAGTGGCCCTGAGGAAGCCACAATGTCAGGAGAAGAATAGACAAGTGGATTAAAATGGACACCTGATCCTCTCAGGAAATCCAGGATTTGGTGAAGAAAGGGAAAAGGAAAAGAACAGGCACCACCTTTTACATCGACTTAATTTCCATTTCCTCCCCTTGTTCTTGTTCTCCTTCCTATATTTTGGTTTTAGGGCTTCTGTCCTTTTTCCCTGCTGGGGTCTAAACTGAAGTCACTTTTGACCCAAACTGACTTGTGGAACGTCTGTTTAACACTTGTTCTTCGAATGTTTCCAACTTAGATTATAACGTCACAAAATTAATGCTAAACACCCTCTGCTATGCTAGTATTCATTTCCTCCTCTCCCCTTATGTGATATTAAGACTAATTCGGTCTTTTTTTTTCCCAATAAGTTAAACTTCCTGGGAGAAAAGAGTATTTAAGTAGCAGAGGTTTATGCCGTGGTGGGCTAGTCTTCTCTTCCTCTCAAATCCCATCCCTTCTTTTTTCTTTCTTCTCCTTGCAAAATAGATTTGTTGAAAGGTATTTTTTTTTTTTCTTTCGTGGGGCTGATCTCCAAGCTAACTCGTCTCGTTAGTCCTGTGCTTAGGTGGGTTTTCTCTCCCCAGCTCATTTCAATATCTCCAGTATAGTTGGCTGGGAAAAGCGTTCTTTATTTAATACGATTATACTATTCAGATTGTTATCGCCGTAGTATCATCATCACGAGGAAAGCCTGCTGTATTTGCTTGCTGTTTCGAAGGAGACGACAAGCTTAATTGATTTTTTAAAAATAGCACCCGAATTCCGATTCTCTTGGGACTCTCTTCCCACCTGCGAGATAAGCCTATTCTCAATAATTATGTTATTTAATATTTGATAAAATATTCGTTCTTGCTGCTGTCTAGGCCCGCTTCACACACTCAGTATTTATAAATGGGACTCGCTCCAAAAGAGAGCTCCACTCCTGGAGAGCCCGTATCCAACCACGTGCCCTACAAACGGATCGCTGCAAATACAATTACAGCGCGGCCTTTAATAATTCATGGCCTGAGATCCTGAAAATTAATAAAACGAACTATAACAAGAGACTAATTAAAAACTTTCGTAATTGTTGTCAAGTCAGCTTGATGGGAGGTGGACAGCAAACCTACCTCCCTTCCCTCGCCAAAAAATTGTGATGGGGAAGGGAGGACAAGGCCCCGGGAGTTACGAGGTTGGGGCTGGAGAGAGAGTGTTTCCTTTGAAAACCTCTAAAATGTATCCTTTGAAAGGGTGCAGAGAAAGCACCTCTAATTCCCAGAGTTATTTTTTGAGGTGGTGTCTACGTGAGCCATTGTGGAAGGACAATCCTTTCCCCTGCTCTGACCCCCACCTCCCACAACTAATAGGAATGTGACAGTCAAGTTCTCAAGTTAAAAGTTGCTTAATAATAAAAAAAGCTCTCTGATTATCACACTGGGGTTGGGGAAGTAGTTGGGCCTTTTTTGGGGGGTGGGTGGGGTTGTTTGTTTCGCTTCTGCCCTTGTAAAACGCACAGCTGACAGGGTCATCCAATTTCCACCCAGGAGCACACACTCCAAAACGAAATACCTTTCTGGTTCAGCTCCAGAAATCTCCCTTAAGGGTCATATGCGCCAGAGAAAGGACTTCTCTCCTTGCTGTCCATTCTTGGTCACTGGCTTGGACACGTAGGTCTCTCCCACTTCTCTAAGGTAGCGCCGAGAAGTCTGAGCTTCATTTTCTTCCTCTCAGTTCTTTGTGAGTAGGTCCTGTAGGGGAGGGGGCGAGGGCAACGTCTTACTGCATGCCGCCTTTTCTTGGAGGTTTTTTTTCTGGGAGCCTACAGACCTAAGACCAAGCCTAACGTTTTTAGGCTCCGTGACGGCAGCGGCTGGACTTAAATTAGCTCAAGCGGGCTGTGGCTTCAGCTTGGCTTTGGAGAAGCAGGCGTAAGGCACAAGGCGCGGGGCTCTAGACAAGATGCTCTGGCTAAGCCCGCCGGGTCTCGGACACCTCTCTGTCTCAGTAGCTGTTCGAGAGCGTTTGCTAAGGCGCTGACATAGCAGAGAACCTGTGGAGAACCAGAATGAGTTAATCTCCACCAATGACCCGGTTTCCCGGGTCCGTACATAGGGTGGCTGATTTGACAGAAATGAAACATCAGTGCCCTGGACTTAGAAGGGGAATGATCGATCCAGTTCAGGGGAGATAGTGCAAAGGTTGTCGGTGGAGCGTGCCAGGCTGCTGCCATCTACGGCACATGCGCGGCGTGCACCTTCCGTCTTCTTGTCAAGGTAGTCCCCCGAACACCCCCCGAACACTACTAGCTTTTTTAGGTGTAAGGTGTTTGAAAAGAGGCTCCTCTCGCTTCCTCTGCCCCTCTCCGAGTCCTTCTATTAACATTAGAGTTCATCCCCCGAGAAAAATGAATTGGACATTTTCTTATTGAGGATAAATATGATCATTCCCCCCTTCCGGGTTAGCAAGTTAACAGAAGACCCCCAACCTCCTCCCGCCCGCCCCTGACGCCGCCGCCAAACTTCCACAGCCATAGTACGTTTAAAGACAAGAAAGACCCAGATGCTAGAAATCAAAATCTCGTGGGTTGTTTTAGTTATTGTTGCTTTTGCTGTGGTGGCTGTTGTTGATGTGCGTTTATGTGTGTACGCGCCCGCGTGCCTGCGCGCGTGCGTGAGTGCGTATGCTTAAGGTCGAAACAGCGGGGCCAAGTTTGGAAAGTTTCATCTTGTCCCTGAATAAAGTGGTTAGATTGAGGGCAGAGGGTTGTTCAAGGAAGTGTAAAACGGAAGCCCTGGCACAGACATGACACCAACGGAGTCATTGCGCAAGGGCCTGCTTTTATCACAGAACTGAGATAAAAATCTCGTATCTTAGAAAGTGATCTAAGAGAAATAGGCAAATCTAAGATCGGGAAACCCATCCATTGGCTCCTGATAAGGCAAAGAGACTTCCGGAACCAACCTGCAGTAACCTGAATGTCCGTGATGGGATGGGGTGGAGAATGGGTCTTGGATTCAGAAGAAAATCCTTTTTTTCCTATGTCCTTATTTTTAGGTTTAGGTTTTGTTTCCTTTAGAACGCGGCACTTTGACCCAACGTTTAATCCTTCATGGGGGGAAGGGGAAGGGGAAGGGGAAGGGTGGTGGGGGGGGGGGGAGAGAGAGAGAGAGAGAGAGAGAGAGGAGAGAGAGAGAGAGAGAGAGAGAGAGAGAGAGATTCGTTAAGGTCATTTTGTAAACCAGTTTACAAACAAAAGTTTGTTTGGTAACTCTAATTATCACACTAAATCTCCGCCTGGCTTCAGTTCAGCATAATGTATACAAACTTTTGTACACATGGATCAGAATAAAACAAAGTGTTGACAATATCCAGCCGTGGAAATTCACTTACACCAGACTTTTTTTTTTTTCACTGAAGTGTTGACAATAAACATTTAATGAAGGCAGAGACTTGAATGTCTCCAGACAGTGTCAGAATACTTTAAACAGACCATTAGCATGGCTTCTTGTACTTCAAACACAGCACACTATACCATAACATTATAAAAAATACAAAGTATGAAACAAATAATCTGTTTATACAGAGATATCTTAAGTGGTTTGCACTAGTTCTGACATCTCCTGTACTTAGTAAGAGAAACTTACTCATTTCAGATTACTCGCGCTTAAAAATGTTAAATACAGTTAATGCAATATTAATCGCCCTTTGGTGATATAAAATGCAATATTTTCAGGCAGCTATCGAGCTTTTCTAGAGGAAGAGCTGATGAAAAGAGTCACAGCTGAATAGTGGAGAGAAAAAAGCTCTGTATTTATTGCTTTTGTTTGGCTTTTGGCTACAGAGACAGGAACATTCTAATGGGGTAAGGACATTTATTTTATCTGCAATCTATTGCTGCTAGAGCAGGAGTGGCAGATGGGGTTTGGTGTTATATTCACAGAGTAATTTAGAGCAAATCCTAATAACTAATAATGATTTATGTTAATTCTGATCACTTATGTGACTTTATTAAAGCAGTGTGATAAAACAAGGAACAGGGAGCGAGACAGGAAGCTCCGAGGCTGAGGTGTAAATCCAATTGTCCTACACTTAGAGAAATCTTGAATGGGCGTTATGAGTTATAAGGGAAAACGCAGGCATTTTTTCCCCTTAAAAACAGGTAGGAATAACTCGAAATAGAAAAGCGGAGGGTCGTTGTGTCCCCCCCTTTGCTCCAACCTTGGGGTCTCCTTGAAAATGGATTTAAATACGACGGACTGTGAAACCTTAAAAGATGAGTAACTTTCATCTGTATTTAAGAGAAATCACATTTTCATTATTTCAGTTGCTTGTATCCAACCAAGCAGTATTTGCAGCGAGCTGCATATTGTGTGTGTGTGTGTGTGTGTGTGTGTGTGTGCGTGTGTACGCGTCTGCCTGTATTTTCTCCCTCATAAAGTGTAATAATAGCTAGAGGTTTCATATGAACTCTAAGTTTTCTCTGAAAAACAGGATCATTCCCCCAAACTTTCATAACATTATATTCAAAAGTTTTCTTACTGGGTACTTACATGTGTTTTTTTCTTCTTCACCTGCAACTTCTGCCTGCAGACAATTCCTCTCTCAAGTTTTTTGTTTGCTTATTTAGAATTATTATTATTTTCCTGCCTAAAGGTCTGTAGGCACTGCATATAAATGAGTAGCCTAAAATGCCTTACTCCTTTTCCGTCTCATTTTAAAGGTAGCAATGCCTCAAACTATACCAGGATTGCTAGTATTTCTGAAAAAAGGACGGATTTAGAGCAGAGTAGTTTTCTACTGCTGGGCTAGGTTTGGCTTGTCTAGGCTAGGCTAGAACCGGATAGTGCGACTCCATAGTACATTGAAAGAGAGGGTGAGCTTTGCTTCTGGCCATTTATTTTTCCGTTACCTTGATGCGTTTTATTGCCTCAGGGCTTTGCAGTTCGAAAGTAAGGCAACATCAAAGCTCCTTATTAATACTGTTTTTCGTGAAATCAGAGGAATCTACCTTAAAGGTTTAATCAGGCAGAACATCGTTTATTTGTTAAGCAAACAGTCAGAATAAAGTTCAAAAGATGCAGAGCAGTTTATGCGCAGCAGACTAAAGGGAGAGGAAAGTGGAACCTCGATTTTAAGCTTCAATCAAAACGCTGAAATGGATTAAATAAGCCTTGAGTGGGGTGCAAGCTTTGATTTTTAACTCATCACTCTAATCTCCAAAGAACAGATAGAAATGACATACACACGGGATGTTTTCTCCGCCTTTCAGAATTGCTGTCTATAAGTTTCAATTTTTTCCTCCAGGACTTTCAAAACTTTAGTCTTCAAAACTATTTACAGTAGTGTTAACTCTTCTACAAAAGCTATGTATGTATATGACGTATTTGGCGTCTAAACACAGTGTTTTTTTGGGGGGGGGGAGTTGTTATTTCTTTATCTTATGAGTTCCATTGTAAAAATATGTTTTAAAGTTTAAAAAACCACGACTCTTCAGGATCAAAGTCGGGTTTTTTTAAAAAAATGTTTTGCAATGTCATTATCTGCATTTGTCCCTACTGATTGGTACTTCACAGAGGTCTAACTCCCTCTGTTGCTTTTCTTGGTTCTAAAGGACTTTAGGCAAGACAAAGCGATGAAATTCAGGTTCACAATTCACTCCTGGTATTTAGTAGCCATTGGTATGGGAGCTTGTATTTCTGCATGTACATGCATATACGTATACAAACATATGTAAGTACATTTTTGATGAGTGTAACTGAGCCCTTTTAAAAAACTTTATTTGGGTTCTGTTCCTGTGTTTCTCAGCACTAGGAGCAACTCCCTTAAAATTGAAGAGTGATGCATTATTGAAAGACTATATCAAACAGCTCTGGGGTGCAGCCTTTTCTATGTTGGGCTCTAGATGAAGTCTGACTGTCTGACTGCACATAAGCCTCTAATATGTTAATGGCCGTAGGGGATGCCTAAGGTACCATCTCAAGCTGCTTCGCACACCATATGTCAGGCCGTTAGCCACATGGATCTATTAATCAAAAAGGGGGAGAGAGGGAGGGAGGGACGGAGAAGGAGAGAGAGGGAGAAAGGAGAGAGAGAGAGAGAGAGAGAGAGAGAGAGAGAGAGAGAGAGAGAGAGAGAGAGAGAGAGAGAGAGAGCTTTTAATACCTCACCCTTCGCATTTCTTTCTTTCATTAAAAATGCGAAGATATAAAAACCATAGATTTTTAAAACCCTAGACAAATCATTCTGTCAAGTTAAATACTCTTTTATACATTTCCACATAATGAAGATCCAATTTTATCTCTAGTTCTTTTGAAGAAAAGAGAGGAATTTTACCTTCAAGGATCTGTTTTAGTGTTTCTTTATTGTTAAACTTTTATATGAAAGACTATCTTTGTACCAAAAGCAAGTGTGTGTGGTGTGCATGTGTGTTTATAGGTGTATGTGTTTGGGGTGGGTGGGTGAGAATTTGGAAGAACCAATTTTCAAGGGAAAAATGGGAAAAGGTAAATTGCAAGAATTATGGTGTGTAAAGGAAAGAGAATTTTCAAGATCTTGCAAGAAATACCCTAGCCTCAGACTCTTCCTTTAATGTGTGTGTGTGTGTGTGTGTGTGTGTGTGTGTGTGTGTGTGTGTGTGGTGTGTGACACTATGGTTTTCATCACTTTTAGGTCCTCAGATAGTAATTTTATATATTTCTCCTTTAAATTGACTCTGTGATGAAGGAAACATAGAAGCCAAAGGATAACAAAATATATTGAATTTGCTTGGGATAGCATATATACCACTTGCTCTGTAAAGGAAATACTTTATTCTGAAAGGGAGAGAACATCTCTGGCCCCTGAATGATTAACATAGTTTTCAAAGGGACAACTCTATCTATTGAGTTTCAGGAGCATGAATAGTTAGAAAGCTTGAACAACCTCAAGTTATTTGGAGTTAATTATACATTCAACATGGAAGCAGGGGCAAAATACTTTCTTGAAATACTTTCTTAAAACTATAGGCATACAAATTCAGAGGCCCCAAATGTATTCATGTATATAGAGGATCTCAGAAAATATATAAAAATTGAACCACACATGGACATATAGTCACAAACTAGAAAAATAAATCTAATACATAGGAATAGAGAAAATTAAACATTACAAGTAAATTGAGAGTGAAAGGAAAATAATGATTTCCTTTTTGTCTTTTAATATTTAAAATTTAAATTTGAGAGATGATTTATAAAGGAGAATTTGGAGCATAGACTTGAAAGTGTCTCAAAAGGTTAAGTTATAAAAAAATACACAGCAATAGTTAATTTACATAATATAGAATAAATAAAAGTTTAATAAAAATGTATAAAAAGTTCTTGTCATTTAATACTTAAAGTGCCTATAGTTTGTGAAGCTGTATGATACATTCACACCATATTTGTCTATTTCACCCTTTTCTTCCCACAACCCAGACACATGCTTCTTACTGTGGACGTATATACATATACGTAATGGTCAAGGAAAGAAATGAGTAAAATCTCCTATTCAAGTACCTTAGAGATATATGAGAAAAGGAAAACAGAAGAAAAGATTGTGTGAAGAGATCCAAGACTAAAACAACAGAGTGGGACATAGAATATGAGAGAGCCTCTTACATTAGACATGTGCATTTCATGTAATCTTTGAACTGTAAGTTGACTTCTAATCAATTATCTATTTTGTATAGGTATCCATATTTCTCTTAAATGATGAAGTGACTTATTCGTTCAGAGCACAAAGTTAAGAAGAGTAGATATCTTTTTTTTTAATTAAAAAGAAAGTTTAAAGTCCTGAGTTTGTCTGGAAAAGACTGATACCTTATAGAACTTATATGTCTGTGTATATGTGTCTGTAAGTATAATTTTATTAAATCCAGTCAAGGGGTAAATACCAGGGGTCCTAAAGCAATATATTACATCAGGGAGGAGATAAATATGTGTGTTACAACATGATAATCTTGGATTTCTAGGCATAAAAAAGCACTGATTGCCTTTAAATTTTCGTACACTCTACGAACCATCATTTCTTTCCTTTTAGTTAAAAGATAGCTCATATATCTGTCGCTTTAGGTTTCCAAAGACTCGTAACTTAATTCCTTCAGGCTATTCATCAGCGCTGTAATTAAACTAGCAAATGGATGTAAATAAAGTGAAATTGGTTTCATGACAGATGAGGCGAAGAGGCCTCTGACATGAAGCAAGGCAGGACAATAATGATTTCTGCAGCATCAGGCTATAGAAGGAACCCCATCTGGATTTATTAGGTGCTGCGAGTGATTTGCTGGAAGCGGGCAAGGCAGGAGGACTCACTTTAATTTGACAGAAATTTTGCATCCTAAAGAGTCTGCGGAAATGTAAATCCTAGAGGGAAGTTGAGCCAAACTGTAAACATATGTATTGTTCCAATGAAAGTACTTGCTATTCATTGTAAAACAATCAAAACTCCTGAAATTAAAAATACTAACTAGAAGGGCATTAATTATACAACTCCCCCCAATATTAGGCAGCAATGAAATGATTAACATATTATTGTGTCTACAGTACTGTTTAGGTTGCTCATTTATAGGCTTCATGTTCATCTACTGGAGCAGCCATCTATGAATTACAATGATTTAAAAAAAATTGCAAAATGAAAACAAAGGTTCCTTCCTATTTTGTATATGTGTCTCCCTGTGTGTGATGATAGAGAGGGTGGGGGAGAAAATCCTGTGGGGTGCAATGGGGTGAGGGGGGCACGGTTAAATTACTTTGATATTTGTTTTATCTTTACTAGTTATTCCTGAAGACAAATGCAAACTGGGTTGTACACCTGATAGCAGTTGTTTGCCTCTAGCATTTTGGACTTAGCTGTCCAGAAAGCAAGTTTTTATCTGCAAAAGGAAAGGCTTTTGAAGTTCTCTTTCAGACAAATGCCTTCAAAAATCAAATGAGGATTACTAGGGACAAGAAGAAATGGGTCTAATGAATGAGGGGGTCCACATATGGCACTGAGTCTCTGTCTGAGGTGGGGTGGGGGTAGAGGAAGGAGAAAAGGAGACAAAACTGGTTTCAACAAGACTCAAGTCAAATTTGACTCACCACTTCCACAACAAGAGGGATGTAATATAAAGAATAAATACAAGGAGAGTTTTCTCAGCGGGGGAAGATTAGTCTCTTTCTCCCTGAAAAGATGAGAAACGAACTGCTTTTTGTTTAAATGTACTTTCAATTATTTAAGCTCCTCTTCGTGATTAGCAAGTGAAAGTAACGTTACAAAGTGCGGAGAGGGGAGAAAAAAATCTTGGTTAAGGCCAGTAGGTTTTCAGTACCCAGGCCAGCTCCCCGTGGCTCTACATCCTCAAACCAGGGTATTCAATCCGGTTAGATCTATATAAAGGTGAGGATGGAAAAGCTCGCGGGAGGAAGATGAAGTTGATCAATGCATCAGTGAAATTTCACAGTCACAGAGGCAAAGACACTTATTATTTCATCATGGGTTCGCATCTTCACGTTTGGGGCTGGAAGTGGGAAGAGCACTAAATATCTCAGCCCTTCAAAGCTTTTAGACTATGACAAAAAGATGCTTTAAATGAAAATTGTGGAAGACAAAATAATACAGAAATGTATCTGAGACACTGTCTTTTGCAATTATATGGCTTAAAAAATGCCATCATCCACCCGTGGCCTGCCTCCCTGTGGGTAACTTTTAGAATACTAAGGGATCTGTATTTATAATGGAACTCAGTTGTTCTCTCAGAGCCTGCTTTTTAAATATAAAAAATAGCCTAATTATTTTAAAGTTATTTTAAAATCAGAAGACATAGTCCAGCCTTTTAATTAGAATACTGTATGAATTAGAGGTAGCATATGGAGGAGAATGTCAAGAAGAGGGTGCCAGGGGCAGATCCTCGGAAATCTGTATTCATTTCTGTCTCTTATTTGTTCAGTAATCTCTACCATCATAACTAAATCTTGAAGCACTGATGTAGTTCGAGTTGTTGTTGACTCAACGTCAAAATTCAATCACTGGGGGTTTTGCATCAGCCGGGCTACTTATTTGTCTAATAAATCCGTCATTTTGTAAGAAAAATATTTGAGCAGCCGTACTTGACCTCTTGGTATCCACAAGTCACATTTATTTCTACCAGTTTACAAATGCAAAATCGAGATGATCATCTAATGCTTGGAGGAACTGTGTTGATTTCTGATTGGATTTTAGATGGAAATGTCTATTTTAAATACCTTGTGATTAAATTGTACATATAATAGAATTCATGCATTTAAAACTGATTCCTGCTTTGAAACTTAAAAGCCTGGATTGCTTCTCACACATACCAATGCCAAATTAAAACAAACAAACAAAAACCTAGGTTATCTCCTATTGTAAGACTTTATTAAAGCCAGGGCTCTGCTGCAAAAGTTATTCTTTCCTAGAAATAGTTCTTTCACTCACTGATGTTAGATAAAGAAGCACCTAAAAGTTTCAGGCTTTGTAAGTACAGCATCCACTGGAGAATTCATTGTTGATACTTTGAATCTCATTGCTACAATGTCAGACATATTGCCAAGGTGTGTCTAAAGAATTAGTTAAGGAAAATGATGCCCCAAATCAGAAAGCTGACAATCTAAAACCTCATCAGGCTACCTATTTGATTGGATCACTTTTACTTCTCAATTTACTCCACAGACAAGAATGAAAACATTCTATCCTCCCCCTTTGTCCCCAACCATAAGTCAAAAAGACCCTTGTAAAAATTCAGAATCTTTCTGAACACTTTGGAAAGAGCAGATCATTCATTAGAGACTGATTCTATGCTGTGCTGGAAGAAATAAAACATGATAGTTCTCTATTTTTTGTATTCACAGTATGCACAATCATTTTTGAGTTTATAATACCACATTAAAGCTCTACTGAGGTATGTTTTCTTTCAGAAAAGAGAAGTGAAAGATCAACACCAAACTAATGGAAAAAATGATTTTTGCCAATTTGGAATGATGGCTAGGCATATCAGGGCCTCTTAAATCAAGGAAAAGTTGAGATGCTGAAATGCAACTTCCACTGCCTAGTGATTCAATCCTTTGGGGGGAATCTTGGACTTATTATCCTTTGGAGAAAATGGGATGGAAATGGGGGTCAGGGATTGGTGGAATGTGATCTCAGAGAAAAGACTGGTAAAATTGCTGGAGTTGAGGATTTTCTGTGGAAGTTAACCATATACAGTGATATAAGTTGTTGGTGGTGACTGGGCAGTAAGCAGCTCTCCTAAGATCATAGAACCACTTCAGACTCCTTTATTTTTAAGATAAGGAAGCTCCTACCAGGAAATGTTAAATGCATTGTCCCAGATCATATAGGTAGTAAGCAGGAGAGCTGAGATTGGAACCCAACTAATCTAACTACACTCCAAGGTTTTTTGTGTTACACTATAGTCAGTAGCTGGACAAGGGTATAAAATGTATGTACATTTTCTTTAGTTTCCTTTTAACTTAATCCATCTGTGACATGAATTTAGTGGTTTGACATTCGAAACCTAGGGAAACTGGACCAGGCTTAGCTGTCATTTACTTTAACCTAGCTTAGAGCAATTTCACTTCAACATACTCCTCCTTAGCTTACTCTTCTCAAATCATCTCTCATCCTTAGTATTTTACCCTTCTCCTTGGGGTGATTTTTCTGTCCTTGCCCCTAGTCCTGTCTTAGAGTTCTCTCTCATTGTCAGAACCTTGGGTTTCTGGATGATGAAGGTTGAGTTGCCCAAAGTTCAGGGAGCTGAGCGTTAGCATAGAGGAGACTAAGTAATGTAGTAGTAAGAACTCCACAGCAGTGATATCTCCTTAAGGCTGAGAGGGCAGAAATACAAAAACTCTAGTGTGGAACATGGAGATACTCTTCTTCAGGTGTTCTGAAGAGTGGATGAAAGGGAATTTGGGGGATATAGGAGTGAAGAAAGTATTACTTAGGAACCCCTTGGTCTTTGCTGTCCAGCAAGGACCTGGGCTGAGGTATCCCAAAAAAGTTGCACTCCTTAGTGGAATTGGGTTTAAGGGTCTCTGAAAGACTATGACTGATCTGCCCCTGTTCCCCACAGTGAGTAACTAATGTTCCCCTGAACTTTTCAAGAGCTACTGCTTACATGAATTTAAGGAGTTTGATTTCTAACATTTTGCTCAGAACATTATATGACTTCCTGAATAATTTTATTCCTTCACTTCCTTACATCTAAACTCCAAGTCCAAACCTCTTTAGTATTTAACCGTCAGGGCTCCATCTCACTAAGAATAATGGCTGGCATCTGGAGAAAGTTTGTGGTTTTATTCTTTCTCATACTACTAACTTCAGAGCTTTCTTCCAACTCTCTTCACCTATGTATGCTTAGCTTTCCTTTTCCAATCTTTAATCCTCTAAGTTGTTCTGCTGAGAATAATACTTCACTCTTGGGAACATAGGGGTGGGATATTTACAATGTATTTAATAAAGGATTACAAGGACATTCATGAAAAAATTTAAAGCCATACCCTTCTTCTTCCCACTTAGAGAGAATAGCACAGGATTGTGGAAACACATTTTTATAGCCTTTCTTCCTATTCAGCAAAAAGGACACAAGGGATCTCTCAAAGCACATATAGGCAAGGAGGTAGCATCTTATAATGGAAAACAGACTGAATCTGGAAGTCAGAGGACCTAAGTTAAAAAATCCCATATCTGATGTTTTCTACCTAAGTGAGGCACTTCATTGATTTGGATTTCAGTGTTCTCATCTGTAAAATGAGGCAGTCAGATTAGACAACTTCTGAGGTCTTTTTCAGCTCTAGTGCTATGATGAAATGACTTGTGGATAAGGAAAATAGGCCTACTGAAGTGATATTCCAAGCTCAGACGGGTGGTTTAGCAACAAGACAACTTTGAACCCCAATATCTTTACTCCATCTTTTAAATTATTCTTGTTTGGCATACATAAAGAGTACTTTGTTGGAAATTGAGTATAGGTACAAGAAAGTGAAAGAATAAAGTTATTCATTAAGCCTTGTCATCTGTCAAACTGACATGGTAAGTTACTGGCTATTGGTGGTATTTATCTCTCTTCTACCATCCCTACCAAGGTCTTGTGAAAAGATGGTGCTGGATGGTCCTGGATTTTCTCTTCTAATTCTCTACTTAATCTTGAAGCATGTAGGCTAACTCAGAAAACTGTATTTGATGGTTGGGTACAGTTGGAAATCAATTTGATTAAAGCAATTTTAAAAACTTTACAAAATGTTCTCCTCCCCCTTCTCTTGGTTTTTCAATTATTCTTTTAACTTGATCTAATTTAAGAGTTTCCTTTTGCATTCTGTGTCAAAGCATCAATCAACAAGTATTTATGGAGTACTTGTTTTGGCACACTTGGTTTGGCATGGTAGCCTTAGTTACAGATAGCAAAGGTTGAAAATAAGAAAAGAGATGAGTACTAGAAGACTTTTTTCCCTTTCCAGTGTCCAGGATGTTTTTATTTAGTTGCAATAATTCCAGAACAACATGGCATGTGATATCATTGCTCAGAAAGTCTAATCCATGTATATAAAAGTGCTAGGACAAGGGTGGTTCCTTTTGAAATTGGCTTTCAGCAGCCTTAAGTAGTTGCCAGTGTGAACTTTTTAATGAGAAGAACACCAGAGGAGAAAGGAGGAAATGTTCCAGCAGATTGAAAATATTAATGTTAGCTTGTGGAAATAGATGTAATAGGCTGCAGTTATTAACAACTTATAAAAGCTTAAATCAATATAAATTAATTTAATTATGATTTGTAATTGCATTATGCATGATCAATTTGAAACACTACATTAAAGATAATTAGAGCTGGGTGCCAGTCACTCATCACTACCCTAATAGCTTAATGAAAAGGAATGTCATCTACCACCTTTGGGTTGAACCTGTAAATTAGGATAAATGCTTATTTTCCAATAAAAAGTGTGGTAAAATAATTGTACTTTTAATAGACATTTTTATGACTCAATTGTAAATTTGTAATGGATTTTTCGTATTTTTTTATTATTATTTTTCCATGAACTTAGTTAAGTATTTATTAGGGTTGATTAAGCTGTTGGAATGTTTCAGCATCAGACCTCAAGGATTTGAATGAAGAGTAACTTTTATGTAAAAATATCATGCTGTCCTCGGGAAGCTTGTGCCAAGAGGTCACTGCAGATGGAGGTCCTAACTTAGCATAATGGGTTTAACATTTCCATGACATCATCAGGGAATCTGAAAGGAGTCTAAGGATAATCAGAGTGGTCATTCAGAAGAACAGTAAATATTTTATGAGGATATATAGAAGACAGGAAAGATGGTCAGAAAGGTGAATCTATGCTCCTTAGTGCTCTGTGAAGGAGGCTTTTCAGTTACTATCAGTGTTGAAAGAGCCACTGCATATTCTTATATTAATAAGACATAGCTAGACTCTACGAGCAGAACCAAAATTAGTTTTTCATTTATCCAGGCTAATTTTTATTTCCTGAACTCTACATTTTGGTGAACTTTATGTGTGCATCTTGGATTATGAATATAGGAAAAGAAGTCTATTCATTATCTCCCTCAACACTTTATAATGCAACTTGCTGATCACCTAGTTGCTTCTAGCTTTGAAATAAAAGTCCATTTACTGTTAAGTTGATAACAACTGAAATAAACTGATACATATTTTAAAAGATATTAGGCTGATGACTTGGACTAATGCAGTAAGCTACATCAATTTATTCATTCTATTTTCTCACCCTTTGGTAAACAATTGACTTAGTAGTTTCAGTATATTGCTTGATGGGGCATTAATCTTGGCACTTTTTCCAAATATTGCAATGAATTTTTATTTGGAAAATCACAGTCATTACCTCTTAGAATTCTCTTTTCTTAGTTTGTAGGGTCTTTGTATTTCTAAAAAATAAATAAGACATTAAACAATGGTAGACATTTTTATAATTTTGATATTTGAAAATTTATCCTTTTTCAGTGTTCCAATGTCTGCAAAAATCTAATGCCATTACTTCTCATCCCCAGTGTTGAGATTCTGAGGTTTGTTTATCCTTTTCACTAAGCTTAGCTAATGTATGTAGTATTAACAGCCTGACTTATATAGTTTGAGTATAATAACATTAAAGTTGTACAGGGTTTTTTTTTTAAATCAAAGAATAAGCACTTATGCCAGAACTTCCATTTGGAATAAGCCTTGCTTTCCCTTAAATTTAACTTTCTTCTCGTTATATTATGACATTGTAAATCAAAGTCTTAGTTTTCTTTTCTTCACTGTAAAGCAGATTTAAAGAAATAAATGCAGGAAAGAGTTAGAGATTTAAATTTTCACCAAAATTAATGAAGTTTAATTTTCTAGGCTCTCCAAATTATTATCTTGTTCCCTGACCTCTCTCTGGAGCTTCAGCAAAATGCTGAAAATAACCTGAATTCTATTCTTAGCTCAAACTAGACATGTAAAAATTAGAAGTGTTATCTTTCCCCCCAAATCAGCTACTTTCCCTGTTTTCTTTATTTTTATAAATGGTAACTCCATTCTCTTAATCATAAAAATTAAAAAATTTGTACATCACCCATGACTCCTTTTCCTCCTTTATACTCTCCCCAGCTGCACCCAGTTGCCAAGAACCATCTTTTTTATTTTTACCTCCCTGAAGACTCTCCCATTCATATCTTGTGTTCCCACTGACACTATCCTAGTTCAAATGTTCATCATCTTTCGTCTGAGAGTATTATAGTCACCTTTTTAATGGGTCTCCTCCCTCAGACTCTTCTTCTTCCAATATATTCTACACAGACTATTTTTCCTTCAGTGTATTTTTCCTAAAGCATCATTCCAACCATGTCACTATCCTATTCAAGCACCCTCAAGTGTTTCTCACTGACCTGTTGACTTAAAGCCAAACTGTAAAATCTGGAACTCAAGGCTTTTCACAATCTGATGCCAATCTCTTTTTCCAACAGCCTTATCTCTTGCTTCAAACACCGCCCCCCACATGCATACACGCGCTCACGTGTGTGTATATATGTACACACATATGTTTTCTCCTAGTTCCTATAATATATACTTGTCTTTTCACCCTTCTGCCAAACTAGGGAGGTTATTTCCTATTTACCAAGCATATACATTCATCTTTCCTACCTTCTGCCTTTTCATTTCACCTGGAATGCACCATATTCCATGAAGAAATGTGAACCATTCTATCCTTCAATGACTAACTAAAGTTCGATCTCTTTCTTGAAGCCTTTCCAACCAGAAATGATCCCCTTCTCTGAATTTCTCTAGTATGGTGCTTTGCATTATATACTTCTGCACATTTTATCTTTTTCTGCACTTTATTTATTCTTGTATCTTCTTGCAGTGCCTGACAACATGCCTTGCACATAGAAGATGCTGAATAATTTTTAGTTGAAAGAATGAATGAATGAAAAATTTACCCAATGCCCTTACTGAACCAATGTAAATACTACAGTCTTATTCTCCCATTTTATATTCTCTCCTACTCTGATGATTTTATATTCAGAAGGACAAATGGCAACATTGACCTTTTCAAGCCTGAGTTATTCTCCTCTTTATACTTATATCTTATAATTATATTGTGCCAATGAGAATTCGGTCCCCACTGAGTTTTTACGTTAAAACGATTTAAAGTAAGTTAATATTACAAATGATATAATTGCATTTTCTTCATTTATGGGAACATGATTTGAACAATTACAATCTGTCATTACATTCGATTATAGATTGATTTCATAACTCAAAACCTAATGAACTTTATACAGAAAGTCTAATTGTTGTCACTGCTGCTAAGGAAAGCCATCAAATACACCTTCTCCTTTGCTCCCTTTTACGAAAATCTCTGTTCTTGAAATTTGGTCTATTTGCCAGATTCTAATTCAAGACAATTTCTGCTTGATTTATGTCTTTTTTTCTCCCCTATGCAGCCACTGAATATTGCAATGTAAAGGTTTCCAACAAGTGGACTAGTCAAAAGTCAAATAAATCATTTCTTTATAAGACTCAGATTTGAAAGCTCCAGTTAGAAGGTTTTGCTTCTTGGCAAAGGGACTCAGCAAATTTTTCTGCCTGACACATTTTATAACTCTTCGGTGCAGGTATGCCACTAATTACAGATGACAGTACCCTTTCCTTGCTTCACCTACCCCATCCACCTTGGTGCCATAGTATGCAGTAGGACATTTCAAGAATACTTTTTGATGGCAACCAACTAATTGTTCTTGATTGAGCCTATCATCTACTTGGCGTATCATATGCTACGGTGTCATTTGACAAGACACTGGCACCTATTGGTTTTCAGTAAGTAAAAATAGGCTTGAGTAGCTGTCCTTTAAATGGCTCTCCCCAGTGCATCACTAACATAAGGTGAGGTTTACTGTATCTGTTGTCACATCATGAAACAAACATATCTCATTCTGGCCTAAAGAGTAGGGAGAGATTATAAACAGTTGAACTTCTTTTTATTCCAATTGCTGTATTTAGGATGCAGTTTCTGTTGTTCTGGGGGATTTTTTTCTTTAATATGGAAATGCAAAGTACTTTAGACCAAGTTATTTTCATGTTAAACAGTCTAATCAGAAAACAATAAAAGGAAAAGAACTGGTCTATAGCCCTTCCACAAAATGTCATGAACAGGAGCCACAGCTACCAAATATTTTGTTTAATCTAAATCAAGGTTTTCTTCATTATTTAAACTATGCTGCTCATTGTAGAGGCCAAACAAAGGGAATGTAGAAAAAAAAGAAAGAAAAAGAAAAAATCCCTCAAAGCTACATCTCTACAGTAAAATGTAGAAACATTAAAAAAAATTGGATTAGGAAATAGATGAATATAATGACCTTCCTTACTCTCAATCATATGCTGCCAGCTAAGTGTTTGAGTCTGAAAAATTGCACTAATGAAGCTATTTGAAGGCTTTTGTGGACAACTGCTTCCTCTTTGAAGATTAAATGAATGATGTTGATGTGATTAATCTTAGTACAGGGAGTGATGCAGCAGCCAGAAAATACCTTGGTGATTTTCATAATTAAACTGAATCAACATTTCAAAGAAATGCCAGTGTTATCACTTGTATATTAGAATTATATTCATTAGACAGAAGAAACAAATAATTTGAGCAAACAAGATTTTCCTTTCGGTGTACTGAGACTTCTGTCATGTCCCAGAGAATCTGACTATAAATCATTGTTACTGTTTAATTTTAGTCTTCCTTTTTAGTTGTCGTTGTGTTTGTTAATGATTCATAGCAGTTTTCTTGTCCCTTATTTTTCTTATTTTTAGGCCTGCCTATGATATTTCCTCTTTTCCAAACCCTAACTTCAAACTAGTGACTTGATGATGACATCCTTATCTGTAAAATGGGGATAAAAATACCTACTGATCCCACAGGACTTTGTGTAGCGAAGCATCTGCAATTTCTAAAGCACATTATAACTGTGAGATCTTGCTATTATGATCTTTCATTTGCATCAGATGGCTACATTAGGTAGTATAAGAATTCTTGATACATTCATAGTGTAAGAGCCTTGGTACAGTTGTATTTTTTCATAAAGCATCATTTGGAACATCTTTAGTTTTCTGACAGGATATAAAAAATGTGACTATTGGCATCTTTGTTTTTATGTGTTGGGTCTGTCAGCGAGAAGTTATTGTCAATTTTTACTTATTTGCTATTAAAATTTAAAAAAAGAACTAATCAGGATCTTTCTTCCCTTTTACTTGGGACACACAAGGAGAGCAGTCTGGCAGTGGGCCAGATTTCCAGAGTGCTTGGCAGCCTAGTTAATCCGAGGAAGAAATCACTCACTCCATTTCCAAACTGAAGAATGAGAGGAAATTGCTTTGGTAGACCAACTGGAAACAGTCCTCCTACCATCTTAATGGAAGTCCAAGTGAGGTCCAAGGGTTAATGATTGGTGCTTCAATAAAAATCCAGCATATGGCTTGTTCTATCACCACTTCAAATTATTTTAAAGGTTTCTGGGTGACTTTTGGTAACCCTGATATTTGCAGTGTTCTTTTAGCTATTGCACAATCTTTCCCTTCCTAGTTGTTTAATAGAAAAAGAGGAATGTCTTCTTTAACTTAGTGGATAAAGAACTGGTCTTTCTCTTCAGGGAACCCAATTTTAGTTCAACTTATAATCTTCAGTGAAATGAGTTTCAGCTGCTGTCTCCAAGTCACTTGTGGTTGGAAAGGCACAGACATAAGCTATTTTGCCTTGGCCTTAGAGGAGAAGAAAATGCTATAGTGATAAGATGCAAGGCTTTTCTAAGACAAGTAGCTCTGGAACAAAACTTCTCACAATATTACATGCCAATGTGATTGAAGATGCCTGTGCATACACATACGATGCTAGAAGGGATTGGCTAAAACATCATCTCACAACCTGGAACCTGTTGGGATTCTTTAGGTATTTGTCTTCACGAGCATGCCTGTGATGCCAGACAGTCACCCCATACCTAGAAGTTGCCAGTTAACCATGACAGCAGATGAAAAATGAGACCTAGCTCACCATGTGCAGGACCATGGGATGCTCACTTGAAACAGCCTTTACAGCACACTCAGACTACCCAAATCAAATCAGAAGTGTTAGAGTACAAGAAACTCAATTTTACAGCACGTCATTCCTCTCTCTCACTAAGCATCTCATCAGCTGCAACAGCAGCAATGTAGAGTGAGAAGAGCATTAATTGGGAACCACAGAATTCTGGGATGAAGCACTAGTAATGGCTAACTGAGAGCAGTTACTCAGTCACAGTGCATGGTGGTCTTCAGAGGAGGATGGAGGGGCCAGATGAGATGGTCTATTGGGAAAGAGGCTACCTCATTGCGCAGAAATGAATGGGCACTATGATCAACCTTTGTAAAAGTGAGTAGGGTCATCTATCCTTCCCACCTCAAAATTCTGTTCTTAGTGAAAACGCTCTGCTGTCCTTCAACATGAAAATTAAATGTTTGCCTGTGTATCCTTGGTTTACCTAAATTCAGCAACATATCAAGGATACATAACCATAGCCATCAGTCCCAAAACATGATATCCAACCTCCTGATTCATGCTTATCTTCATTCTCTCCATGGGATGCAAAGCAGAAGTGGCTATGCGCAAAACCCCACACAGGGTGTCTCATGCTTTGTGCTGTTATACTGTAGGAGTGATAGGGTTTATTGGGGGGGGGGAAGGGAGAGCATGCTATCTTGCAATTTTTGCCTTAAGATCCATGTTTTCAGCTTTACCAGTGTTCAAATTTGAAGAAAGACAATTGTTTCATTTGCTAAATCTATACCTTGGGGTCTTTGAACTTTACAATTTGACAGTAAGGTGAAAGAGGTAAGCTGGTTCAGCACTGATTAGGGAACTATCCCTCATGGGGCCTTGCTATTATTTTATTTTATCTATATATCACCGTGTAGTGGCATACCTGGTGGGGGCTTTTTACAAAAGTCAAGAATGCAATAGGCAAACAGAGGAACAGAGTATACAGTATGTGTGTGTGTGTGTGTGTGTGTGTGTGTGTGTGTGTGTGTATGTGTGTGTGTGTGTGTGTGTGGTGCTATTAAACCACTAAATAAATTATCATGCCAACTGTATCTACACATATCTGTTTATGTTATCTAGTTCAGATGTCTCCATTTTTACTTGAAATTTCCTAAGTAGGTGAGTGTTTCTTTTAGTTTCTCTGTATCATCTCCATCTCTATCTGTACCTACAACCTATATGCTTTTCATAAGAGGTTTCTTCACCAAGACCTCCTCTCACCAATGAAAAATCACAAGCCTGGAAGCCATAGCTCAGGACTCAGGGATGATTTCACAGTCACTGATCTAGGATATTATTTGTCACCTATTATAGGATGGAAAAGATTTTGGGGGATCTGATCTAACCAAGTAGAGACAATCCAGCCTAGAGTTGGACAGGTAAAAAACTGAAACTGGGTTGTGAGTGGTTTGTGTATAAATGTTTCTGTTTGGGTATATGGGAAAGAGTAGCAGTTGTGGAGAGAAAATGGGTCTTAACTTGAAAAGGGTAGAGGTAAGCAGGGATCAAAGGGGGAGGGATGAAAAGTATGTTTAGAAAATGATCCCTCCCTCATTTAATAAAGACAGAATACCATACTGCTCAAGACACTCCCTGTCTGGAAGGTTTTGCATTTATCTAAGGGAAGCCCTTCAGGAGACCCCCCACAAGTGTAATTTACCAGAGTTGTCTGCTGTCCGGTTCCATAGAGCAGAGGGCGGAAAGAGATAATTGCTCAATAAATCATTCCTACCAAGTAACATTTTTTTCTTTTCTGGAACACTTTAAGAAGTTGGAAGCAATTGAGAGGTTATGAAATTGCTCCCTGTTCTCCATCCAATATTCTGGTAATGCTCTTGAGTTTCCGAGCTATCCTCCTAGTCCCTGTATCTTAGGCTCACCATTAGCAAGTCCAACATTCAATGCTTTCTTCCTCTTCATTCTGTTTCTTGCTATGTGCTTCTATGTGTGAGCATTTTCTCTCTGAAGATTCACATCATTTCTATATAATACATCCCTCCAACTCCCCCCAAATTTCCTGTCCTTTTTCTGTTGTGTTGCATGTCACGGCATTTAGAGGGAAGTTGATTGAAGAATGGTCTTCGGGAAAAATAATTTATGTCGAAAAAATATCTGACCCTTTATCATCCACAATTTTGGACAAACACAAACAAACATCTTGGATTAATCTTCCAGTAGTACAAATAGCAACCCATCTATGACTTAGCACTTTAGTCCTAGGTAGTTATCTGAGACTCAGAGAAGTTCAGTAACCCATCTAGAGTCACACAGCCAATATGTGTAGAGAAGATTTTCAACTTAGGCCCTCCTGATTCCAAGTTAACTGCTCTAGCTATTATACTGTTCTGTCTATATGTTTAGACAGCCACATATGCACATCAATTCAAGGTCCATGTTGAGATTAATAAGTAACTATACTGAGTAAAGATGATAAAATTTGATACGTGGTCAAATGGGTGGAAGGTGTCTATAGGAAACTTCCATACCTAACTATTATCTCTTTCTACCCTTTCCTCCAAATGAGCTTTCTATTGATTGAACTTTTCTTGTTATCTTTGCCCCCTTATTTATTTCAGTTAAAAAAAAATAGGAGGAGATGATGTAAGTGTGTATCCCCTGCCTCTAGGGTCCTTCCCTTTCACTGGAAAGTGAAGACTTCTCTCAGAACCTCCATTTAAGGAGGGTGCCAAGGACAGCCATCCCTTCATTTCCCACCGGGTTGCCCACCTCTGGACTTCTCTGGACTTCTTCATCATGGCAGACATCCTTTTCCATTTTTCAAGTTCATTTTGTGTGTTGTCCTTTTCATTAGAATGTAGGTTCCTTGAGGGAAGGGGCCTTTTTTTGTTTGTATTTGTATTAACAGTGCTTAGTACCCTGCCTGGTGCATAATAAGCCCAATAAATGTTTGTTGACTGAGTAAATGAATGTAGCTATTCAGAATATCCTTTGTCCATATTGTAGATTAGTAAAATGTGCTCTCAGGTTGATGTTTTATAAGCCCATTTTATGGTGAGTCAGAGGGTACTACCTTGTACCTATAAAAGTGCACTTATAAAAGACTTATAAAAGCCTTCCATTATTTGTCCCCATTCGTCCTAACAAACTTATTTTCTAGCATTTCCCATCACACATGATCCATTCCATAAGATTTATCTTATTGCTGCCCCATGAATACACTATGCTCATTCCAGCTCTTGTGACTTTACATGAATAAGTTCCTCTTAACTTAAATATTAACCTGCCTCTCCTCTGTCTCCTCTCTACCCATTCTTCAAACCAAGCTCAATTCCTGACTCCTTCATGAACCCCTCCCTGCTTTAGCTCCTACAGCCCTCATTCATTTCCCTCTAACTACAGTCTAAAACAAGTCTTTAATTTCAGGTTGCCTTATATAGCATGCTAATTGTTTCATGCATATCATTTTTATCTTCTCAACTAGATTTTAAACTTTGGGGTAGAAACCATGTTTTACAGTTCTCTGTCATCTATATAACCTTTCTAACACAGTCTTGAGCATCTAGTAAGTATTCGATAAATGCTTTTTATTGATTGTTTTATTATGTAGAAAAATCATTTCTGGAGCACCAAATAGTATGGGAAATTTACCATCAATGCCACTTGGAAAGTCACCTTTTGTCGTTTTCATTGCACACAGGGCTAGGCCTTCTGTTAATCCATTATAGGAGACTGACCCAAATAGGACTCCAAATCCACAGACTGAATGATCCGGTTTTTCAAAGAGCCCTTGATCTTAAACAGAAGTCAAAAGGCTACAGGATGACTCTTTCCTGTAGAGACTTATTACAGCTATATCAATGTCAGACTTCTATCTTTTCATTTGGAGATCAACAGTGACTTCCTGCCTCAGCCCAGGGCCTAACTAGTTTGTTGACTTTCAGAATTATAAACTTAAAAAATTTGTAAGCATTAACTTATTTTTTATTTCATTTTTGTTCTCTTTTTTTGTTTCCAAAGGAAAAAAAAGATAGAATTCAAAGTGAGACAATAAAAGGATTGAAATGGGAATAGTGAAGACTAAACATTAATATCTGGTAATACTTATTTTACTTTTGAGGTTTTTATATCTTTAGGTCTATTTGTTAATTACAAAAACAACACATACATGACCAATCAAGAAGTATTCTGGCCCTCCACTGTCACTTGAAACATTAAAATGAAAGCTAAAGAAATATATCTAGTCTATGATGCAAGGACACAAGAGACAGATATGATTTCCCACATTGACCAACCAGAATTATCTTTGTATTTTAAAGATCTCAATACCTAGCATCCACCAAACACCTACTCTGAGTGTCTCATTGTGACACGGAGGTGAACTGGGTTATTGTAGATCATACAGGTAGAACATAAGCTGTGGCAAGCCAGGGAGACTTTGAGTACAGGAAAGGCAATGTCTACTATGTGAGGAAGCAACTAGAACTCAGGGGTTAGAGGGCTGGACTTGGAATCCGGAAGGCCTGAGTTTAGATCTGGCCTTAGACATGTTCTCTATGTGTGATCCTGCGCAAGTAACTTTGTCTGCCTCAGTTTCCTCATCTGTAAAATGGGGATAATAATAGCACCTGTCTCCCAGGGTTATTGTAAGGATAAAATGAGACAACATTTGTGAAGCATTTTACAAACCGGTAAATGCTATGATGATGATGTCCCATCTTGCTAAGCTCAAAGGAGCTTATTGCCCTAAGATTGGCCACCAAATTATTATGAATTACCCCCTGCCAAAAACCCAAAAACCTCATGGATAATATGTACCATGACATAGAGATGTTGAACTCTTCATTGATGGAGGAAGTACCCAGTACAATGAAACCGCAAGTCTTTGAAGTGTTAAAATGTCAATACTTTAGGATCCCAATCTTGACCTGTTTGAATAACATTTCTCTGGGCATGAATGTGGAATGGTGGTGGTACTTATATCCTATAAGAGATATAGTTGGCATATGGCTATGCTTGTTTTCTAACTGAGCAGCTTTCTTAAGATGCACTAGAAACAAAGATATTTCTTGCATCAACAAGTCTTTCTTTTGTCTTGGATCCATATATAGTTGTTTACTTAGAGAATAGGGAAACTTGCTTCTATGAAGGAAGAATCACAAATGAATAGCTCACATAATCAGAATAATCCTAGCTCATTCTTAAACAAAGCATTTTTATTGCTACATTGGATTTCCACACCACTTACATTTTCCAGTATATCCCTGTAGCTTACATTTTCATAGTGCTTTGTAGGTTACACGGCACCATCATTAGAAACTCTGGATGCATAAAGTAACAGAATGCCAGAGTTGGAGGGATTCTTAATGAGCATCTAGTCCAGGGGTGGGGAACCTGTGCCCTCGAGGCCACATGTAGCCTTCTAGGTCCTCAAGTGGGGTCCTTTGACTGAATCCAAACCTCACAGAACAAATCCCCTTAATAAAAGGATTTGTTCTGTAAAACTTGGACTCAGTGAAAAGGCCTTATTAGATGAGGAGTATCAGAATTAATATTCACATTTTCCAGGAGAGAATGGTTGAGAATCAAGGTTGTACTGCAAATCCTGTGTATGCTGAGGCCGCAAGAACCCCTTCCAATGTGAAAAGGAGAATAATTGAATTCATGATCTGATTTGAGCATCATAATATTCCTGTGGAGTGTGTAAGACAAGTCGTTGCTCACCTATGCTCATTCAATTGAGGGAAACTAAGGATGAGGATAAATCAATTTAAATAGACTGTTGAACTTAATTCTCTCCCTAGTAAGGAGCATCCTAGGTTTGGGGGGAGATTTCATAAGGATGCTTTACATGTCTTTAGAACATGGCGGGCTGTGAATTGACAGTGAATCTCAGAAAAGTGATATGAATCAAGCAAAGCATGTATATATTTGTGCACACATGTTCATGTGCTTGTGTGCATGTGTGTGCATGTAAGTGTGTGTGTGTCTGTGTGTGTGCAGGCAAAGGAAAGGAGATGAAGGAATTGGAGTAATGGAACAGAATCACTGTGAGGAAGATCTCATGCTATGCTCCTGTACTCTAGCCTATACTTCCAACTGGGACACTCCATCTCCTTCCTACCCTGGGTGAGACATTGGTGAGACATTATCTCTTTTAGCTCAACTCAGAACTATATCCTGCTGCTCCTCAGTCATCTTCACGCAGTGACATCATGTGCCTTTGCTTTCTCCTGCAATTCTACCTGTAATTCTGGGAATAATAACAAATTAACACTACCATTAAGCGTAAGGACTGGTCAATCAATTAGCCTATGACTTCTTATACCATCAGCTTGACTTTTCAGACCAAAACACCCTTGCCTGGACAGTTAAGAAAAGGACCTACTTTTTTTAAAAGTAATTTTTAAAAAAATGTTTAGTATTTTTAATTTATGGAATAAAATAAGCAATTCCATAACATAGTATAATTTTTAAAAAGAGATGATTGCACACTAAACTTCAACTCTATTATGTACAACTTGCTACTCCTTTTAAATATATAATAAAGTTATCATGTAAATTTCTTTTTTCCCTTTTCTCCTTCCCTTCCGCCCCACCCTAGAGATGGCTACCATTAAACACAAATATATATATATATATGTAAATATATATTAAAAATTATTCTATACATCTATTTATCACCTATTTCTCTGGATGTAGATAGTGTCTTTCTTCATATGTCCTTTATGGTTGATTTAGATATTTATAATAGTCAAAATGACTTATTCACTACCTTGCTTCTTTCTCTCTCTCTTTCTTTCTTCCTCTCTTTCTTTTCTTCATTTATACAGAACTTTAAGGTTTGTAAAGTGCTTCACAAATATTTCCTCATTTTATTCTCACAACAACCCTAGGAGGTAGGTGCTATTGCTACCCCAATTTACAAATGAAGAAACTGAGTCAGAAAGATGTTAAGTGACTTGCCCAGAATTGTATAACCAGTGTCTGAAGCAGTATTTGAGCTCAGGTCTTCCTGACTTCATTTCTAGCATGTTTCACCTTGCTACCTACCTGTATTTGAATACAAAGCACCATGCTTTATATATCATAAGCATTTAATGTATGCTTTTAAATTCATTTATAACAATGAGCCCTGTCTGAAAATGGAATAGACTTTTTTAGGGAGGTAGAGAGTTTTCTCTCACTGGAGTCCTTGGGAGTCTGGATGATCAATTTTTGGACATGTCTTAGGGGTGTTCCCGCTTTGATATGGTATGGACTAGATCAGGGGTGGAGAACCTGTGGCATTGAGGTCACAGAGGCCTTCTAGGTCCTTGGGTGTGGCCTTTTCACTGTGTCCAAATTTTACAGAACAAATCCTTTTGTTAAGGGGATTTGTTCTGTGAAGTTTGGATTCGGTCAAAGAACCACACTCGAGGACCTAGAAGGCTACATGTGGCTTTGAGGCCACAGGTTCCTGACCCTTGGACTAGATGCTCATTAAGGATCCCTCCAACTCTGACATTTTGTTACTCTACGCATCCAGGGTGGTACATGGCTATCTGCTGTGTGAATTCAGAAAATTCATCATTGCTACCCCATATTCAGTAACTTGTTTTTTTTTGTGACCTCTTATATAAATTATCATTAGGATAATAAAAAATGAAACTCCAGCTACTGCAGTATATTTTATGTTTCTGTTTGATAGGTTGATTTATTCCTTAAAAAATTTTATGCATAGAGGAAGGGGGGAAGGGAAGGGACCGTAAATTTATATAATTCTCACTGTGTGCCAGGAGAAAGAGGAAGGCTGTCCAACAGAAGGGTTTGATACATCATGGTATAAGAATTTTTTGTTCAATAGGATAACTATTTTTAATCACACAGCCTAGAAAAGATATCTAAAATATGTTACAGTTCAAATGGCCTTTGCCATAGAACTCTCAGATGTTCTAGATTTTTACATAACTCCAATCAGAGCCAGATATCTAGTGTTGGTAACTGTGCAGCTCAGACCTTCCTCTTATTTCTTTTTCAGAACACATGTATCAACATAGCCCTCTATTGAAGCTTCTTCTAGAGGTCACACAACCAATTCGGCTTCCTGTCTCTTTTTCCCAGCTCAACCTTATTCTCTGACCTAAATACATTTCTGCTGGACTTCAAGATTCAGAACATCTGTCTACAACCTTTTGCGGAGTCTCTCTAGAGGCCTAGTTTTGCTTTTTTTATTGTATATTTCTGACCACAGAGGAAGCCATGAACACACCGAGTTTCTCTACATGTGTCAGATTGCTTTGCTGTTAGTGATAACAATTTATGCCTTCATGGCCAGTCTCTCTTCATGTTTGTAATCCATATCATCACTTAGTATATGCGGGGATGGTGGAGTAGTTTGTCTGGGGGAACACCTCAGTTTCCTTCACAAATCCATCTACAATGTAGATTTCTACATAAGTCTTTTTTGTGGTTGTGGTAGGGGAGAGGGCATTCTGTCCTTTTCCCAAATCACTGGATTGAAAGTTAGAATACTTTCTAGGACTATTTACCCATATTCATAGAACTTATTCAAAATGTGGAAAAAAAAGGAGACAAAGGTAACATAAAGGACTGAATATACCTGACATTTATATAGTTCTTTAAGGTTTGCCAAAGACTTTAGATAACATAATGATTGAATCTTCACGACAGCCTTGTGAAATGAATAGAAACAGGTCCTCTTATTCACTTCATCTTACGGATGAGGAAATGGAAACACTCAGTGAGTGGGCCAAGATTACACAGCTAGTAAATCTCAGAAGGGGCAGCTAGGTGGCAAAGTGGATAAAGTGCTAGACCTGGAGTTAGGAAGACTTTCAGATCTGGTCTTAGATGCTTATGTGACCCTGGGCAAGTCATTTAACTCTGCTTGCCTTGGTTTCCTCATCTGTCAAATAAGATGGAGAAGGAAATGCCAAACCATTCCAGTATCTTTGTCAAGAAAACCCCAAATGGGGTCATGAAGAGTCAGACATGACTAAAAACAACAACCGTAACAAACGTCAGGGAAAGAATTTGAAACCACCTCACTCCTGACTCTTGAGTCCAGCTCTCTATCCTCCATGCTATGCTGTATCGTGACATAGTCAAAATAAATTATCCAAGGTAAGAACAACATGAGAATATTGATTAAGCATTGCATACTAATAAAATCCATAGGATCATATCACAGATTCAGAGCTGGAAGGGAGCTGGGAGGCCATCTTCAATCCTTTCACTTTATAGATAAAGAAACATAGGCCCATTTCTTTTGGACTTGAGTAACTTTTCTGAGGTCACACAAGTATCACTTGATTGATAATATTAAGCATAACATTTTAAAGCAAGACACATTGGGTTATTCCCATTATTTATGTAGATAACCAAAGCCACAAGATTATTGTCATTTCCCTAAAAGACCTCCAGAGTATAATAGTTCTGAATCAGAACTCTTCCTGCTCTACTTGCTGCTTAGTCTGCCGAGCCCTGCCCTTTCTCCCTTTTTTCGGCAAGAAAACAAACTTGGGAGAATGAAGGAATTCTAGGAAGTCTAATGGGAACTATCGGGATCAGCACCATCTGGTTTTGAGCATGGGGATGAAAATCAAAACCCCTGAGTGTGAAAAGGAGTTGGTGTATACTAAGAGACGCTTAATCAAAGCAGAGCCAGTTACAATTCCCCTGAAAAACTAGAATCCAAAGAGCGAGAGACATCTGATGTGACTTTTTGAAGGCCTGCTCAAAGATTTACGGTAAAGCAAAGCCCATTGGGAATGGAAAAGAGGGCAAAGAATCAAACAAGGATATGCCGCATTAGTTAAAGGCTTTAGGGAAAGGATGCGGGCCGCTAAAAGCAGAATGGGTTAATGCTAACAAAGGGGGTTACAGAGCTTAAGGACTTTCATGAACACAGTGTATCAAGGGATAAAGAAGCACCAGAGGTAAAATAGGCTCTGTATGTAGGTCCATGAAATTAATAAAGATGCTAAGATGGCTGGTGTATTGGGCTCAGGGAAATGCAGCAGGACCTAGCAGGTGGGAAAATGGATTGTCATTTAAGTAAGATGGATTCTATTACTTCATCCTCTACTAATTGTGTTTATGACAAGGCAAAGGCAACTTACCCCTTTTGTGGCTCAGTTTTTCCAACTGTAAAATGAGCCAATCTCTACCTACTTTTTCTGGGATTCCAAGGATCGGTGAAATCATGTGAACAGAGTGCTTTGAGCTCTTTGCAAAAAAGATGCCATTTAAATGCAAATCCATCTGTTAGAGGCATCTTTCCTTGTATCAGGAAAGAAAGATGATCATTAGGAAGTAAAGAAGACCTTGAAATAAATAGGGGTAAACAAAAAGCAAAAGGAGAAGTGTTAATTAATCATTAAGCAGTCTGATGTGAATGATAATTTCTAAAAAAAAAACAAAATGAGGCTCATTGAGGGGAAAATGGAAATGGATACATCAAAAGCGGGTATTTTAGAAATGGGCTTAACAGTTGCATTGTTTATGTTTATTTCTTTTCAGCTATTGTCTGAAATAAATTCCTTATTTATTTTTGCTTTTCTTTGGATAATCTAAAGTTCACCGGGATGTGATGCTGTTCACTCAAAAAGAGCTTTGCACATCAACTACATCTTATGGTTTTTGTGGAAGGGCCTAGAGAATCTAAGAACTAGAGAGCTGGAAGGTCTGGCCAGGCCCCTGACTCCAAGAAGGACTTCCCTTAGTCATCCTGGGAAGGTAAGTGCCCACCTTAACTTTCAGGAAGGAGATTTCTGGAGAGGTGGCTTAAGCAGGTTTTCTTCCAAACCCAGCAGTTCAGACATTGAGTCTGGTCTCTCTCACCTTTACTATTGGGAATGATTTGGCTCTCGAATAGGACAAAGCACATCACAAAGTCTGCCTCTTGACAAAATTCCACTTTACCTAGCTGAGAGCTGGAGGAAACTTTCATAAGTCCTTCCCTTCCCAAACCAAGACCCACATACAAAGCCCAGGACAGATGCACATGTTCTTATTCCACCGTCAAAAGCCATTGGTAAGAGAGAATGAACACCTAGCTTTGTATCTGTCAGGCACTCAAGTGATTGCTGAATGAAAGAATGAATGATCTTTCAATGATCTCATTTCTGGACATTCATCATTCTATTCAATTGACATGAATCAGTTGTAACTGAACAGAACCTGTTCCACAAAATCTTTAACTAAGGTGTTGTTCAAGGTCAAGGTGCCTTGGCTGGTGGCAGTCCCTGGGATGGCATTTTTATTCAAGATGGCCTGAATAAAAAATATTATCTTGGGTATAAAACATGGATCTTTTTTAATTCTTTTGCATGACTCTTACCGTATAGTGCATCAGGAATTGCATGCATGCGCGCTTGATGTGATCAAAGAGGTGAGTGTGAGAGAGGTGGCACATAATAAGTACTAGACACAGGACCATAGTATGCTCAGGAGTGAGGAGGGACCTTAGAGGTTATCTAGACCAATCCTCTCATTTTACAGATGTAGACATCGAGGCCCAGAGAAATGAAATGATTTGCCCAAGATCACTTGGCTAGTAAGTAGTAGAATTATGATTTCAACATAGGTCTGATGTCTTCAGATTCAGTGTTTTTTCTATTATATACTTAAAGATGATAAACTATACAAAATCCAGATGAGAATGGCCTGATTATGGATATGGGTGGCAAAAAATGAACTAAGTACCAGCGATCACAAAAGCTTTCATTTTATGTATTAGTTTATAAGTACAAGTCATAGATACAAATTTCTGCCTTTTAAGGAAGAAATATACCAAGAAACCTATAGAAACATTTCTAGGATAGAATATAAATTTATGACAGAAGGAGTGTGGGATCATATTTCATGGATTTTGCATGTGAAATTACTTACTTGAATTATTTTACTTGATTCTCCCTAATTACCCCTTGAGATGGTTAGTTCAAGTATCATATCTCCATTTTGCAGATGAAAAAACTGAGGTGCAGTTGTCTAAGCTCTCTCGACTAGAAAGTGCTGGTGCAGGCACTGATCCCCACATTTCGTGACTCTAAGTTTGTTGCACTTTCTCCCACATTTTGCTGCCTCTATGTTCATTTGTCATTGTATAATAAATATAATTCAAGTAGGTAGTAAATGTAAGCTTCAGGAAATTGATTCTGAAGCTTAGTATGCTGAATATTAGTCAGACTTCAGTTCAGTAATATTTATCTGTCTGTCTAATATACCATCTGGTGAGGGTTCCAGAATGAGGATAATATAGGTCTAAAGAAGGATTATAGATCATAGCTCAAGATCATAAACAGAGCTAGAAGAGACCTTAGACAGTAGCTAGTCCAACTCCTTCATTTTATGATAAGGAAACTGAGGCCAAGAGAAATTATGTGATGAGAAGCTATGTGACTTGCCTAAGATCACACAGGTAGTAAGTGCCAGAGCTGAGATTTGCACACAGGCCCTTGAGTTCAAATTGAGTCTTTTAGCCCACTATACAATACTGCATCTCTATTGCATCCTCTTTTGGGCTCTTTGAAAGTGATCACAGGCTTAGAGAATATTACTTGTTACAAGACAGGAAAATAATTAGTTATTTAGCCTACAAATTAAAACACCTCAGGGTGGCTAATATGACAAAACAGGAAATTGTTGGGTGTTGGAGGGGATGTGGGAAAACTGGGACACTAATGCACAGTTAGTGGACTTGTGAACTGATCCAACCATTCTGGAGAGCAATTTGGAAGTATAGCCAAAGGGCTATAAGACTGGGCATACCTTTGATCCAGCAATACCATTGCTAGGTCTATATCCCAAAGATACCACCCCCCCCAAAAGGGGAAAAGGACCTATTTGTACAAAAATATTTATAGCAGCTCTTTCTGTGGAGGCTAAGAATTGGAAATCAAAGGGATGCCCATCGGTTGGGGAATGGTTGAAAAAGCTGTGATATATAATTGTAATGCAATATTATAGTGCTATAAGAAATGACAAGGAGGATGATTTCAGAAAAACATGGAAAGACTTACATGAATTGATGCGTAGTGAAATGAACAGAACCAAGAGAACATTGTACACAGTAATAGCAATATTGTTCAATGAAGAAATAATGAATGACTTAGCTATTCTCAGCAATACAATGATCCAAGACAATCCCAAAGGAATAATGATGAAGCATACTATCTGCCTCCAGAGAAAGAACTGATATGGATTGAATGCAGACTGAAGGGTGCTATTTTTAACTTTCATTAATTTTTTGAGTCTTCTTGTACAAAACAACTAATATGGAAGTGTTTTACTTTTCATCTGTATGTATAACCTATATCTGATTGCTTACCATCTCAGGGAGGGAGAAGAGAATGGAGGGAGGAAGGGATAGAATGTGGAATTCAAAACTTTAAATAAAAAATGTTTTAAAAATGGGAAAAATGAAGTTATTTAGCCTAGAGATTTATTTTTAAAGTCCAAACCACAATATGTGGAATAGGTTGACAAACTAGATCTTCTCTGAAAGTGGAGAAATAAAATCATTGACATCTGATTAAAAAAAAAAGTTTCTTCCATCACTGAGAACCATTGATTCTAGAAAATAACGTTGAAGAGAAACAAATTAATTCTTTGAATTGAATTGAATTTGATTTAGTTGATTCAAATGGTCTTTTGTTGTTAGATATTGTTACAATGATTTACAAGATTCTGAGAGATCCATTGGAATAACTTCAGAATTTGGGGGATGAAATTGCTGCTAGGAATGTCCACCTTGCTTTGAATAATATGACTGTTCACTTAAAGGAATACTTGCTGAGGACTCTGAACAAACCATATTTATAGAGATGCCTTTGCTTGACCTACAGTTGCCTGCAGAATTCCTTGCTGAAGAGTTTGCAAGTCATCTCCAGATTCTGCAAGCAACCATGAATTAGGCAAAGCTAGTAGATGACCTTGCCTTAAAGTATTAATCTGAATCTATATCTATGATGAAGTGTTAATGACTTGACTGCTGACTTTGGACCTCAAATTCCTGAATCATGTATTTAAGGAAAGGATGCTCATACATCCTCTTTAATTCCTTTGCATTTGTACTTACTTGTGAAATGTGCCTGTGGTAGAATTTGGAGCATTTCAAGCCAATAACAAATAGTATATAGTCTATATTTGCAAGCATATTTGGGGAAAGTGTGAGTTTGGGGGCAAAGAGTAAGATAAGTTTTTTAGGGAAATGAACCAAAATACATTAAAATGGATTTATTATAAAAATACTTAATGCTTCATATTTATTTAAGTTAATTAAGTTTATTTAATGTAATATTTAATGTTTACTATTATTAGGGAATATTTGCCAGCATTTGCAAGGTAGTTTCAGGACCACATTTTAATAGATTAAAGTACTAATATTACATGCTTACTAAGTGCTGGGTGTTGTATTAATTGTTGGGAAAACAGATACAAGAAGGAAAAATAGTCCTTGCCCCCTAGGAGCTCACATTTAATGGGGGAAGACAGTACATAAAAGGGGGTGGGAAGGGGAGGTGGAGGAGGCAAGGATGCTAATGAGGGGACATGGTGAGAAAACAGCCAGGAGGAATCACGGAGGACTGGTCTGTGATAAGATTTGGCAAAAGTTCACTGATCAGAGCTAAGGGGATCCATGAGAAGAGTTCAAGATTTTGGTGAGGTGAAGATGAAATGAAAGCACTTTCGTAAAGAGAAAGCCAGGAAATTCGGGAGCCCGGATCCACACCCATTGTACATTTTGTAATCGATAGCATAAGAAGCAAGGCATAGCAATCTTGTTGTCCTTTGATGATCCATCAGCATTCTCCTCCAAAAGATATTCTATTAGCAAGCCCCATTACATATACTATCTTTGAGTATACTTAAATACTCAAATACATGTACTATCTTAGGGTACATTAATTTTTATTAACTATGGCTCTCTGGTAACTCCTTGGAAGTGAGAGAAATGTTTTGTTTTTCCTCTTTATTCTTTGCCACATATGGTAATTTTCTGAATTCATTATTTTTATAGCATGTCATTTAAGTATGAATATTTTAAAAGTTAATTGCAAGGATCATAAATGTGATAGCCGAGAAAAGCACACCGAAGCAAGTCACGTCATTTTAATCGGAGGCAGCATCTGAAGAAAATACCTTTTCTTGCTCAGGATGTTCATCAGCCCACATTTCTTATCTTTACATAGGCCTTCTGCTACCTTTCTTTCCCTTCCATGAATGGTACCCACAAGTCTTCACTCACAATACTCAGATGTGAGAAAATTTAGAGTATATTTCATTTGTCCAATTTCTTTATGGGCATGGAAATCTGTATTCAGCCATACTGGCCGCAACGCTGATTTATCACAAGTTTCATCAGTAACGGATTTTTTAATGGCTGAATTATTCCGATAAAATGTGTCAACTCTCCGTTCACCTTGTGTGTGCATGTGCATGCTATTTTAGTTAAGATTCTCAGTCGCACTCTACCTATAACTGTTAATTAAACTCAGTAAAAACCTGCAGCTCCTACTAATATGGTATTTGCCTACCATCTATTTCTATCCAGATTTATGATTCAGCTACTCAGTAGAAGGGCTGAGGAAAATGTTTCTAGTTATGGCTCAAACTACTTTTAGAATGAGGCAGAATGTACCTTAAATATCATCAAAAGGAGAAGGGACAACGTAGTATCTTAGGAAAGAGTATTGACCAAAGAGTCCAGAAACCTGGGGTCTTACCCTGCCTCTGTACCTAGCTGAATGTGTGACCTTGAACCAGTCACTTATATTCCTTTGGGTGCTACTTTTTTCATCCGTAAAATGGAAGAGTTGGAGTAGAGGCTGTCCAACATTCCTTCCTTGAGAGGATCATAGGGTTAGAGCTGGATGGGACTATAGAGAAATCTAGTTTAATCCTTTCATTTTATACATAAGGATACCCAAAGAAATTAAGTGACTTGCTTTAGGTCTCACAGGTAGTAAGTATCGGAGCCAGGATTTGATTTTAGGTCTTCTAGTCTCCTTCCTCTAGGCAGCTAGGTGGATAGAGTGCTGGGCCTGGAGTCAAGAGGCCCCGAGTTTAAATTTGGCCTCAGACACTTACAAGCTGTGTGACCCTGGGCAAGTCACTTGACCTTGTTTGCCTCAGTTTTCCTCATCTGTAAAATGAGCTGGAGAAGGAAATGGCAAACCACTCCAGTGTCTTTGCCAAGAAAACCCCAAATGGGGTCACCAAGAATCGGACATGACTAATTGACTAAACAGTGTCTCCAAACTACTTTTTCCTGCAGCATTCAGCATTTTTTCTTCCAAATTCTGTAGGTTTAGCAGTCACTGATAAACTATTTAGAGTGAGTTGACTCTCATTTAGTTTTTTCATCAGGAATATGTTGTATTTCATGTATAAAAAGACCTTAGCTGCTCTGAGTTGTTGTCCAGTATCAGGTACACAGTAGGTACTAACTAAATGCTTATGAGATTGGATTTCTCCTCCCATGATGATGAATTTGTGTGGATTCACCCACAATATCATTTAGTCTCTCTTGTAATTGACGTAACACATTTAAAAAATCATGATGACATTTTTAGGAGAATGTAGCACTTTAAGGACTACATAGTGGATACATTCTTTCTTTTGCTCCTGGCAATAGCCCTGTGATGTGGGTGCTTTTACCATACCCATTTTTCAGATGAGCTAGCTAAAGTTTTTATTACTAAGTCAAGGTCTCTACTAAGGAAAGAATCTCAGAGAGAGAGCCATTGGCTTGCCCTTATTCACACAGTCAGTAAGAATTTGATGTAGGTAGGTCCAGTGGTCTTAGCTCTATTTTATGATCCCTCAGAAGATCGGTTGGGGTTCCCTCTCTGAGTCTGAAAAGAACAAAGCCAAGTGTCTCACAGATGAATAGATTCCATGACCTTGGTCCTACGAGGAGAGGGATCATAGGATCATAGATTTAGAATCGAGAGGCACTTTACAGACCCTTTTGGTTTACAAATGAGGAAACAGAAGCACAGAGACATCGAGAGACTTACCAATGATCATATAGCCCTTTATCTGTCTGAGATGGGTTATGGACCCAGGTGTCCCTTATTCCAATGGACTCAGCACTCTGCTATGCTGACTGGTTATGGTTCTCTCTGTGGCCATGTAAATAGATAAATGCTTCACAATAGAAAAGAAGCCTTCACCTTGGCTGTCTTTGGAGAGAGCTCTCGGTAGCTGACCTAAACAGCCACTGACCATAAGAAAGCTAGGTATTTTCATCCTATCAAACACATTCAATAAACTTTTATAAAGTGCCTACTATGTGCCAGGCACTGTGCTAGGTACTTGGGATACACACACAAAAGACATGACAGTTTCTGCCCTCGGAGAGGGCAGTCTTTCAGAGAAGCTGAAAAGAGGACAAGTAGGGTACTCAGTGTAGGGGGCTTGATGAAATCCTGCATGTAGGGTGGGAGATGATCATCATTCCCTAGACACTCTCTTTGCTGGAGCATCTGGGAGGAGTTTTCTGGCGTCCATCTTCAACCTTTTCAACTGGAGGGAGGGGATGGCCCAGACACAAGGAGTTTTGAGGGACTGAGAGTTTCAGAGTTGATTTCATCTTGCAGGATGATGAGTTTCTGGAGATCATGAAGTCTAGGAGAATAGTCAGGTGGAAAACCGGGGCAAATGCCCTGGTGAAGTCTTTGTGAAAGAGTGGGCTATTTGGCATTTCCAAATAGAGCCTTCATAAATCGGAAGAAAACCATTGGCATGTTAAGGGAAACTGCCCTGTTTTTAGTTACCCCTCCCCCAATTTACCCGATAAATTGAAATCAGTGGATACTTGTTAAATATCCCTTTAAATGCTCATTTTAATTCAGTTTAATTCTGGGTGCCAGATTCTAGACACTGGTTTAAACATATGGATTGAATACTTCACTGTCATAGACTGGAAATGAAGAGGAAGATTCTCTGCTAGCTGGGCTCTGAAGTGTCCATCAGCTGTGCTGAGACTGAGTGATAGGCATCCAGTAGGTTCTGGTACGCTGGGACAGTGCCTGGGTCAGCCACAGGTTTTAATCACTTACCCAGGAGAGAGTGATTGAATGAGTGGAAAGCATCAAGGTTAATTTGTTGATTAAAATTATAATTCGTCATTTACATTTTCAAAGTACTTTATAATTGCTAATGAGCTTTTCCCTCAAAGCAAGCCTTCAAGGAAGGTCAGTGTAATTGTCCCCATTATATAAATGAGGAAACTGAGACACTCAAATGTTAAATGACTTGCCCAAGGTCACACTGCAAGGTAGCTGATGGGAAAGCTGAGGTTAGAGCTTAAACACACACACACACACACACACACACACACACACAAACACATTTTAGTGCTAGACTTAATGTCACTGGCTCTTCTTCAAATTCAGTTTCTTTCTCCTGAGGCTTTTACCCACACATGGCTTTGATATGGGCTCAAGAGCCTTTCATAATTTAATCATAACTTGCATTTATATAGAACTCTACAATTTACAAAGCTTTTAAAAAGCATGTGGTGGAAAATACATTTGAGAAGAATCTAACACGATTGGCAGGTAAATTTCTTTTTCTGACAGTTGAAAGGGGTAATCAGAAAGGCATTGCTTTTTTTTAAAAATTCTGGTGTTTGATTATGTGGGACTATAGATATTCACTATTATCCCCGTGCAAGATTATCCAAAGGAGTATAGGATGGATGTTTCCTCTTGTAATAATGAATAATGGTGATAAATGATCGTGTTTGTATAGCATTTTAAACTTTACAAGTCACTTTTCTGACAACAGCTTAGGATTTAAAACATGGATTTAGAGCTTAATGTGACTTAGCTGTCATCTGGTCCAACTTCGTTTTACAGAAAAGGAGATTTGAAGCTCAGACAAGTTAAGTTGTTTACCTAAGGTGCTACTTAGCTAGCAAGTGTGAAAGCCAGGATCCAAACTCAGTTCTTTTGGCTTTAACTCTTAAGCTTAGATTACATTGCAATTCTTATACTAGTAGCAGTAATAGAGGGACTAGCCCTGGATTTGGAGTGCCAGCTTTGAATCCTGGCTCTGCCCTTCACATCAATGGGTAGAAGCGTATACATGAAGTGTGGGATTTGAAATTAGGAAGGCATGAGTTCAAATCTGGCTTCAGACACTAACTAGCTGTGTGATCTGTAATGGTAAGAAGGGTGGGCCTTTTTTCTTTAACTGTGTTCTCTTTTGGAACACTAAGGTAATCAGGTACCTTTGAGTATTGCCTTTCAAATGTAATGGCAAGCAAAGTGGGACTTTTTGCCATTTTTTGTTTGAGTGCTTCTCAGCACTGAGGTAAGCAAGGGCCTTTGATGAGTCTTGCCTTTGTTTCTTTGATTAAATGAAGAGTCTTTGATGACCTGCTTAAGAAACAAGAAAGCCAAGTTCACATGAGTTTGAGTCACATGGTTGTGATGCCCTCTGACCCTGAAGAGGGTATATGAGCTCTGAGATTGGTGTTTTGCTTTTGGGGGGTTTCACTCTTTGGAAGAGTGTTGGTGATTTGGCCAGATGAGACTCAGGGTAGCCATCAAGAACCACCCCCACCCCTGGCTTTAAAAACCCAGAAGTTGGTGCTTCCCTCTCTGGTAACTGTTTATGTATTGCTTGGACAGACAGCTAGAAGCTTGTCTGCTGATTTGTGTTTATTTGCTCTGTCTATACAATGTATGCTTGTAATTTCTGTTTGTATTTGCTCTGGAGTTCAGGGTGCTGATGTTTTCCCCTGAACTAATTGAATGATGTTTGTATGTTTAATTAAAATGAGATTGTTAACCCCTTAAGTTGCTTTCCTTAGAAAAGCAGATCAAAGAACTTGTGCTAGCAGCCCTCCTGCGTGTTCTTGTTGGTGGTCTTGTGTTGGTCTTTCATCTCCACAGCTCCTGCTAGCAACATTGTTGTTATGTGACTGTGGGCAAGTCATTGAACCCTATCACTCTCAGTTTCTTCAACTGTAAATTGCAGATAATAATAATACCTACCTTCCATGGTTTTTGTGAGGATCAAATGAAATAATATTTGTCAAGTGCTTAGCACAGGGCCTGGCACACAGTAAGCACTTATACATACTTGTTTCACTACCTTTCTCCTCTTTCCTGGGTGACTGAGCAAATGAGGGAGATTTGGTATTCTCTAATGCTCTCTCCCTAAACAATATTCTTCCAATTTAGTTTTTCCCACTGCTCAGTCATCTGGGAATGGTTATATATGCTCATATTGGTGCTTTTTAAGTTCATAATTAATACCTCTGTTCCTCCCCATACATACTGATGCAGTATTTAACCCCTCTACTCATCAAAAATTCCTCACCTGGTGACAAATGTAATTAATGGTGATAAATTCTTCTGATCTTAGTGGCTTTGGTCTTCAAACTACCAACCTCCAGTAAAGATCGCTGCTAAGCCTATACTTAGAATATAGACCCTGTCAGTGACCTAGCCTCTAAGAACCCAGGGCCATCTCCATACCATGATGTGGCATTGGTGGGGAATTTAAGTGGAGGAACTGATATAGTACTTTTACAAGATTTTTTATCCAACAGGTAGAATTATTAGGCTTTCCAAATAATGAAAAAAATCTATGGGCACCATTTTATGGGTTGGGTTTTTTGTTTGCCTTTTAAAAAAACTAAATTCTTATAACCAGAACCTGATTACTAACCCTACATCATCCCGCAAATGAAAGGAAATCAGCATTTGGTATTGTCTGGAATTGAATTCTTCCACATAAGCACATTTTCCAGGTAACCGAAGCTAACCTTGAAGCAATTGTCATCATTTGAATGGAAATCTTTCTAAGATTTTTCGTGTTTCTCTTCTTTCTTTAACCAAAGATACTGAATATAATTTAACCTTTCCTTGATGACTCAGGGTCCTCATTCTGAATATCAATTTTTGTATTCTGCTGGAACAGTGATGACCTCAGGGTCTATTGGAATGTGTAGTGTCATTTGCCCCTTACGATTATTACAATTTATATTTGTATATAATCATATTAATATATTATCATGGTACATTTATATATTATCATATATACATTTAAAAATATTATTTACTGTTTCTTTCCTTGCTTTCTGGCTGTTAGGCTGTCAGCTATCACATGCCACAGATATAAATATGGTATGCCTGCCTACCTCTTAGCAGTCAGTCTCTTGATACTTTATTATGCTGAATTTTCTATGGTTGGAAATCTAGATAACTCTGTTAAGAATGTTATGTAAAATATGAGTAAGTAGATTCTGACTGAGGAGATGAGGGACTTTCTTATGAGTGAAGTCTGTGAGCTTTAGTGCCTCAATGTTTTTACCCCTATTTTGGTGACCTAGGGGGCTTAGAGTTGAAAAAATTGACTTCCCTCCTCTTTCTGGACTATGGTTCAGACAGCTGAGGTCATCCAATAGGATCTTTAGATAATGCAGTACTCACAGATATAGTTCTATGTAATAATAAATTAATAAAACATGTTTTCAATGTGTTTAGATATGGTTATCAGCAGCTTAGTTTTTCTGGGAGAATGTTTTGCTTATACTTACCTACATGCCTCATTTTAATATGGCACTTGACTTTACTCTGGTCAGAGGGAAGTACGGAATTATTTACATGTTTTTCACTTTGACAACATATCAGAAATGTATTGGTATTTTCCTTTTTAAAGAGGTTTTTATCTATGACTGTGAATAACGGCAGTATTTAACACACATGCATATTTGATGATTAACTTTGGTTATGAGCTACCCTACCTCAGTTCACATCATAAAGTCAGGCAATGAAGAAATATCTTGGACAAAACACTCAGACTTAGATCTGAGCAGAAATAACTTATGATGTTTATTTTATATTCCATGATGCAAATGTAACCTAGTTAAATAATCTAAAATTTTAAAGAAATCAATAAACATTTGGAATTCAGGGAGAATTTTAATACATCATTTCATGTTGTTGGGTAATGTGAAATCTAATATGCTTTACCATTTCCAGGAATCCCTCTCCTGGGCTCTGTTTGCCCAGAAGGCGCTCAGTTATTACATACTCTGATTGGTGGGCCCTTTGGAAAAGTAGTTGAGTAGCTGGCCCTGAGCCATCACACCTCCCCCACTTCTCCAACTTGGCTATAGAGTAAGTGGCAATTAGTAGTCCATCATCTTTTATAGTCTTCCTCTGATGGCACAAGCTGGACACAGACCTCTACCTCCTCACCCTGCCCCCCTCATCCCTTACCACTTTCCTCTTTTTTTCTCCCCATGCTTGTATTGATTTGGGGGTTATTGGATTTTGAGAGGTAGGTACTCAGAGATAGAACTTTTTGCTAGCTAACTAGTCATTTTCCTAAGTGTCTATTGATGTAGCATATTAGTGCTAAAAAGCCATTTATGGCAAAACCCCCAGTTGACTGAAATGCATAGAGAATGAGTGTCTAATTTTTTGGCTAACATTTTTCCTAAATTGTAATCCACTTCTTTGCCCTAGCAAATAGGTTAAGGATCTGTGAAACCCTCATTTCTCTAAGACATAGTAGTAACATCCTAAGGATTTGTCTGGGGCAGAGAGAGGTTGAAAAAATTTGTTCAGCATCACACAACCAGGATGAATCAGAGGTAGGGCTCAAACCTATATTTTCCTGACTCCATGTCAAGCATTCCATCTCCTGCTTCATGCCTTAGCAAATACACTGTTCTTAGTTAACACAATCATTTATTCTTGATGACTTAGAGATATTCAGTGCTTTATTGTTATATTTCTGAATAGTAATTCTCATTGTACCATCCTGTAGATTTATTGGGAAAAAGAATGGGAGATTTGTTTGATTTCAAATAGCCACCTGTAGTGGATAGAGCATTGTAGTCATATGTCTTGGATTCAAATCCACTTTTGCCACTCAGTAGCTCTATGGCCTTGAGAAAATCCTTTAATCTCACTGGACCTCAGCTACCTTAATTGTAAATTGGGGAGATTGAAGTAAATGGTTTTCTATATACCTTCCAGCTTTAACTTTCTAAATACTGTGAACCTACAACACAAACACACAGACTGGAATTCCACCAACCCAACCTCCCTCCCCCAATGCACACTAAGCAGTGTTACTTTTGATTCCTTTGGGAAGAGATAGAAATAAGCTTGTTTCCATTCAATTTTTACTTCTTGTTGGGCTATGAGAAATGCTATGTCAGATGTTGCTTTAAAGATCACTGAGATTACAGGTTAGAGCTAGGAAGGACTGAAGAAGTCATCTTGTCCAGCTCCCTCTTTTTAAGGATGAAGCTCCTAGAGAAGAGTTGAAGGCCAAGTGGGAAGGAAATAGCTGAGACATTATAAGAACTCTGGTCCTGTGTTTTCAAAGCCTTAGTAATTCCTATTCTATCATGCCACCATCAAAAGTGTTAAGAAGGGAATTATCTATTTTCTTTCCCATATTGGTCAGAGAAAGTATGTTTTCTAGTCATTCTCCCATCATCACACACTTTTACCTGTATATTTATTAGAAATTCTATGGCAATCTGCTTGGATTAAATATTCTTGGTGGACAGACACTCTCTTCTTGAAATTTTTTTTTTTTGTAAAAGACATTTGCTGGTGTTGGGGAAAAGGGGAAAAACACTCTTACCAAAATTTGGTGTTTAAGAACTAGACTCCTTTTGTCTATTTCTCTAAGTACCTGAAGTATCTGTGTGGAGATACAGATGTAGGGTGCTAAACAATGTTGCAAAACGCTAGTAGAAATCAAGGGGGTGGTGGAATAATTTTTAATGTGCAAAGTAGTTTATGAATCTCTAAATGTGATATTGTAAAGAGATATAGTACCCCAAAATGCAGGGAGAAAGGCATTATGAAAACTTAAACACATGTTTTGGGGAAACTAAAGAGGAAAGATGGTGGAAAAGTATCCAGAATATTGGTCGGTAATCCCTAGATATTCTTTCACCATTTCTTCTCTTTAGCTTCTCCAAAAAGTGCTTTTGAGGATACAAAATTTCTTGAGTATCTCCCACCCATATACCACAGCCCAAAAATATAGAGGAAAAGAACATGGAGAATCAGACACAGAATATCAAATAAGTTTTCATCCAGAGATAATAGATGGAAATTCTGGGAAGAGGGACTATTACTCAGGATGGACTAAAGATACAGAGAGAAGACCAGGAAAAGTTTGTAGTCTTCCAAAGACTAGGTGATGGTAGTGGTGGCATGTGTGTTGGGGAGTAGGAAATTTAAGAGGTTTAACCTGGATCTTAGAGACAAGACTGGGACCTAAAGAAGTATTCAGAACAAAGGTCAACAAGAGATAGGCTTTTAATTCTATTCCACTAACATTTATTGCATATCTACTATGTGAGAGACATTGAGAATGCAAAGACAAAAGATAAAACATTGCTTGCCTTTATGAAGCTTACATTTTGAATGAGAGTAAAAAGGAACAGGAAGAATTGAACACATGTATAAAGATGTATTTTAATAATAGTAGTATTAAATGGTATAAATGTCATTTATATAGTGCTTTAAGGTTTATAGAATGCTTTACAAATTTTATTTCATTTTATTCTCACAACACTGAGAGATAGGGGGTATTATTATTAGAAATTAAGGAACTTGCGCAGCTAGTAAGTGTCTGAAACTGGATTCAAGTACAGGTCTTCCTCATCATAGGTCCACTATTTTATGCACTATGCCACCTAGCTACTAAATACAAGGCAAATTGAAAAAGAAGAGCATACTAATAAGGAGGAGAGGCAGGAATTAGGAAATTCTTCCTAGAGAAGTTAGTACCTGATCTGAGCCTCAAAGAAAGATGAGAATTCTGAGAGGTGGAGATGCATTTCAGCCATGGCATTCGTGTCTATGCATGGATCTGGGTGGTGGGGTTCCCTAGTTTTTCTGGAAAGTAGAAAGTGTGAAGGGGATTAATGTGAAATATGGAGGGGGAAGCTAGGTGGCACAGGGCAGCTAGCTGGTGCAGTAGATAGAGCACTGGGCTTGGAATCAAGAACACATCTTCACGCTCAGGGACTTACTAGCTGTATGACCCTGGGCAAGTCACGTAACCCTGTTTACCTCAGTTTCTCATTTGTAAAATGGGCTGGAGAAGGAAATGGCAAACCACTCCAGTGTCTTTGCCAAGAAAACCCCAAGTGGAGTAATGAAGAGTTGGGCATGACTGAACAACACAAATGGAAAGGAACTAATTTAGCAACTGTTTATTGAGTCCCTTCTAGGGGAAAAGCAAAGCACTAGACATTGTATCTAAATAAAATAAGTTATCCAAAGAAAAAATAAGGCATGCTCCTAGCCTGAGTTTCATCTTAATTTGTATAGTTTCCTGAGGAGTGCTGTCCAATGTTTTCAGCCAGTACTAATCTAGGTAACATCTATTGTACGTGTGAGATACCTCAGCCATATATGGTTTGTACCCTTCAATTCCATCATTATTGCTGTCAAGTTTAGGTGGGTACTTGAGCTGTGGAGACACGACCATACATAACCACTGCTCCAGAATGAACGGAATATACAGAGGCTTCCTATTGCCTCTAGAACAAAATACAAACTCCACCAGGTAGTATTTAAAGCCATTCACAAACTGGCTCCAACTTACTTTTCCAAACTGATTTTCTATCCACAGCTGCTAGTGCCTTGCCCTCTCAGGTTACCTTCTCTTCACTCTGCATATCTCTTCTATGTAATTTCCATTTTGTACATCCCACTAGAATGTGAGTTTCTGGAGGGGAGGATCTGTTTTGGCATTTGTATCCTCAGCGATGAAGCAAATGTCTGGCAAAGAATAAATACTCAGCGAAAGCTTGTTGAATGACAGACTGACTGATTTTGTCTTACTCCCTCTCACATATTCTTTTAATTAATTCTATTAATTAAGAGCACAGTTAAATTACCTTCTCTCTAGAGAGCGAATACATCCTATTCTCTGTATATGACATTCTACCCCCATCTCAATGCCTTCACTCAGGCAGTCCTCAGTGCCTGGAAAGCTCTCCCTTTTCCCTTATGATTTTTGAAATCCTTAGTTCCCTTTAAGATTCAATTTAAGCTCCAGCTCCTATAAGAGGCATTTTCTGATTGCCCTAATTAGTGCACTGCACCCCACTCCCAATTATTTGTATTTGAGGTTTGTGGAGCATTCAGGGAGGAGTAGCATGTCTGATGTGAGGGCTTGCCAAGCCCTTTTCAGGGCTGCTCATCTATCTTTGGCATCCACCTTCACTCAGCACTCACTTGTGAATTCAAGAAGCTGTAGTATGCCGGGTGGTGGCCATACCCCTGTAAAAACCATCTAGGCGGTCAGGCTAAACCAGGTCAAGGGTAACTAACAGGCCTCAAACCCACTGGTGAGTTGGGGGGCAGTGTCTACTCCAAGCATGTGAAGACTGCCCCCCCAAGTGAAATGGGCAGATGAGAACGATTTGTTCTAACAGCCATGAAGTTGGCTGAAGCAAGTACTGTGGAGTGCTTAGAACTTGGTCAGACATTGAAGGCAACAAGGTCATCCATTGCATGCCAGATCATCTCCAGTCATCCTGACTTTTGTCTCGCCACTGAACTTCTATGAGTCCAGAAGAGAGAGTTAGCCTGGTGGCTTTGTGCAACTCCATCTCACTCAGATCTAATCTAATTCATGCCATTGATCCTCTTCAAAAACAAAAGATGAACAAGAACAACAACTTTGCATTTATTGTGTTTCTATCCTGTATTTACTTAGATGTGCACATGCTTTATTTTCCTGTTATGTACAATAGAAGTCCCTTAAGGGCAGTGATTGTTCTGTATTCGTCTATATATCTTCAGTGCCCCATATGATGGAGGGCCCAGTGTAGGAGCTCAATAAATGTTAGCTGAATAGCATGTGTGTTGGACTGCAGGGGACAAGAGCAATCTCCAAAACAGTCAGAGAGTGAGGGTAAGGGCAGGACTCAAGGGTACTTGTGAAATACTCAAGATACATCTGATATGGATTCTTCAATTTCTCTATATTATTGTAAATTCTAGCTGTGTATTTGAGCTGTACAAGTCTAACCAAACCATTCCTCAACTCGAGAAAATGCAGTGGCATAGCATACACAGTAGTATTGCCTTTGGTGGTATCTTTAGTATGGTTTTTGATGGAAGACCAATTTTTGTATCTGGGTAAAGATATCAAAGTGGATACCTATGGTATTCTTCAGGCTTAACGATCTTTGGGGTATCTATTTAATAACACGAGTCCAGATTTTTCTCTTTCTTTTTTAAGCAATAGTAGGATATAGGTTCTTGAATCTAAAAGCTAGAAATGTTTTTGTCCCATCTAACAGAAAATGGAGAAAATATTGCTACCATCCTTAATTTAATAATGCTAAACAATTTTAAAAGAAGTTTCAAAGATGAAGCCTGGTAGAATGGGAAGAGCACTTGCTAGGTTTGGAGTTAGAGGACCTGCCTTCAAGGCTTGCTTGAGACTTTACCTGTATGACTTTGAGTAAGTCAGTCACTCAACCTCCCTGGGACTAAAGTTTCTTCAATGAGCAAGTTGGAAGATAGCCTCTGAAGTCTCTTTCAGGTTTAGGGACTTTTTTTTAAAGCATTAGGACCTTTGCCTTTATAATCTTTAATTTGATGTTTACTGATCCCTGCCCGCAGACATCACTTTCCAAAATATCCATTTTCTTTATTCTTCTTTGACACTCCCCTACACCTCCCAATCAATCCTTCTTAAACTGTGGAGCCCAAACTGGATTGCAAATATTTCTATAGGTCTTGACAGATATCTAATGTAAAGGGGAGAATCACTTTATGCAAAGGTAAGATGAGCTCTCCCCAACTTTTACCTTTGCTTGCTGGTTTGGTCTTCAGGGAGTGGTTGCTTCTCTTGTTGTGTTTGTCCTTCATTCTCAAAGAAGACCATGACATCAGGGAATGACGACATGACTTGCAGTTGACTTGGATTTGAGTGAGGGAGGGCTGTGCAAGGTCATCAGCCTCACTTTCTCCTCCAGAGCCATCTGGGTCCAGTGGCCTGATATTTATCAGGATGACTGGAGATGGCCTGGGATGCAATGGGAGACCCTGGCCCCTTCGGGCTAAGGTCTTTCCAGGTTCTCACTTTGAATGAGGCAAGGCCCATTTAGTGAATAGGCCTCTTAGGTCCTAGTGTACCCTCTGGGACCATCATAAACTCTAGCTCCTGACCCCTTAACTAGAGTACACGCCCCTAACAAGAAGCTCACAAACACAATTAGCATATGGCAAAGGTATTTGCAAAGAGGCATGATAATAATAATAATAAAGTAATAGCTACAAGAAAATCTCTCCTTTCCTTCCTCTCCCTTCCCCTGAAACCCAGAAAACACTATGGAATTAATCAACTTATCAACACATATTTACTAGGTACTTACTATGTACCAAGGAGTATATGGAGTTTTCAGGGAGGACTAGCACCTCTGGGGTGAGGGCTTGCCAAGCCCTTTCAGAGCTGCTCATCTACTTTTGGTGTCTACCTGTTACCCAATTTTCACATGGGAATTCAAAAAGCTGTAGCACGCCCAGTGGCCACACCCCAGTAAAACCATCTAGACAGTCAGGCTAAACCAGGTTGAGAGTAACCAAGAGGCCTCAAACCCATCACTGAGTAAGGGGGATGTCTACTCCAAGCACGTGAAGACTCCTCTGGGGTAGAATGGGCAGATGAGAACAATTTGTCCCAACAGCCATAAAGTTGGCTGAAGTAGGCACTGCAGAGTGACCACAGAGGGTGGTCAGACATTGAAGACACCAAGGTCATCCACTGCATCCCAGGTCATCTCTAATCATCCTGACTTGTCTTCCTATTGGACTTAACGACTCTGAAAGAGAGAATGAAGCTGATAGCTTTGTGCAATTCTGTCTCACTTAAATCTAATTCATAGGTAAGTCAAGACCTCACTTGTGATTTCACTGGTCCTCTTCAAAAATGAAGGAAGAACAACAATAACTATGTATCATGTACTGTGGGCTGCAAATAAAATGAATGAAACAATCCTTAAAGAGCAGACACAAAGCACAAAGGCAGCAAAATATATATGCATGTGTGTATTATATATGTATATGTATATGTAATGTATGTATGTGTGTATGATTGTACATATATACATACAAACATGGAACATATGGGCCAGGTCAATTCACAATTCTAGAACTATAGGGTCTGAATTCATTTCTCTCTTCATGGAATCTTCTGTGGCCAAACAATCTCTCTTGAGTTCATGTGTAGCTTTCTTCTCTGCTGCCAGAGTTCATGTTCCTTAAGGATGCTTACTCCTTGGAGTGGCTGTCTTTCTGTATCTATGTCTGTCTGGAGTGTGTGTCTATATTTTATCCACTGGGCCTCAAACTCTTGAAATGACATTCCATCTGCTTGATGGATGTCTGTTTCTGGGTAAGTAAATCTGCTGGTTAATGGAGGGAGACAATCTCCATCTTTTTCACTTCAACCTACAACTACTCTGACCCTTGACTGTTGTTCACCTTTGAGTTGGTAGATGGCTTGGTAGCTGACTTTGTGTGTGTATATATCTAAAATGGATATATTTTAGATATATCTACATCTATATATTTCCATATGTGTCTATCTAGATAGGTGGATAGATGGATACACACACATACACACACATACACACACACACACACACACACACACACACACACCCCTAAAAGGGCATGACCAATTCTCTCAGGCAGTCACTAGATGTTTCTTTCTTTGCTTTCGGGGGCCAAATCCCTGAGCTACAACCACAATTGGATTAAGAGTTTGCTTTACACATTGTTCTGAAATAGCAAAACTCTTTTATACCAGAAAGATAGAACCTATATACAGAGGCTCAACACAGAATAATAATCACGCTGTTTGTATTGTGTGTTGTAATTACAGAATACTTTCAGACACATCTTATGTAAATCACACAATTACTTTAAAAGGAAAGTAATGCCAACATTATTACAGCATTGCTCTTTTCCAAATGAGGAAACTGATGTTCATAGATTAAGTGATCTAACCATGGTCACACAGCTAATAGCTAAAATCCTAGGACTGAAACTCAGGCCTTCTGATTCCACTAAGTTAATTTCTTTTCTTTTCTTTTCTCTCTCTCTCTCTCTCTCTCTCTCTCTCTCTCTCTCTCTCTCTCTCTCTCTCTCTCTCTCTCTCTCTCTCTCTCTTTTTCTTTCTTCCTTCCTTTCTTTCTTTCTTTCTCTCTTTCTTTCTTTCTTTCTTTTTCACTAAGTCACCGTGCCTCTCTAAAGAGAACATAGCATGAACAAGTAAAAATTCAGTCAAAATTGAAACTATAATATACAACAGTGGTGCCATATATCATTAGAATGCTAATATTAATACCAATTATCTCTGGAGAGGCAGACTGTCTTGGCCAGTCTTGAAGCAAAGAAGACCTGAATTCAAGTCCCACCCGTCTCTGACACATATACTCTGTGTGACCTTGGAAACTCTTGGTGCTCTACGCAATCCTCCAAGACTATAAATTACAGAGAAAATGACTACCTGTATTAGCAGGAGGAGTTTCTTCACCCAGGAATTCCCTATACTAAAGAAATCACAGAGCCAGTCTCCATCTCTCTCTGTGTTTATTTCTAGGACACTGGGAAGAAAAAATGGTCTGACCTTTGACTGCCAAAGCAATAGTTACAACAAGTAGTCCCCTGATGAGCTAATGTACCAAGAGGCTGCCTGGTATAATGGATAGTGATTGCTGCTGCTACCGTTGTTCAGTCACGTCTTTGTGACCCCATTTGGGGTTTCCTTGGAAAAGATACTGGAGTGGCTTGCCATTTCCTTCTCCAGCTCATTTTATGGATGAGGAAACTGAGATATGCAGGGTCAAGTGACTTGCCCAGGGTCACACAGCTAGTGTCTGAGGTGGGATGTGAACTCAGATCCTCAGGACTCCAAGCCCAATGCTCTATCCACTTTGCCACCCAGCTCCTTCTGAGGCAAAGCTTGCCTTTCATGAAACCGCACTCACTGTACCCAGTAGGTACTTAATAAATATTTGTAGAACTGACATTTCAAGTTTTGAAGTTCCATGTGTTACAGCCACAGCTGCTGAAGATCCAGGAATCAAAATTCTTGCCACCACAGTCCTTGATGCTGTCCAGTGATTCAACAGCAGAAAAAAGAGGAATTACCGTCTGCTTTGCCTCTGTTCCCTAAGAACTATGGGATCTTTCCATCTGAGTTACAGTGGAAACTTTGTATGTGTGGTGCCTTCCCCCTTAGAATGCGAGCTCCTTCACAGCAGTGATTGCCTCCATTTTCTATCTATATCCACAATTCAGCACTCCCTAGCTCTATGTGCTTAGCACACAGTAAGCACTTAATAAATGCTTCATTCATTGGTTCATCTGTTTAACCATTCATTCATAGAGACTATTTTATGCATTTGTATTATTCATTAGTTCATTCAACAAATATTTGAAAGTGTGATGGGTATGAGGGATGGGGTGGGGGAAAGTTGGAGAGATTTCCTTGAAGCAAAAGAAAAAAAAATTCTGTGATGTCTTTATGCCTGAAAGTGAAGGATTTTGTTCAATTCAGAGCTTCTTTTCGCTGGTACTCAATTGTTTCACGGTCCTGATAGCCTAAGGAAAGAGCCAGTAGACAATCTTTCAATAAAAGCTCCAAGACTTCATTTATTCACTCTCATTTGTGGTATCCAGAGCCAACAATCATTCCTCTTTTGTAAAGATCGCAGTGGATTGGGAACCTCCACATCAGCCTGGAGCCAGGTCATTTGGAAAGTGATTGCATTATAGATATGCTAATGTTTATCCTGAGAGGACCAAGAGTCTCGATAAAGGAGAATGTGACCTCTTGGCCACAAGGTAGACTAATGGTGACAGATCTGGGCAAAATCAAGTAGTACACACAACTGCGCAACTTGTGTGTCTGTCTCCTTGACCTGCTCTTTTTGGCTCTGAGGGCTATTTCCTTTCTCCCCGCTTCGGCCTCATGTGCCTTCGGGATCCCCCAATCCCTACTGGAACCTCTCAAAGAGAACCTTATACTGTGTTAAGGGCTGATAATTTAAAGAATCATCTCCTTCAGGGGATTTAAATTTTAGAAGGGATTAGGGGATTGCTGCTCTAAAATAGAGTTTCTGGCAGCAGTGAGCAGGTGAAAGAGGGGTCTGTCCCAAAACCAATGAAATTGTCCTCCATAAATAGTTGTCAAGAGGCAACACGGAATAGTGCAAAGAAAGCCGGACTTGAAGCGAAGAGTAAACTGAGTCAGATTTCTGCCTCTGATGCTTAGTAGGTACACGTTCAAAGGCAATCCATTTAACTTTCTTTGCCTCAGTTTCCTTAAATGGTGGTAATAATTGCAATATTACTAAGTTGTTTTGAGCTTCAAATGAGATAAAGTAAATAAAGTGCTACCTAAATTTCTGCCACTACATAAAGCACGCTTCTGCTTTTGGAGAACCTGTGGGTTCTGGATTGGAAGAAAGAATGTAGAGGTTGTGAAATATAAGAAATATTAGGGAATCTGACCCCTTCTGAGCAGATGCTCAAGAAAAGGGGAAGAGTCTCTCCTTGCCCTTTCTCCCAATCTTCATGGCAAAGCTGCTCATGTCTCTGTCTGGGTTTGCCTTGTTAATTTACACAGAATGGAAGTCTTTGGCATACTTGGGAGTGTGTTTCTACTGTTCTTTATGCCATTTATTGCACATTTTGTGGGAAAGTGATATTCAAAAACAGTTCATGTGCCCTCTCATCTTTGGCAAGCTCCTTCTAGGGAGTAAATGGGAGTGATTCATGGTGCCAATTTAAAGGGATCCATGAAAAAAGAGAGATGCTTGGATGAATGGCCTAGGAGAACACTCAACTTTACAGTAAAAATGGGGATGATAATAGCACCCTATCTCACAGAGTAGTTGTGAAGGCCAAATGAGATAATATTTGTAAAGCCAGGCCACAGTGCCTGGTATATAGTAAGTGCTTAATAAATGCTTGTTTCTTCTTCTACACTCTTTTAAATATGAAAGTAAACATTCCACCAGCATTTATTAAACGTCTACTATGAGTGCTATAGTGTTATGCTAGGTGCTGGGTATACAGAAACAAAAATGAATTGCCCCAAGGAACTTACAGGAGAAGACAATGTGTACTTATACATACAAGTATATAAAAAGTAAATCCAAGGTAATTTCTAGGGGTTGAAAAGGCTAGGGTTGGAGCAGCAGCACCTAAGAGTAGAAGGAAAGGGATCCTGTAGGAGATAACATTTGAACTGAATTTTGAAGTAAACTAGGGCATTCTCAGAAGTGAAGATGAGGAGGGAATACATTCCAGGTGAGGCAAACAACTTGTCCAAAGAACTGAGATGGGAGATAGAATGTCTTATGTGAAGAGCACGGAGAAGGCCAGTTTGCCTGGACCAGTGGGAGTGAGTCACCTAGGTCACGCAGTGCGTAGAGTGTTGGATCTGGAGTCAGGAAGACCTGATTTTTAAATCCTGCCTCAGACTCATTTGCTGTGAGACTTTGAACAAGGCACTTAACTGCTCTGTGCCTCAGTTTCCTCATATGTAGACTGGGTATAGTAAAAGCATCTAATTCCCAGGGTTGTTGTGGAGGTCAAATGACTCAACATATTTAAGGACTTCATAAAGTCCTTCTAGTTATTATTACTCATATTATTGTCATTGTTTTGTTAAAAAGGCTGGAATGGAGGTCAGAGCCAAGTTGTAGAAGGCATCGAAAGCCATATACAAGGAGGTTATTGATCAGGGAGTGGCAGTCAGATTCAAGTTTTAGGACTATCACTTTGGCAGCCTAGGGGAAGAACATTTTATAGGACACATCAAAACCTATTGAGAATATCTTTCATTCTCAAATCGTTCCTCTTGCATTGGAGAAAGGAGAATAAAGTGTGTTGGCATCGTGCCTCTGACATTAAAAGCAAACCAAAGAATTCTCAAGTACTAGTCAAATAACCCCCTCACTAAAGAATGCAGTATTAATATAAGTGTGTAGCTTCCTCATGAAATGAATTGGATTAAAGACTGTTATTAGTTTTAAAAAGTCTGATAAAAAAGGCCCCCTCCATTCCTTTTTTTAAAAGGAAAGTCACTTGTGGTTTTGAAGTGTATTTTAACTGGTAAGATCACAGTAAGTAAATTAGCTGAAGTGTAATAATTGGGTTCCAAGTGTTATGATTGATACATTTCATTGAAAACAGCACCCTGAGGTTTTTGCAAATTAAAGATGAAATCTAAATAAATCCTTAAATAACCTATGTGGAAATACTTTATTGTAGTTAATAGCCTAGTAAAAATATGCCTATCTCTAGAATCTTTACAACAGAACCTACCTATTGTTGCTGCCATGAAAAGCCATCATACTTACCTTATGTAAAAATAATAGCATTCCTAACTATTAATAGCAAATAGAGAGACATTTATGACCATTCATAAATCATTTATGAATGACCCTTATGAATAAAGTGTTACTATGATTTCTATTAGCATAAGTTTGACAATCATATCCTGCATAAAAGGGGCTTATTCTTCTCTTTTGAATGCAGATATGAAAATTTGTCATTTAGCTTGGTAAATTAGGCTCATAAAGTTTCAGTAGGTCTTTATGTAGCTATTCAACCCTTCATTGAGAATAAACCTACCATAAACGTAAATGCATGTACATGCATATATAACATAGAATGGAATATGGATAGTCATGATGATTCTAACTCACCCCAACTTGTGGAAGAAAGACTGCTTATGGGCAATTCATGGACCCTTATAATTGGGGTGGAAATGATCAGTTTTATAGATAAAAGCAGGGGTGCTTATGGAACCCCATGGCATCTGCTGTCTCTTTGCACTATGTCTTTCAGAATGAATATGTGTTCTTGGGACTTCCTGGGCACATTTCTCTAACTTTTCCTTCTGACAATGACACTACTTACATGAAGACTAGTTTCTCCACAGTTCTATCGACTCCCATCCTGGGATTCTTGTGGTTTGGGGGCTGGAGGAGCAAAACCCTGAGGGGAAGGAAGGAAAGGGTGTTTCATCACTGCTGGGTGTTAAATAAAAGAAGGCTTTCTTTGGGTTACCAGATAAATATTAAAAAGAATAAGCATCCTTTTGATCCTTATAATAAAGGTCAAAATGGGTTGCTAAGGGCACTATGGGAATTTCTTTTCAGGGATAATTAATGACCCAGCTGGAATGCCTTAAGAAAGAGTATATACTTGAGTTCAAGTGCCACCCCTGATACTGGCTGTATGACCAGGAGCAAGTCATTTAATCTCTCAATAGTCTGGAGTATAAACCAGTGGTATCAAATGCTGATAGAAACAGGGGCCACTAACCTATACATAAGTGTCCCCAAGGGCTGCATATTGACTTAGTTTTAAAATGTAATATTATCTATGCTTTATTGTACTTTTATATATTTTGCTAAAATTTTCTCAATAATATTTTAATACGGTTGAGGCTGCCCTCAGGAATGTTTTTTGGCCCAACATGTTTGATAGCTCTGTTCCAGGCATCTCCCTAAGACTAATAATTGTGGGGTGGTAGCTGACCTTCAATAGTAGAGAGAATTTCCTCACCTGGGAGTTCCCTGTACCAATGAACCATCTTTATCCATAGAATGCTTTAAGTATGGGCCTGGAGCAAGACAAAATGACCTCTGGAAATTTCTTCTATTTTCACAATTATATGATAATTTCAAGGTACTTTGACAAATTGAATTCAATAAACATTTTATTAAGTACCAATTATGTGCTTGAACTCATGTTGGTAGAGGTTAGGAATGCAGACAAAACAAAACCCTTTCAGAACAAGGATAGGTAGTAATTCAATTGACCAAAATTCCCTGGAGAATGTCAGTCCAGGAGGGGGCTAGAAGCTCACAAGAATGAAATTCTAAAGAGAGAAAGGAAACTAAGAGATATCTAAAGAGAAAGATATAGATGAACTGGGAAAGCATCCGTCAGCTTAGATTTTGAAAAGATACATAGAAAATAGAATCAATGACTGATAACAAAAGATGGATAGAAAACAGAAGACAAATTTTCTAACTCCAAGTCATACAGTTGTCTGGAGAATGAACTTTGAATCCATTCACTTTCTTTTTTTTTTCTTTTGGAGAGGGGAAGGCGAGGCAATTGGGGTTAAGTGACTCGCCCAAAGTCACATAGCTAGTAAATGTTGTCAAGTGTGTGAGGCTGGATTTGAACTCAGGTCCTCCTGACTCCAGGGCTGGTGCTCTGCTCACTACACCACCTAGCTACACTGATCCATTCACTTTCAAATGGACTTTGAAAGGCAACCAAAAGAAGAAACAATCTTAATTTGGGGCATTCCGATGATTTTTGTTATCTTCCTAGATATGTGTGGTGGTTAATAGTCTTGGTTATGCCTTAAAAGAGCTTTAATCTTCCCCATTCAGCCACTGTACCTTAACAGATAGGAGAAGAAAACTGAAGAACTGAGGCCCAGAAAGTGGCCCAAGAGTAACCTTTATTTTGTCTATAGACTAAATAAATAATAAATATTATATATTATTATGTTATATTATATAGACAAAATAGTGCACAGAAGAGAGTAGCAGAGTGCTACAGAATGATATCACTACAGGACATTTGGAGTTCTGCAATATTAATGGTACGAGTTGCTCTGGCCATGCGTATACCCTGATTACTTGGATCTAATCAATGTGTGTGCTCTCTATGAGTATTCCTAGTTATGTATGTTCTCTGATTGTATGCCCATCTCCTATTGGTTATGTGGTAACCTGTGGGAGAGTATATCTCATGTGTACATGAGAGATATATTTTCTTATAATTTTCTTTTGTATGAGGTTTGATAAAACATCTTTTGTTTTGAGCTAATATGTCATCTGGCTGCTAAAAATAAGCATACTGGTGGAAGCTCATGAGCTATTACTTTGAGTGCCTTGAAACAGGGATCAATTTTCTAAGGACTGAATATCTGAGAGGGTGCCCCAGGCTCACACTTATTTCCATTATTCGGTAGTATTACTAAACAGGTAGGTTATAGGGATGTTGTAGATAGAGTTTACTTAGATTTTAGCAATCCAGTGATATAATCTTTCATGTACTTGCAAGAAAAGATCGTATAATATCTGGTTTTGCTCCCACAGAAGCTATCCATATAGCTGAGTTAAAACTTACTTACCAAGACAATGGCCATCCTGGTGTCAGGGAAGCTAGAGAGGCCAAACTGGTTGAACCCCATGTCAGTTCAAGGGTCTGGTCTTGGTCAAGGGTCCAGACCTATTAATTTGCATAATTTGCATATGTTAAAGAGGGAAGGTAGGGAAATAAAGAAGGTAGATTAATCCTAACTCAGACAAGGAAGATAGAACTAATTAACTTCACTTTTGCTTCTGTATCCTTACTATCCTACCTATGTAAACTGTATAACTTAAAAAAATATGTAAAAAATTAAAGAATGTAAACTAACCCTAACTCAAACAGTGGTGAAGGAACTAGTTACCCTCGCTCCTGCCGCTGTGTTGGTGTGAGTGTTTCTAGTGAGCACTGCATGTGCTCTCTTGAGGAATGTAATAAACACCTTTCTCTGCCCACTCTGGTCCTGTTCTTTGAGAGAGAATGGGCAAATCACACAGATCTTCCTAAGGTTATGCTACCAGGAAAGCAATGAGCAATGGAAGCATGTCTCAGGCTCACCTCTTGACCCTGCTTTGGGGAGTGTTAAAGGGGCTACCACTTTGGACTTCCTCAGGGAACCCTGTGGCCTGCACAGACTTCTTAAGGGGCCATCACTTGGGTCTTCTGGCCCTGTCTTGGGAGCCTTGTGATCTTACTGCCATCCTAAGGGGCCATCACTTGAGCCTTCCTCAGGGTCTAACCCCTAGGAAGCCCTTTGATCCCCACAGATTAAGGGGGGCTACCACTTGGTCTTCCTCTGGGAGCCCTGTTGTCTGCACAGCCTTCCTTAGAGGTTATCACTTGGGTCTTTCTCAGGGTCCAACCCTAGGAAGTCCTGTGATCCACACAACCATTCTAAGGGGCCATCACATGGTTCTTCCTCGGGGTCTGACCCTGCCTAGGGAGGTCCTGTGTTCCCCACAGACTAAGGGACCATCATGTGGTTCTTCTTCAGGGACTTGGCCCTGCCCAGGAAGTCCTGTGATCCCACCACTGCGTTTCTCACATACTCTTTTAGAAAAGGTGAAGAAATGTGAACCAAATGATAGCTCATTAAATAGATGCACTCAGAATTAGTTAAATGGCTGACTCATAGAGTCGTCATTAATAGTTTGATGTCAAATTGGAAGAAGGTCCATAGAAGAGAGGCCCAAGGAATTTTTGTTTGGTCCTATGTCATTTAACGTTTTGGCAGTGTTATACATAAAGGTATAGATGGCATGGTTAACAAATTTGCACATGACACAAAGCTTTGAGGGATAGTTAATAATCTGGGTGACAGGACAAGGATTAAAACTGATCAGTTGTCTCACCTGCAAAATGAGGGAGCTCAACTAGATAGCCTTTAATAAAGGTTCCTTCCAGGTCTAAATCTACGCCCTTGTGTGCCAAATCTCATAAGAAGAAATTTAACAGTGGTAAACATAGTCTTCTATTTGGATTAAAAAAATAAACTTCACAAGGATAAAATAGGGTGGTGTGATGAGACAGCAGCTGTTCTGGAAAATGTCTTGGAGTTTTAGCTGATTTTGAACTCAATATGAATTTGAATATGCAGCCGAGAAAATTAATGCTGTCTCAGACTGCTTTATGAGAAGCATAGCTTCCAGGAATAAAAAAAAAAAGTAGTCCTCCTGTCCTCTGCTCTGGACAGACTATATACAGAGTATTATCTTCAGTTTTGGGGTACCATATTTTAGTTGGGTAACTGCATTGGCAGAAGTCATTGATTTGGGGCCATATTGAGATTGGTTGAAGAACTGGGAAAGAGCAGACTTAATGGGAGTTGGGATAGCTATGTTCAAATATTTGAACATTTGACACTTAGAGGAGATAATAAACTTCTGTTTGGCATCAGAGGGGAGTAGGGGAAATGGGTAGAAGATGCAAAGAGAAAAAATATTAATCTTGATATAAAGCAAAATTTTCTAAGCAGTAAAGCAATAAAAATTCCAAATAGGCTGCCTCTAGAGGCAGTACATCCCACTTAATTGGAAATCGTTAAGCAAAGGCTGGAGGAACTCCTTATATAGGGAATTCTTTTTTAGTTGTTACCGAAGACCCTTCCAACCCAGATTCTGAAAATTATAGTCTTTGATTTCAAGAAGCTTATGCTTTGTATATTGGAGGGTAAATGGAGATAATGACAAATACAAGTTTTTAGTGTCACCTTAGAGGCATCAATCTGTACCAAAATTGGCTTTTGATAGAAATTAATGTCCTTGAATAATGCTCAAAAACAACTTATATATCCTTGCAAATCTCTACACAGTTAATCTTTCCTTTTTCTTGTCTTCATCCCCACTTCCCTCCCAAGTGATTTATCCTGAATTAAGTCTTATCCTTTTACATATTCCAGTATGTCTTATGTGAAGCAATTGAAAATATTAGCAAGTACTTTTGCTAGTGCACACCTCTAACCAATGGACTGAGGATCTCCAAACTGGATCTCCAAGCTGGGTGCTGCTGCCACATAGTGTAGCCCCCTCCATTGTCACTTTGCTAACTAAGTCCTTACATAACCTACATTGCAGTTAATAACCTAGTACAAAATAAGTCTATCTCCTGACTCTTGACAACATAATATATCTATTGTTGCTGTCATGTGACAGCTATCAAACTTTCCTTATGTATGTAGTATATTCTGGAGGACATCAAGGAAAGACTGGACAACTCCTTCTTGGATATGTTGGAGGGGGAATTCTTTTTCTGATGTCAACTGAGGACATCTTTAAGGTCAAATCTCTCTTCTCTTCCCTAGGTATTTGAAATGCTCCTCTCCCTAAAAAATTTGGGGAACTTTGCAGTAGAGTAGAACTTTAACAAACTAGAAGGGACTTTGAAAACTATTTAACTTTCCCCCTTCATTTTATAAGTTAGGACATTGAGGTAAACAAAGATGAAGTTGTTTCCTAGAGTCACACAACTAGTTACTGGCAAAATCAGAACCAGAAACCAAGTCTTCTGATCTATAGCCCAATTTTTTTTTTCTATTATGCTTCAAGCCAAAGTATACTTTGTCTATTTTGTAAAAGTACAAAAATATACTTTTATGACAGTATTTCTGTGACCTTAACCTTTTGAAAGAAATATGGTGGATCGGGAAAAAGATGCTATCACTTTCATGCGTCATTTGTTTGTTTTTTATAGGAGAAAATTTAGTCAAATTAATGAATATCCTTGCTTTAGAATGATCTGTATTATGCCAATTTCTATCATCTAAATGTTTTAGCTTCACTTCAAAATTTAATCATTTGAAGAAAATATCTAGTGCTCCATGAATTACTAAGCATTAAAAAAAAAGTTTTGTCTGTCACTACCTACCACTTTGGTGCCACATGTCAACATGATTCACTCCTTAGTCCTCCAAGGCTGTGCCACCCAAAATGATTGTAATGTATTTTGTGAACAGTAATAAATCACGTGGTGACCTACTTCTATGAAAGTAATTGCAGCATATCAGAACTGTAGCTGTTTGCATTAAGAAAGCTATGTGCTCATATTTATAAAGATAAACGCTTACTTTACAAATAATTTATCATGGAATTCTCTTTAATTCTTTGAAAGACCATCCTTAACCCTAAAATTAATTCCAAGTTGATTCTAGTTATTTAATGAGAGTAATTTTTTTCCCATGGAATTTATTGATGAATAAAATGAAATCATGAACAAAGGATCACTAAATTTTCTTCCATAAAATATGATATTAATATGCTTTTTAATGCCTTCAAAAAACCTTGAAAAGAGTGATAAATTCTGAAGCCAAAATATTCTTTTGTAAAGAAACATGGATCAGAATATAATTTTTAAGGTTAACTGTGTTTATATGCATGAGTGATTATTGCATAAGGAGATTAATAATAAATCACAGAGATTTATAAATAAGTTATCTATGGGAAACTAAGCTAGGGCATCTAATTTCCTCTTTTACTTTGCACACATTGGGTTATAATCAAACTAGTTATAAGCTATTTAGCAATTAAATCCAGATATTGCCCTGATTTTAGGTATCTCCTCTGGAGGTAGATATAACTAGAGCCCCATGGTGGACATTTTTAGCTCTGTGTAGTTTTTATAATGAAACCTATAATAGCTTGAATAAATTCTGCAGGACTTTTTGTTTGTTCAAATTTAATTTAGTAGCTTCTGTTTGTTACAGGAAGATAAAAGACAAAAGACCACTTGAATCCATTATTCCGAAAGTGATCATTTTTCAAGATAACATACTTTAATGGCTCCAGGATTTCATGGATCAGTCAATCAACAATCATTTATTAAGTACCCAGCATGTGCCAGAACTCTGCTAGGCAGAAGTGGTGCAAATACAAAAGTTAGCTAGTCCTTGCCTTCAAAGAGCTTGCATTCTACTGGTCTCCTAAATGGTGAGACTGTCTTTGCTCTTGCAGATGAAACTCTCTCCATATTTTTAAACTACTGTGTCATTTTTACCCTCTTCAAATTCAGCCTCAGACACTCACACTTACTATTTATGTGACCCTGGGCAAGTCACTTTGCACTGCTTGCCTCAGTTTCCTCATCTGTAAAATGAGCTGGAGAAGGAAATGGCAAACCACTCCAGTATCCGTGCCAAGGAAACTCCAAGTGGGGTCACGAAGAGTTGGACACGCCTGAAATGACTGAACAGCAGTAACAGTGATAATCTTGTCTGTGTCCTTCTGTAAATGTACCATCCCTACAAATACTTTTCAAAAATCACCAGGATTGAAAAGATGTTCATTTACTTATGTAATTGCATTGGAACTGACTAAGAAACAATTCTTTTTACAGCTTCCAAGAGCAAAGACAACCAAAATACCTGGCTATGATGTACCTTCTCAAAGTAGATTCTCTTGGAAATATGTCTAAAAATGAAGAGAAAATGCATTTTAATTTTTAAGGTAAACTCTTTAATTCTTATCATCTGGCTTTTCTTTTTTTTTTTACACCAGGCATATAGAGTCAATATTTTCATATGTGTTACATACATGATATAAAATTAGTGATTTCTGCACTGTACTATGTTATTCAAGCTGATATGATCCAGAATAGCGTAGGCACATCTGATGTTTTCTTGCCTGGGGTAGGAGGCTGGCTGGGGGAGAGAAAGAATGGACTAGATGGATTCTCATGGTTTCTGCCAGCTCTATGATAATTGGCTTCACCTCTAACCCATAAATTAAAAAGTGACAGTGATTTATTCCCCAAACTGACTTCCAGGAATTTCCTACCCCCCTTTTTTCTATTGCACTTTGGGAAATCTTGGATAAAATATAAAACGGTAGTGAGGAATTAAACTATATGTATATTGATTATCATAAAATAAAATTTTACCTTTTAAAAATGCATAGGGTTAGGCTTAGTAGAAAGAAAAGTAAAATATTATGTAGGAGAAACAAGCCTGATCTTGAATGTAGCTGTCCACAGCACAGCTGGGATGCTGTAAGATGAAAAGTCAGAAGTGTGAACTATTAGCAGGCATTATGGACCCAAAATATGGATCTAGATTCTTAACATAAAACCGGTGTTGATACATCTGCTGATAGTGGTGATGAACTGTGGTGTCATATTATTCCCCTACTGTTCTTCCTCTCACACTTCATCAGGCAGGGATCAATTGATTATCCTCAAAATTTGCTCCTGCTATTGACTATAATGGAAAAAAATTGTGCTTCTGAATTATTCAGAATGAAAATATACACAGAAGAAATCGATAAGGCACATCTGATATTAAAGACAAATTAAAGCAGGCAGTAGAAGGGGGCTTGAGGCAGCTGCTCCATACAAAGAAGAAAGCGTTTTGGAGATAAAGGAAGAATGTTTTCTCTTTTTCAAGTGGATGTTCTATTAGAGCTGTCAAAGCTTTTCAAAATTAACATCTTTATTAATGGAGACAACAGGGTTTCCTGCCCAAATGGTTTCTTATAAATGGTGGAATGTTGCTTCAGATTCTCACAGAGTAATTTCTCTCATCTCCCCAAAGTCTTTTAAAATTAACTGCAACATACAATACTGGAGGGATTAAATTGTAGAAAAACTCTCAGGTCAGAAGTATAAAATTCATGAATATGAAAAGTCAGGTGTTTAAGCTCTTGAAGATTTTGATTGGAAGAAGGAGTTAGCTAAATTAGTGAAGGGGGGAAAATGCGTTTCTTATGACTACAACAGTGAAGAAACCCTCCTAATTTGAATCATTGATATAAAAATCCAAAACCATGGGAATATGTGTGTGTGTGTGTGTGTGTGTGTGTGTGTGTGTGTGTGTGTACACCCATTTGCAGGGTGGAGGGAGAACTTTACTTTTGCTACAGTTTAGAATTGGAGTGATTTATTCTGAAATTCTAAAGAAAGTCAAACCCACATAGCCTTATAATTCCATCCCATCATCTGCACAGAGTGAGGTGTCGTGTTGCACAGTTATTCAGTGGGTTGACTCTATAGGTAGTCAATTGGAGTCCTCAAATTTTCTTTTTCTTAGTTGCAGGCTGAATTATCTGGATAATTACCTCAGTGCTCCATTTCCTCTTGCCGGTGAGATTTTAGCCTTTCACATTCCTCTGTGCTCTGCAGGATGAGATTTTGGCCACTAACCCAGAACACTATAGAGAAGCAGATTCTCCCTCCTTTGGGGTCAGGAGCCAGTGTGAAGAACAAGAGGTTTTATTAGGTGGGAGGGAGCAATCTCCCACTCTTGGTTGAAGTGTCACTCAATTAGGAGTCTTTCCCTATACTGCTGAGTAGAGAGAGAAAAATCTCCAGGGATGTTATTCTATTCCAACTCTCTACTTTAGAGGTGAAAAGTCAGCTCAGTAGTTGGAGAGGCATGCTCTTCCATGGAAATTAGGAGGCACACTGAACATCAGAGGGAAGCATTTGCCCTACTGGAGAGAGGACTTTTTTTTTCCTCCCTTTGTAGACATTCATTTTGGGTTTCCCACCTATGAATGAAATTACTCCTTTAAAAAAATCAAGAGAAACAAATGACCTCCTGCACTCTTCTTTTTTTCTCATCCTCCCTTTCCTGCACCCCCCCCCCAAAGATATGTACAAAGGTAGTTAATATCTCTTATTAGTAATGTGCTCATTCCCAGCATAGACCTACACTCCCTTAGAAACCCTTGCTCCCTTCAAGGCTCAGCTCAACTGACACGACTTACCAGAAATCTTTCCTAATTCCCTTGTTGTTAGTGCCTCCTGAAATACTTGGTATTTCTTTTGAAAAATTGTCTGTAATTACTTTTCTGTGTATATGTGGTCTCTGAAGTCAGAGGACCTAGGTTCAAATACCACTTCTGATGTTTTACTACCTATGTGATTTGAGGCAAGTTTCCTAGCCTCCCTGGACTCAGTTTCCTCACCTGTAAAGTGAAAGTGTTGGACCAAATAGCCTCTGAGTTCTGATCCAACTATAAATCTATGATCCTCTGATCCCCCTGTATCCCAATAGGTCAGTAACTTTGAGGCAGGGACTGGTTTTGGTTTTATGTCCCCAGCACCTGGTCAGTACCTGATATATGGTAGGACAAAGACTTGTCAAACTGAATTAGACATATATTAGAATTAATGAGGTAAAAACATAACTTTGAATCTTTGGCTTTGCAATCCCTAAAGGGATTTTCCAACACTGAGGGCATTTGTTATAAGCTATGTGGAGGTATATATTATAAACTATAGGGTTTTAAATTAAAGACAAGGACAAATTTCCCAACAATGCCTTGAGAATTTTTCTTAAGCTCTCTGTGCTGTGGCCTTGCCTTGACCTCTCCCTACCTCCTAGTATCCACTCCAACCCATTAGCAAACTCACAAACCTGATTTCCCTCTTTATTCCTTTTCTGTTTTCCTGGCAAGGCTCTAAAGGTAGGAAAGAGTATGAGTTCCCCAGGGTCTTGCAGTGACCTGCCAGACAATGGTTGGCTAGGACAAGTCTCAGGAGCAAAGGGAGAACTTTAAGCTTTGGTGGGCAGCCAGGTAAATTCTTTGGGCTCTGACTACTTCTCATATGATATAAACCACCAAATAAGCTTTCACTGAGAAAGACAGCAGGGTGACAAGAGAGAATATTAATCTGCCACAGCAGCTGTTTGCTCTTATAAAACAGATCAGTCTTTATAATAATGGGAAATCCAAGAGGCAGGTTTGTTGATTGAGTTGAAAGTCAATGGGAATCAAGGAATCATCCATGTTGAATTATTAAGGATTTCTAAATTAAGCCTTTTGGAGGAATAGAAAACTTCATAGAATCTTGTACTATTTTCTGATTTCTTTGCTGCATGTTATAAGAAGTTAGTATTAGATATCTGCAAATACATCAATCAGAAAATAAACAACAGGTGTGCTAAATAGACATAAATCAAAATGGATCTTTGGCTACCACATTTGCAGGGAGGTCTGGAATACTTTCAATGGATAATGGACAGGGGAAAAAAAGAGTATCATTGCAATGCTATCAGTAGAATTTGAAAGAGGATGGAAAATAAAAATTGATGTTGGGAAGAAAATCAAAAGAATATGCTCAGCAGTTTAGTCATCATGATTTAGGTTGTCAGTTTGAGAAAGAGAAAAAAATTGGATGAGGGTGAGCAAGGTTTATTTTTAAGATCATTTTCTATTATTAAAACAATACAATCCTCTCTGCTGTGAATTGGAAAGATTTTTTTGGCTATCACTTTAATGTTACTAGTCAGCTTTCACTTCTAGAGGCTTTGGGAGAATAATGGAAAGAACACTGTGCAATCAGAGGACATAGGTTGAAATCTTGCTTCTGAGGCTTGCTTTCTGTACAACCTTGGAAAAGTCACCTAACATCCCTGGGTCTCAGCCTCCTCATCTGTATGATGTGGGGTTTGGGCTAAGTAGAAGTCCATTCTGGCTCTAAATAAATGAGCCGGTGTGCTAGTAGAAGTACAATTTTAAATATAAATTCCTTTTCCTAGTACTTTCAAATGCCTAGAGCATTTGTGGCATTATTTCAAAATTAGTACCCAGAAGATGACCCAGTACATTGCAATCTTGAGCCTTGCCCATGAACGCTCAAATACAAAGAGAGTAAATTTGTGTGCAAAAAGGATTATTTTCAAGTTTGAGGTAATGGTGTGACTTTCCAATAACTTCATGAAAGCTTTGTGGAAAAGTTTGCATTATCCCTTTCTCCTGTTTGTCCTCTGCTTGAAGGGCATAGGACAACCTCAAGAAGCACCTTTGCGACTTCTGATGCTTGTGGCTTTAATATTCCAGGCTGGAGTCACAGAGCTCTTCTACAGATGCTAAGCATTCAATCCTGAAGGCTCCACTTCATCATCAGGTAATTAGTATTTTCATTAACTTGCTTATTGTCAAGGAAAATGAGCCTTGATCATCTAATTTTTCCTCAATGAGTTGAATATTGTAATATATCTATAATTAATGTGCTTTATGCCACAAACGTGTAATGGAGTGGAAATCTGAGGCTGCTCCCAGCAGTCACTGTCAGTAAATGTTTGATGAATAAACAGAGACTTTCTAATGGGAAATGGTGGCGACTTTTATAAGCAGACACAATAAAGACTTTATTAACATACTTAAGAAGCATTCTGGGAAATAGAATTGAATGCATTATTACTGTAGGCTCCTTTTGTGAAAAGTAAATTTTACTGTCCCCATAACAAATGTTTGCTTGTTTGATGTAAGTTGTAGTATCATTCCTTTATAGAGCATTCTACAATTTAATATAATGAAGCTGGAATTAGCTATATATCCCCTATGGAGTTGAAATGTTAAAAAACCACATCAAAAACTCAATGAGTTAATTATTTGCACACCTGACTCATGAGGAAAGAAAGTGGTGAAGCCATTTGAGGATTTGGGGAAGTTGAAGTTCAACTTGAGAGTGTTTACTTTGAATGATGGACACTGGAAGTAGCTGTTGTGTCTGTGATTTCTATTTAACAGTTGAAAAATGAACATATAGAAGAGGGGGGTTAAATCTGATAGGATATTTCTGAAAGCTATAATAGTACCCGAATCTATGGCAATGGGAGATTTTACCCAAGGTAAAAATCCTTCTGTACTCATAGCACCTTGTAGTTTTAGTTTATCTTATTGTATTATTACTTAGAAAGTACATAGGATCATATAACCTAATGAATCAGTGACCCCAGTGATATGGATGTTTCTTCCAGTGATGTAGATGGTAAGCCATCCATGCCTGTCCATCCTGGGCAACTCTTGTTTATATCTTCCCATAAACTTTCCATATGGGTTGCACGCCACTTGTGGGAGGTTGTGCTTCACTTTCTCTTGACCTCATGAGGACACCAACGAAGCATGCCTTCTGGTCACCATGTCATCTCCTTTTTCACTCATATAGTCTTTGATGACGTCTTTTACTCCATATCTCTCCTTCCTCATTCTCTGTAATATATTGTAGCCTACTCACTCATTGGTCCTTTCAGTAGCCCTCTGTGGGTGATTCTCCTTCACAATTCTTCAATGACTGGAGGGTTGCATGTCTTTTGGCCACACAGCTACAAAGAATCATATAGTAGATGTTTAATAAGTGTCTGCTGACTTGAATTGAATAGATGTAGAAGGGACCTGAAGAGATCATCTATCTGGTCTTCAGACAGGAAATCAGGAATAGAAATATTATTATTCCTGCTTTGAAGTTGAAGCAACTGAGATCTAGAGCTTAAATGACTAACTACTTTAGTCTACTTAATATTGGTGGTAGGAGTCATGGGGAACTAGAAGAATGCTGTTTCCATTATATAATGTGCATTTGAAATTCTGAAGCTATTATACCTTTTCACTACTTTTACATGAAAAGTTATCGGAAATTCTTTCCCTAATACCAAAGAAATGGTAACACACACTAGGCTTTGTCATACATATTCAGGCACAAAAGTCATTTCCATCAATAGAACTGGTGTATGGCCATAACAACTTCAGGAAAGATGATGAAGCAAAGGGTAAAAAATATTGGGCTGAAAGGAATATTGTCATAAAGAGGCAAAAAGGAGATAGAGTTTGGTCCAGTTTAAAGGAGGGTTAAGTAAAAGGAATGAAAGAAAGCTATACCCTGAAGGATATTAATAAAGTTTAAAAGAGAAATTTGATGTTATTCAGTTACAAGGAAATAGTCATTGTTCCTAGTTATGGGAGAAAAATAGAGATTCTGCTTGACTGTATTGCGTGATGAGAAAGGTTGAATAATGTCCAAAGAGGCTGGAAAGCTAGGTTGGGGTTTGAAGGGCTTTAAAATCTAAACAGATAAGTTTGTGTTTTATCCTAGAGGGAATAGGGAGCCATTGGAATTGATTTAGTAGGGAACTCGCAAGGTCAGATCTATCCTTAAGGAAAAATTACTTTGGTAGGATGGATTGGAAAGATGAAAAATCTGAGACAGAGAGACCCATCAAGAGGATGTTGCAATAATCTAGGTGAGAGGGGCTGAGAGTTTGAAACCAGGTAGTATGTAGGTAGGTAGAGAGAAGGGATCAGATGTGAAAGATGTTGTGGAAGCAGTAAGGACAAGATTTAGAACTCTTGGTTTTGTCATACATAACCTTTGTAACCTTGGACAAGTTAGGTGAGCTCTGAAGACCTCAGATTCCTCGTCTAGAAAATGAGAGGTTTAGACTAGATGGCCTCTAAGCTCTAAAGCTATGATCCCATGATTAATGAGCTGCTGACTCAAAGACATTATCATTATCTAAATAAAATACAAGGCTTAAGAAAAAGAAATCCAGGCTTTTCATACTTTTTCACCAGAGTCATTTAAACTTGACTGTTATTTTTCATGCATGACATATGTAGTGCAGGAAGATAAGTATGAATCAACTACTACAAATGGGAAATCATATCTATATTAATATCCCTTTCTATTAATGTTGTTAAAGGAGCAGAAACTGATACTAGTGAAGGTCTGCTGTTTTGGACAATGATCTTATAAAATACACACAGCTGTCTGTGGTTCTAATTGTAAAGTCATTATGTAAGACTCTTGTATTCTCTCTCTCTCTCACACAAACACACACACACACACATAACCCACTTTCCACAAAAATTAATTTCACTGTATGATCCTGACTTTCGGATTACACTGTTTAAAAATATTTCCCTTACTTTTACTCCATTAGATCTAAATACTAAAACATAATTCATCATAGTTTCAGGATAGAGCAAGGTTTTGACTTTTTCTCGGGGTAAGGTGCTATAAATTCTAAGTGAGATATGGTGGATGGTTATTGCTGCATTTAGGGGTGCAGACCCATGAACATTTCAAACACATAACAACCACAAGAAAAATCCTCAGCTTTGTAATTTCATTCTTTTTCTGCCACTAGCTCTTCTTTGAGACTCAGTGGCTTATTCTTCAACACTTTTTCCTTTACTTAAAGTTGAATATTTCTCATCCATCTATAACATCTCTGAGGAAATTAATGAGTGTGTTGCTAAATTCTTGCTTTCTAAGACAGCACCTGTACTCGGTCATACGCACAGATTTAAGGGTAAAAGTAGAAACTCAAGAATGCTAAGGGTCCACTAAGGTAGTTAGGGAGAGCCCCAGGCAAAATGGTGATAGTGGCAAAGTTTATTTTTGTTTATCACAGCCTCTGGAATCTCCCCTTTCCCTCTTCTTATTGAAGTCTATTCTCAAATCCTTAATTCTCAGTAAGATATGAATAAATGATAACTTACAAAGTAGTTACACATCTGTGGTACCCTGCCCTTACTAGTGAAGGGTAAGGGGTTTGCTTCTATTGATTATTGTAGGCGCAGGGGATGTTTTTGTTTGTATTATGAACCCAAATTCTAGAAAATCATTTCCCTGGAGAGGGAGCACTTGAGAATGAGTCATTAATATCAGAATGTAGTTGGAGATGACTTTTGGGCCAGGAAAAACATTTTAACATTAATTGGCACCATTGTATCTGGTACTGTCTCTGATAGCTCCATCAGTAAGCCAGGCACCAGGATAGTACTTTAGCAAGGCCCACAGCCACCATTGGGCATAGGAGGTTACTATAGGACCCTCATAGGATGGTGTGAAACTCAGAGAATGTTTTGATAGTTATAGAAGTATGAGTTATATAAGAAATACATTCCATAAGCCACTTAGACTGGAGAACAGATTCTAAAAGAATGGAAATCTTGACAGCCTTGATATTATGAATTTACTGCCACTAAAACAAAACAGAATAAATGAAACAAATTAGGGTCAGGATTCTTAACTCAAGGTCCAAAGTCTCCCAAGACTACTCAAGACAAGAAGTCGGTAGTCTTTCAAACTTGTTTTTCTTTTCAATATTCTTGTTACTAGATTCCTACTTCTTACTTCCTACTTATGTTTCCTACTTATGTTCCTACTTCTTATTTCATTCTACCTCCATTCATATGTCTTCCCAGGTTTCACAGAAACCAAGCTTTTTATCACTTCTTACAGAACAATAATATTCCATTATGGTCGTATAGCATAATTTGTTCAGTCATTGCCCAACTAATGAAGACCTCTTAGTTTCCAGCTATTTACCATAACAAAAAATGGTTATAAATGTTATTGTACATGAATCCTCATTCCTTTTCTAGATCTCTGATAATAATGGTTATCACAGTTGACCTCCCTTTATAGACTCAACAAGTCAACCAATTCATTACCCATCACTGGCTTATAATCATATCCTCAATGAGGTTTAAAGGAGTGAATAAGTGCAAAGCACCAGGTGATGGCTGTCCCCATCACAGAGATTTTAATCTGTGACATTGTCAGTGGGCATGTCCACACCCTCTGTGGCAGGGAGGGTGGGGATCTAACAAAAATCAAAAAAAAGGTTAATATCCCTGTAAATTCATCAATTGATAAAGGAGCCATGGCAAACACAGGATGATTGATAATGATAATGATGCTGCTATGACTGTCATTTTATTCTTATTCCCTCTAAAATTGACAGAGCTCAGATAAAAATAGCCCTGGGACAAGTCACCATCGTGCTATTAACCTTTTATGTTTAGTGTTCCATAACCCTTTGTACAGGTGAATAAAAAGATTTTTTTTTTTTTTTGCAATTGAATGAAAGTATTAGATACAGGCTTACCTTCCCAGGACTAGCTAAAAGTATTTCCTGGATAACTTCAATAATAGACAGGACAATGGGAATGTGAAGTATTTTTTTTTTCTTTCTATATAGTTTTGATTTCTTCTGCTAGGCCAATTAAATTGTAGATTTAGAACTGAAAAGGACTGCATAGGCCATAGAATCTACTCCCTCATGTTAAAGATGAGGAAACTGACTTTTCCAGAATCATATAGCTATTAAGTATCATAGGCAAGATTCAAACTCAGGTCTTCCTGACTCTAAGCCCAGTGCTCAATCCTCTGTGCCTCCTAATTGCCTAATAGACCCCTCACATAGTTTGAGGGTTAAGTATTTCATAAGGCAACTTCTATGAACATTTTATTCTTAATTTTTTTGTGGGGGGGAAAGCAAGTTATTGTTTTGTCAGACTGATGTTGGACATCATCTGAGATAATGTTCTGATGATGATGGAATAGATTCTTCTTAAGTCTGTGAAGACAGACAATAGAATTTAGACTTTAGATCACCTCTATTAGAAAGTTAAACCTGAATCTTGAAAATTAGGAATGCTGTTAATTAGTCAAAATACTGCCCAAAATATAGGGAAGAGAATAATTCATAAGTTTGTAGGTTTTCATAGCATATGCAATCTTGTAGCTCTAAAATTCCGATATTGGACACAATTCATTTTCATCCCCTCAAGTATAAAATACAAAATGCCCCAGTCTGGAATTTAAAATCCTCCACAGTCTGATACTCAGTAATCCTTCCAGCTATTTCCTATAGGAGTCTCAGTTTTCTTTTCTATAAAATGAAGGCATTGGGTGGTTTCCTTATAACTCTAGATTTATGATTCTCTTAGCCTATATTACTCACCTCCACATACTCTAAATTCTCATCAGGCCGGTCTACTAGCTATTCCCCAAATTTGTCATGCTGTCTCATTCCTCTGTGCCCCCTAGGAATCCCTAGCGTTCTTCAGGACTAAGCCCAAGTGCCGTGCTTTATGTTCTCCATGACTCCTTTTCTCTGCTATCTGCCCAAATGATTGTTTTTGTTTATCTGTGTAAATCTTGTATCATTCTCGTAAAACAGGAGCAACTTGAGGGCACAGATTGGTTTAATATTGTCTTTGCAATCTTCACTCAGCACAGTACCTTGCCCATAGTAGGTGCTTAATCAATGTTTGCTGCATTGAATTGAGCCCAATGACATCTCAAACAGCAGCAAAACAGATCAAAAGTACTAATTGTCAAGGTAACTGGAGGCATAGTTTTTGTTTGTTGTAATGAGAAAAAGGGTCAGAATGTGCTGTGTAGAAATTGAATCATTGGTTCAATCTAAGAAAATTAGTTTCCCTATTCCCTATTCCCACCAGTTTCCCTATTACTATTTCTTATTCAGCACATTCTCCACTAAAATTTTACTCTCATGTCTCATTTCAGTGTAGAGGGAACTTTAGGTTCTTGAAAGCCATGATGGTGGAATGTAAACCTTGGCTGGACCTACCACCAAACTAGAAAGTTTTGGGAATAGGTAGCAATACATGCCTGTTGACCAAGAAGTGGACTGGCTAAGTTTGGAGAGTCTCAGCATCGAGTTCACCAGAGTGATGAGTTTCTTGGCCACAGCAACTGTCAAAAACCATCTACTAAATTGTTGAGGAGTTTCAATCTACAATGGTGTAGTGGTACTCCCACCAACCACATCAAAGATCCTTTAAGTATTGAAGTGGATTACATTTCTATATAATTTAAAATACTTAAAAATATATTGATGGAAAGATTTATTGGCTTTATGCATATGTATATCAATATATATTTTAAGTTATTAAAATGGCTTTTTAAAAATAATCTGGAGTACAAGATAGGATAAAGATAAAGCCTTGATTTACATAGTACCATTCGAAGGTACATGGAGAAGCATTGGATATGGCATCAGAGGCCTTGGGTTCAAGTCTAGGCTCTGTCAGTTCTGTGACCTTGTATAAAATACTTAACCTCTCTGCCCCTCACTTCCCTCTATTCTAAAATGAAAGGGGTAAAACTAACATCTCTGAGGTCTCTTCTAATGTTAAACCTTATGGTTAAATAATTTTTTTCCTCTTCCAATGGAAAATAAAATATTGATATCCTTGATAACTGACCTTTTTCTATGTCTTAGATGACAGAAGTGACTCAATGTTTGATCAATGATTAGCCTTCCTAGGTACTAGGAAATTCTTTTGTACACAATAACTAGTTTAGTCAGCTTTCTTTAGGTAAGTAATGCAAGACTCTCCTGATTGTAGTCAGTTTAGCAAACTTAATCTAATCCAAGTATGTAAGGGTTGAAAACTTTCCTAACCATAATACCCCTGGAGTGGATAAAAAGGGATATACATACATACATACATACATACATACACACACATACACACACATGTGTATGTGTGTGTATGTATGTATGTATGTATTTATAAATAGTATCTCATTTTTTCTAATTACATGTAAGGACATTTTTCAATATTCATTTTTATAAGATTTTGAATTCTAAATTTTTCTCCTTTCCTCTCTTCCCTCCTCCCTCCCCAAGATGGCAAGCAATTTGATATAGGATACACATGTTTAATCATGGAAACATATTTCCATATTAGTCATGTTGTGAAAGAAGAAACAAAACAAAGGGGGAAAGCCACAAAAAACATAAAAAAGAGAAAACAGCATGCTTTGATCACATTCAGACTCCATAGTTCTTTCTCTGCATGTGGATACCATTTTCCACCATGAGTCTTTTGGAATTGTTTTGGATCATTGGATTGCTGGAAAGAGCTAAGTCAGTCATAGATGATCATCAAAGAGTATTCTCCTGGTTCTGCTCACTTCACTCAGCATCAGTTCATATAAGTCTTTCTAGGTTTCCCTGAAATCCACCTGCTCATCATTTCTTATACCATTCCATTACATTCATGTACCACAGCCATTTAGCCCTTACATTTAGCAATTCCCAAATGATGGGCATTCCCTCAATTTCCAATTCTTTGCCACCACAAAAAGAGTGGTTATAAATATTTTTGTACTTGTAGGTCCTTTTCCCTTTTTTGTGATTTCTTTGAGATACAGACCCAGCAGTGATATTGCAGGATCAAAAGGTATGCACAGTTTGATTGCCCTTTGGGCATAGTTCCAAATGGCTCTCCAGAATGGTTGGATCAGTTCACAACTCCACCAACAAGACATTAGTGTCCCAATTTTCCCACATCTTCTCTAACATTTATCATTTTCCTTTTCTGTCATAATAGCCATGTGATAGGTGTGAGGTAGTACCTCAGAGTTGTTTTAATTTGCATTTCCCTAATCAATAGCTATTTAGAGTATTTTTTCATATGACTATAGATAGCTTTAATTTCTTCATCTGAAAACTGCTTGTTCATATCCTTTGGCCATTTATCAAGTGGGGAATGATTTGGATTCTTATAAATTTGACTCAGTTCTCTATATATTTGAGAAATGAGGCATTTATCAGACACACTTGCTGTAAAAATTGTTTCCAAGCTTTCTGTTTTCCTTTGTGCAAAACCCTTTTAATTTAATGTAATCAAAATTATCCATTTTGTATTTCATAATGTTCTCTATCTGTTGTTTGATCATAAATTCTTCTTTTCTCTATAGATCTGACAGGTAAACTATTCCTTGCTCTCCTAATTTGCTTATGGTGTCACCCTTTATGTCTAAATCATGTACTCATTTTGACCTTATCTTGGTATATGGTATGAGATGTTGGTCTATGCCTAGTAAAGGCTTCATATTTTGGGGCAGCCACTGATTGCCCCTAAGGTCCTCTCCCACTTGGTCCCTGTGAATCTTCCCAGCAACAACAATGAGATATAAGTGCAGAGACCAAGAGATATGGGGCTCTTCATCAGACTATGCATGCACTGACATGACTTATTCTTGTCCTACAGAACTGAAGGGCTGGGATGCCAAATGCTTGTAGGTCTAAGTAAGTCTTGTAGATCTTAATTGCCTGACTTGTGATCCTTGAATACTTATGTTCCTTTTCAGGACCTCACCTAAAATTTTCTCATAATATCTTTATATTATGGTTTCCCACCCAGCCCTTTCCAGGCAAACATTGCTTGTGAAAAAAAGCAGGCCCCCCCCTCCCCCAAAACAAACAACAAACCACCATATGGAAGCCTTGTCCTAGACTACTGGTACTGCTGTTTAGTCCTAGTAGTCTCCCACCTCTGTACTTTGAGGGAGGAGGTATGTTTTAGTATTTCTTCTCTAGGACCTTCATTGGTTTTTCCATTATTCAGAGTACAAACTTCCTTTTAGTAATTTTTTTATTAGCATGGTTGTAATCATGTATGTTGCTATTTTGTCACTTTCAAATTTTACTCAGCAACATATATTTAATACAAAGTATGGAAATGAAACACAAATTTCTAAGAATGCAGTCCAAATTACTTAAAAATATAAATGACTCAAAAATATGTCCATAAATATAGTTTAACCAAAAAAGGATTAGATTCAAATTAGGGAAAATGATTTTCTGACAGATTTCCCCCCTAAACTGTCATTCTGGGTAAATAGCAGTAGAATTTGATTTTTACTGACTGAGTTTTTCCATATTAACATTTCAAGTTTCAAGAAGTGACATAATACTAACATTGGATTGATTTTCTTAAGAAGCCTGTGCTGAATAGACTCTTAGGTTAAGGCAAAAAATGCTCCCAACTTCTTTTTTCTCTTTCGTGGAACAAAAGTCCCAGAATGTGATTCTTTATTTTGTTGAATGAAGACAGAGGGGATAGCAAAGTGGGCAAAATAATGCATGTAAAGGCATCTGTGTCCTGAGGCACACTGACACTTCCCTAATGGACTACGGTACACATAAAAATAATTAATCATGTGGAGAAGGCATTGCCAAGGTTAGAACTGAGGTCTCTGGTTTTTAATGGAAATGTTCCGTGCTTGAACTAAAAGAACAAGTTCCCTAGCTCAAGCAGTGGGGCATCTGTCATACTTAACTCAGAATAGTTCAGGAGTTCAGTAAAATATCAGATAGAGTTCAGCACTTTTATTTCTCAGGGTATTAAAACTATATATAATAAGAAAGAAGTGTATGTGATGAACTACTCTGCATCGTGGATAGAACATCAAAGAGCCTGAAACTTAGAATTTCAGGAAATGTAAAAAAAAATTCTTCCATTAGATATGTTTCTTTTTGTATGACATATGTGTGCGTGTTTAAAAGAATTAAAATAGAACATAAAAATGTAGGAGAAGGTAAATTTGAATATATCTCATTGCCTGTTTTTAACAAAAACTGTACTGATATCCTTCTCATTTGTTTCAGCTTCTGAGAGAGGATGTGCAAGCAGGCAAAGGTAAAATCTTCACTGAAGGCTGGGAATGAGGCATGCCAGGGGCCCATTCTCTAAGGCTGTGTAGGTGATAGGGTTTAGACTGTGGGAATCCTCTTGGACCCCAAAAGAATTTGGGTCCTGTTTGTTTGAGGGGGGAATGATGAGGGTACAGTCTCTGGGAACCCCCTTGAACCTGGAATACAATTTCTGGGAGCCCCCTTGAACTCTCCTTGAATCTTCCAACTAGATCTGGCCTTCCCCTAAGGCCATAAGCCTTACATTATCATTAGGCCCAAATCTCTACCTAGCCTAGCCCACCCTTAATCCTGATCAAAATATCTACACCCTAGCCCAGTTACCCCAGCTCTCTTATGGTCTGTCATCTCCAGGTAGGGAAAAAGCTCTTCCTGTGGATGATTCGTCTCTCATCTGCGCTGCCTTGCTTGAAAATGCCAGAAATTTGGGGTGGGCTGGAATGTAGTACGTATGGCTAGGATGCAGGAGGTCAAGCTTGCTGCTCCATCTGATTGACCTGTAGAACAGCTGTTCCAATAGCAGTTGTCCTGAACTCCATGGCCAGAGTTCATTGGTAATTCTGAAGGTACTTTGCTACAGATTTTATAGATGGCCTGACAACCTCTCTCTCTCTCTCTCTCTCTCTCTCTCTCTCTCTCTTCCTCTCTCTCTCTCTCTCTCTCTCTCTCTCTCTCTCTCTCTCTTCCTCTCTCTCTCTCTCTCTCTCTCCTCTTATATATACTATATATTTATCTAATATAAGGCAGAAGATATGGATCTCTCCTTTTTATATTTCTGAACAACTTGACCTTTTACATAGGCATGTGTTAAGGCAATCAGACTTTCCCCTGTTCTTCCCTTTTGGGATGCTAAGACTATCAAGTCTCCCCTTTGTTTGAATTGGTGGGAAACCTTTTGCTGTCTTTGTTTTGGAATATTTCACAGCTATTTCTCAGCATTAAGACAATCAGCAGTCATTGACTTGTATATGATGTGGTTCTGGGGGTGGGGAACTTTCACACACCCAGCCTGTGTGAGGTCAGAGCTCTCAGGGCTCCAAACAGGATATAATTGAGGGGAACTTGGTGTTTGACTTTTGGGGCTCACTTATGGAAAGAGTGTTGAAATTCTGGGCAAGCCCTTGTAACTGCACCATCCCCACCCCCACCCCCCAGTGGCTTTGATAACCCAGACAGATGTTGGTGTTTCTCTGGTAACTATGAATTGTGATTTGAATCAGATAAGGTCTGTCTGTTGATGTTTGTAATTTCTGTTTGTATTTGCCTTGCAGTTTGGGGGCTGATCTTTTCCCCCAGAACTAAGTGAATGATACATGTATGTTTAATTAAACTGAGACTGTTAACCCCTTAAAGTTGCTTTCCTTAGAAAAGCAGATCAAAGAACCTGTGTTAGCAGCCTTTTGTGTGCTGGTTGTTGTTGGTCTTACACTCCTATAGCAGCTGCTAGCAGATTGTTGCTACAGCATAGTATATTGAATAATCAATTTTCAACAATGAGGAGAGTCCCATTCAAACAGACTTTGAGGCACAGGTTACATACATAAAATCTATTTCTGTGTATATGTATACACGTCACTAAAGCATTTACCATGTGCCAAGCACTGTATTAAACACTGGGGATACAAAGCAAGAGCCGTAAGTGTATCTGCCTTCATGGACTTTATTTTCTAGTGGGTAATATAGCACGTACATAAATAGGCACATATGAGATAAATGCATAGGATATATAAGGTAACTTTAGAGGGGAAGGCGCTAGTAATTGGAAAGACTGCAAAGGACTTTTTCCAGGAGGTGATGTTTGAGCTGAGTATTGAAATTGTCCAGAGATTCCCAAAACTACAGGCAAGAAGGGAAAGGATTTTAGGCATGAGGGACAGCCAGTGCAAAGGTTTCAATTTTTTTAAATTTGCACTTCTAATTTATAAATAAATGAAAACTGCAGGAAAAATGATAGACTTTCGAGAAGCTTATGAAGAGAGCTTAGGCATAAAAAAATTTTTCCTATAGGTTTTCCCAATAGGAAATCTCTATGCTATATATCTATCTCTATCTTTATCTCTATCTCTATCTCTATCTCTATCTCTATCTCTATCTCTATACCTATATCATCTATACCTATATCATCTATATCTATCTCATCTACATCTATATCTATCCATAAATATCTCCCTCTATGTCTGTGTTTATATCTATGTTTATGCCTATGCCTATGTATTTCTCATCTAGAGATAGAGAGATAAATGTAATAACCTGTCCTAATGCAACCTAGCAAAGAAGAAGGTTGTAAGGGATAAAAACTAATTGTTGAAATGCAAAAGGGAAGTCCTTTTTGATGCAAAGGAAAAGACTGATACCTTATAAAGGGCTTGAAGCTTCAATAGTTCAGTTGCATATGAAGAGGCCTGTCAGACAATAAAATCACTCCAAGGCATTATGCCTTTGTCCCCCAACCACTCCTGTGTATAAGACCAAACAAGAGTCTGGGAAGTATAACTGGGTTGAGCAAAGATGAAATCCTTCCATAAGGAAACCACCTCTGAACCAGAATTGTCTAAGAGGAAAGGGTAAGTCCCTCCTAACCTTCTGTTTAAAGGTGACCTCAAAGGTGAGGCTCTGAAGAAGTCAAAGAGGTTGTTTCTGCTTAGAGGAATATTTTTAACACTATGGCTGAAAACAGTGTTGTAATAACACTCAACTAAACCAGAGTCTAGAGGTGGTAAAAACTGCAGATACTCACTGAAGCAAAACAAAACAAAACAAAACAAAAAAAACAAACCAAAACAAGCAAAACAAAACCAAAAACCTAGAGGAAACCCCCCCTAGAAATCTAGCAGATCAACCATCCAGCAGAGACACTGCCTGTGGAAAGCCTGGTGGTCTAAGTGATCTCCTTGGCCCAGTCCAGAGGCAGCTGAATCTGATGAAGATCTCAGCTCTGTAGCTGAGTGTTAACTTGATGTAGCCTAGCAGTAAATTGACCTTTCTAGATGAGATGGTGTGCTCTGCAAGGATCCAGCCCAGCTGAACAGTGGAGTGACTCATTTCTCACTAAAGCTATGCCCCTACAGTGAACTTCAAGAAGACCCACCAAAGAAAGAAAGAACACCAAGTCCTTGCAGTTCTGAAGTTGTGAGTTGCATTAGTCACTTGTATTGTCTACATATATGCCTCAACACTGTTGTACTTTAAACTCATACCTACCTTTATTTCCACTGACTATATGTATTTGTGGGAGAGCATATTTCATATTTTGGGGGAAATGTTTTATAACTATTCTTCTTGCTGTTCCTTTTGAATAAATGCCTTTTCTGAAATCAGAGTCATTGGCTGATTGTTAAAGTGAAGCACACTAGTAGGGGCTTGTGAGGTACAGATGAAGGAAATAGTCACCCACAGGGCTACCCCTGGAACCCTGAGAATAGTTTCTGCTTAACCCCTGGGGATCCAATCTGTTAGTGCAAGAGCAGGTTGGGGGAGTGAATCCAGAGGGGGTTCATCTATAAAATGGGGATGATAAAAAGAACACTCACCTCATAGGGTTGTTGTAAAAATTAAATGAGCTAACATATGTAAAACTCTTTGTAAACCTTAAAGTACTTTATAAATACTATCTATTATTAAAATATATTGAATGTATATACAAGTATATACACACATATGCTATGGTATAGCGGAAAGAACACTGACTCTGGATTAGATTCCAATTCTATCTTTGAGACTCGCTATTTTTGTGACCCTGGGCATGTTGCTTAACTTCCCAGATCTCAGTTTCCTCATTTGTAAAAGAAGGCCATTGAATTAGATGAGCTGCTAAGGTCCCTTCTAGCTCTAGATTTATGATATTATAGTCTGTAATATCTCTCTCTCACATAGACATAAATATTATATACAATAGTATATGTATATTTGTTTGTATCTGTATATTTATATATAAAATTCCTATCTAGCTTGGAGATGAGAATATGTCATTACTGGCACCCATTATCTGCAAAGGAAGGAGGAAGCAAAGGTGCCTCTGCAAAAACCCATTCATAATCAACAGCATTGGCATGGACAGTATTTGTTAGTTTAAAACTATAAAAGGGGAGACTATAGGAGGATGGAAAGAAATAAACTGGAGCCTAACTAAAGAGATGCCCATCCATTGAGGAATGGCTCAATCAGTTGTGGTATATGAATACAATGGAATACTATTGTGCTGGAACAAATGAAGAAATTGGTGATTTCAAAGAGATATGGAGACATATAAACTGATGCAGAATGATGTAAGCAGGGCCAGAAGAACAATTTATATAAAAATTAATATTACAAAAATGAACAACTTTCAAGACTTTTTAAATGAAGAATGAAATGAGCAGAATCAGGAAAACCAGTTATTTATAGAGTAACAACACTGTAAAGACAAACAACTTTGAAATCTGTAAGAACTCTGATGAAAGGAATGATCATCCATGATTCCACAGGACCAAAGATGAAACAAATGATCAACCTCTTTACAGAGAGATGATAGAATAGGGTGCAGAATGAGACATATATATTTTTGTATACAATCAATGAAGGAATTTATTGTGCATAATTATGTGTACTTGTTATAAGGAATTTATTTTTCTTTTCTCTTTTTTTTTTAATAGGGCTGGAAGTAGGAACGAGAAGAAAGATTTCTGTTAATTTTTAAAAAAAATTAAAAATGGAGGTGAGAGATGCTACAGATGTGGATCGTATATGCTTTCAGATTAGGTCACAACACTTTATTTTAATTTAATCATTTAGATTAATTTTTAATGTTTTATATTTTAAATATTTATATAGTGCCTACTATGTGCCGGGCAGTGTGCTAAATGTTTAAAATTATTATCTTATTTGAGCTTTACAACAACCCTGGTGGGTAGGTGAGTGCTATAATTATCCCCATTTTATAGATTAAGAAATTGAGACAAACAGAAGTTAAATGACTTACCCAGGGTCATACATATAGTGAATAAATGTCTGAGGTCCAATTTGAACTCAGGTCTTTCTGACACCAGGCCCAGAGCCTAGTGCCACCTCGCTGGCCCCCTACTTTATTAGGAGACCTCCACTAGGGTAGACATAATCTGTAAGTTCTTGTAATATGAAAACAAAACACATCATTATAACTTGGTTGTCTAGTTACACAGGAAAATCGATTCCTTCTTTTGAGAAGAGGATGTGCCATTACCACAAAGCTAAAAATAAACTGGAATGGGAGATTTGGAGAAAACCCTAAGAAAATTTTATAGGGGATAAAATTCATCAGCACCTTCACCCTCCAAACTGGAGACCATGCCTGGGAGAAGGTAAGCCACTGAGCTAGGCAGGCAGTTATGCCTGAGTAGTTTATACTCTTTCCCTTCCATCACTTTCTACCTCTTGTTCTGATGACTGAAATCAAATTAACATTGCCAGTGCCTCGGGAGAGAGAATGCCATTTGATTGTTCCATTGTTCCTCTCATCAACTTATTGACTTTGCAGATAACAACTCCATTTCTTGGATACTACTTAATATCTATATGTTTCCCCAAAAACTTCATAAACTATAAACCTCTTGAGGTTAAAGACTAATTTTTGTGTTTATATGGTTAGAGTTTGGTTAAGCACTTGTGTAATGGCAAGCAAAGTGGGACTTTTCACTTTTTTTTTTCTTTTGGAGTGTTTCTTAGCATAAAGGCAGTCAAGCACCTTTGATTGAGCCTGGCCTTTGATTGAATCAAGAGTCTTTCATGACCCACTTAAGTCACAAGAAAGCCCAAGTCACATGAGTTTGAGTCACATGTTTGTGACAACCTCTTACCCTGAAGGAGTGCATATATACTCTGAGGTTAGCATTTTGCTTTGGGGTCCACTCACTGGAAGAGTGTTCATGTGATTTGACCAGACAAGACTCTGGATAGTTGTTAAGGAGCCCCCAGCTTGAAAAACTCAGATATTGGTGCTTCTCTCTCTGGTAATTATGTATGTATTGCTACGGAAAGACAGTTAGAGGCTCTGTCTGCTGATTTGTGTTATTTGCTCTGTTGATATAATTTCTGTTTGTAATTTCTGTTTGTGTTTTCTCTGAAGTTTAGGGTGCTGACTTTTTCCCTTGTACTAAGTGAATGATATATGTATGTTTAATTAAAGTAAGATTGTAAACCCATTAAAGTTGCTTTCCTTAGAAAAGCAGATCAAAGGACCTGTGCTAGCAGCCCTCCTGTGTGCTGGTGTTATTGGCCTTACACAGCCTCAGCAGCTGCAACCAGCATTGTTGTTACAACTTGTCACATAGTCAACACTTAATAAATGCTATTCATTCATTCATTTTGAATACCAGTTATTTTCCATATTAGCTGTGTGACCCTGGGCAAGTCACTTAACCTCTGTTTGCCTTAATTCACTGGAGAAGGAAATAGCAAACCACTCCAGAATCTTTGCCAGAAAAAAACCCCATGGACAGTATTGGCATGTTATGGTCCATGGGGTTATGAAGGGTTGGACATGATTGAATGATTCAACTACAATTTTCCTAAAGTCATTAGTTACCTTTATTACAAATTAAGAATGCAGTGGAAAAAAATAGTATCAAATATGTTATCTTTTTTTAATCTCTATGTATTTTTGCTGTCTGTGTTTCAAATTCAGCTCTGGTAAGCATGGTGACTGATTTCTATTTAAGTGCCTTTATTTGTAAGCAGACATTTTATTTAAACACAATTAAAAATACGCCTTTGCCTGGAGGTCTTATAGAGAATATTTGAAGAGGCATGAGAAGAATCTGCATGATAATTAGAGTACCATTATGATTGTTATTTCTAATAGAATATCATCTCAGTTCTTGACCCATGCTTTCTTCTGATAGTTCATAAAGGAGTAAATAAAGGATCAAAGCAGAAATGTATGGCAGAAAGACTGGTTTCATCAGTTTCTGTCTCCCAGAAGAGCTATGATGTATGCTGACTTTGAATTCACTAGTTTCTAGTTTGCTCTATGTAAGATAGGTACCGATAGAGGTCTAACATTATGGAACATTTGACTGTGCAGCAAATTTTTAATATAAGCAACTAAGCAACTTGCTGTCTATTTTCTTTGTTCTTCCAAATTCTTAAATCCTTCCATTTCTTGTCCCTGCAATGCATATTTTCATTAGGGTTTTAAGTTTGTTTTCCTTCACATTTTTATGGGATCTGTAATGAATTTTTAATTACTATACCCTTCTTTCATCTGTATTCTATTAATTAAACTTATATAGGATTCTCTTTTCCCTTGTGTTTCCTAAACATTATTTTAGCCTGTGCACATTTTCTTTTATAGCAATTCATTGGTCTTCAGTTGATCTCTCCTCTTCTTGACTCTCTTGCCAGTCTCTCTTTTCTTGAGCCCCACAGTAAAACACTTGGAAGCCCATTTGCTCACTTCAGTGACCTGAAGAGCCATAGCAGGGCACTGAACCACAGTGACAGGACAGATTCCCAGGGACTTGTTCTAACACAGCTTTATTTCTTGTAATCCCTTAGCATACTGTCAATTTACCGAGAGTATTCTCTGCTTTTCTTGGACACATAATTACTTCCCCTCATGTGGCCGAGCTTCCTGTGGGACACTATGAGTTCTGCAGTGCTCTGAGGCTTGGTGATTAAGAATGCCTGCCAGCAGACTCCTTCCATGACGCTATTATGTTGGACTAAAGGTTTAGTGGTCCAACCTTCTGTGTTGAAACACCAGGTTCAAATTCCAACTTGTGTGTTTATTCCTGTGTACGCTGGAAAAAAATGTTTGTATGGCTGTGGATTTTAGGAAGAAAGGGCCAAGGCATGAGGGATGCTGCAGTTCTGTAAAAAGGAAACATGCCAGGGCTTATGCCTCAGAGGAAAATTTGTGTTATTACTTGATCATAGAAATGGGAGCTAGGGAATATTGTACTGCTCTGTTTCCGAAAGGAAATTCTAGTTCCCCTGTGATCTGGGGGAAATCTTTTAAACTCTTCCTTTATTTTCTTCACTTGGAAATGGTGATGATGTGGTTTTATCTAATTCCCAAGGGTACTGAGAGAATACCCTTTGCATTTCTAAAGATTAAAGGACTTCGAATTGGGGACAGTGATAAGCTAATGACTCAGCAACACCTTTCATTTTTTTTTTTGGACTGGCTCTGTGATTTCCTTGGGGAAGGGAACTCCAGATAAGAGTCCCTTTGCTAATACAAATTTGCAGCTGTTCTGCAACTTACAGTGTTAGAAAGTTGACTTCTACTATACCACACTGCTTCTCTGAACACTATTAATTATTTGGTTTATATTATTTTTTGTGTGCTTCTGAAGTAATCTTTTAACTTTCACATTGGCTTGAACTCACTGTAATGGCTTCTGTAGGTTAAACACAGAATGCCAAATTGAATCAAATATAACTGTGTTCTCCAACACTTCAATAGGTGTGTGGTCTCACTAATGTGGGTACTCTTTTTAATGGTGCACATGACAACTCATGCATGCTTTCTCATTCTGGGTGACTCTTGGAGGACTATGTCTTCCTATACATCTTCCACAGGAGGTCCATCAAATGTACTAGAGATTTTCCTCTCTCTATGTATATTGAAATGAAAAGATTTTGTATTATTTTAATTGCTCCCAACCCCAACCCCTGTTGTACTCTGGTACTTGGGTTGCTTCTCTTTTTGTGATTCTGCATTTCCTTCTCTCCATAGAAAAAGATAAACTAAAACTCTGGTATTTAAATACTGATAGATTTCATAAGAACCAAAAATAGCCAGATGTCCACTCAGAGGCAAGTTAAATTGAATTTTTCAGATTCTGTCCTATCTAGCCATTACATATGTATTATTGTGGTAATTGTTGTTCATTTGTTTCAGTTGTGTTCAACTCTTCATCACTCCATTTGGGGTTTTCTTAGCAAAGATACTGAAGTGGTTGGCCATTTCCTTCTCCAGCTCATTTTACAGCTGAGGAAACTGAGGCCAACAGGGTTAAGTGACTTGCTTAGGGTCACACAGCTAGTAGGTTTGTACTCAAGAAGATAAGCCTTCCTGATTTCAGGACCAGCACTCTGTCCACTGGGCCACCTGGCTTCCCTACATATATGGAAGGCTGTCATATAGTCAATGGTTTCCTCCTTTCTGCCATTTTGGAAAAGGCTTCCATAGCATGACTTCTTTACTAGAGGGTCACATGATCTTCACATAATTCTTCCTGTAGTTATCTATTGGCTTTAGCAATGAAGCACAGTGAGGAAATTTTGGAATCTTTTAATTGCAAGATGTCACCTAATTCAAATCTCTTCCTGTACAGATGAAGAAATTGAGTCTTATAGAGATGAAAATAAAAATAATTTGCCTAAGCAAGTAGAAGTACTAGGACTAAACCCTATGAAGAAACTCTGCATTAGAAGAGATTTCAGAGTCTCTTCTAATTTGAAAAGGAGTGCCTCCTATAATGGTTTGATGACCTAATAAATGGTCATCTAGGTTCTACTGGAAGCCAGTGATGGCAAGTCCACTGCCTCCAGATGCAGCTTTTTCAGGGGTAGCTAGGTAGCATAGTGGAGAGAGTGTTGAAATTGGAGTGAGAAAGACCCCAGTTTAAATTCTGCCTGAGACATTTTGTAGCTGTGTGGCCCTGGACAAGTCACTTATTTCCTCTCAGCTTCAGTTTCCTCATTTGTAAAAATGGGGATAATAATAGTACTTATCTCATAAGGTTGTAGTGAGGCTCAAATGAGATAATCTATGTAAAGCCCTTTGCAAACCTTAAGGGCTATGCAAATGTTAACTATCATTATTAATTGCTAGGCAACTCTCACTCTGTAACTTTGACTTGTTATCCTTAATTCTACCATTTGGGATCATACAGAACAAATTTAACTCATTGTTCTTAAGACTGGCTTTCAAATACTTTAAGACATCTTTATTCCCTTGTCTTATCTCCTTTAGTTTGATAGATTCCATGTTCTTGGAGATTGCTATATTGCATAGATTCTAGACCTCTTATCATCCAGTTGTCCTTCTCTGGACTCAATAAAGTTTTTTTTAATGGTTTTCATAACATGTGGCACCAAGAAATAAGCACAAGATTTCCGCTCTAAGCTGAAAGGACAAAGTACAGTAGGATTATCATCTGTCCTATCTGGACACTGATTCTGTTAATGCAAGCAAAGAATATATTAACTTTTTTGCTACCGTCATACTGTGGGCTCACAAAGAATTTCTAGTCATTTTTCTATAAACATATTTTTCACATGAAGTTTGGAGAAAAAAAATTTCCTACTGTATCCTATAGCCACATCTTACCTATTATGTATTTATGAAATTGGTTTTTTATACTTAAGAGTAACACTTTACATTTATCCCTAGAAAATCTCATGATCTGTGACTATCATTCTAACTCATTAAGCACTCTTGGGATCTTTACTCTGCTGTCCTTTCTAACTTGTTGATATTTCAGATTTGAAAATCATCCTATCTATACTTTTTCAAAATCATTTATCAAAATATTAAATATCATAGAATCACGGAGAGATCCCTGGAACAACCATTAAAGACTTCACTACAGGTTGACATAGAACTCTTAATTATTATTTGGGTCTATTCATTCATCTGGTTCTGAATCTATTATTTCTAGGCTCCACTCTGACTCCTGGGCCAGTGCTCTTCCAATATTCTGCTTCAAAAAAGTTAGGCAATAGTTTTTTTCTGCCATGAAAGAGTTGCCAGGCATATTAATCAAAAGAGATATTTATTAAGCACTCGCTATGTGCCAGGAGCTGTGCTAAGTATTGGATAAATAAATACAAAAGTAAAACAGTCCCTGTTCTCAAAGAGATTACATTCTAATTGTGTATACACACACATATAAATACACATACACAGACAAATGTGCAAATTAAATATGGGGGACCCCATGTCATTTCTTTCATTTTAAGTCCTATCCTTCTAAGGCAGGTGTTCTTGGCCTTTTTGTATATCATGAGCCCTTTGGTAGTCAAGTAAAGTATGTGCATCCCTTCTCAGAATAATGAGCATAAATGCATAAAATGAAATATATGGGTTACAAAGGAAACCAATTATATTGAAAATACAGTTATAAAATATTTTTTCCTATTCAAGCTCACAGACTCCCTGAAATCTACATTAGATCCATTTGGAGTCAGTAAACCCTAGGTTAAGAATCTCTTAAAAGTTGACCCTGCTGTCCTTTGCCTTTCCTTTGTATATCCTGTACTGTACTTAGCCGAGTTTCTGACATATAATAGGTGCTTGATAAATGTTTGTCAGTTGACTGACTTATCTTGCTTATGTTTGTAATTCATACTGGTAATTCGATTCAATTCAACAAATATTTTATAAGGACCTGTTATATACAGAGAACTTTATAGGAGACATGAGAATACTATTTAGAAATGACATGATTTCGCCTCTCATGGATCTTTCAGGCAAGTAAAGTTATATCATCCATCTGCAGATAACAGAGGTAAATGTCTTGCCCAGGGTCACACAGCTAGTTAGCATCTGAGACCAACGTTGAACTCAAGTCTTCCTGACTCCAGCTCAGAGCTCATCCTTTGTACATTTGGTTGGAGAAGCAAGTCTGGAACTCAGAGAAAAGATCAGAGCTGGAGAAAATAAATTTGGGAACCATATTCCTTGATGCAGTGTTTGAGGTTGTGAGAATGAACAAGATTGTCAAGAGGGAATGTGAAGAGAGATGAGGAATGACTACGGACAACGAAAATAATCATTGCAAAGGGTTGGAAGGTAGGACTGAAGATGAACTAAAGGGGCAGAGAAGGAGTGGACAGAGAGATGGGATAGCATATGATATTTTTTAGAAGCTAGAGGGTTACAAGGATCCAGAAGAGGAGGTGCATGAAAGAAAGAATTATTACTGGAAGGTCCTAGAGAAGTACAAATAGAGGGATTAGCTTTATTGAAGTACAGGAGGCAGTTAAGTGGCTCTGGATAGAGCGCTAGGCCTGGAGTCAGGGAGACCTGGGTTCAGATTTGGCCTCTTACACTTACTGGCTGTGTGGTCCTGGGCAAATCACTTAACTGTGTTTGCCTCAGTTTCTTATCTGTAAAATGGGCTGGAGAAAGAAATGGTAAACCCCAGTATCTTTGTCGTGAAAACCCCATGAACTGTATTGGTGTGCTCTGTTCTACCAAGTCATGAAGAGTCTGATATGACTGAATAACACAAGAACAATAACAAATACAGTTATACCTTCCACGTTGCAGGGATCGGGGCATGGTACACCTGCAATCTGGAAAATTGTGTAAAATGTTTTGTCCCTCCCTTTGTAATCAGAGAAAAAGTCTGATTTTTTTTCTTTTATGGGGTGTTTACACTACCTTGTTGTAAAATTTGGGTTAAGTCTTTAGGTCATAGGCTCTGTGCTGTCTGCTGGCCTTTGTGTGTTGTCCGCAGCTTCTATAAAACTTTCAAAAAATTCCCATTTAATTTCTCATGCTAACCAATGATATATCGAAGCTGTGATAGAGAAAGTCGAGATGTGGAAGGGATAACCACAGTACTTCTTTCACAAAGGGAAGGGGGAGAGACTGTTGATATAATGGGAAATTTTGAAGAGTAGAGTTCAAAGAGTCATAAATAGAACTAAGAAGGGATGTCCAGGCTAACCATGTTAAATTTAAAGATGAATAAACTAACATGTAAGAAGGGCAAATGATTTGTCCAAGGTCATGAAGTAGTAAGTGTTAAAAAACAGAAATTTACACGATAACTTTATTATGTATTTAAAAGGAAGAGCAAGTTGTACATAATGTACTTTCATGTGCAATCATCTCTTTTTATTATAGAAATACTTTAATTAATAAATTAAAAATAATTTAAAAGAAAAGAAATGAGATTAGAATCCAGATCCTCTTACTCTGAATCAGGCTTGGTCTAGTGCTTGTCTTCCTAGGAAGGCAAACAAGGGTACTTGGATTTGGTGGCCTCAGTGTTCTCTCTGAAGCAGAAGGCTAAATACTAGATGGGGGTAGGGCTAGGCAAGGATGGAGTTAGGGACCTAACAAGGGAGAAAAGTACTTGGAGAGTCTTTGTGAGGGCTAGTACAAAAGAATTGTTGAACCAGCAATAAAGTCCAGGACAAGATAATGAATCATGATTTTGTAATGGGTGAAATTTTTTTTCAGTTTTATGAACTTTTTCAAGTGTACTGGCAGGAACAGGTAAATCAGATGGTGTGGGATGCTCAGAGATGAGGATTCACAGATTGGGAATGGTGGGACATCAGGAAAAAAAAGGATTTTAGGCAGTAGAATGCTGGTAAATGTTTAACAATCAGCTCCTTAAAATAAAAGTAAGCGCAATACACTGCTAAATTTAATCTTCATTATTAGCATTTTCTGCAACACTTTCTTATGTCTAGACAATCCACAAAACAACAACCCTGATTTGTAGGATTTGTTCATTAAGGAGGTGACATTTATATGTCACTGAAAATTTAACAATAGCTCTGTGAGCTTTTAATAGATGACTCCAATATACTCCTGATCTAGGTTAAAGGTTCATGAAACCTTAAAGTGGCTTGTGGTCTAGTTTCCCAGATGGCCTGGGAAAATAGGGCACAAGTATCAGAGGTCATGAGGGTAAAGAGAAGGTTTAGTGTTGTATTTACCTAAAAGATCAGTGGATCAGTGCTTAGAATCAAATTATAAGATGGTGGAAATGACCACAATGAGATACATTTGTGGTTACAGGGAGGGGGTATTTTTGAAGGCCTGTTGGACCAAGTGGAAATCAGTATCCCAGCAGTTCAGCCCTGCTAGCCCTGAAGGGGCAGTCCGAATCAACACATATAGTATGGTGTAAAGGACATTAAGAATCTTATTTCCATTTCCAGTTCTGCTATTTACTACTTGTGTAACTATGTAAAGTCAATTAACCTCTCTGGGTCTCAGAGTGTCATCTGTAAAACGAAGGCACTATACACAGTGTCTCCAAGGTCCTTTCTAGTTCCAAAATGATGGTCCTATGAAAACAGGAATTGCTAGGGCTCAGCTCTCTGTACATACTTTAGTATGGTAAGAGTTTTACCTAAAACAAAAGTATATGGTGCCATGCAACACACTGTCATGCTGGGTCAATCTTTCTTTTGTCACTCACCGTCCTTTGCCACTCAGTTTCACTGCAATAAAAAGTGTCCAAGAGGCAGCTGCAGCTATTCTAAATCACTTGCTGTAATGGTGATTGGTCAGTCACCAAGAAGCCCTTATCTTTTCTCCCTTAATAGTATTTCGTTTTGTTCTAATTACACGTAAAGATAGTTTTCAACATTCATTTTTGTGAAATTCTGAGTTCCAATTTTTTCTTCCTCCCTTTCTTCCCTCCCTCCTCCCCAAGACAGAAAGCAATCTTATATAGGTTATACATGTGTAATCATGTTAAACATATTTCTACATTAGTCATGTTGTAAAAGAAGAATCAGAACAAAAGGGAAAAACCATGAGAAAGGAAAAAAAAGTGAAAATAGAATGCTTCAATCTGCATTCAGAGTCCATAGTATCTTCTCTGGATGTGGTTAGCATTTTCCATTATAAGTCATTTGGAATTTTCTTAGATCATTGCATTGCTGAGAAGAGCTAAGTCAATCACAGTGAATCATTGTACAGTGTTGTGGTTGAAGAAGCCCTCGTCTTGAACTCATTGCCCCTTTGCTATTTCCATATTAGATGGAGGAGGTTTCTTAAAATACAGTGCCCCTCAGGTTGATCCAGACACCTTTCTTTGCATTGCTTTGGGTAGGGGATGGGTACATAAATAAACATGCCAACAAAATTCCTTTTCTATTATTAATGAACAGGACTTGATCTGAGAAAGGCAAACTATATCTATCTATCTATCTATCTATCTATCTAGATATTGATATATAGATATATCTAGATAGATAGATAGATACATACATACATACAAACATAAACATATGGCATCTGTCATTACAAATAAGGATTTCCTGACCACTTTATGTCTGGCTATGGGTACAGCCCCAGTGAGACTGGTTGATTTATTCTTTCTAAGATAACATTTTCAAAGCATCTTTTAGTTTAAGTTGCAAAATAGGAGATGGGGGAAAGTGGCACTTATCATTGAAGGGATTTGGGGTAAGAGAGAGCTAAGCGCAACTGGTTCCTAGGAGATACAAGCCTAAGCATAAAAATGATGCTTGAAATATGTAACATGTAATAGTCTGTAGGAATATAAGATTTGGTTTTCTTGAGCCTATAGCTTTGATAGGTCAATATGAATGAGAGAGGGGGAAAAGTAAAATAAGATACTATGCCCAGAGAATAGTGTGTCCAAGTTCAGTCAAATGTCCAAGTCCATTGATTTTGGAAGCAGTGCAGTTCTATGGGGTGATAAGGTCTAAGTTATCATTACGTGATGTGTGGTTGAAGTGGGTGACCAAGAAAAGAAAGCTGTGGGAGTTGATGACTTGTACATATTGATGTTAGTGGAGTCACCTGTATTAATACTGAAGTCCATATGGCTAGTTAATGAAAAGGAAGACTATGAACCAGATGTTAAGTCATTTACGAAGTTGGAAGGCTGACCTAGAGGTCAGTAGATGATAATTACAGTGATAAGGAAAGGATGGTGTGCATTGATTAATATGAATTTCAAAAGATGAGTGATTATAGGATAGATGTGAAGGGATCGTTTAGAAGTAAATGGTGAACAAAATATATGTAAGTAACCCTTCCCAAGATTTGGGGGAGTAGAAGAAGGAACTGTCTTTGTTGGACAAAATTGCAAAGAAATGTGGATGTGATGTCCTCAAAAGAGAGCCATATTTCAGTTAAAGAAGGAGAAAGAAGGAGTACAAATGGGAATGTGTGTGTGTGTGTGTGTGTGCATAAGGATTTTTGGAATTGGGCAAAAAAGCTCATTATAAATTTAATTTAAAAGGATCAAAGGATCTCTTTAGGAGTGGAACATTCATTAAAATTTTAGATTATTAATAAAATCATTTTTACTAGGAAAGTTAGAATATAGATACTTCCACATTTCCCAGGCTTCAAAAAAATCTGTGGCTTCATCTATGTGGCTACTCTCTCCATCAATGCAGGTCTTAATCTTCTTAACTTTTGTAGACCATCTTCATGAGTTGCCCTGGCCAAAAAGAATGATCACTTGGGGAACCTACTTTCCAGCAATGTTTCTCTAAATTTAGCTAGGGAGAATCTTCAGACAAAACTGACAAATTCTGTTACCAGATGGTTCTTTAAGACATTTCAGCTTGACTGGAATTGTTGGAGCTCATGCTTTGTTGAGGTTATCCCCTCGTATGGTTAGCCTTCGTGCATGAAGCACCATCATTGGGGTGGTAGCTTAGCAGAGGAGAAGCCTTTTCACATACTTTTGTCAAATTAAATTAACTTCTCAGTGTCAGGAGAAATCCATATGAAAGGAAAGGGAATTGAGTAGGGAGAGAAAGAAGAAGAAGGGAGGAAGGAAAATCTAGAGAGAGCGATAAAATACTACTTTGGTGTAAATAGGAACTGCCCTTTGAATAATGACAATGATCATAAAATAGGATTTTGAAAAAAAAATGTTAAAATAATTTCATGTCACAATGTAAAATATGCTTATTATAAAAGGGCATTAAATGTATATCAATTCAAATACAAATATTATGTAGACTTTATCACCATTGATTTTTTTGTCTTCACCAGTTTTGTGGTTATTCTTTTACTAAGAGCATCATTATGGACTACTCTCAGGTTTTAGACAAGAGAAATTTGAAGGAGCAAAGTATAGCCTACATTCAGATCAATATCATAATGTTCATCTTTTTTTTATTAGGAAAAAATCTTTTTCTTGATCATCCGTATTTATATAATCATCACTATGTTGTCTTTTACCATTGGAGAGAGAATTATTTGGTTTCAGAATATGACAGAAAGATCTATTCCTGGCAGGAATAGAATTCTACTGACATTTATATTTGTTCATAGATTTTATGATGGATAGCCCTGTAACCTAGGACAATGGTAATAGAGATGACATAAGGAGAAGCCAGCCCCCTATCCAACCTCAGTTTCTGTAAAAAATGAATTCATAAAGAAATCATAACACAAATATAATAGTAGTTTAATTTAAACCCTCTTTAACTGTTCTTAAATTTGGCGGTACACCAGCTGGCCTTGGGACCTGATTTGGGATCTTAGTATCTAACATTTACATAGGACCTCAGGGACCAACTAGTCATACAATACAAGTACCTCCCATACCATCCCTGGCAAAAGATAATCCAGGCCCTGCTGGATCTCCACTGAAGAAGCTCACTCCCTGCCTCCTGAGATAATCTGTTCTGTTGTTGCATAGCTTTAGCCTTTTCTTGTGTTTAGTCAATATTGAGAGTAAGTCTCTTTGTAGCTTCCACTCTCTGATATCCATGATGTTTCTAAAATAATACCGAAAAAGCCTGTGCTCTCTTCCATATGACAGACAGACCTTCAAGCATTTGAAGACAACTACCATGTCAACTAGGCAGCTGAAGACAACTACCTTATCCTATTTTTCACCATGTCAAACAGCCTCAATTTCTTAGACATTTCCCCATATTTTTCTTGACATGTCTAGCTCCTCATAGCCCTTATTTGGATGTTCTTTAATTTGTTCAATTAAAAAAATCAGTGTCTAAAACTGAACGCACTTCTCCAGATTTGTTATTATTTGCAAAGATTAAAATGTTTTTTTTTTTGATTGTTTGTTTGAATGTTTTTGATTATTGGGACACATAGCTATACTATAGTAAGCCTGTGATATTAATTTGGGTACTCCCTCCATGGGTCCAGAAAGCAGTCTGGCATTTATTATGTTTCACATCCTGCATAAATCTTGTAGAATTCTTGTCGATGTTTTCCTGTAGAAAGCCCTACAGGACTTCCAGAGAGGTTCTACCCGGTGTGTTACAAGCTTTTCTCTTTTTCTTTTCATATTTTGGGAATGATGGTGTAGCACTCAGGCTGTCCATATACTATTCCTTGTTTTCGATTCATTGACCTCTTTTTCTAGTGGTACAAATCCTAAGTAATGTCTTTTATTTGCATGTTAATCATAGATTGTAATATGCTATAGTCTACTTAAACTTTGATTGCCCTATGGGTCACTTACAAAATTGATTCTTTTGATATTCTGGTGTTTATACTACTCTTAGCCAAATGCATCTTGGGAAGAATATTGGTGTTCCAAAGTCAGGCTTTTGGGTCAGGAAGCAGTTTGGGATTACTGAAAAAACTATAGTCTCACAGATGGGGATCCAACCCATTTTTCTCCTGTTCACCTCTGGGTTTAGGTCATTTTCCATTTGAAGCAACTATATAAAACACTTATACTAATAATCTGCTTGTTGAACCACATGCCATTTGATATTCAGTTTCCTCCTTCTCCCCCTCCCCCTCCTCCTCCTCCTCCTCCTCCTCCTCCTCCTCCTCCTCCTTCTTTTCCTGTGACAATTGCCAGACAGGTTTCTTTTGAGTCTCTCTGTATCTCACTGAGGAAAGTTTAAATTATGATAGAGCCACTCAATATCTGAATAAGATCATATGAAAACAGGGACATCTAGGGAACCTTAAGATTTTAGGAAAGTATATTTAGACTTGGTGTTAGAAATCCTCCATGAAAATGGTGAACATCTTTAGTGAGTAGATGCATCTTTATTTTATGTCTTACTGCTAATATGCAGATTCTCTGTGACCATTTTCATCAAGGAGCCTTATTTATCTTAATATATTCACTGGAGCTACCTTATGGGAAAAGCTGTGTGACTTCAGGTGACAAAGCAGACTGAGTAAATGGGCTTGGAGTTAGGAAGACCTGAGTTTGAATCCAGCTTCAGATACTTACTAGCTATGTAACCTGGGGCAAATTACTTAGCCTCTCCCAACCTCAGTTTCCTTATTCATAAAATGAGGATATAATAGCTACTATCTCCCAGGGTTTTGGTGAGGATAAAATGAAATGTTAGTAAAGTGCTTAATAAACCTTAAAGTGTTATATAAATGCTAGGCATCATTATGAATAATACCATTATTTTTCATTAGTTTGTACAGCTGGACATTTCTTTTTAAAAAATATTGTCATTTATTTTGTCAAATATTTCACAATTAGATGTAATTTTTTTAAACATTCATTTTTAAAAATTTGAGTTCCAAACTTTCTCCTTCCATTTCACCCCATCCTCTAGAAGGCAAGCAACTTCACTTTGTTAAACCTGTGAAATCATGCAAAACATATTTCCGTATCAGCCATGTACCATTAGATAACACCAACAAAAATAAAACAAGAGATATAAAGTTTAAAAAAGTATGCCTCAGCCTGAATTTAAGGCTCATCAGTTTTCTTTCTGGAGGTGGATAGCATTTTTGTTGTTGTTGTTGTCTATCATGTGTCCTTTATAATTGTCTTGGATCATTGTATTGATCAGAGTAGGTAAGTCTTTAGTTGATCATCTTTACAATATTGCTATTATTGTGTACAATGTTCTCCTAGAGCTGCTCACTTTATTTTGCATGAATTCATATAAATCTTCCCATATTTTTCTGAGAACATCCTGCTCATTATTTCTTATAGCAAAATAGTATTCCGTCACAGGCAGATACCATAACTTGTTTAGCCATTCGTCAATTGATGAACATCCCCTTCATTTCCAATTCTTTGCCACCACAAAAAGAGCTGCTATAAATATTTTTTGTACAAATAGGCCTTTTTCCCTTTTGGGGGGGTTCTGTTCAGGATATAGACCTAGTAGTGGTATTGCTGGGCCAAAGGGTATGCATAGTAGTTGGGCATAGTTATGAATTGTTCTTCAGAATGGTTGAACTAGTTTACAATTCCACCAACAATTCATTAGTTATCTTAATTTTTCCACATCCCTTTCAGTATTTATCATTTTCCTTTTCTGTCATGATAGCCAATTTGATAGCTATGAGATAGCACCTCAAAGTTGTTTTAACTTGTATTTCTTAATAAGTAGTTATTTAGAGCAATTTTTCCTGTGACTATTGATAGCTTTGATTTCTTCTTTTGAAAACTGCCTATTCATATCCTTTGCACACATCAACTGGAAAATAAATAGCTCATTTTTTCTAAATTTGGCTCAATTTCATATATATTTGAAAGATGAGGTCTTTATCAGAGAAATTTGCTGTAAAATCCACCCCCTTTCCTGTTTTCCTTCTCATATTGGCTGCATTAGTTTTGTCTATGCAAAAGCCTTTTAATTTCTTGTAATCACAATTATCCATTTTACTTCCTGCTGTTCTCTCCATCTCTTGTTTGGTTTACCTGGACCTTTCAAAAAACTTGGTTGCCTTTATTAAACCAAGCAAAATATGTCACTGTGAAGTTGACTTTGCTTAAAAAAGATTTGCTAAACCTTTTATAACCTCAAGGCTTCTTCCACCATGATAGCTCTTTAAGTTCTTCTCCATGCAATTTGTCCTTCAGAACTATCAACCTATATGAACTTTAAAATTTTATCCTTTTTTTCCCTCAGATATAGACTATCCTATAATTTCTTGATGGAAAGATTGCTTGGGAGATTGCCAGAGAAAATCTGTGCATTTCATCATCTACCAAACCTTTATACAGATGATCATAGAATAAAACCTCAGAGTTGGAAGGGACTTCAGAGAATATCCAATCCAATCCATTTCTGAAGTAGAAAAACTTCCTACAATGCATATAATAAGTGGCCATCCATTCTTCGATGATCTGCAATGAGGGGGTGATGCCTGAAGCATCTCATTCTACTTTTGGATAGCTCTAATTGTTAGTAAATTTTTCCGCACACCAAATTAAGTCTGAATTTCGCTTTATTGAATCAAAGCTTTGGGTTTTTTTTTTTGCAGAAATAGTCAACAAATTGTAATCACAGTGCTTCTTGTATTCTTCATATTTCTCAATAATTTGAATGAATAGTTAAAATTTTGTCTTTCCCTCATGTATTTAGTAAGAATACTCCAAAACCTGCATAGTCCATTTTCCTATTGATTTTTTAATAGAAATTAGTTCTTCCAATCTTTTAAAAGCATTCTGTTTTATTTTCTTTCTGTTCCTTCATTTTTAGAGTTCTAGTAAATTATTCAATCAATAAGCATTTATTAAGCACCTACTATCTACCAGGCACAGTGGTAGGCACTAGAGATATAAAGAAAAAAATGAAAATATCTTTTTTTGGCTTGGAGGAGGTTATATTTATAAAAGGGAAACAAAGATGCACAAGGATATATTTTTAAAATGTATAAAAATAAATACCAGGTACTTTTGGTGGGGAGGCAGTGATATTTGGGGGAATCAGAAAAAATTGATGTAGGATATAGTTTTCAAACTGATTTTTGAAGGAAACTGAGAGTTTTATGAGTGAAGGGTGAGCAGGAAGATGGGACATATTCAAAAGCAAGAAGACAGGCAATTCAATGCTGTGTGTGAGGAATGCATGGCTGGTTTAGCTGGATAGAAGAGCAAATGAAACAGAGTAATGTTTATTAAGACTGGAAAGGTAGATTGATATGAGGTTGTGAAGGGCCTCAATGACAAACAGAAGAGTTTACATTTGACTAAATAGGCAATGGGCAGCCATTTTATTTATTGAGTCAAAGAGTGACATAATCAGGCCAACACTTTAGTATAATCCCTTTGAAGGTTTTGTGGAAGATAGATTGATATGGGAAGAGAACCTTGAAGCAGGGAGAACACTTTTGAAACTATTATGATAGTCCAGGTATATGATGAGGAGGCCAGGGGGTCTTAACCATTTCTCTATCAAGTCAGATGAAGCCTTTGGACTCCTTAGCATTATGTATTTAAATGCATAAAACAGGATACATGGCACTGTAATGGACACCAATTATGTTAAAATATAATTATTAAAATATAAAACATTATGGTATGGTATTTTGTTGCTTCTTAACACATTAACTAACAAGATAATATGTATAAAATATTGGCCAGTTAAAGTTAAATTTTATTTTTTAAAGGCCTATCAGTATAAGGGCTACTGTTGTTTAGCTTTAACAAGAACATTAAGATTTGGGGTTGTCTTTGAGAAGACAAAACACATCACGTTGGACATCCAATCAAAGTTAATTTTTTGTTTCGATGGTTACAAGTACTGAAAATTCCTGTTCACAAGGATATGTTGTTGTAAATGGGATTAAAGTTTCAATAGCTCACTTTACAAATCAGGAATGAAATCTCTGAGATCACATACAATTTAGTGGTGAGTCTAATAACTGCTATGTTTGGAAGTAGTGATGAGTGTTAATGATATTTTAGAGATATATACAAGCACTATAATGTGATTTGATAATATCTGTGATTTCTATTAGTGACAAAGTCATAAGTCTTGCTAATACTACCATGGTGTGTTACCTTCATTAGTAATTGAAAGAAATGCTAAATTTCAGTAAAAAGCTAGTATAATATTTTTTTCATGCAAATTCACACAGCCCACTAAAATATATCCATGAATGGACCTCAGGTTAAAAACCCATTGGTCTTTAGGCTGGTCCCTGGATGTTGGCTGGGAAGGGGTTAGTAAGGGTCCCCCAGGATATTGTAAAGAATACTTTGAGAAACCTTTACAATGGGGCCTTTTTTTTCTTTCTACCTTTCACTTTGTCTTCTGGCTGCCTGTTTTCCTTTTGATGTTTTAAACAATTGTAACCAATGCTCCATTTTTGGTCTCCTCCCTCCTCCAAAACCTTATCATCTAAATCTATACTCCTTAGCTGACTTCTTTCTTCTTCTCAAAACTGAGGATTGGTTGATTCGAGAGCCTTAACTTGCCTAGGAGAAGAAGCTTACAGGTGAGTTGGTTTTCAGAATTTTTTTTTTCTGTAAGTACTTGTGATGGGTTCTATCAGTATACTTCCTGTTCTTGCTGAGTTTTCTGTATTGTGGAGGCTCTTTACTTGTTTATTTAAGGTGATGGGAGAGAACTGTCTTTAGGTTACCATCATTTTTTCAGATATTTTATTGGCTTGATAAAACAGGGATATGAGTCAGTAGGTGTGATCTTGATGTGTCTTCTTTGGGCAATACTGTCTGTGATCTTTTCTGTTCTTTGTAATCTTTTTTTTTTCTTCAGGATATTTTGGATTTTTTTTTATAAATTTATTTTTTTGTTTTCAACATTCATTTCCACAAGATTTTGAGTTACTAATTTTCTCCCAATCTCTACCCTTCCCCCCACCCCAAGGTGGCATGTCTTCTGATTGCCTCTTTCCCCAGTGTGTCCTGTCTTCTATCACTTTCACCATCCCCTTTACCCTTACTTTCTTGTAGAGCAAGATAGATTTCTATACCCCACTGCTTATATATCTTATTTCCCAGTTGCATGTAAAAACAATTTTTTAACATTTGTTTTTAGAACTTTCAGTTCCAAATTCTCTGCCTTCTTCCCTCCCCACCCACCCTCCTTGAGAAGGCAAACAATTAAATATAGGTTATACATGTATCATTATGCAAAACACTTCCATAATAGTCATGTTGTGAAAGACTAACTATATTTCCCTCCATCCTATTCTGTCCCCCTTTATTCAATTTTCTCCTTTGATTCTGTCCCTTTTCAAAAGTGTTTGCTTTTGACTAACCTCCTCCCCCAATCTGCCCTCCCTTCTATCACCCCACCCCCCGCTCTTATCCCATACCCCTCTACTTTCCTGTAGGGTAAGATACCCAATTGTGTGTGTATGTTATTCCCTCCTTAAGCCAAATCCAATGAGAGGTTCACTCATTCCCTTTCACCTGCCCCCACTTCCCTTCCAATAAAACTGCTTTTTCTTGCCACTTTTGTGTGAGACAATTTACCCCATTCTATCTCACCCTTTCTCTTTCTCCCAATATATTCCTCTCTTACCTCTTAATTTTATTTTTTAGATATCATCCTTTCATATTCAACTCATTCTGTGCCCTCTGTCTATATATATGTATGTTCCCTTCAACTACCCTAATACTGAGAAAGGCCTTATAAGTTACAAATATCATCTTTCTAGTTAGGAATGTAAACAAAACAGTTCAATTTTAGTAAGTCCCTTATGATTTCTCTTTCCTGTTTACTTTTTCATGCTTCTCTTGATTCTTGTGTTTGAAAGTCAAATTTTCTATTCAGCAATGGTTTTTTCATCAAGAATGCTTGAAAGTCCTCTATTTCATTGAAAATCCACATTTTTCCCTGAAGTATCATACTTAGTTTTGCTGGGTAGGTGATTCTTGGTTTTAATCCTATCTCCTTTGACCTCTGGAATATCATATTCCAAGCCCTTAGATCCCTTAATGTAGAAGCTGCTAGATGTTGTGTTATCCTAATTGTGTTTCTACAATACTCAAATTGTTTCTTTCTGACTGCTTGTATTATTTTTTCCTTGACCTGGTGTAGCAACAATCTGCTAGCAGCTGCTGTAAGGGTGTAAGATCCACCAACATCCAGCACACAGAAAGCTGCCAACACAGGTTCTTTGATCTGCTTTACTAAGGAAAGTAACTTTAAGGGGTTAACAGTCTCAGTTTAATTAAACATACATATATCAATCACGTAGTTCAGGGGAAAAGATCAGCCCCCTGAACTTCAGGGCAAATACAAACAAATTGCAAACATCAACAGACAATCCTTGTTTGATTCAAATCACAATTCATAGTTACCAGAGAAGCACCAACATCTTATCTGTCTTGGTTAAAAAGAGAAGCCAGGGGGCAATTACGGCTTGCCCAGAGTCTCAACACTCCTTCCATGAGTGTGCCCCAAAAGTCAAATGCGAAGCTCCCCTCAATTATATCCTGTTTGGAGCCCTGAGGGCTCTGACCTCACACAGGCTGGGTGTGTGAAAGTTCCCCATCCTCAGTATCACATCATGTACAAGTCAATGACTGCTGATTGTCTTAATGCTGAGAAATAGCTCAGAAATATTCCAAGACAAAGACAGCAAAAGGTTTCCCACCAATTCAAACAAAGGGGAGACTTGACAGTCTTAGCATCCCAAAAGGGAAGAACTAGGAAAGTCTGATTATCATAACACCTGGGAACTCTGGAATTTGGCTACAATATTCCTAGGAGTTTTCTTTTTGGGATCTTTTTCAAGAGGCAATTAATGGATTCTTTCAATTTTTATTTTGCCCTCTTGTTCTAAAATATCAGATGATGTGTAGGCTCTTTTTTTTGATCATGGCTTTCAGGTAGTCCAATAATTTTTAAATCATCTCTCCTGGATCTATTCTATAGATCAGTGGTTTTTCCAATGAGATATTTCACATTGTCTTCCATTTTTTCATTATTTTGGTTCTATTTTATAATTTCTTGATTTCTTATAAAGTCACTAGCTTCCACTTGCTCCATTCTAATTGTTAAGGCAGTATTTTCTTCAGTGATCTTTCGGGCCTCTTTTTCTATTTGGCTAGTTCTACCTTTTAAGGCATTCTTTTCCTCATTGGCTTTCTGGAGCTCTTTTGCCATTTGAGTTAGTCTATTTTTTAAGGTGTTATTTTCTTCAGTATTTTTTTGGATCTCCTTTAGCAAGTTGTTGACTTGCTTTTCATGATTTTCTTGCATCATTCTCATTTCTCTTCCCAATTTTTCCTTTACTTCTCTTACTTGATTTTCCGAATCCTTTTTGAGCTCTTTCATGGCCTGAGACCCAATTCATATTTTTCTTGGAGGCTTTTGATGTAGGATCTTTGACTTTGTTGACTTCTTCTGGCTATATGTTTTGATCTTTTTTGTCACCAAAGAAAGATTCTATAGACTTAGTCCTTTTATGCTGCCTGCTCATTTTCCCAGCCAATTACTTGACTTCTGAGCTCTTTGTCAGGGTATCACTGCTTTCAGAGTTGTTTTACTCTGTCATTCCATGGGTTCTGTAGCTCTAGAATTTGGTTACAGTCATTTTTTTTACAGGTGTTTGGAGGGATTTGGGGGAGAGCTCAAGCTAGTCCCTGTTTTCATGCTGCCATCTTGGCTCTGACCCTTTTAAGATGTTTTGAAAATTGATTATTGAGTGCCTTTTCAACTGTGTTGCCTCCAGGAAAGATTTCTTCTATATGCACTTGGCAAGCCCAACTGCTGTTCCTGATTTCCATCTTCTTAAGTGCTATCTCTACTTCTTCACATACTACGTTGAATATTGAGGTGATGGAGTTCAAATGTAGTGATTCTATTATCACTGATGTTTGTAATAGGTCACTATAGAAATGCTCATCAATTTGTTAGAATTCACTTCTATTTATTGTCCTCTTGCTAGTTTCATTTATAAATGCCCTTGTGATGCTTAGCTGGGTCTTATGCCAGTGTTTCCATAAGCTCAATTCCCCTTTCCCTGTCTTTCACTGTTTTAGGAGATGCTACTCACAATTTGCCAATTTTCTTCTTAATGAAGCATTTGTTCCCCAGAGGAATCAACAGAAGAGAGTGTGTACAGGTAGGTATGATGAGTTTTGGTGTGCTCTTCATTGTAGAGTTTCAAATGCTTACATAGATCACACACTTCCAAAATTAGCTGTTTACCTAAAGCCTCTACTTTGTCTCTTGATAAAGAGTCATCAACCATCACCATAATCCATTTCTTCCTCTCGGGTGCCTTCTTTTGGTACTTTTCTTTACTATTGAATATGGTTTGTTGCTGCTTCAGAAGGGTAGGATTCCATTTTTATGGGCATATCCTTAGAAGCTTGTTGGATGGCTGCAGTTTTATCATTTTTGCTCTTTTCCTCTGTTGCACACTACTCCCTAACCCCTTGACATTGGCTTTGATCCCCCTCTGAACTGTTAGAATATTTTTCTTGTTAGAGTATTCCTTGGACTATTTCTACTTTGCTGGCTAGGAATCTTTCATCCTCTCAAGTATGCTGGAGGAGAAAGAGGAATACCAAAGGCCTTTCATCTAATCCTCTAGTAAAAGGTGGACTCACATTTACAATATACACATTTGGTAAGTACCTCTCTCCTGAAAATATGCATTAAACAAGTCCTCTGGGTCAGTGGAATAAAGCCCTCAATGTCCATATTTCCTGGGTCTCCTGGTGATTGCAGTTCATAGTGAACTGTTTCTATAAACTAGTAGGCAAACTATCTGTTTCTTCTAATCTCCCACAATTCTCTTGGGTCCATACTGTCCCTGGAAAGTGCTGCTATCAAACCTAATTGGTTTTTTCCTTCAAAACACAGGAAATGCCTTATAAATTTTGAGTCATCTTTGCATAGAAGAATGAAAAATCTTCTCTACACAGTTCCAGTTTTAGGTTATGTGATGCTGGAGTGCAGGTTAGACACCTGCTATCTCACTCTATGCTATCTTGACCCAAGTCTCTGAAGCAAGAACTTTGGCAAAATTGTGAAGATAGTCTTCCCTTCTTGACTATTCTCACAATAATAGCTCGCTAGCATTTATATAGAACTTTAAGGATTATAAAGTGATTTATATGTTTTCTCATTTGAACTTCACAACACTTCAAAGCTGGCACTGTTACTTTCCCTCTTTCCCACTTTTTTTTCTGAGATTTCCTATCTTGCCCAGGCTGGAAGTACAGTGGCAATTCCATTGCAAATTAGCAGCCAAGTGGGCAGCCTGGTGGGACCCTGTTTCCTAAGGACTTGCAATATTGGTGCTGGCCTTAGTGCAGACACTCAATTCACTTTCGCTCAGAACTCCCAAGTTCAAGCAATTCACCAACCTCAGCCTCCTGCAGAAGAGATTACAGACGTGGACCATCACACCTAGCTATTACCATCATTTCGCGGATGAGGAAATTGAGGCTGAGAAAAGTTGTCCAGGGTCCCACAGCTAGTAACTCTCTGAGGCAAGATTCAAATTCAGAGTTTTCTGATTTCAAGTCAATAAGCTACCTAGGATATCCTGTACCTGCCTTGTTTTTTTTTTTGGCCAAAATAAGCCTTTGCCCACTAGGAACTCTGCTAGTGTGGGACCTTCAACATATTTGGCTTGCCCTGACAGCTCTATGATCTAAGAAAGAACTTTTTAATCTTTTTTTGTGTCATTGATCCCTGGTAAAATCTACAGACTCTTTAGTGTACTGTTAAATAAAATACATAGGATTGAAAAAGAAATTAATTATATAGAAATGTAGCTCTCAAAATATTTTAAAAAATAGGTACATGGATCACAGTGTTAGAATCCCAGCTCTAGACATTTTAGCTCTTCTTGCTAGTTTAAAACTTACTGGCTGGAGTTCCACTTTTCAGTCTTTTGCTGCATGACCTGTCACCTTTAACCCAACAAATCATAATAAAATACTGTTAACTGCTCACATTCATTATGCAGTTACCAATTCCTGTATATTTTGCCTCCACAACATCTCTTGCATCCAGCCTTTCCTGTCTATTCCTACTAATACCATCCTAGTACTATTCTTCATTTACCACTTGCCTGGACTATTACTATATATAACTTGCTGCCAGGTCTTTCCACCTCCATTCTTTCCTTTTTCTAATCTATTGTTCATTGCTTCTAGGTTGATCTTTGTTACATATATATCTGGTTATGTCACTCTGCTCAAAACATTTTATTGGCTCTTTAGTGTCATTATTTCACAGCCATCCCCATTCTACACATGAACAGTTCCAGTCCCTACTTCCTACCAGATCACGAGCTCCCATCCCTGTGATGCTGGTCTCTGATTGGTCAGCATTTGCCTGATCTTATCCTGGTATATATACTTCCCTTCTTCTCACCTCTCCCCAGAGCACTTTCCAGCTCTGTCTCTGAGGACAGTAATCAGATCAAATTTACCTTTCATTCAGTGGACATTTGGGTCTCTTTCCCTACAAGTCCAATTACTATTTCCCTGTTCAAAACATTCCTCTGTCATAGCTGCTTCCCTATATATGTTATTTCTCCTTTTTAGAGTGTAAGCTCCCTGAAGGCAAGGACGTGCATGTTTATATCTATATCTCCAGTGCTTGCAGAGTAAGTGATTAATAAATGCTTTTTCATTCATTCATTCTTTTATTCCTGAGTTAAATTCAGACTCCTATATCTGACTTTCAAGACCATCCACAATCTGGCCCCATTTTACTTTTATAGACTGATTTCATAATCAGTATTTTTTTAATTATAATTTTCTTTTAGAGGGGGGAAGGCAGGGCAATTAGGGTTAAGTGACTTACCCAAGGTCACACAGCTAGTAAGGGTGTCAAATGACTGAGCCCGGATTTGAACTCAGGTCCTCCTGACTCCAGGGCCAGTGAGTGCTCTACTCACTTTGCCACCTAGCTGCCCCTACAGACTGACTTCACACTGCTCACTACCTTCTATACATTCTACATCCTAACAAACTGCTACATTTTATTTCCCCTGCAAATGAACTGTATTCTTCTACCTCTGTGTCTTTGTTTTTTCCTATTATTTTTTCCCAGAATGCTTTCCCACTCTTTTTTCACTAGTGAAATCCTACCCATTTAATCAAGTCCAGATTAAATGTGGTTTCCTATAGAAAAGCCTGTCTTGCTCTTCCTATCTACCATAGTCAGCAATAATCTGCTTTCTTGGATCCCACGTACCTTTGTTCTTCAACTCTAATGCACCTACCACATATTATTTATTATAGTTGTCTATGTTCATTGTTTATCATTTCCTAGACTATATGCTCTGTGAAGGTGGGGACTAAGTTTTATTTAAGCTTTGTATCTCCCAAAGAATCTCCATGACTACAATAGGCATTACTATTTGTTGGACATGGCATAATGTAGAGTGCTAGATGTGGAGTCAGGAAGACTTGGCTTTAAATTTCATCTTGGTCACTTGCTAGCTGTGTCAACAGAGCCAAATTATTATAACCTCTCTGTGCCTTAGTTTCCTGACCTATAAAATGGGGATAGTAATACCTTTATTAACTATTTTAAAGTTTTTTTTGTGAGGCTAACATGAGGATATATTGTATGATGCCTTAAGGTGATATACATCTGTATTTAAATGTTTATTATTTATTAGTATTATTATTATTACATCTCTCAGACATATTTGTATTTTAACATAGGACTCCAAAAATACTTTAACCCAATGGAAAGACCTTCTATTTGTATTTGAAACTGAAGAGATTAACTGGGGCTCTGTAATATTTTAATGTTGAGGGGGTATGTTCATAGTGATCTCTTTGTCTGCCACACCTCTATCTTTTTATTGGGGTTACTAAACGCTTCTTTGACCTTCACAGTGGTACATATTGGTCACAATAGACTTTCTGGGTTACCCACCTGAGGTACAGAGGTTTTCTTCCTTCATAATGTTTAAAGAGCACATCCTCTACCTGATTGACTTTGCATTTCAGATGTTTAACAAATGTTATGAGCTTGAATGCATATCTCAAATGTATATTTATGTAGTTGAGCACAGCAAAATGTGTCTTAAGGGTGATATCATAAACAAGCTGTCAGTCCAATGTAGGATATTCTTGGGGGTTTTAGTAGGGGGAGGGGAAGGGCTTCCTACAAATAAATACATTTTACAAACTTGGGGAAAAAATCACTAATAAAAATTGCTAGGTAGTTTTAAAAAATAAGGACATGTCTGAAAGATTAACTTGGTATATAATGTGAATTGGCTAGTGGGGAGAGTGGAGATGGCAAAATCAGCTAAGAGATAATGACAATAGTTTAAAATAAGAAACACAAGGTTTGAAGTAGGGTGATGACACACTGGAAAGGAGAGAAAAATGCAAGAAATATTAGAGAGCCAGTCAATAGGACTTAGGATCTTATTGCTTGGGGAAAGCATGATGGTAGAAGGAATCAAACACTTAAATAGCAGATTGTGAGCAGCAAAGAATAAAAAAAGTGAAATATATCATACATAAGTAGGAGGCATCATGTGCAGATGTCTTATCCTTTGAGTTAGGGCCACCATATCAAAATCATTTTATATAGAACTAATATTTACTTATCAGCAAATGAAAATATATTCTATGACCGCCCCCAAATTTAAGTTTCTTGAGGTCAAGATTGTTTTGCTTTTATACTCTATTTGTATCCTCACATCCTAGCATATCATCCAGTTATAGCAAGCATTTAATCAATGTTCATTGATTTTTTAGATGTGATACTTAGATTTGTTTTGTTTTGTTGGTTTTTTGGCCCGATGTGTAATGTCATCTTATAGGAAGCATGCGTGCAAGGACTCTAACCATATAGATTGTCCATTGAACTACAACTGATGATCTCTGAAAGTTGCCTGTGGCCCTGAGAGAATAAGTGACTTGCCCGGGGTCACACAAACAATATATGTGGAGAGGTGGGATTAAACACAAGTCATTTAGACTTTGAGGTCTACTCCCTAGCTACTGTACTACAAATGCTTCTTAGAAGAAAGGTAGAGAATTAAAAATATCTACATACATACAGACATAGAATTATGGGCTTTAAATGATGAAGAAAGGTCCATTTCAGATTTCCATTGCTGTGGTTAACAGACTGTCTAGAATATAAAAATAAATAAATATGCATACATATAAATATAATAAATAAATATAAAATATAAACATAGAATACAAATTTAAAAGATGTGTTTTGAAACTTTTATACATTTTTTCTCTTATGGATATGTTTTCTCTGGCCTCATTTCTACCTTTCTTGCCATAGAACTCTTAGTTTCTTTTCTTATAGATTTTTCTGGTGGTTGATCTTTCCTAACATTATGTTAATATGGCTATTTTCACGACTTTAGTTTTTTCCTTTTTTTTTTCTTTTATAATTTTTTTAATGAACTTTCAGTCTTAGGCAAATTTAGTCTCTTTTCTCCCTGACCCTACATTTATGTAAATGCCTAAGGACTACATTGGGATGTTTTTTTTTTCTTTCAGTGGTCAGATATGCCTCTTTTTATCCTTGCATACAGCCAGCAGACACCACTTAGCTCATACCTTCATCCTCTCTCATCTGGGATATCACTTTATTACCTCTAGAATTCAATATAAAGTCTTCTGTTGAACACATAAAGCTCTCTACAAGCTGACCCCCTCCTACATCTTCACTCATCTTACATAGGACTCCCCTTCACATGCTACCCTGGGGTACTTGCTGAGTCTATTTATATAACATTGCACTAGCTGCCTCCATGCCCAGAATGCTCCCCTGCCACATTCCCACCTCCAGAAATCTTTAGTTTCCTTCCACCCTTAGCTCAAGTGCCATCATGGTATTGGGGCTTTTTTTTGTTCTCTTAGCTGCTAGTGACTTCCTTTCCAAGACTGTCTTTCAACAGAGTTTTATATCATTGTGCATTATGGTGTGAAAATTTTAACAAAGCCAAAGTACCTACTGTAATTCAAGATGATATGATGTTATGCTGTATGAAATTCAAACATATGTGGAAATTCAAACATATTATTCTGTACTGATGGGCATCAACCCATGTATTGAAAGTTTAGATTTTAAAAATGATTGATGATAGAAACACAAATGGGTCTATTATTGACTCACTTGCCAATCATTCTTCCCTGGTGGTGAGCATTAATTTTTATCCAGTCTTCAATGATGATATCTGTGTGTCATATAAATATATAAAACAGTACAAACAAATATTAAAATGATCTGTGATGAGTTCCAAATTCTTCCCCCTCCCCTTCCACACATACAAACCATAGCCTGTGACTTCTAGATAAGTGTTAGAGAATTGCCTGAAGTATTTTAGAAATTAAGTGACTTTCCTAGGGTAACACAAATAGTTAATATCAGAGACAGTACTTAAATCCAAGTCTCCTGGCTCCAAACCTAGCTTTCTATACACTGTACCATGCTAACTCCTATCCATCCACACCTATAAAAAGGTTCTTCAAATATCAAAATAAGTTTCTCTGGACATCTTTAAAACTAAGGCAAGTTTTTATTTGTACAACATAGGGTGTTTCCCAAATGCCATGTGGTGTAATAGAAGTTATAAGCATGTCCCTTCTCATCAGTTAGATTAATTTCCCATTTTTAAGCACCTGAACAAATAAGACAATATGATTGTAACTGGAGTTACAATCATAATAGCTCTTTTCCTCAAGGAGCTTAAAATCTAAGATAAATATACTATAAGGAAGAAAGTGATAAAGGTCAAGGAGAGATCCAGACAGTGTTACAGCAAACCAGAGGAGGGGGGAGTCTCTTTCTGGGCCTTTAAAGATGAAGACTTTATAGATAACTCATCAGTCCCCTTTCTATTAGTCACTGCCATGGGAATGTGGTAACCGAAGTATTTGTTTGTGAGCTGGGGATATTCATACAGAGTCCCAGTCTCTGTGGGCAAGGTAAAGCCTTTACATTTAGAGATATTAAAAAAGTATAATCCTGACATAGGAGATATCACTAAGGTGAGCCAGGACACAGAATCCAAAAAGCAAAAATATGTAAATAGACATATAAGAGGGAGGCAATATGACTTAGTAGAAAGAAAGAGCTGGTCTCGGAGTCTGGAAAACCTGGGTGCAAATCTTGTCACTGATACACATTAATTCAATAAGCGTTTATTGACTGTTTACTAGACATTGAAGATACAAAGACAGAAATGAAATAGTGCCCTCTAGATGCTTATAATCAACTGAAAGAAATCACCTATACACACATGAGAACATTCAAAATACATAAAGAGCAAATGCAAATTAGATTTTGGATGGTGGTAGTAAGGGAGAATCCTAACAACTAACAGCTTTGTGTGACTCTGGACAAGTCATTTAATCTCTCAATACTCTGGGCAATTCTTTAATAGCACAAGTTATAGGGGAGTTGCCATTTGTGGGGAACACTAGGAATTACTGACTTGATTGAAATGATAGGTCCAGTGCTTTCCTTTGCACCCAGCCTGCTGATAAAATTATGCACAGGTTCCTTGTAGCGGGTGGTCAGAACAAATACATTGAGATTGCAGGAAATAGGATGAGTGGGTCATGCAGGCAGGCTATAACATATGTATATGAAGAAAGTAGAGTGAAAACAGAAAAGGCAGAATAGAGCCAGTTTGTGGAGAGTCCTAAACACCAAGCTAGTCCTTACAATTACATGTCTCAAAAACACTGGTGTCACTACTTCCTAAGTTTGTGAATGTGATGGAGTATGCCACTTTATGTCCCAATTCCCCTTCTTCACATACATCTCTTCTTGTGTATTTATTTTTCATTTGCTTTTCCAGGCTGACATCATTGCTTTCAAGCTTTATTGTTCTTTTCTGCTTGGCTTTTAGGTCCCGGCACTGGTTTTTCTCCTGTTTTCCCCTAAACCAAATGTTTCACAAACTGTAGTTTACTGTAAAGATAATCTTCTTATGTTATTGCCACTTCTAGTCAAGAATGAACTTAAAGTGCTCCAAATTACTATGTGGAATGGGAAAGATTTATTTTATTCTTATGTTGTGCTAATGTGGCTCTTTTGTGGTGGTACCATTTGGTTTATCGACATTTGCTCCTTTTTTCTGTCTGTCTCATTGAGCAGAGACTGTGTTTATTGTTGTCTTATAAATTATCCTTCCCCATGCCATTTGCTGTTACTAATTGCTCACTAACTTTCTCACCCTTGGAGTAATGAGTGGCAATTCTGTATCCACCTCCACACCAATATTATGGTTTCTAATCATTATTACACTGCATCTATTTTCCCTTATATTCGATTTGAGTCAAGTGTATATAATGTCTCTTACACGAAAGAAGCTGTGCCATTTATATTCATGATCATTCCATCTTTTCACAGGCATGTAAAACAAGAATATTAAATGGATTTTTTGTGTGTTATGCTTTAGGTTAGGAAACAGAATCAAAGTTACTAAATATTTTCAATAAAGTTTTAAATTGTGCAACTGTACAAACACAGACACCTTTTCTGTTGCCTTTGTCAGGATTCCTACCTGAATAAAGTGCCCCAGAGGCAACTAGGTAGCGCAGTGGATGGAGGGTTCAGACACTTTCTAGCTGTGTGACTTTGGGCAAGTCACTTAACCTCTGCCTATCTCACCTTCCTCAACTGTAAAATGGGAATAAGTGTAGCTATCTCACAGGGTTGTTGTGAGGATTAAATGAGATAACAATTGGAAAGGGCTTAGCACTTAGGAGGCAGTAAACAAATGCTCATTCTCTTTCTCTTTATTCTCCTTTTTCTCTTTGAGAGAGCTACCTGAGATTTCCAAGGGCTCAGTGGGAACTCTTATTTTAAAAAATCAACCTCTCTCTCTCTCTCCTTTCTCTCTCTCTCTCTCTCTCTCTCTCTCTCTCTCTCTCTCTCTCTGTCTGTCTGTCTTTCTGTGTCTCTCTGTCTCCATCTCTGTCTCTGTCTCTGTTGCTGTCTCTCTGTGTGTGTGTGTGTGTGTGTCTGTCTCTGTGTCTCACTGTTTCCTTGTCTCTCTCTCTCTCTCTCTCTCTCTCTCTCTCTCTGTCTCCCTCTCTCTGTGTGTTTCTCTGTCTCTGTGTCTCTCTGTCTGTCTTTCTCTCTCTGCGTCTCTCTGTCTCTCTGTGTCTCTCTGTCTCTATCTCTTTCTGTCTCCCTCTCTCTCTGTCTCTGTCTCTCTCTGTGTCTCTTTGTCTCTGTCTCTCTGTCTCTGTGTCTCTCTGTCTCTGTCTCTGTCTCTCTCTGTCTCTCTCTCTCTCTCTCTCTCTCTCTCTCTCTCTCTCTCTCTCTCTCTCCCCCACCCTCTCTCCCTCTCTCCCTCTTTCTCTTTCTCTCTCTCTCATTGTCTCATAGAACACCTAAGCCCTCAGTATCTGTTTGTGAAGCAGTAGCACCTTCACATGCTTAGGGGCCATGGAGAACCATGGTATGTATAGCAATGGAGAATGGTATTCTTCTGTGGAGAGAATTGTAGAAAGCCTTATAAAGTGATGATGTGTAGGCTGACTGTGGATGATTTAAATAAAGATTCCTCCTGTATCCAGAAAAGAACAGGGATTCAGAAAATTTTGAGGTAGTTGTTTTATTAATAGGTATAGCACCTGGAAACACCAGCACCTGGGCTGGTGAGTTCAATGACATAGGTGATCCTCATATGAGGGAACTTCCTCTAGCAAAGGAGGTAAAGCCTTTTTCTGTAACTTCTAATCTTAGAGTATGAGTTCTTCGTCTGGGAGCTATGATTAAATTTCAAAGGGCCCATGAACTTGGTTAAGATTAGAACTTACACCTCTTTATCAATACAATTGGTTTCCTTTGTAATTGGTTGCATTTTATTTTCTACATTTAAAAATATAATTCTGAGAAGGGATCCATTGAGTTTAGTAGCCTTCCAAGAGTGCCCACGACACATAAAAAGTTAAGAACCCTTGGCACTTGTAGACTAGCCTAGAGCATTGAGAATTTAAGTGACTTGTTTAGGGTCACGCAGCCAGAATGTTTCAGAGGCAGGATATAAACTCTGGTCTTTTTGGCTCCCAGGCCAGCACTCTATCCACTACACCATGCTGCCTCTCTTGTTTTTATTATCATTACCGCTGATATTGTCGCCTTGAATTTAAATATCAACAATAATCACAGAACAATAAAGCCTTGTAGCCTTTGATGCTTTTTCAAGGAGTTTCAATATACAGGATGTCTTTTCTTCTTCCCCAAAACCCTGTAAGATAAGCAGGGCAAATGTTTATCATCCCCATGTTCGAGAGAGACAGAAAGATTATATGACTATCCACGGCTGCACAGGTAGAGAAAGAGCTGAGAATAGACTTCATTTCCCCCAGTGCTCTTTTGCCTGCAACACTAATTTAATAACAGGACAGAGAGTTTCATAACACTCAACACAGCAGGCCAGAAGAATAATGAAGATCTCTGGGTGCCATCTCTCAAACTTCTTAAAGAGCACAAAGTAGTGGAAATCTCAGAGTAAAAAATCTTACAGGAGGATATTCTCTTTTCTCAAGTCTCTCACAAAAATGATGACTAAATTCTTTCTTTTCATCTCCACTCTTCAGTGCTTACAGACTAGGACTCAGGTGGTGTAGGAATGGAATATCTATCTGTATCCATGTATATGTAATGGAACTCAGGTTATTCTCTTTCAGTACTTTAGTGGAGCTGAGTCACTTCAGTGGGAAACATTGTAACCCATTCAAACCTTCTAAATCCTGTGTGACCCTTATGCATGTCTTTCCATAAATTCCCCCCAAAAGGATCCAGCAATGCATCGAAGGGTCTCCTGTAGGTCTTCTAACGTTCACTTTATGGACAACAGTACAACACTCAGACTGTCTAGCTATTATCCTTCACTCTTTTTACATGACCAGTCCATCTTTTCTTACTGTTTACTTCCTAGAATGCTATTTTTTTGTGTGACTTCTTGCATGTAAATCAAAACTTAAATAATTGCAGCCAATTTATGACCACCATACATCTCTCAATTGCTCATTGGGTTATCCACAGTTTTTGTTCATCAGAGATCATGACATCCCATGACTGTAATCATACAGCATCACCAGGAGAAGGTTGGTACTAACAAAGATGGGCTTTTTCTTTCAGAAATTGGTAGGCCTTGCTCTCTTCCTTCTGTTAAGTTTTGTACCCAGTTTATTTTCCATCTATGGTTACTCTCTAAGGTGTATATATACTGATGAACCTGCTCACCCACTTGATTTTTCCTGTGTGAATTTCTAGGCTGAACCCTTGATAACCATCATGGATCTCATTAAGTAGTTTCTGTTGTGTTCCACAAAAATCCTACCTCAATCCTTTACATGGAATGGAAGTGACTTTGAGTTTTAATTTAGCTTTTCTAAATTGTTCTTTCTAGAAACCATTGAAAAACTCAGGCTTGACAGAAGTCCTCAAAACCTTGGTCAAGGAAAAATGGAATGTTTTTGAAGCCCCAAAAGGAAGTTTAGGAGGAAGGGTTTTGCCCTTCTCAAGAGGTAGGGAACCTTGTGAAAAAAATTGGTTGGACAGGTAACTATTTGGATTTGGTGAGTAGGGAGAGGGAAGAGTTAAAGATTACTCGTGTGTGACTATGGTGCTACCACTAAAAGAAATGTAGAGTTCAAGGGAAATTTGTCATGTCCTTGGTTGGTACTTAAAGTGCATACATTATCGACTTTCTTTCAGAAAGATGTTCTTTGGGAATTCTTTCTATATAATCTTCATAAAGTGTGGTTTTGGGTAAGTTAAAAATGAAGTTGACTCATTAACTCCAAATATTTAAAAAAGTAGAGAGATTTTAATTAAATTTAAAATGTGTTTTTCTACTATCTGACCTTAAATTGTGTCCTCTCCCCTCCCACACATACACACATGTATATGTGTATGTGTAAATGTACACATATGCATGTACATATATACACATGTGTATATGTATGCATGTATACATATATGTGTGTATATATGTATGTGTGTGTGTGTGTGTGCATACTCCAACCTTGTATGTAACATATTGAGAGGTATCATGACTTACTATCTTTCCCCTAAACCTTCTCTCCCTCTACCTTCCATATTACTATAGAGGGTAACACTATCCTATCCCCCAGGCTCACATCCTAGGAGTTGTTCTTGACTCCTCACTATCTTTCATTCCCCATATCCAAGCTGTTGACAAGGCCTGTTGATTTCACCTCTGCAACACCTTTCATCTATGCCCCCTTCCTTTCTCTGACACTACCACCACTCTAGTGCAGGCCCTCATCACCTTGTGCCTATTGAGCCTGCTGAAGGGTCTGCCTGCCTTAAGTCTCTCCCCACTTCAATACATCCTACATTTAGCCACCAAAATGATTTTCACCCACTTACTCATTAAACTCCAATGTCTCCTTATTGTCTCCAGGATGCTCTGTTTGGTATTTAAACCCCTTCATAATCTAGCCTCTGCCTACTTTTCCATTTTTCTTATACCTTATTCCACAATGCATACTCCAGTGACACTGGTTTCCTGGCTGTTCCATGAACAAGACACTCCATCTCCTGGCTCCAGGCACTTTCTCTGGCTGTTCCCCATAACTGGAATGTCCTCCCTCCTCAACTATAACTACTGACTTCCCTGGCTTCCTTTAAATGCCAACTAAAATCCCATCTTTTATTGGAAGCTTTCCCCAAACCTTCTTAATTCTAGTGCTTTCTCTCTGTTAATTATTTTCTATTTATCTTATCTATAGCTTGCTTTGTATATATTTATTTGACCAAGGTGCTTTGTATATATTTATTATATTGTCTCCCCAATTAGATTGTAAGCTTCTTGAGGATAGGGGCTATCTTTCGCCTCTTTTTGTAATCCCAGAACTTAGCATAGTGCCTGGCACATAGTAGGTGCTCAATAAATGTTTATTGCTTGATTGATTGAGGGCTGGCCTCTGAGTAAAGAAGGCCTGTGTTCAAGGCCTACTTCTGAAATCTATAGGCTACACAAAGCTGGCAAAGTCATTTAACCTTTCTTTTCTTAAAATTTTTTTATTTTGTTTTAAATTTATGGAATAAAACAAGCATTTCCATAACATAGTACAATAAAAAAGATGATTGTGCATGAAACTGCAAATCTACTATGCACTACTTGATATTCTTTCAAATATACAATAAAATTATCATGTAAATTTCTTTTTTTCCCTTTTTTTCTTCCCTATTGCCACTGCCTCGGCCCTTGAGATGGCTACCATTAGACACACATAGGCATATACTTAACCTTTCAATGTCCCCGGCAATTCTAAGAATAGAAGTTGCATGACAGTGGCATATTTTAGTTGGTAGAGGCAATTTCTTCATTAAGAATTCTCTATACAAGTCAAATCACTGATAGGGTCTAAAATGTAACATGTTACATGTGTGATAATGGGATATCTTTCATACATAAATATGCTACTAATCTAGAGGTGGTGATGAATATATGCTTATCCATTGATACTCTCTTCATAGGATCCTCCTTATAATCAAAAGTGTGAGTTTGTAAACTACATAGTTGAGATTAAGGATAACAGGGTGGGGAACCTGCAACCTCAAGGCCTATATCCTTATATCCTTATCCTGGACTATAATCCTTAGCAATGAAAAAGAGAGAGGATCTTTTTCTATGGGAACCAAACTGGCCTATTTTAGGAGCAAAACTATGACATCAACATCATTAGTATCATGCTCTATCAGATGAATGAATTAAGCATGGATCATACATCTGTAACCAACCATTTGGAAAATAATATTACTTTGCCTCATTGCTTCATTTTGAAATGATCATAAGTATTAGAGAACTATCACATATTTTAAAGTCTGATTTGGGGACGTTGACACAGATGCTATTGATGGTACATGACAAATATGTAAGCAACTATGTTGAAGAAACCAGGGTTGAGTAGAATCACATCAGAAGCAAGAGAAAACACATTCAGAGAAAGTTGAAGCCAACCATAAGTCAAATATGATTGGTAAGAAAGCTAATCTGATAATAGGCACTCTGGGTGCCAAAATTTCATTTAGAAATATATTTATAAACACAGAGTTGTGGATCTGAATTCTAAGCCCTTAAGAAAATATTTCAGGACAGCCTCCCTCTCTCACTTGTTGTATAATGAAAAATCAATAGGTCCTTGCTAGATCTCCTGTATAGTATCCCTTGCAATGAAAGTGCTAGTTGGGCAACATTTTTTTGGCCTATGATTCTCCAGATGTTAAACTTTTTATAATATACTACATGGGCACATAAAAAAGGAAGCATAGGACAGTGGATAGAGTGCTGGTTTTGGTATCATTGAAGACCCGGGTTCAAGTTCCATTTCTGACACTTATGGCTCTCTGACCCTGGACATGTCTTTAGCTTTTCTAAATGTAAGCCATTGTCTTTCTACGACCCATTGCAACACTGAAGCACAACAGAAATCATCAGAGCCTTGGTCAAGGAACTAACCTTTCAGTGAGTTAAGACTGAGTTTTTGTGCTTAATATGTTTTCTCAGTCTTGCACCCTTCTGCTAGCTCCAGGCACTCTCACATTTCTGCTTCAAGATTTGTCAATAAAATTGGAAATAATAGTTCAGTGGGAGCCTAAACTAAGGTTGAAGATTGGGGAGGGTGTCTTGGATAATTCCAGGAATAGTTTGCATTGGTAGTACCCTGTCACCAATATTCCCTTAATCTACTAAATCCCCTTACAGTATTATTCTCAAAGTCCATCCTTTCTTATTGTGTAAATATGTTTAATGAGAAGGTATATGTAGAACATATATTGGATTCCATGCTGTCTTAGGGGGAGGGGGGAAGGGAAGGAAATTTGGTACTCAAAAACTTGTGGAACTGAGTGTTGTAAACTAAAAATAAAAAAAAAAACTAAAAAAACATCCATCCTTCCTTACTAGCTCCTTATGATCCTGTTGTTTTGGTGTAGAGAAAAGAATAAGATGCAGGAATCAGGAAACTTGGGTTCTTCTAGTCCTAATTCCCTTGTTTGTTAACTAGATGGATCTGCGGAGGAAGGCCAGCTAACCCTACTCTGCCTCAGTTTTTTCATCTGTAGATGAGGATAATATTAGCTTTGTTCCATTTCTGAGAATTGTTGTTGAAGATCAGGTGAAATAACGGGGATGAAATTGCTCTGAGAGATATAAAAGCAGTATGCATTTGCAACATGTGAATATTATATATTACATTTATAATTGTATAACCAACATTATGTATTACACTTACCTCCTGTAATGTGTGCTCATGTAAATGCAAACTGTGCATATTTTAGGGAAATAACATAGAAAAATTGAATATGACGTAGATATGAAGATCTTAAACCACAGATACCACCGGATTGTGGAAATTGTTTTATATAATTATATATGTATTATAATTTTCTGTGATTACCCGCCATGTTTATAGAATGAATACTGAAGCTAGAATTCTAAGGAAGCATCTATTGACTAAGAAAGAGCTGACAGAGAATCTTGGGAATCAATGGTTGGAGGGAGGACACAAAAATGCTTTCAGATCCTTTATGAAGGATTCCCATCAATTGCCATAAGATGAATATGACTATTATCCACAAAACCACATCAATCGTAGAAACAAGGGATGAAAATCCTTTCAGTCATTTCCAAGTGTGGTATAACTACTTAAAAGACAAGAAGGAAATTTATCCCATGCTAAGTATTGGCTGTATCGATATAGTTCTCAAGCCTGTCATGTTGATATCTGCTTTTAGAGTCTTGACAGATTAGAAAAAGGAGCAAACATTGAGACTGAGAAACATAAAAAAAGAAAGAGACCCTGTAAAACATCCATATGCCTCAACTTTGCTGGATGTGGGATGAAAATCAGAAGACGATGGTAGTGTTTCTATAATTCAACCCCCTCTCTCTCCATTCCCATCTTCCGATCTCACTACAGATTTTCTAAACTTATACAAAGGATATACTTGCACATTAAACTTAGGTCTGCTTCAAAGTGGATTACAAACAATCCTGCTAAAACCCTATGCTCAGTGAATGATAAAGCATATGACTTCTCGCATTATTATTTGTGCTAAAAGCTATTATGTAAATATACTGGCTTATGCGAGCTTAAATAGTGTGAGTCAAGAATGCAAAGAGAGGGAATACATACATATTGACTGGAGCAATGCTCCAGGAGCCTTGGTTTTAATAGAAAATTGCATATCCTCACTCAAAGGGCAGAAAAGAAACCATATGTCTATTTTAGTGGCTATGTCCTGAAATGATGCACTTATTCCTTTTATTATATTTTCAAATAAATACATATGGGACCAGTCAGATGTCAACAGTGGCACCGAAAAGAGTATGAATTAGTCACACTGGCACACAGGGCTATGGAACAATGAACGGTGCTCTGGAAGACCCTTGAATACAAGCCTATTTGCCTCTTAATCCAAATGAATAATTAATGATAATTATCATGCTGCAGTTATTATCTGTGATAATAATATATCCGTAAGGTGAATAAATTCAATCTGCTACTATGCAGAAATGGCAACTCATAATATTCTTAAGAAATACAGATATAATTATCAGTATTAACGGTCAAGGAGAAAAAGAGATTTTTACATAAGGAATTACAGCAAAAGGTCCAAAGTAAAGTAGGAATGAATTCTCTTGCATGATGTTTATTCTGTAGCTGTCACGGCTGTGGCACCAGTCTGCATTCCGTTTGCTACTTATGTGGGTAGAATCCATTTAAGTAAAAGCTCTACCATGCACTTGTGCACTGTAATCTGCCCATAATATCTACATCATTGCTCCCCTGGAAATGGCTCTAGTTTGCTTTGAGATCCTATAAACGAGCTTATAGAGACTTGTCAACAGGGGTGGGGTGGTTAGCCTACCATGCTGATAATTTACTCAACTATTAAGTAAGGAAAGATACACACACACACACACACACACACACACACACACACACACACACAGCAGCCAAAACAAATACAGCGTGAAAAGGTTGGGTGTTTGTCAGGGGACATTGGAGGCTCATGGCAATTGTGGGTTTTCTCCCTCCCCCATCCCTCTCTTAATGCACTAATGGCTTTAGAAATAGCTAAGTGGAATTGAATATTGTATGGCATTTGCCCGAATTTTTCTTACCAGTTTTCTCATCATCTCTAGAAGAAAGGCAGTTGCTTTCCATTATTTGTGTTCTGCTTTTAATTTCCTCTTTTTGTTTTCATCGAGGCCGTGTCTAGTAAGTGAAACAAAATGGAGAGACAATGAGATAATTCTGATCCCTTCCCAATCCAGCAATCATTTTACAAATAGTTAAACTTATTGAGCACCTACTATGTGAAACATATTATACCAGGCATTCAGAGGAATTTGGTCCCTTCCCTTAGGGGAAATCAAACAAACAGACAATAATCCCTGCCTTGAAAAAAATAGTTATAATTCAGAAGCCTCTATCAATGATTACCATCCAGTAGTTTTTATTCTTGCCTTCTCTCTATTTGTATAGACACAACTGTAGGCAAATAGTTGGCTAGGGAAAGGCTATATGAAAGCATTAAAGTATCACACTTTGACAAAATATGCTGTATTCATCCAGAGTTCTGATTTCTCTAATAATCTTGCCATTTGAAGCTCATGAACTGTGCCCCACCATTCCCTGAAATAGGTTATCCAGTGTTTGACAGATTAGGTTATGCAAAGAGATAGGTGACGGCTGACTTGACTTAACTTGAAAGTGGCTATTTCAAAAAAAAAGAAAAGAAAAAAAGGGAAAATGAGTTAGTCTTAGATGATTCTTAATATCTGGTTTTCAAACCCATTTCTGAAAAAGCAACATTTATGAAGGAAATACTTTGTAAATGATAATCAATTAACTAAGGAATTCAAAGAGAAGCTTCTAAGGTTTCAACTTAAATTCCTCAATTTTTCATATGAATATTAAAAAGCATGGAGGCACCCTGATTCCTAATGAATTCATCAAAATGTGATGGTGAGTCTTAAGAAATACTCTTTGAAAATAGAAAGATGCCATTTAAAGTGCTATGAGATACCTATTTGCAAAATTTCTTAAAATATTCATTCTTTAAAAATGCTCCTTGCTTTTGCAAAGTCTTCTGGGACTCTGTCTACCTTCTTTTCTTCTTCTGTATAGCTCCATATATCAAAGTGTATGAGATGATTTCCAACTTCCAGGAGGCACTCTTTACCTTTGGAATTCACCAGATTTTTTCTGTCCTTTTTCTTATGCATTTTAACATCAAAATTTCATGAAAATTTAGAGACATTAGCAATCTTGTTTTATTGTTGTTATCACATTTGAAAGGGAAAGAAATTACCTTCTTTCAGAGATATCTTGATGAGCTACATGAGTTCTATTTCCTTTTCCATTAAAAGAACAGTCCTCCCGTCAGCATTTTGGGATACAGTGGAAGAGGAGATAAGGGATCATGACCTCATCCTTGTTCAGATCCTTCCCCCTTTGACAATGAGAAAAATACATTTTTAAAAAAAAATCTAAAAGAAAGACTCCTTTCCTAAAGCACATTGTATCTTTCTTTACATATATATGTATGTGTATATATATATATATATATATATATATATATATATATATATATTTCAGACCTTTATTTTTTTTAACCTATGAAGTGATTCACCATTGATTTAATGAGACTTGATACGGTGTGAGGAGTAGTTAAATAGATAGTTGGAACTGTAGCTGTTTGAATCAATCTTCAAAAGGACAGCCAGTGTACTCTCTTGTCTAAGTCTGGTGCCTACATCTTTCTGACCCAAATGAAGGCACAGAAATTTTTTTACAGTGTTGAGGTAGGGTTTCCATGTATCTATTCCGAGGAACTCAAATATAAAATATGTAGCTGGACTCTGGTTTTGAAAAGTCAGTTGTATAAAGATAATTACCTACGTGACTCAAGGGGCAAATATTTTCCCCTTAATTACTGGGAAATTGAGAATATATCATAGAGTCACAAGGCTGGAAAGATGGAGTTCACCTAAATTGATCTTTATGTAGGAAGGATGAGTCTTAAACTGTCACAGAAAGATGAACAACTATCCTATTCCAAGGATCCTCCAGTAGCTCATTTAATGTTTAATAATACTCACTGACAGACAATTCTTATATTTAAACCAAATTCCTCAGGCTGAAAATTAGTTCTATTTCCTCTTCTCTTTTCAGTAGATCTGGCAAACAGCTGGCCATAATCTTCTGCGTGACTACTTCTCATATACTTGAAGACCATAATTAAATCTCCCTTTAGCATTTCCTGCCTTTTTAATCATCCTTGTGGTTCTGTTCTGAATTCTCTCTAAATTCTCTGTTCCTTTTTTCCATTTTAGGTTCTAGCACTGAACAGAAGGCTATATTGGTTTAGATATAGGATGTGTTCCCTTGCAAATCTGTCTTGTACAAAGCCCAAGAATAGTCTATAATTGTAAACCTAATAAGAGATCGACAATAAAAGTGATGGAAAGAAAGAGAGCAATGATGAGAGAAACGAAAGAAGAGGCTTTGCTCAAATTGAAAAGTTTGTTTAAAAAACTTTTCACAGTAAATATTTCAATATGGCAATTTCATCTAGTGGTACAATCGTAACAATGTTACTTGCTGCTACTGTGGCTAAGTAAGGCCAATAACACCAGGACAACTCAATTCTTGATTCCATTCTTGGTTATGCTAGCATAGCTTTGGTTTACTTTTTCTACACATTTCACTCTGCATGGTGTAGACAACTCTATTATTATTCAAGAACATTGTACAGGAACTTTTCGGTCTGGGAAGAGTTCCAGAAACCACCAAGAGGCTGCACAAGTGATGAGACCCAACCAAAAACAAAGATAGTAGCATTACATCAGACGTCAATAGAAATTCTAGAAGGATAAGTAAAGGCTAAGTTCTGTTTTTGATATAGTGTTTTTCCCCTTCTTGCTATAATGGAGATAGAAATTCTGAGTGCTTGTGGCAGAAAGAATTGACTGAGATTGTCTAACTTGATGAAAACTTGTCACTCCTAAAGGCAATCTCCTGCCCCTACTCTCCAGTCTCTCACACCAGTGGATGCTTCTCTAGTTTTGACATCTGTCTGCCCAATGCTTAAAAGAATTCAACTTTCAATCACGGACATGTGAGGGAAAAGGTTGTTTTCCCATATAAGTAAAAGCTACAGAAAGCATTTATAAAAATAGGATTATAAGTTAGAGCTGGAAGAGACCTCGGAGGTGACTTAATCCAACCCCTTCATTTTACTAATGAGTAATTTGGGACCAATGAGGGTAAGTGACTTGCTCAAAGTCACACAGGTAGTGTGTAATGATCAGAGGTGGGAATGGAACCCAAGTTTTCTGACTTCCAAACCAGTGTTCTTTCTACTGCACTGATAGCTCTCTTTATTTTTATTCATATAAAAAATCTGAATATCATTGACAGGTAAACATGTAAATTGCCTTTGCCTCTCTGATATACACACACACAGGTGTATGTATGTATGTATGTACATATGTTTCAGATATTATGTTTGTCTGTTCATCTACTTGTCTTCTAAAATTTTAGAAGAATCTTCTGCATGTGTTTAACTAATTTTCTTAAAGCTGATTATGTTTCATTAACTGGTAAGGTGGTTTGTTCAAATCTATATAACAAATATACATACACCATACCAAACACACAGATGTAGTGTTTTGTACATTTGGCATAAAAGACACTTTGTAAATAAAAGTATTATATTACTTCTAAGGAATGTTAATTTTCTGAATGAAATATCATCTAACAGTATCTGGGTAGCTCATACATTAGTTATCAATAACATTATGTGCCCTGATGTAAATTTTCAGGAGTTGGGCTGATAAATGCTCATCCACAGATGAAGAAGGAGATAAAAACAAAGGATAGAATCATATTCACCTCTTCTGAATGATTTTATGGGAAAATTCATGTTTAAATGATTAAAATAAGAATAGTATTAATAATAATGATGATACGCTTGGCATTTAAACTGTGCTTAAAGTGAAAGTCCTTTACATATATTATTTCATCTGATCCTGACAAGTCTTACCATCCCTATTTTGCTGATAAGGAAACTGAGGCTCAGAGTGGTTAAATTAAATGACTTGTATATGCATCTGAACTAATATTATGGCATTCTACACTTTGGAGCTTTGAAGTAACATGCTAAGAAATTTCTTCACCTCATTGACACGTTTGCGATTATGATCAGAAGGCTGTTAAACAAAGTTATTTCTTTTGCTATGTCTTTCAAGGATTCTTGAATGATTTTGATGTATTGATGGGAGGCTCTTCACTGAAAAAGAGCCTATGAGGTGGCATTTTGCTTTACCAAATAAAATACTTGTTCATAATCAACAAACACTAAATATTATGTGTTGGAAATTCACTGCAAACAAAATAATAAAGCTATAAACACCATACAGGAGAAGCTAGCTATCTGGTTCCCTGTCCTCTCTATCAATTTCTCCAAGAAATCCACTTCATGTTGGGCATAGACAATTCTCTCAGAGCAGCAGCATGCACAAAGGTGTCCACTCTTAAACTTAGAAAACCACATGACCACATTTCAGTTTCTTACATTAGTCCAGACAGCTGAAAATGAACTATAATGGTGTATTGTCATAAATGTGATGATGTTATACCATTAGTGTTTTAAGCACATGCTCTTAGATATTACTCAAATGAATCTGTGATCTCATCAATCTGGAAATTCCCACTAATGATAGATCATAATCCATCTATGCCTGTCTAGGTTATGAGACTCTTGTTCATGTCTCCCCATAATTTTATCACAGGGGGTCCAACCCGGAGGCTGGAGGCCTTCTTTGATCTTTCCTAGAAATATAAGGTTATTAGTAAAACATTCTGGCTCTCCACTTGTCATCACTCACTCTTGCCACATGACTACACACAGTTCTTTGATTATGTTTTATTTCTTTGAGATTCCTCTGTGATTCTATGTTGTAGCCATCTTAGAATGACGATACATTTTTTCCATTGCCTTCTTTGTGATATTCACATTTTTTAGAGACTGTTGTACTCAGTCTTCATGTCTGCCATATATAGCAATATTAAATTGAAGATGCTACTGTGCACATACATAGTCCTTTCCTGAGAAACTAAGGTGTATACTTTCCTCTGCCTCTGAAGATAACCAAATCAAAAGTTCTAAACCTGAAAATATTTCACCAGTCAATTCTAATAGGCCCATTGTTTTCTTTATTCTTTCAGAACATTGAAAGCAATTGAAAGTTACTTCACCGTTGAGCCTCTTTCAAAACATGTTGACATCTCTATTGGTTTTAACAGCACTAAACGTTTCTCTGAATATGAGCAGGACCAATGTGTATAAGTGAAAAAATAATATAGTTCGGAGATGTATTCAATTAGAATTCTAATTAATGACCATCTGTAAGAAGAATTGGCATCCTGTACATAGATGTCATATCAATAAGAGCTAAGCATAATAGTTACAAACTTGAAAAGATTTTGTTATGACCTAGATACTTATAATAAAGTCTTGTGGATTGATTAATGGATTCTTGAAAGTTAAGTTTAATAAGGCCCAAGACTTTTTGTAGCCAAAATACTAATTTGCTTTGGTGAGTGAAGTTCAGTATGTATGTTACCCTTCATAAAATCTCTTCTGAAATATTGCGACAATTTTGACATCATGACAAAATTCTATGACAAGTTTCTTGGCTGATTCCTTGTGGAATCTATGAAATAGGCATCTTTGTAGAGTTCTGACATAGAAAGATTATGATCTGAAACACTAGAATCCTCTATCATACATCTAGAAGCTTGCTACTGACAAGCAAACTTGAATTCAAGGTATAATAGAGAGATTTCTGGAAAGACTTAAAGTCTGTTTGGCTAATCCTGACTATGATACTTAGTTCTCTTTAGAAAACAAGGTCCTGCTATTTGCCATGTCTGACTCAGATAATTATTTTCCATTTCCTTCCTTAAGTTGCTATCTCCTGTTTTTCTTGTGCCTCCTTTCACATCCCATAATCCTTTAGTTTTGTTTAGTAATATTTTCTCTTCATCTTTCCTTCCATGGTTTTTCTTCCTTATGGCTCACTCCTTAAAAGACCTTTTTACTTGCCTATCTTAACTAAAAATTTCCCTCTAAGACTTTCTCATTTTTCTTTTTCGATTCCTCCCCATTTATTTCTCTTTCTTTCCATGTTCTCACAGTTGTATAGGCCCTGAACTACCCTGCCATCTCATCACCCACTAATTAGCATGTCTCCATGGTAACAGACAGTTGTAGAAAGGGAATCATTCTCAGTAGCAGCTACTGCTGAGTAACCTCTAGGCCTAGTGGGGAGGGGCTCTGACCTGATTAAGAAGGAGTTTCTCTTCATGGCGGGAGAGGAGTGCATCTCAGGAATGTCTTCTATCCAAGGGGAATGAATAAGTTAGTGTGGCTGAAGAGAGACAGTGTTTAAAGTCAGGTACATAAATCAAATTGGAAGCAACCCAAAAAAGGTAGTGAAGTTGTTCAATTCCCAGTTCACCAAGATAAATAACATTTTGAGTTAGCAAATGTATCTGGCGGCAAATGCTCGAGACCACTCTGCTTTCTTAAGTAGGGCTGCCATTTTAAAATTGAAGTATCATAACTTTTCTTCAGCCTATGTTTTCAAAGAGGGTGAATTGAGACTAGAATGTGTGAGGTGAGTGGTCCCTTAGAGATGACTGACCTAGTCCAATACTCTCATTTTAGTTTTGTGGGGCGGCTTGCATGGTGAATACTGACTATGCAACAGAAGCAGCATTGCTTGTCTTCATCTGGGTTCAAGTCTTACTTTTGATATATGCTGGTCATGTGACTCTGTGCAAGTCAGTTAAAACTTTTAATATCCCAGGCAACTATACATTGCAGGTCAGGTTCTGATTTGTGATAACAGGGAGTTTTCTTACCTGGGACTTCCATGTACAAGTGAAATCATAGGTTTGGACACCTTTCTATGCCATATGCAAACTAAACTCCACTCTTTGAAATTATTTAGCAAATGCGGTCATTATAATATATATGTGCATACACATATATGCTATAGGAGTGTATTATGTAAACAAATATCCTCACTTCTTAAAATTTTGAATGAGATGTCTATTGTTTTCTTGTCATTGGAAGCCATTGTAAAGAATTCTCCAAATTCATATCTATGTATGTATGATAATTCAAACCTAACCCAAAGTGAAAATCTTTTAGATAAGCAAAAATGAACTTTGAAATCTCTGACCCTTATGTTCTTCCTGCTAAAATGTGACCTGAAGTTCTTAGCTTTGCAAAATGGAAAATATCATTAAGATTTGACCCCAATGAAAAAAATGTCATTACCAAAAAAATCAATAAAAAGAAATTATGAAAATACAAATGCAGAAATACCCTCTTTACCGCTTAATACAGGTTATAAAAATTAATCATTAATTAGAAAAGTTTTGTTTTTAAGTTTTAAAAACTAATTCATAGATAGCACTATCCAAGTCTAGGGTATTACTAAATGTATTAATTTAAAACAGTGGTACAAAATGGGAAATAAAGACAAAGCCTACGCCAACAGGAGAATCTTGAAATATCAAAGATTCTAAATTTATTACATGAATCTGCCTGTAATCTAAAGTGAGGGTTATATATGTGAAACTCTTTCACCCCATAAAGTTCTGGAGCTCTATCCTTATTTATAGGTCAACTTAAGGAGAAGGCTAGAAAGTGATAGCATTGGAGATCCCAGGCCAACCATCACAGTGCTGAAGAGGTAGTAATAACAGTGTCTCATTGGGCGCTGCACACAGGACATGTGCTGCATCCACAATACCCTCAGAACAGTCATGAACAATGTTCAAGTTTCCAAAATACCTTAAAGAAGATTCTGAAAATGAAAGATGTCAGGAAAGACAAGCAAGAAATAGGTCATCATATTTTCTTTGACTACTCCAAAGAACTTGAAGCCATCTGGGTGAAAGATCCTGAAGCACCTTCTCTTCTTGCACCCTATCCTGGCTTGCATTGACGATAAGAAAATTCAACTTTTTTTTTTCCCAAGAGACTTTGGAGAAGCACTGTTTTAATACCTAGAAAAGGCTGATCCACAGACAAATTATTAAATGCAATTTATTCCATACTTTGGTTAGAATAATTTATACTTTGAGCCTTCTCAGCTGTGTTGCTGATAGGGAGCTGTCTGGCTACATGGATACATTGTGTTTTACACATTCTTTAGGTAAATCAGAACTGCAAATGCTGACTAGAACACTCACAGGTAGCATGTGAATTTGTGACATTCCCTGGGGAGCCTGAAGTCCAGAAACCAATGAAGAGATCAAAACGAAACAAGTGCAGGATTTTCATGTGTGACAGAGTGATCATGGTCTGAAATTCTTAATGTTATTTAAAAGACAACTCCACCTATTTCAATTATTCCACAGCCCAAGTCTTGCAAAGGCAAGAAATTCTTCCTAGGATGAATGAAAGAGCAGCGCAGAGCCATGCTGCGGGCTGCTCAAGCCTGTTCCAACGGAGGCAAGTAGTAAAAGCCAGGGTAGACAGCTCCAGGGAAGCACAACCAACTGTAGCATATTCCTAATGACATAAGAACCATTAGGGAAGACAAGATTTTTTTTTTAAGATCATGGAAAAAAGCTGAATTTTCTGAGTGTTAATCCAAAACCAGGATAAGATGCAAGAAGAAAGGGTGTTTCAGGATCTTTCACTTAGATGGCTGTAAATTCTTGGGGGATGGTAAACAACAACAACAAAATGACTTGGTTCTTGCTTGTCTTCCTGATAGCTTCTGTTTTGAGAGTTTCCTTATCCGATGAGCACTACCCAACAAGACACTGTTACTGCGGCCCCTTTGCCACTGTGATGGCTGGCCTGAAACCTCCACTACTGTTGCCTTCTGCTCTTCTTCCATACTTGAGTATAGAGTTATTCTCAGCTTCCATTGACAAATAAGGAAATAGCTATTTATATTCGACGACCATATCGAGTAGAACAGTCTCACAGACATAGCCCTCACTTCAGACTGCAAATATATTCATGTAATAAACTTAGAATATTTGATATTACTTGTCTGTTCAGTTAGTATAAGATTTGTCTGCAGTTTGTTTATTTTTATTTCATATTTTATGCCATTGTTTTAAATAAATACATGTTTAGCAATATCCCAGACTTTGCTAGTGGTATCTGGGAATACATTTTTAAAACTTAAAAACTTTTCTAATGAATGATTAATTTTTATAACATTTAGTAGGAGGTTAGGAGGGTACTTTTGCACCTGTATTTTTATAATTCCTTTTTATTGATTTTTTTTGGTAATGACATTTTAAATCATTGGTGTCAAACCCTGACGAGTCAAATTTTTCATTTTGGACTGTACACAAAACTGTTATTATACTAAAGCAAAGAACTAGAAATCGCAACATGTCAAAAACAAAGGTGACACTGACACACTCGATCAATTATCACATTTGCTCAACATAGAAAAAACTTGGAGTTGGTATTTTTATGGCCTGCTTATTCAACAAACATTATTAAGCACCTACTGCATGCAAGGCTTTATGCTAGTTAATGGTGATTCAAAGATCAAAAGTAATACAATCCTTTACCTTAAGAAACTTAACATTCTATTGGTCCTCTAGTAATACATAATGAAAATAAACAGGCTCACTGAATGTCAATTTAAAAATTAAAGAGAAATGCAAAATAAAACAACTTTGAGGTTCTTTCTCATACCCCTCAGTTTGGTAGAGTTGACAAAACAGGAAAATGACAAATGTTGGAAGAGCTATGGGAAAACATACACAATAATACACTTTTGGTAGAGGTGTAAACTGTCCTAGACTTTTTGGAAAAGTCATTTGGAATTATGCCTCCAAAGCTATTAAACTGTTCATTCCATTTGATGCAACAATAATATTGCCAGGTTTATACCCCCAAAGAGATCAGAAAAACAGGGAAAGGACAATAATATTTATAATATATAATATTATATATAATGTAAATTATATATACTATATATTAAAATATAATAATATATAACATAATGTATAATATAGATAATATAATATAAAATATGATACAACAACATATAACATAATAAATACATATATAATGAAATATATTATATATAATGTATAATTATATTTTTTTTGCAATGGCAAAGAATTAGAAATTGAGGGGGGTGTCCCCCTTCAATTGGGAGAATGGCTGAACAAGTTATGGTATATGAATGTGATGTCACATTATTGTGCTGTAAGAAATGATGAAGGAAATAGTTTCAGAGAAACCTGGGAAGACTTGTATGAACTGATGCAGGTAAAGTGAGCAGAACAAGGAGAATAATTTTAATAGTAATAATAATAATAATATAAAACAAACAACTTTGAAAGAGAGGAACTCTGTTCAATGCAATGATCCATGATTTCAGAGGAGTCATGATGAAATATACTATCCACATACTGATTGAAAGGTAATGGACTCAGAACTGAAATTGAGATTTTTTTTTTGGGTGGGGGGGAATGTAGCCAGTGTTGAGATTTGTTTTATTTAAGTATACATGTTTGTAAGAGTTTTGTTTTCCTTAACTTTTCAACTGTGGTTGGGGAGGAGTGTTAGGGGTGGGAAAGAAGACAGACTATTGATGACCATAAAATTAATAAAAAAATGAAAGTAAAAAAAATAAAGCAACTAGATCAAGCTTATGATCATAGGTTACAAACATCAGAACTCTTCAGTTTAGAAAAGGCTGAAATGAAGATAAACATCTCCCCCTTCCTGCCAATAGAAATCTTGTGTGACTTTCTCAATGCTTTCTTCTCATTCATATTTAAGCATCACAAGAGACTAAGCACTGGCTCTGGGGTCAGAGAACTTGGGTTCAAATCCCACTTCTGATACATATTTTTATGTGACCTTTGGCAAGAAATTCCCTTGGTCTCAGTTTACTTAACTGTAAAATGAGTGAGTTGGATTAAATGTCCATTGAGACATCCAGTCTATCTCAGAGATGTCCCCTGAGATGTCCAACTTTAGATCTGTGATCCTTATTCCCAGAGAATCTCTTATAATGTCCCTTTATCTTATTTTTTTCTTTTGAAAGTCATTTATTTTCTTGCTTAGCTCTCATCCTGATGTGTGAGGCAGTGTGAGATGTCGTAAACAGATGCCAAATAGGAGAAAAGGGGAATCAACTGTGGCTGCAGAATGCCAGAGAGCCTTAGAATAAGCTCTGAAAAGATCATCTTAATGTTGAATCTGAGGGAGTTCAACACATTGGCCGAGATCCTGTAGCCTCCCCGTTTTCCTTTTACATGTAAAAACAATTTTAACATTATTTTAAAAAAAGTGTTGAATTTCAGATTCTATCCCTCCCCTCCCCTGTCCCCGAGACAGTAAGCAATTCGATGTGGGTTATATATGTGCAATCATGCAAAACCTATTTCCATATTAGTCACTTTGTGGATGAATACTCAAACTAAGAAAGAGAGAAAGAAGGAAAGAAAGAGGGAAAGAAAGAAAGAAAAGGAAAGGAAGAAAGAAAGAAAAGGAAAGGAAGGAAGAAAGGCAGGGAGGGAGGAAGGAAGAAAGAAAGAGAAAGGAAAGAACGATGGAAGGAAGGAAGGAAGATGGAAGGAAGGAAGAAGGAAGGAAGGAAGGAAGAAACTGCAAAATAGTATGCTTCAGTCCACATTCAGATGCCATTAGTTCTTTCTCTGGTGGTGGATAATCTTTTAAGTCATGAGTTCTTGGGGATTGTCTTGGATAATTGTGTTGCTGAGAGTAGCTAAGTCATTCACAGCTGTTCATTGCACAATATTGCTATTATCAGGTACAATGTTCTCATGGTTCTGCTCATGTCACTCTGAATCAGCTCATGGAAATCTTTACAGTTTTTCTGAAAGCATCTTGGTCGTCATTTCTTATAGCACAATTATATTCCATTACAATCATATACTAGAACCTGTTCAACCATTCCTCAATTGATGGAATGCTCCTTTATCTCAATTCACATAGCTACAATCCTATTTCAGGCTAGTTCACCTCTTACCTGAATAATTGCAATAACCTCCTAATTGTTTTCCTTGACCCAAGTCATTCCAATCCATTTTCCACAAAAAGTTATCAAAGTAATTTGACCCAAGTCATTCCAATCCTTTTCCACAAATAATTAACCAAGTAATTTTTTAAAAGTAGAAAATCAAGTATAAACCTTTATGTTTGGCCTTTAAAGCTCTTCATAAACCTGAATTCGCTTTATCTTTCCAGCCTTCTTATACATTCCTTATATTGGCCTGCATATTGTTTTTCACAGAGGAGACCTTCTATCTCCTTGCCTTTGAATTAACTCTCTCCCATGCCTAAAATGCTCTCTCTCTTTACCTCTACCTTTTAGAATTCTTAGCTTCCTTCAAGATTCTGTTCAAATGACACCTTCCTCAGGAAGCCTTCCTTGGTCCACCCCACCTCCAATTGTCAGTGCCTTCCACTCTAGGGTGACCTTGTATCTATTCTGTATGTATTGTGTATATACCTATTTATTACATGTTTCCTTCCCCCTTTGAATATAAGCTCCTGTGTTGGTAAGCAAAATGGGCTCTTAGCACTTAGTTCAACAAGTGCCCTTGAAGAGTTTGGCTTTTGTTTGCTTTGAGTAATTCAGTGTATTTCATTGAGTCTTACTAAGTGCTAAGCCCCAGGCTTTAACCCCTATTAGGTGTTAACCTAACCTATGTTGATGTGAACCTCCCAGGGTCCTAAGGGGAGGGCCTAGTTTACACATGAGTTTAAGTGATAGGTTTGGGACATCAGAGGCTCTTAGACCACGTGGGTTTAAGTCGCCTCTTTGTGATGATTTTAGGTCACCTGGGTGAGTCGCACGTGTGACTCACCCCTGATGCTGAAAAAGATATAAAACCAGGGATTGGCTTTCTATTCTTTAGAGCTCTTACCCACAGCAGTGGTAGCACGTGTGACTCTGGGCCAGCCCTTCTTCTGAGCTCCCAGGCTGAACCTAGATGTTGGTAACTATGAATCTGTATTTGGTCTGTCTGTTGATGTTTGTAGTTTGTTTGTAATTTGCTCTGAAGTTCAGGGTGCTTGCTTTTCCCCCTGAACTAAGTGAATGATATTTGTATGCTGAATTAAAGTAAGCTTGTCAACCCCTTCACATAGCTTTCCTTAGTTAAGCAGATCAAAAGAACCTGTGCTTTTGCAGCGTGCTGGTAGTGTTATTGTTGTTGGGCTTTCACCCCCACAACAGCTGCTAGCTGGATTGTTGAAACAGCTCCTTAATGACAGGGACTGCTTTCCCCTTTGGTTTGTATCCCTAGTATTTATCACAGTGCTTGGCACACAATAAATGCCTAGTAAATGCTTTTTGGTTATTGATTGATAAGGATCTATAGGGGTTCTTAACCTTTTTGTGTGTATAATGAATCCCTTTGTAAGGCTATTGAAGCCAATGGACCCCCTTTTAAGAATAATATTTTAAATAAATAAAATATATAATATCACAAATGAAATAACTATATTGAAATTCACTTATCAAGTTATAAAATAAAAAGTTGGGGTCAGCTAGGTGGCAGAGTGAATAGAGCACCAACCCTGGAGTCAGGAGGATATGAGTTCAAATCCGGCCTCAGACATTTGACACTTACTAGCTGTGTGATCTTAGGCAAGTCACTAAACCCCAATTGTATTGCCTTCTCCCCTCAAAAATAAGTTCATCAACCCATTGGTAAAAACTTCTGATCTATAACCTCTCCCATTAATAGGAGCTAGAACTGGAAGACTTTAGAGACTGCTTATCACAATACTTCACTTTGCAAGAAGGAATTGATGCCTATAGAGGTCAAGTGGCTTGCTGAAGGTTGTACAGTTAGTGTTTCCCTTCTGTACTTATGTGGGGGAGAGGAAACGGAACAGAGAAAGGGATACCCATAAAGTAGTCTCACTGGACATTAATGCCAAGTATGTGACGAAGAACAAGTGGTAGTTTTCAAAAAGGACAGCCTTTCCAATCTCCCCAGACCACCTTATAAAGAAGCACTTTGGACAACCTCTCTTTTGTTCCCCATGGGAAAAGTGGTGGGGACACACAGTTACTTCTGTCTGTGTTCTAGAGGACAGTACTTAGTACCCAAATGTGGATGGCTGCATCTGAGAATAATTAAACATAGAAATTATTTCCAATAAGAAACTTACTTTTTGTTTCCTTGTCCATTAAGCTTGTTCAATTATGTGATATGAAAGTATAAATATTTTCTGTAAATTTGGATCCTAACTAGACAGATGGCCAAAATGATACAAAGTGAAATTTTCTGAAGGAATTTTTAATGTATTTCACAAAATCTTTGGTGGAAAAATGATTAAGAATCTCAATCTTACCTTGAATTTTATAATTAGAAAACAAAGCAAAAAAGCCATTTTTTCTTATTTTTAAAATAAAAAGAAAATTACTATAATTTTAATAAAGTATTGGGAGAGTTAAAGTTGAAATCATTGGAATGTTGAGGGACCTTTAGCAGGCCTAAGTTCAGTTCCTTTCTGAAGGGACTCTAAACCATTGGGATTCCACTGAGTCTGCAAGATTTAAGCCTCACTAGAAAAGGAAGTTTATCTACTACAGTGAATTCTTTGTTTCCTGCATTGTTCGTGGGCTCTTGTGGGTTTGTATTAAAGACTGTCCTGCACCCGAAAAATGCACTTGTTGCTTCGAATGCTTATACTGCATCTCAGTGGGATGAGGTGGGGTGGCTGTTACCCCCATGTAGAGAGGCTTATATGCAAGCTATAGTCTGATATTTCTGAAAGGGTGGAGGCAATATAAGGCGAAGAAGTATTGATCTTTGGGATTATCCCATGACATTTGACCTGGTCCATGTAAATTCAGAATTTAGGGGCACATTGGTTTATAAATGAATAAAAACATCTTTAACCTCATTATAAAGTTGATATTTTCAACATTTACCTTAAAAAGTAAATGAGAGTTTTGTCAGACTTTAAGGTCTTTCTCCAAGCTAAAGCACAACTTGAACCAATTCGTTTTATGGATATATCTTTTTCTGGGAATGAGTCTAATTTAGAATTAGGATATGTAATTGAGGTCCTCATTATTGACTTTCTCTACCTCAACATTCCCTTGGACTGGTTGATGCTCTGCCTACATTTGAAGGTCATCTTGTCCTTCCAAAAAACCTTGAGTATTGATTAAAGGACCTGCTTGATGTGCTGTTCCTAGGGCAATGGTGCAATTTAAGTGCTGTTAAAATGTTAGCACACTATTGCCTTGAGGATATAATTGACTCTTTGAGTATCAAAGTATAATGGCTAAGTATTTGAATGTAGCTGTGCTGTTAATTTGTTGTGTGACCTTGGAAAAGTTATGAAACCTCATTTTCCTCATTGGTAAATTTGGAATCATCCTTGATATATGCAACATGGAAAGGACATCACATCATACATATACTAAGCCGTAAAACAGGAGTTCTTAACCTTTTTTTTTTGTTTTGCTTTGTTTCAAGGACCCCTTTGGCAGTTTGATAAAGCCTATGGACCCCTTCTCAGAATAATATTTTAAAATACATACAATGAAATACATATGATTATAAAGGAAACCATTATATTGAAATAGTTAACAAGATATTTTTAAGAAACCCACTTGTTCAAGGACCCCAGGTTAAGGACTTAAAAGCAGGTAGCTGCCTAAGTGGTATGATCTGAGAGGTATTAGGCAGGGCTTCCTTCTATCACCTGAACTTACACCATTTGAAATTTATTTCTTTTGGTTTGGAAGACTTTTTAATTTTTCAGGGTCACATGGCAGCATTGTCATGGGAGTTAGGCCACTGGAATTGGAGTCAGGAGGATCTGAGTTTAAATCCAGTCCAATAAACATTTATTAAGCACCTATGTAATTAATAAAAGACAATCTCTGCCCTCAAGGAACTTACCATTTAAAGGGAGGAGACTGCATAAAAGGAGGTAGGAAAGAGCTTGGGGAGGACACTGGATTCCAGGGGGTATCCAGTAAGGGGCCATCTTGTTCTGTGGCACTGAAACCAGGTAGAGCAGCAGATGCAAAGTGTAATGATCTGAGAGCCCTCTTTACAGGAAGACACTGGGAGGAATTTGGTACTCTGCCTTCCAGCTCTCAGAGGGGAGAGGAAGTGGAAGGAGGTGGTGTCAATCAACCGTTGATTTAGCAGCATAGTGGTGAGTTTACAAGTGATGAGCTTTTGCTGGGAGAGGCATCTTGTTCCCTGGAGTTGAAACTAAGCAGGACAATAGATGCAAAGTGCCTTCAGCACTTGTGTGACTCTGAGCAAGCCATTTAATCTCTGGTGCCTCGATTTCCACACCTGCAAAAGGGGGTTTATGAGGGCCTCTAAGGTTCCTACTAGCTCAAAATCTATGATTTCTAAGATTCACCACATATTAAATTTTCAGCTAACAGTAGGGGTGATGGTGACAACTAGCTAAAGGCAAAGACCTAAGAAAAGGGACTAAATGGGGAGGAGAGATAGAGGAAGTAGCTGAAAGGAGGGTGTAGGTGGGAAGGATCCATGACAAATTTAAACAGCTGATATTTATATAGTACCATATAGTTTACAAAACACTTTGCAATCTAATCTTCTTTGACCTCCACAATAGCCCTGTGAGGGTCCTTTTTACCTCATGAGGAAATTGGAGCTTAGAGATGTTAGTTAAATGGCTTCCTCAGGGTCACGCAGCAAGTAGGTGTCAGCCCCACATTTTCTGCCTCCAAGCTCAGTGCTCTTTCCATAAAACAATGCTGACTCCCGAAGACAAACGTCACCTGTTTCACAATTTCACCTAGAGCTAGCCTAGCTAATACATGGTAGCAACATCACTAGATAGTAATGGAAGAAAGTAAGTATGAAGAACATAAGTATGTGTACATTATTGAAATTGAACTATTGACAGACTGAAGGAAGAAAAAGAAAATAAATCAGGTTTATGGGGACTGGGTTGCTTTTATCTAGATGTCTAGTTTATCAAGACCATTCTGTGGGGGCAAGCTGATAGAGCAATATTCCTCAGTCTCTCTCCCTGCAGGGTGTAAAGTGTGCAAGCTATGCTTTATAGTGCCTTCCAGGTATTGTTAACTTTCTTTAGTTATTATCCCTTATTTAATTAACAAAAGCAACTGGACACCCAAAGAGGCTCCTGTGACTTCTGGGTTGATTTCTTAGGACCACTTCAACCTCCAAAGGCTTATAGGGATGGCTCATTTTTAAGTTTGGAAAGTAGATATTTTATGTCATTCAAGTATATTATCCTTTTGAGCTCTTTGATAACCTTCAATATTTCTCCCTGGTCGAATTAACAGAAATAGAGGGGCTGTTGCTCAATGAGTGCCTGAGGCTTTCTGATCCAGTCTTTGGAAGGACAGACTTAACAGAGGTAATAAGTATAATTTCCGTGTAGGTTCTGAGGTGGACAAACAGATCTGTTTAGGTTTGCAGTCACAAGAAATACATCAGAAAAATCATCTGTGGAATAACCCTTGTACTCTGTTGGAATAGCTATGGAATATGATTCTGTTAATTCAACAAACTGTAGGAAATTCGGAGACCCATAAAACAAAAATATTCATTGTACCTAAACCCTCTAGCTGGAAGGGATCAAGGAAGTGAGGAGAAGGAGGCATGAGTGTATAGGAACAGGGACTCAGAAGAAAGACAAGAAATGTGGAGTTCAAATCCCAAATCAGAACTTCAACTCTTACTATTGATTATGTGAACTTGGGTAAGTTACTTAACTGCTTCAATCTCATTTAACAATCTGTAAAATAACAGCAATAATATTTGTACTACCTACTTGTAAATTGTGAAAAAAAATTGCTTTGTAAATCTGAAAGCACCATATAAATGAATGCTCCCTACAAGAGACGCCCCTATCATAATCATATAGATTTCCTGGCTTTAGGCAGAGAATGGAGCCTATAAACCAATGAACTTCACTTTGATTCCTGGAAAAATTCTAGAATGTATTATTAAAGAGATTATTAGTAAACATCTAGAAAAGCAAACAGCAATCTCCCAGAGTCAAAATGGCTTCATCAAGAACAATTGTTGGTACCATGTTTTAGTAAGGACATTGATAAGCTGGCAAGACAAGGAAGGGCAACTAGGGTGTTGAAGGACCTTGAAATCACACCATAAGAGAATCAGTTGCAGAAACTGGTAGTAGTTCTCCTGGAAACTAAGGGAGTCATCATTTGGGAAATGGCTGAACAAATGGATCAATGTAATGGGGTACTGTTGTGCTGTAAGAAATGATGAAAGGAACAGTTTCAGCAAAACCTGTGAAGAATTGTGTGAAGTGATACAGAGTAAGTTGAGCCAGGAGAGCAATTTATGGCATAGTAAAGATAAACCACTTATAAAGTGGTTAAGACCTCTGATCCATGCAATACCCAACCTTGATTCCAGAGGATCTATGATGAAACATGCTGTTCACCCCTTGATGAGAAGGTGATGGACTCAGGCTTCAGAATGTGACATTTTTTGGGACATGGCCAATGTAATTTCTACTTGACTATATATATTTCCTTTTACTTGACTATATATATATATTTCCTTCCTTCCTATATTTCCTTTTACTTGACTATATATATTTCCTTCCTTCCTTCCTTCCTTCCCTCCTTCCTTACATCCTTCCTTCCTTCCTTCCTTCCTTCCTTCCTTCCTTCCTTCCTTCTTTCCTTCCTTTAGTGATGGGGGTGTGAGAGGAAAGGCAAGCAGATTTTTTTTTCATTAAAATAATTTTAAAAGAAGAGATAATTCAAGGGATTAGATGAAATATGACATTTAGGTTTAAATTTTTCTTTTTGACCCCAGAAAGCAAAACTAGGAGCAATGAATAGTTGTTGCAAAGATGCCAATTTAGACTTGAGGTAAGGAAAAACTTCCAAACAATCTCAGAGTAGAAAGGGAGGTTGTGGATTTTCCCTCACTGAGGAACTTAAAACAAAGGCTAGAAGACCACATGTCAGTAATATTGTAGAGATGAATCTTGTTTGGGTATAGATTGGACTACATTGTCTTTTAAGTACCTTCAATCCTGAGATTATGAGAAGTCATAATTTTTTCTGAGTCTCTATTTTCTCATTTGTAAAATGATATAGTAATACTTGCACTACCTGCTTCACAGTTACTGTGAGAAAATTCTTTGTAAAGCCAAAAGTATTATTTATACATGATTTATTATTATTGTTTTGTATATGGAGTTATATTTCAATGATGGCAAATTATGTCTTGTTAAGGTGCAGTGTAAATTCTAAATATTTCTTTAGTACTCTAGGAGGTCTCAGAATCACAGAATTAAAGAGTCTAAGGAGACCTCAGAGGACATCTAGTTAAGCCCATACCTGAAAAAAAGATCCTCTCTAGAATGTATCTCACATTCAGATATCATTCAGTCTTTGTTTAAAGGAATAAAGTAAAGGGAATCCACTACCTCATGAGGCAATTGACTTAGCTCTGGAATGGCTTTAATTGTTAGGAGGTATTCGCATAATTTGAGCCTTACATCTTTTGTCCATTGCTCCTGGTTCTGCCCCTTGGAAACAAGCAGACCTCTTTTCCACATGTCATGCTTTAATATTCTTGCAGACAGTTATCATTCTTTACAATATCTTCTGTTCTTCATACGTAGCTAGGTTTTACAGGGGATAGACCATTGGGCCTGTAAGTCAGAAAGATGAGTATAAAATCCAGTCTCAGACACTTACTAGTTGAATAATGCTGGGCAAATCGCTTCATCTCTGCCTTCCTCAGTTTCCTCATCTGTAAACTGGGGATATTAATAATACCTACTTCCCTGCGTTGTTGCGAGGATAAATGAGGTAATATTTGTAAAGTATTTATCACAGTGCCTGAAACAAAGTAGATGCCTGATAAATGCCTATTTCCTTCTTTCCCTAGGCTAAGCATCCAGAGTTCTTTCAACTAATCCTTTTATGGAATGAACTTGAGGCCTTTCACCAACTTATCATCCTCCTCTGAATGCTCTCCAGGTTAGCTGTGTCCTTCCCAAAATACAGCACTCATAACGGAACGCAATCCTCCAGTGGCTGCCTAACCAAAGTGAAGGGCGATGGAACTACCGTCTTGATTCACTTGTTATTTTCTTCCATTGGGGTGGGCCCTTTCTTCATCAATACAGATGACAACCCTGCTATCCTTGAATAGACTGTCTTTATGAGTTGCTGTGGCCAACAACATTCATCATTTATTTGCTGACCTAGACCAACACAGAGTGTTTTTCCAGGTCCATACTCAAAGCTTCTGACTCTGCTGGAGTAGTCCCTGAGAATATACAGTCATTCTCTACTCTACAGTGAAATGCCAGAGTAGCGGCTTAGTCAATGGTGTTCTGGTAAAGGTTTAATGATCAGCTTTCCAGAGAGGGAAAAATGTAGGTACAACACACTTTAAAATTTAATCTGCATTTTTAACATTTTCTCCATCATTTTCTTAAATCTAAACAACTAGCAAAATAATTAAGTCAAGCCCTGATTTGTAGTGCTTGCTGATTTCCAGGGTACAAATGCTTATATTGAGAATTTAACAACTAGCTCTGATCGATATACAACCTGGCTCCCAGCATGTTCCTGAATCTAGATTTTTAATACTTTATTAGTTTTATTAATTTAATAGTAAAACCTAAAACTGAGTTGTTTCAAAACTGGAATGAACATACACATGTAAGTTCAATGCCTTTGTTAAAAGATAATATCAGTGACTAATCTAACTTGTTTTTTATTAGTTTATTTATTTTTAGTTTTCAACATTCACTTTCATAAGTTTTAATTTTTTCCCCTTCCTGCCTCCCCCTTCTCTCCTCAAGATGGCCTACAATCCAATATTGGCTCTACATATACATTCCTATTAAACATATTTTCACATTAGTCATGTTGTATAGAAAAATTATAATGAACAGGAAAAACCATGAGAAACAAAACAAAATCAAAGAAAATAGTCCGCTTCACGCTGCATTCAGACTCCATAGTTCTTTCTATGGATGTGGATGGCATTTTCCACCATGAGTCCTTTGGAATTGTTTTAGGTCCTTCAATTGCTGAGAAGGGCTAAGTCTATCAAAATCAGTCATCGCACACTGTGGCTGTTACTGTGTACGATGTTCTCCTGGTTCTGCTCATTTCAGTCAGCATCCGTTCATATAAGTCTTTCATGGTTTTTCTGAAGTCTGTCCATTCATCATTTCTTATAGCACAATAGTATTCCATTACATTCATATACCACAACTTGTTCAGCCATTGGGCACTGGGCATCCCCTCAATTTCCAGTTCTTAACCATAACAAAGAGAGCTGCTATAAATATTTTTGTACATGTGGGGCTTTTCCATTTTTATGATATCTTTGGGATATAGCCCTAGAAGCAGTATTGCTAGGTTCTAACTTTTTTTAAGACAGTTGTCTTATTCTTGCTAGTAACACAATAGGCTGTGTCACATTTGTTGTACAAACCTTGGAGCTTTACAGCTTAACAGAAGCCACTTTCAACTGGAAACTGACCTTAATTTAAATTCAAAGGAAGAAATAATGCTGCCTATATCCCCATGTCTTTACAGAGGTTGGAGGTCTACAGGTATAGTACATGGCATGTGTTTCAAACTTTTTCTGACATATTGATTGATATTATTGGTTTTTCCTTTTCAAATATTATTTGTTGTATGGGATAACTTTCTTGGAGATGAAGGAGAAGAGTTACTTATGGCATTTTGGTGACATTAAAAAATAAGAGATATCAATAAAATTCACTTTTAAAAAAGAAAACACATGAAGCCAAGTACAATCATGGATCCCTGAGACATTTTCCTGGATCAGGTAAAAAGAATGAAACAACATTTAGCAAGCAGCTACTATGTACTAAGTATTGTGCTAAATGCTTTAGAAATATAATCTCATTTAATCCTCACAACAATCTTGGAAGATAAGTGCAATTATTAGGCTCATTTTATAGTTGAGGAAACTGAGAAAGACAGAAGTTAAAATGCTTGCCCAGGGTCACACAGCTAGTAAGTATTTGAGGCTAGATTTGGACTCTGGTCTTTCTTACTCTAGGCCCAATCCTCTGTCCAGTGAGCCATCTAGGAAGGTGGTCTAGATCTACAGTTCTGTTGGTGTAGACAACTTTTCCTACAGAAGAAACTCTGTCAAGCAGTATGATTTGTTATTATTGTTTGTCCTTCATTCTTGGAGAGGACCAATGACATCAGGAGGGCGATGTCTTGATTTGCAAGTGAATTGGATTTAAGTGAGGCAGAACTATGCAAAAGTCACTAGCCTCATTGTCTCCTCCAGAGTCACCCGAGTCTAGTGGCAAGACATAGGTCAGGACAACTGGTGATGGCCCAGTGTGCAGTGGGAGTCCTTGGCCTTTTAAAGGTTAATCTTTCCCAGGTCTCAGTTTGTCTCACCAGTATGATTTACTTACTAAGGGAAACTGAGTGGTTCAATGTCCTGCCTGGGGATACTGATTGAGTAGATATCTGTGGTGAGATTTGAATCTGTCTTCCTGACTCCAAGGCCATCTCTCTGTTCACTATGCCTGCCTATCGGGGCAGCTTATTAAAAGAAACTGGAAGCTTAGGAGTAAATTCCTGAGCTTTGCGGTTAGCATTATATCCTCTACAACATGCCTATTTATTATCCTCATCTGAAGCAACATATTGGACTTGACAGACTCCTAGGGATGTCTCTGGGTGGCAGTTCTTTTGTCTCTTTTGGGAGCCAAATATAGGTAAAGAAGACATTGGTGCTACTTGGCAGAAAGCTGTTTCTAAGAGGTGAACAGTTTGCTTCTTGATCCTAGAAGCTCTTAGTTTCAGGCCTAGAAGTTGAAAAAGGTGGTTTGACAAGCATAGCAGGACAATGGGAAAAGCCTAGGTATGGAAGTTATAGACTTCAATTATTTGGGATGTCATGAGGCAAAGATTTATTCTCCATAACTTCAGAGGTCAGTAATTCTGAAGGAGTTTCAAAGGCAGGAGATTTTACATCAATATTAAGGGCCATCAGAGCTGTCTAATGAAGTAGTGAGCTTTCATCCCACAGAATGTTCAAGCACAAGAAATGACCATTGGCCATCATAACATTGTTGTTGTTTAGTCTCCTCAGTCATGTCTGACTCTTCATGACCCCATCTAGAGTTTTTTTGGAACCGATATTGGAGTGGTTTGCCATTTCCTTCTCTAGCTCAATCTTACAGATGAGGAAACTGAGGCAAATAGGGTTAAGTGACTTGCCCAGGGTCACAGAGCTAGTAAGCATCTGAGTCCAGATTTGAACTCAGGAAGATGAGTTTTCCCAATTCCAGGCCTGTGCTCTATCCACCACACCACTTAGCCACCCCATCATAACAATAGCTAACAATAATAGCTGCCATTTATATAATGCTTTAAGATTTGCAATGCTCTCCATAAATGTTATCTGATCTTATCCTCACAAACCTCTTTACCTGCCTTGGAGGTGGGTGATATTATTCCCCCACCTCCCTATTTTACAGAGGAAATATTGGGTTAAGTGACTTGCCCAGGGCCACATACTTCATGACTGTCTGAGGTAGCATTTGAATTCAGATCTTCCTGACTCAAGGTGTAGTATTTTATTCACCATACCACCTAAGTAGAGGGAGCTTGTAAGGAGAACTTCTACATTAAGGAGGGATTTGAACTATATTGCCTTAATGATTCTTCTAATGTAGAATCCATGATTTTAAATCTTACAAGAATGTGTGATATTGTGGATTGCCTAGTGGACAGAGTTAGGGAACACCAGAGTTCAAATCTTACTTCAGAAACTAACTTGCTGTGGATCTTTGGGCAGGAAATTTAAATTCCCTTTGTTTCATCTATAAAATGAGGGGATTGGTTGGACTCAATGACCCCAAAAGTCACTTTCAGGTCTGGGCTGATGATTTTCTGATCCTCTGATCCTTCTGTACACAACGTGGGATGTTAAAGCTGTTGATTGATTTTGACGAAGGGAAAGACCTATTGAAAGGGATTGTAATCACTACTAATAACAACTCAATTCAATTTTTAGGATCATAGGTTTGTGGAAAAAGCTCAGGTCTGGGAGTAGGGAAATCCAAGTTATAAACTTCAGTTATTTGTAACTATTTGTCCCTTATAGAAGGGACCTTAGACATTCTAACCCCCTTCTTTCAGAGATGTGAAAATTGAGGCTCAGAGAAATTAAGTAACTTGCCCAAAGTCACAGAAGCAATGAGTAACACAGTCAGGATTTTAATCCAAGTCTTCAAGTTCAAATTCAGTGATATTTCCAATGATAATAATAATAATAGTAATAGTAATAATAATTATAATAATAACATTTATGGAGTAGCTTACAAAGTACCAAGTACTGTGCTAAATGCTTTACAATCATTATCTTGTTTGATCCTTCCAACAACCCTGGAATGTAGGTGCCATTATCATCCCCATTTTACAGATGAGGAAACTGAACCAGACAGAGGTTAAGTGACTTGTCCAAGTTTACACAAATAATAAGTAGCAGAATCAGGACTTTAACTCAGGTCTTCTAACTTCAAATCCAATGATATTTATAATAATAATAGAGATGATATTTATATAGTGCTTACTCTGTGCTAGACACTGTCCTAAATGCTTCATAATTCTGATCTCATTTAATCCTCACACAACCCTGGGATGTAGCTATTACTATCATCTCCATTTTACAGGTGAGGAAACTGAGGTTAAGTGACTAGCCCAAGGTCACATAAGTAACATGCGGCAGAGCCAGGATTTTAACCCAGGTCTTCCAATGTCAAATTCAGCAATATTCATAACAACAACAACGTTTATATAGTGCTTACTACGTTCTGGGCACTGTCCTAAATGCTTTATAATTATTATCTAATTTGATCCTCACAATAACTCTGGGAGGTAGGTGCTATTAATATCCATATTTTACAGATGAGGAAACTAAGGCAAGCAGAGGCTAAATGATTTGTCGAGGTCACATAAGTAATATGTAGCAGAGCCAGGATTTTAACCCAGGTCTTCAACCATCAAATCCTGTGATATTTCTACTACTCAGAGACTCCTAACCGGGGGTTCGTGAACTTGTTTTTTTAAACATTTTGATAACTGTATTCCAATACAATTAGATTCCTTTGAAATCCTGTATCTTCTATTTACACATTTAAAAACATTCTCAGAAGGAGCTCAGAAACTTCACCAAACTTTGAAGGGTTCTGTAACGCAAAAGGAGTTAAGAACCCCTGTCTTAGGTGGAGATTTTTATTTTCCTTTAGATTGTCTCTATGATTTATGTAGGTGCCAGTGGTGAACCCAACAAAACCAACATCATTTGATATTGGTTTTGTTCACTTTCCTTTGCATCTCCTGATGCTCCTGTACCTCTCTTTTCCCCCAACCCCACATGGAGGATCACAAGATGATAGAATTCAGGGCTGGGAGAGAACTTAGAGATCACCTGGTCCAAATCCCTGATTTTAAAGCTACATCAACTGAGACTCAGTGTCATGGTCTGACCTGCCCAAGATCACACAAAGGTGCTGCAATAAGAGCCCAGGGCTTCTTATTCCAAATCCAATTTTCTTTACACCAAATCAAAAATGAGCCAATATTACAACTGATACACCCTGGCAATGGTTAGAATATTAACAGGACATGTCAAACCACATGTGGCTAAACTTGATTATTGTTCTCTATATTTTCAATGCCAAGTTGGTAAGTTCGCTTTGTTTCAACTCTATTATTTGGCAGCATGATTATGAGACCCTAAAGAAGCCTCATCTGTGTGCCAGTTATTTGCAAGAAAATGTACACACACCCAAGTGTTCTGGGGCCAGACCAACTTTGGCTGGAAAAGTAGAACTAGTTGAATAAATTATTAATTTTAATCTTGTTCTAAAAGTCCTTTAGTTATCCCTCTATTCATACTAAACTTAAAAAGCTCAATGCCTCCTTTGAGTGAATGTATAGGTCCCATTGATTTCAGTAGGAGTCAAGATTCTAGGGGCAAAATCTAGCCTGAAGAGCTTTAATTTTCTTTTTGTTTATAGTGGGAGACAATAAAAATTGCGTGTTTGCTTAGATTGTATCGACACTAAGTGTTCTTGCTAGCTGGGTCAAGTGCAGCATTATGACTGAAGTTCAGAGCAAAGACTTTCCACATCTCACCAGTGGAGCCAAGGAAGTCTTCATATAAATTGAGCGAGTATAGCTTCAGGCATCAGTGATAACAAGCCAAATAGAGCAGGGAGGAAGGATTTCACTGAGGTGAAAAGGGTAGCCAAATAGACAGCACACAAGATAAAAGTCTTTATTTGTGTCTTTATGTTTGTATCTCTTCCTTTGAAATAATTGTTAATTCAGGAAAATGGTATGTCTAATAGTTCAACATTTTTCATAATACATTTCAGAATGGTAATTATATGTACTGAACCTACAATGTCAACATGGCCCCTAAGAGCATTAGGTACTGTATGAAACATATCCAGAAATTGTCTAGTACAGTGGAAAGAGACATTAGATTGGACTAAGAGGAACTGAAGTTCAAACTTGGCATAGCCACTTACTACCTGTGTGATATTGGCAATGTTTTCTGAAGTCTCCTGGCTTCAGTTTCAACCAATCAACAAGTGTTTATTAAACATTTAATGTGGCGGTCACTGTTGTTAGGTGCTGGGGATGAAGAGACAAAAATGAAAGTCTCTGCCCTCTAGGAACTTATATTATATCAGGGCAGACAGTATGTACATTTTTAAGTATGAACAAAATGAATATAAAATAATTTTGAGAAGAAAGGCAAAAAGCAATTGGAAAATAAGGAAAGGTTAGCTCTCCCTTTTTTCCCTTCTTGATATCACCTCCTTACTATTTCTTCCTTTATTTCAGTCTCTAATGAAGAGCTGACCCTTCTCTACATGTCCAGCCTCTTTGCATGTACCCATGATTGCACCCCCTCCTCTCTTCTCCAATAGGTAGTCCCTACTCTCATTGCCCATCTCTCTTATCTTCAACCATTCTGTAACCATTGGATTTGAAAAGATCATTGCTTAAAAAAAGTCAGCAAATATCCCCATCCTTAACCTTTGCTTCTTCATACCACCATCTTAGTAGCTATCATACTGTATCTCCCCTTTCTTAGCCAAACTCCCTTGACAAAACCATCCATACTTGATGACTCTACAACCTCTTGTCTTTCTCTTTTCTAAATACTCAGCAAGCTGGCTTTCAAACTCATTACTCAAAGCTGCTCTGCAGAGTTCTTACTGAACTCCTAACTGTCAGATCTAATGGCCTTTTCTCAATTTTCATCCTCATTGACCTTTCTGTTACATCTAACACTGTTGATTACCTTCTCTTCTGGATAATCTGTTCTCTCTGGGTTTTCATGACAATGCTCTCCCTTGGTTCACCTCAGCCTGGCACAGTGGATAGAAAGTTATCTTCCAAGCCAAGAAGGGTTGGATTCAAGTCCCCCACTCCAACACAGACAGACTATGTCATTATGTTCTTTTTTTGAGGCAAATGGGGTTAAATGACTTGTCCAGGGTCACACAGCTAGTAAGTGTTTGAGGTCAAATTTGAATTCAGGTCCTCCTGACACCAGAGATGGTGCTCTGTGCATTATAGCTGCCCTGGCTATGTCATCCTGGGAAAATTGCTTAAACTCTCCACACTCTGGGCAACTTCTCTTTACATCATACATTGCAGAGAAGGCACTGACTTACATTTATAGAGGGAATTTACTCTTCCAAGGAGTTCTTTATACCAATAAAATCATAACTCCAATCCCTATCATCTCCCTGACTTTAAGTTCTTTGAGGAAAGGGATTATGTTTTACAATTTCTTTCTTCTTTCATTCTTTCTTTCCTTCCTTCCTTCTTTCCTTTCTCTCTTTTCTTTCTTCCTTCCTTTCTTCCTTTCTCTCTTTCTCTCTCCCTTCCTTCCTTCTTTCCTTCCTTCTTTCTCCTTCCTTCTTTCCTTCCTTCCTTTCCTGTCTCTTTGTTTGATACACTTTGATACAGTGCTCTGTATACACGGAGAGCTCATTAAAAATTGTTGAATGACTGGAAGGGGTTATGGAGGAGCCTTGAAAATGGACCTCCCCATTTTGATTCAGCAAACACAACAAAGGACTAAAAAGTGGAGCTGGAGGATGGTCCCAAATAGTACCTTCAAGGGATCTCACTTCTTCCCTACCCCCTCAAACAGATTAAGAGAGGAAAAGATATAAAAAACCCTCAAGGTTGATTGAGGGATAAAACACCCACAGAACAAATTTGACTTATTCAAATTTTATGAATCACCAAATAGCAGGTTTAAGTAGATTTGCCAGAGCTTAGAGAAACGTGTCTGCCAAGCAAGATAACTTTCAAAGAAAATAGTTCTTTACATTTTTTTAGGTCAAGAATCTAGTTTTTAGCCTGAGCTAGAACTGGTCTTAGAAAATATCGGACAGTAAGGAAAAAGTCACATGTCATTTATGAGGAAATGTTGGAATGGACTGTATCAGTGAGAGACCTAATCTCAGGGAAAGCACCTCACATTTGATGAGTTCAGCAAAAGTATCAGCAAGGAAATGCATTGACACCCAAGCTTTCCACCTTTTCATACCACTCAGCACTGACCCTGATGTCCAGGGCTTGCCTTAGGCAATATTATAAAGTAGATGAAGCTTGTTTTCAGTGTCCTCCCATTCATCCCTCCAGCATCCTACTTAGATTGGCAGAGGAGGCAGACGGTGCCTTCCTGCTGTTCTCTGACTCACAGCATCCCACCTAAACCTGCTCTGTCTAAACAGTTTCCCTTTCTCCGTATCTTTGCCCTACTAGTAAAGCTTCCTATTTTGTGTCTCATTCTCTCTCTAGGAAAGCAGTGTGGAAAAAATGGCAGACTTAGGGTGAGAGGACCTTGGCCATTCACTCAACCTCTCTGCACCTCAGTTTCCTCACCTGTGAAAGGATGTTGTTGGACTCGATGGCCTCCAAGGACCTTATAGCTCTAAATCTATGATTCTATGACTGGCTATTTGCTCTATAGAGGGATAAACTGCTAACCTGATACACTAATTTGTCTTCAAATATTAGATGTTGCCTCAGTAGAATATAAGTCCCCTGAAGGCAAGAAATGTTTTGTTTTGATTTTTGTATCCCAAACAGCTAGCACAGTGTCTGGCACTTAGTAGATGCTTAATATGTTCATGTTGAATCAAATTGAATGTGTTCATTTCTTGCCGAAGCCCTAACCCTAACCCCAAATGCATTCTAACCCTAACCTTAATCCTAAGCCTAATCCAGGCACAACATGGAACCCTAAAAACAGGGGTTGATCCCTAATCAACTTTAACTTCTTACAATTCTATGACTGACTATGTTGAAGGATAGATGCAAGACCTGTGATTTCATTGGTTTAGGGAAATGTCAGTGAGGAAAATCCCCTTCTACTGTAGGCTATACCTTGTCTATAATTTGGAATCTTAGAGGTTACCTAATCCTAGAGCACAGATTAGTTAAGTGACTTGGTTGAGGTCAAACAAGCAGGATGTGTTAGAAGTTAGACTTGAACACAAGTCTTTTTGCCTTTGAACACAGTTCTCTATTCATTACGCCATGCCATCTAAACTGGCTGATGGATAATGCTGGAATTTCCAGCTCTGGGGCACACAGGTAGCCAGGGTCCTTGTGGTTTCCCTCAGATCATGTCACAATGGTGGTCACTTATGCAATCCTCTACTTTTGACAGATTATTCAAATGAGGGTCTTGTACCATTTAAATCACCATGACTTTATTCCTGCCATACTCATTGGCTTCATCTCCCCAGGGTTTTTCCCTATAACAGTATACATACCTCTTTTTATGTTTTTCCCCTTGAAGCATCATTTTTCTTTCAGGATAGATCAGACTGCATTCCTTTCATCTAACAAAAAAAGTTTCTAGAAAAACACATTCGGCAATTTATTTTGCCTATCACAGCACTTCCTACTGTGGTCTTGTGTCATATAACCTTCAGCATTCAGTTGACAATCCCCCAAAGGAAGGAGTTTAGGGCACTCTTCCATGTCCTTTTCTAGGCTTTCCCTTGCCTCCTGCCCTACCCCCTCCATTCCCGAAAATAGACTCACACACAGAACTATTAGTTTTGTACAGAACAGATATATTAAGAGTTATTCCTAATTGTGCGCTCATAAAATCAAGAGAATATAAACACTTTTAAGGGAGAAAGTATTTTATAGCTATGAGTTAAGCAATATGTATGGGGAAAAGACAAAATGAAAGCCTTCTAGCATTCTATGAGACGTAGAACCAGAACTATGGCCTTTCTTCCTTTCTTTTCTGGGAAATCCATCCATCCATCCATTCATCCATCCATTCATCCATCCCTCCATCCGTCCAACCGTCTGTCCATCCATCTGTCTGTCTGTCTGTCCATCCATCCATCTATCTTGTTTGTCCTTCATTTCAAAGAAAACCAATGACATCAAAGAGAGACAGTTGCACAAAGTTGTCAGCCTCATTCTCTCTTCCAGAGTCATCAAAGTCTAGTGGCAAAACAAAAGTCAGGATGACTGGTGATGGCCCAGGATGTGGTAGATGGCCTTGGTGCTTTCAATGTCTGACCAAGCCCTTTGTGCTCCACAGTGCTCTTCAACAGCCTTCATGGCCATTGGAAGAAATTATTCTCATTCTCCCATCCCACCCAGGAGAGGGAGGATGTTTTCACATGCTTGAGGTAGACATCCCCCTAACTCATCAATGGATTTGAGGCCTGTCAGTTACCTTCAACCTGGTGTAGTCTGCCTGCCCTATACCGTTTCATATGGATGTGGTCATTGGGTATGCTACAACTTCTCGGAACCACAGGTGAGAGTTGAGTGAAGGTGGACACCAAAAGTAGATAAGCAGCCCTGAAGAGGGCTTAACAAACCGTCAGACCAGAGGTGCTAGTCCTCCCTTAAAACCCCATACATGGTATCTATCTGTCTGTCTGTCTATCTATCTATCTATCTATCTATCTACCCATCTGTCCTCTATCATTACAGAAAATACATATCGGTTTAGATACTCATTTAGTGCAGAATCATAGGGTTATAGGATGATAGATATAGAACTGGAAGGTATCTTAAAAAGCCCTCTAGTCTAACCCCCTAATTTTACAGAGGATCTAACTGAGGCTCAGAGACAAAGTGATTTATCCACAGTCACTGGCAGTAAGAATCAAAGGCAGTATTTGAGTATCCTCTTACTCCAGAGCCAGAGTTCTTTCCACTATTGTTAGATATAAGTGAAGGACTAAAAAATAAGTTCTATAATCCAACCCTTGTCAATGGTTTTCAAGGTTTTTAGAGAAAAAAAATATCTCTAGCCCATATCATACAGATATAAGAAAGAGTGATAAAATCACCTAATGCACTCAGGTGCATAGGAAATTGAGGCTTATATAAAAGAGAAGTGGATGGAGGGACACAGATTTAATTGAGGATTCTCTTTTAGTCACATGGATTCCCTCATTTAAGAGGAGAGTGAAAAGTGCTAATTGCATTATTGAGTCTATTTAAGTTTCTTCATCCAGTATTCCATGGTAAATCCATAAATATATATTTCCAGAGATTGCGAACATGAAGTTGCTGTACTAAGGGAAATAAATGAAAGAAAGAGAGAAATAAAAATATAGATATATTACTACAGAGATTTGGCTATGTTCTCTTTGAACTGTTATCTCAGTAGCATGGATGGAATTAACAAGACAGTGATTTGTTTTCTGGACCAAATGTTAAGAATTATATAGAGGGGACTGACAAGTCAATCAAGAAAACTGGGGATGAGTCTGTGTATGTGGGAAAAATTATATGAAGAAAAAGGCAATTGTGGATACTTGAAAGGACTATTCAGGTAGCTAAGGAAAACTGAGGAAAAATACCATTTTATTATGTAGTGCTAGCACATTGTATATATATGTATATGTATATATATATATATATATATATATATATATTGGTATGATTGTATGTGTTGGAGAGGGAGGATATCAAAAGCATTTAAAATGGTGAAAGTAAAAGAAAAAATAGGACATTATATATATATATGTGTGTGTATATATATATATATATATATATATATATATATATATATATATATGTATACACATATATAGATCTTGATGGGCTGAATATCAGGCAAACCTGAAACAATGGAACGTAATAGGGATAAAATGCATTGTCTCATGCTTTGGTTAAAAAAAACACACAAAATAGAGCACTGGCCCTGGCATCAGGAGGACCTGAGTTCAAATCCGGCCTCAGACACTTGACACACTGACTAGCTTGTGACCTTGGGCAAGTCACTTAACCCCAATTGCCCTGCCTTCCCCCCTAAAAACACACACACACACACACACACACACAAACTATTACAAGTACAACATGGAATAGGTATGATTATATAAAAGTTTATATGAAAAAACCCAGCCCTGGAGATTTTAGTGAACTTCAAGATTGATATGAGTCAACAGTGTATGAAAGGGTGAAGCATCTTGTTCAGGACTGCAGAGGTGATAGATATGGTCAGATCATATCTGGTGTATTGCATTCAGTATCACATTCCAGGAAGGCCATTGATAAATTGGAGAGCATCCTGAGAGGGCAACCAAATGAGGAAGAGTATCAAACTTATGCCATATGAGAATTTGGTGAAGTAACTGGAGATATTTAGTCTAAAGAAGACAGAGTTTGGGGGTGGGTCATAATAGCTGTCATTAAGTATCAGGTAGCTAGGTGGAATGGCAAATAGAGTTTTGGGCCTGGAGTCAGGAAGACCTGAATTCAAATTATGCCTTAGGCACTTCCTTCCTATGTGATCCTGGTCAAGTCACTTAAATTTTCATATCTTCAGGTTTGCAAGGTTGTTGTGAGGATCAAATGAAATAATACATGGAAAACATTTTTCAGATTTCAGAGTTCTATATAAACATTAGCTATTATTAGCCATATTATTATTACTAGATTGTTAATGTAAGGACTATAAAGATTATTGCCTAGAAGAAGAATTGGATTTAATTCTAGCTAAATTGACTTTCTAGATATTCCTCAGAGGCAATACTCCAACCACCTTCTTCTTGCTTTGGTATAAGCTGCTCATTCTTCTCTCTCCCTTACCTGTCTTCATCCTACACTCCATTCTGGGAAGGTACTGCCTCATTGAAATTCCTTGTTTCCTTCCAATCTGAGCTCAAGTGCCAGCTTTTATATGAGGCTTTTTCTGATTCCCCTTCCCCTTGCTTCTCTCAATCCCACCCTTGTATTTATTTCACACATCTTTATATATCTCACATGTTGTCTCCCCTACTAGAATGCAAACCTCACTGAATCAGAGCTTTAGTGTCTGCTTTCTCTCTTTGGCACTGAGTAGAGAGTGTGAGAGAGGTCAAGTCTTTTAGGTACATGTTGCTTTCTGTTTTCAACTCTGGTTTGAGAGGGAAGACCAGAGGGACAAGGTAGATTTTTGAGCTTTTTGGGGGGCCAGCACAATCCTGGAAAGTGAATAGCTGTTTGGACTTGTCTGGACTTCCCAGAGAAGGCCAGCCAGATGAATTTTATAGTTTTCTTGCTTAAAGGGAACTTCTAGCTAAATGACAGTGTAATACTTTCTCAGCATACTTTTAAGAGCAATTGTGAGTTGAAAGAATTTTTAAATGCTTCATTGGTTCAAGAGTAGAAGAGAAGGGGTTTTTTAGTTGTTTTTTTTAAGTTGGAAAGCAGTGAGGAACACAAGGGGAGCAGCTGACAAGAAAATTGTTTCATGTGGTGTAGATGTTCCTAAATGGACCAGTGGCAACAAGACCTGAAGTTTTAAAGGATTTATTCTATGAAGTTTGGATTCAGTCACAGGGCTTCACTTGAGGACCTCGAGGGCCACTTGTGGCTTTGAGGCCACAGGTTTTCCATCCTTGTTTAAGTTCTGAGTTACTCTGAGCATATAGGCTTTCCTCACCAATTGGTTTCCCTAACATATTTCTATAAATGTATATGTATTCTCTCTCATAAATACCAAGTAAATTGATAGGACACTGAGGTCAGGTTATGTGTGATTGTAACATGTTTATTATCATCGGATTTATTTTAATATATGAGTACCTATGATATTATTTCTTTTACTTTATGGCTAAGTAAATTATTATGTTTAAGTTCTAAAGGTTTTTAGCATTGCAGATGTCTGGTTTGTGTAAATGGAAGTAAGCTAGTGGGGACTTAAAGACTAGAAGGATGAGTAGGAGCAGTGTTTTCCACAACAACAGGCTACTGCTATGACACTGAGGGAGTATAGTTATATGGCAGCAGCTCTTCTGTGGGAACCCAGACATGCCAGTGTGAGGGCAGGTTGGGATGAGTGAGTCAGCCAAGGGAACGAGTCCAGATGCTCTGTTTGAGAAGTGTGAAGAGATGCAGTATGAATAGCTACCCCGTGCTAACATTACACATATCCACTCTATCCAGGCTTTATTCGATACCCAAATGTCACAGGGATCCATTAGATAAGGATCCTATATTATGTCTGCTCCAAAGCACTCCTCAGTGGTTAACCCTGTTAACTAACATCATCATCCCTATTCTGACTTGACTTTTTTTTACTTCCTTATCTTAAACTTCTAGTTAAATATTTCAACTATACATTATTCTCACCTCTAAAATCCCTTGCCCTTTCTTCAAATAGCTGTTCATTACCTTCTACCCCCACACTTTCAGCTTTCTTTTTTTCCTACCCACATTCTGCTCAGTGACTCTGGAGGAAGTCAAATCACCATGTTGAATAGAACCTCTACAAATTTAGGCTATCTGATGTCAACTGGGCACTCACTTATGCCCAGCAATCTTTTGATTATGCCCTAATGGACTTCCTGATACAGGTTATTCAAAACCTCCTTTTTTCTCTCCTTCATTCAAAACTCCTATCTCAGAAGGACCTTACCTCATCTTTTACTAGGAAAATAGTGATCATTAATCATAAGGTCCTGCTTTTCTTTCGTTGCTTATCTCAAAACTCCTTGGGAAGATCCTTCATTCTCTTCTTTACTTGCTGAGAGAATGTCTCATCAATGAGGCTTACCACACTTTTGTGACTTTGATCCCCTCCTCTCCCATTTCCCATATAGCAGGTTGCTCCCTTAAAAACCTCCTCCCCTCTAACCTTCAATCCTTTCCAGTTTTTAGCCCTTTTTTCTTTTTCTTACAAATATGCTCATCTCCTTCACCCAAAATAAAAAATACATCTCATTTATTTTATCCCAGACCCCTCTTCCTAATTTCCCTAATTCTACTAATCATACCACTCATCTTTCTAGTCACTCAAATTCACAACCTCAACATCAACCTTCACTCCTCATTCTCCCTATGTACAGCCAAAAAGTTATAAATTTTTACCAAGTTTATCTCTATATCTCTTACCTTCATATCTTCTAACCACTAATGCTACTACTCTGGCTTAGGACCCTATCACCTCTTGCTGGACTACTGCAAAATCATCACCAGCTTCTTTTTGGACATTTCAAACTGGATGTCCCATAAACATCTCAAACTCAATCTGTCCAAAATATATTCCCTCTCCCACTAAATCTTCCCTTCTTTCCCACTTTCCTATTTCTTTTGAAGGTACCAGCAACCTTCTAGTCACCCCAGTTTGTAGCCCCATTGTCATCTACACCTCACTCTCACTCAGCCCATACAACCAATCAATTGCCAAATCTCATTTCCATTCACACAACATCTTTTGTATATATTCTTCTCTCCAATCCTGCAGACAGCACTCTAGTTCAAACCATTGTGAACTCTTGTCTTGACTATTATAATAACCTTCTAATTAGTTTTCCTGACTCAAGACTCCTACCCATCCTTCCCTTAGCTGCCAATATGATTTTCCTAATGCACATAGGTCTATGTCATTTTCCTCCTCATTAAGCTTCAATGTCTCCTTACTATTTTTAGGATCAAATGAAAATTCTTTTGTTTGGCATTTAAGGCTCTTTACTACCCGAACCCTTTCTATCTTTCCATTCTTATATTTTACTCCCCTTCAACACATTCTGTGATCCATTCAGGATGACCTATTTGTTGTTTCTTACACATAACATTTCATCTTCTGTCTCCATGCTGGTTGTCTCTCATGACTAGAATACCCTCTTATAATCCATGTCTTTTTAAAGGGTGAGTTCAAAAGTGATCTCCTGTGAGAGGCTTTTTCCAGCCCCCACAGCTTCCGGAGCCTTCCCTTTTAAGATTATTTTGCATCTGCTCTGCTGTATGTACTGAATTATTTACCTGTTGTCTCTCCAATGGAATATAAGCTCCTTGAGGTCAAGGACTAGTTTTGTCTTTCTTTGGAACCCTAGCACTTAGCATGGTGCCCAGCACATGGGAAACACTTAACAAATGCTTTTTGGCTACTGATTGAATAGCCTCCTAACTGCCCCCAATCTCATCCTTCTCTAACCTATTCTCTATGTGGCTGCCAAATTGGTGTTCTGAAAGTTCACATCTGACCATATCTTTGTCCTCATCAAGAAGCTTCTTCAGTGGCTTCCTGTTGATTCTAAGCAATAGGCGAACCCCTTTGTATCAAATATAACCCCCTTCTCAACTAAATTCCAAACTGCCTTTCCAAATAGATATGACATTGCTCCTCCTTGCACACTCTATGTTCCAGCCAAATTGGCCCACTTGCTCTTTAGACTAACATTGCTGTGTTTCTATACAGCTTCTAGTAAGTCTCTGCTCTATTGCCACATTCTACAGGTCTTTCCTCTTGAGTCTCTATAGGCTCAGAAATAAGTTATTTTCCTTTGCTAAGGGTCCTACCCAGCATAGTAATAAATGTTAGAACTACATAGTTCCTTGACAGAGGCAGCAACCTTCAGGAAGAGACTCTTGACTCTTTATAAACTTGGGTTAGATTTCTTTTATTATTATTTTGTTATGTCTTTTATTGTCTAAATAAATTAGTTTTATGTCTGATGCCTTGTGAATATGAATACTTATAAGGGAAGCTGGTGCTATAATAGAGAGAGTACCAGATGTTGAGTTTCTGAGGTTTTACCTTGTTAGGGGTATAGGACCTAGAGAAAGGAGAAGTTCCCAAACTGTACATAGACCTATAATGTTGGGAGGAAAACTTTAAAGTAAAGTTTATTCATAGATGATCAAATTCAATGGAGGCCTATGCTTCAAAAAGGACAGTCTACATATGTATTTATGCTGATTCAAGCATTTCTCAATATCAATGTGAAAACAACAGTTTTTTAAAATAACTGCCTATCAAGAACATTAAATGAAAATCACTTGGGATTCTATGATATCACAGGAGGCTTATTACATACTATAACAAGGGAAAATCATGGCTAAAACCAGCATAGTGAAACAGAGATACCAGTAATAATAGGACTAAATGATTAAAAGGACGGAAGATGATAAGGGAGATAGTTAAGTAGACGGTTAAAAAAGGAAGGAAATTAAGGGAAAAAATAAATGCTGGCTGTTAAGTTACCAAAAATGTTTCAACTAAGGAGAAAAGTATTTATTTCAAGAATACAAAAATTGAAAAGAGAAGGGGGAGGGAAAATGGCTTATCAAGGACATTTAGAGTTAGGAAAAATATTAAGAAAATATCATGTTCTATTTCTTTCACTTGACCCCTAAGTTTTACAAAGCTGATAGATGATAGCAAACAATATATGAAAATTATATCCTCATTATTTGTCAATGCACTGGTATGCATAAATGAAACCTATTTTTGTTCCCTCAACTGCACCCAGATTGGGTAATCTTTATGCACTGAAAGCACATGCTTCTTCATGCATTGGTGCATGCTGATAGGGTTGTCTTCTTTCTAAATTATCATCTGTTTGCCTGTGCAATTTCCATGAGCAAATATGGGTATTTGCACACGCAAATGGATGTTCCTGCAAATAATATAGGCTCTGTATAAAGGAACATAACAAAGATTTGGCTATGTATAGTTAAATACCCTGCAACAGCAGGACAGATTTTTGGCGAAATCCTCACTTAGGAAGCAAAGTTAATGAGATCCCACAAAGACTTATAGTTCAATTAGCAAACTAGCCATTTAAAAAGGAAATATTAGCTATCATTTTTAGGATTTGGAGTAGTTAGAGAATGCTTCAAATAGCATGATTGCACCGGAGAATTGGAGATGCTAACTGATAGCTCTAAAGTATTTACTAATATGTTTTGGATTTGAAGTTCCCACTATGTCTTTCAATTTCCTTTTTAAATCATCTTTTTACTGGCATATAATTACAAAATACGGGAGTAGAAACCTAATCAACCAGGAGTTACATTGTCAAACAATAGCCAAAAAAGCAAAAGATTATGAAAATTAGCAAAGACTAGTAATTACACAAAGCTAGGCTTCCTCTCAGAGGACATGTATTATTTAAATACTTCAAAGGATCTATCTACTGTTTTGCTAGCATGGTATTCAAAGCCAAATGTCTTACAGCTACTTTTCCTCTCTCACATATACATGTACCTGAAAATCCACTAACTATGGGCCATTGATGCTCAGAATCCCTTAGTAGAGATTCTATGTTCGACTTCTCTGAATGTTAGTTACTTGTCTTTGAATATTTTTTAAACCTCTCTTATCATCGATTCTTTGTAGCTCACCTTATTACAGACTGGGTTAAACTCTTTTTTTTTAGTTTTTTTAGTTTTTCACTTGAGCTCCTACAATGCAATCCTCACTCAATTTCTTTTGAAATGTAAATTAGAAAATAAACTGACTTAGGATCTTAGATTTAGACTTGGAAGGTGCTTCAGAGATCCTAGAGTCCAACTCTCACATTTTATAGATGAGAAAACTGAGTTCAGCTGAGGTGGATGTCTGGCCCAAGGTCACAGAGCTGGTGAGCAGAAGAAATGAGATTTGAACCCAGGTCTCTTGATGCCAGATCCATCCCTCTTTCCATTGTATCACATTGTCTCTTCTATTTTCATGTAACAGATAGACGATTACATAGCTGAAAAATGTGTGAAAAGGCAGATTGAGTCTATATGATAACATACAGCCAAAGTAATGAAGAATAAATCAGTATACATTGATGTTTCCCCAAATTTTCCACTGCAAGCACCTCTCAGAAATTTCATAGACTCCCATACTAATATTATTTGTATCACTGAGAAAATATATAATGACAAAAAGTTAATATGAAACCAATAATGCTGTGGAAGAATTTAATTTTTTAATCATTTACATAGATGACAGCATCTATATTTATTAGAAAAAAATAATATATACATGAATTTGTGAGATATATAATTAATTTCAGGTAAGGCTTGCTCGCTTATTTATAGATTCTTGGGCCCTAGCAATAAATCCATTGGCCCCCCTGAGGCATGCAGACCCTTAACTTTGAAATCACTGAATGACAAAATACCTAGTCTAACTTTTTCCCTCTAGTCTCCCAGGTGTTGACTGGTCAACTCAGGCAAAATAGTAGAAATCAGAGTGACAAATATAGACACAGGATAATCTGAAAAACATAATTTCAGCAGAAACACCATCAGCATATTAGGGAATGAGGTCATCTCATTCCTTTTCTTTCTGTTTTCTTTCCCTATTCTTTCTATACAGTTATGTGCATTCCATTCATGTGATTTTCATGTATTTCCACTCAAATAGGATTTAATAATTAGCTGGTTAATAAGAAAAAACTATGCAATGTTTCCATTACTTCTGAAATAGTTGATCTCTAGTGAGAGTGAATCTAAAATCTCTTTCTGGAAATAAAATATTGAAAGGGCTGATTGTGGTACGTATTATAGAAAGGTGTCTTCAGAAAAGATAAGTTGAATATATAAATAAACCAGACATTTTGTTACTCTACATAGTTCTTTTCCTCTCCTTCCTTTCTTCTTCCCCTCTTCTCTCTTCTTCTTTCCTTCTTTTTCTCTTTTCTCTTCCTTGCCTTTTCTTCCTTTCTCCCTTTCTCTTTTAATTGACTCTCCTTCAGGGCTGTGCTGGTGCCAGCACAAACCAGCTCGAGAGAGTCAATTGCTAAATCTTCACTTTGAGCACTTATACCTTGAAAATAGGCAATCACTACAAATCAGGACTTGATTGACAGTTTTACTGATTGTGAAGACTTAAAGAAGTACTAATAAAGCAGATTCAATTTTAAAAGTATATCATGCACACATTCTGGGATTTTTTTTCGGGGGGGAGGAAGGGAGAGTAAGTTGCTAAATATTTATCTGCACATCCCTTCTCTTTTTCATTCCATCCTCTTCTAGTCAGCATCAGGTTAAAGGATAGTCAACATTTAGTGTAGTCAGGGCACTGTGGTGGCTGAATGAGTGTGGAGAACAGATGCATCTGAAGTCCAACTACTCCCTTCCTCTAGCTCAAGCAATTTTCCTATCCAGAAAATGAAGGCAAACTTTCCATGTGACCTCATGGGCCATGCTAGGACCAGTTAATAAACACTGATTTGTAGATCATTTTAAAATCATTATTGTAACTATCATATTGGTTGTCAGCTACGTTGAAAGAATTAGCCAGAGGAGTAAGTCAAATCATTAACACTATAATAGATTGAATAAGGGCAGCCAAGTGGCTCAGTTAGGAAGACTCATCTTCCTGAGTTCAAATCCAGCCTCAGTCACTTACTAGCCTGTGACCCTGGATAAGTCACTTAACCCTGTTTACTTCAGTTTCCTATCTGGAAAATGAGCCACAGAGAGAAATGATAAACCACTCCTGTAATCTTTTCCAAGAAAAACCCAAATGGAATCATGAAGAGTGAGACACAATTGAAATGACTGAACAACAATAAAGTACTACTGATACTCTGAGGCTGACTTAAATGCTACTTCAAAACCATTTGTGTGTATATGTATGTATACTTTGGAGTGGGAAGGGAATTAGCTAATAACCTTTACTTCTCAAGGAAGGGTTATGGAAGACAATGAATATAGGGTAAATAGGGTGTTTACACGCACTAAGTCTATGTTATTCTCAAAAATGTAGCCCTTTTCTGGAAAATGTAGTTTGACACTGAAATGAGTACTCATTAGTCCATTGTTTCTATGTGTTCAAAGGTTTTCTTATAAATGAAAACCCTGTTAAAACCCAAGATTTTTTAGTTCTGTGCTACCAAATATTCCTAGATGTCTCACTCCAACCCACTATGCAGCCCTGATTTCAAATCCTAACCTTTGTACACTGCTCTTTTTAGTCAAGCTAGCAGACTTGAGATGGAAGGGACCTTGATAACTGTCTAGTCCAGATTCCTCATGTTATAGCTGAGGAAATTAAGGCCCAGAAATAAGCATCTTGCTGTGGTCATGCAAGTCTAGCAAGTGTAGTGTCAGATTTGAACCCAGGTCTTTTCTGACTCCAAGTCCCAGCACTGCATCTCCTATGTCCTTCTGCCTCACAATAAATTTCTCGCTGTTGATCTTTTCCCCTTTTCAAGGTCGATCTTCTCCAGGAACTTTGCTCTGATCCCATTAGCTGTAAGTGACAACTCTTTAAACCCCTCATGTCATTCTCCTTGACTTCTCTTATGGACTCACCATTTTCCATTTTGTATTTCAGTTATTTGTGCATATTTCTACTCTGCCATTCTTTCCTCTTCTCCCCCTTGGAGTAAACTTAGTGTTACCAAGTCTAATTTCCTCATTCTACTTCTAGCAGGAATCAGAGGGTAAATGTGTTTGGCCAAAGAAGTGAACTAGCTACCATCTCTCTGACCCTCACCCTCATGCAGGCAGCTCCACTCTTTGGCAGTTTTTCTGTTCAGGTGTCCCTGAGGGCATGGCATTCCCCTTAGTCAAAGTTCTCACTCTGCTCCTGAAAGGGAATGTAGTTCTTTGAAATCTGCTCAGGGAGAGACAGTGAGGGAAAGGGAAGTTGCTTTAGGTCCCTGTCTCACGCTAAGCTGACTCTTGCTCACTTACCAGATCTCTTCTCATCAGACAAATCCTTGTTTATTCTATATCCAGAATGGTCTGTGTTTATTCATTTTCCTCTGCTTTGAGAGAGTTGTTATATATATCAATAAAATCTCTTTGGTTTAGCCTGAGCCCCCAGCTGGTAGACCTAATGATTAGACACAGAATCTATTTCTCTCCTTCCCTTTGTGTCCCTGGTCAACCATAACCTCTCTCTCATCTGCATTTAATCCCTCAGGGACATATACACACGTACATGTAAATACAGTGAACTGTATCTTAGAGAAACTGATTTCTTTTGAAAAAAACCTGGTAAATTCAGAAAGTGAAAAAACCTAGTAAAATAAAAATTTTGGATATAAGTATAGAGTATAAGATGAAATATCAGGCATGGGGAAAAGAGACATTACTAGTTTTATTCTCAGAAAAAAGGATAGCTATTGCCATTCTGAATTTGTTTTATGTGGCTTCCACATAGTTCAGCTATGGTCTTTTCTCAGCATTTCTCTTTCAGTCAGTGCAGTAGCATCAGCCACGACAATGGCACTGGGCAATCTCTCAGTGTGGCTAGTCTTGTGTGACTTCTCATTTTCTATAAGTTGGACAACAGTTGAAGACACTTGGGTATAGAAGCTGTGGCACCATGGTTGAAGCCAATTGGACTGTGGCATGAACAGACAGCAGCTACATGCTTCCCTATACCATCACAGCTTCTATCCCTATCCCTGTTTTGGCAACACCATTTTCCTTTTATTCCTGATGACTACCACTCAATGGGTCTGCACACTTCTCACTTCTCATGAAAATACAGTTCTCCCTTTATCACATGCCTGGGAGGGGGCTATATAATGAGTCACAGTCTAATGGCTTTAAAGAGCCTGAGTTGAAAGGTATTGAGTAATTTCTGTTTTCTAGAAGACAGTAATATCAAATGACTAGCTACATAGAGGTATAATAGGGAGATTGGCCAATGAGGTTCTTAGAGTTCATTTGGATTTGCCCTTAGAAATTGTGTAGATACTCCTGCCTTATTTTAATCTAATATGAAGACTTGGTGAGTCTATCACTAGGCAGGAATGATGGAGAAGCTAGTGCAATGTGATGATAAAAGGTCTTTTATTTGGTTACAAAACAAAAAAGCCTTGGTGACTCAGTAATTGCCAAGCTAGAATTTAGTATGCACAGAAGATGTGAGTGTCTGATGTCTATCTTTCTTCTTGAGGGCTTTTTGAAAAGGAGGACTGTTGTGAGTTGTTGTTGATAATCATTTAAGATCATCTGAACCTCAATAAGGGCCAAATCCTGAACTAATCAACCAGAAGAAGCACCTGGGCCTAACAGACATTTCTTTCTCTGTTCTCTGAGTAAACCCAGAATGCCCCTTCCTGTGTCAACAACTACAAGGCCAGATGAAACTTAGAGCATGCCTCTGTTTATGGCCATTAAGGATGAGACACCTTAACCCAAGACACTGTCTTGAATAATAAGACTTATCTTAATATTTTATGGATATATACTTAATATTTTATGGATATATGTATACATATACACACATATATGTGCATATATACATGTTAATGGTAAAGGAAACACAGATATCCAGGGTTGTATTTTCAATGGATATTTTGTCAACTCTCTTAGCTTATTGTATTTATAACCTATTCAATTAAGAAAATTTCTTTCTCATCATATGGTTAAATACACATGGAGATCATAAATTTGAGTGACACAGACATCTTGAGTTGGAATTGTTCTAAAATATATAAAGGATTTCTCATTTTCCAGTTAGTCAATTACATTTCCGGCTCTATGTACATATATCTGCTAGCTTTAAGGGAATAAACAATATGAATTTATATATCACCTTGCCTGTTTGCCTCTTTTAACCAAACTTTCAGGTTGACACGATAGCAATAGAAAACTGGCCTTTTCTCCACCTGGCTTCTATGTATCTCTGAGCTTGGTAGCTCCTTTATCTTCTCTTTCTTGTTTCTTCTTTCCTTATTTTAAGTGAACTGTATTCTGATGTGGGAGTGCCAAGGTGACCAGATCTATGAAAGCCAATGACAGAGGAAGTACCTACAGAGAGAAGTGGGCAGGCAATACCTGGAAGATAATATCCTCTTCAGGGATCACGATCCATTGTCACAGAGAGAAAATCTGACTATGGAGTCTAAAAATATACCTCAAAGCCCAGCAGAGAGCCCCACCCAAGAAGAACTTCATGATAACCCCACAAAGAGAGAAAATTATTTCCAGGGCCAGGAACTGGGAATGTATCCCTTTATCCCTTGGCCATGTTTTCTATGTGTCTCACTCTTATTGCACTTGAAGTATAAGCCCATTCTCCCCAGGGACCTTGTGAATCTAAAGGGGAGACTGCCCCCAAGTTGGAAGGGAATGTTTTGTAATTAATGTTCTTTCTATGCCTTCTCAATAAATATCCTTTTCTAGAAGTGAATAGAGTTCTACTGACTGATTGAAAATGGAGGGCATGCAATGTCTCTGATTAAGGCCTCATTTCCAGACTATATAGAGAACTGAGTCAAATTTATAAGAATACAAGTCATTCCCTGATTGATAAATAGTCAAAGGATATGAACAAACAGTTTTCAGATGAAGAAATTAAAGCTATCTATAGTCATATGAACAAATACTCTAAATCACTATTGATTAGAGAAAGGCAAATTAAAACAACTCTGAGGTACCACACCACAGTTATCAGATTGGCTAACATGACAAAACAGGAAAATGGTAAATACTGGAGAAGATGTGGGAAAATTGAAACACTAATGCATTGTTGGCGGAGTTGTGAACTGATCCAACCATTCTGGAGAGCAATTTGGAACTATGCCAAAAAGGCTATAAAATTGTGCATACCCTTTTATCCAGAAACACCACTTCTAGGTCTGTATCTCAAAGAGATCATAAAAATGGGAAGAGGACCCACATGTATAAAAATATTTATAGCAGCTCTTTTTGTGGTGGCCAAGAATTGGAAATTGAGGAGATGCTCATCAATTGGGGAATGGCTGAAGAAGCTGTAGTATATGGATGTAATAGAATACCATTGTTTCATAAGAAATGATAAGCAGGTGGACTTCAGAAAAACCTGGAAAGACTTTCACGAGCTGATGCTGAGTGAAGTGAGCAAAACCAGGAGAACATTGTACACAGCAACAGTAACACTGTGTGATGATCGACTTTGACAGACTTAGCTCTTCTCAGCAATGCCAGGATCTAAGACAATTCCAAAAGACTCATGATGGAAAATACTAACCACATACAGAGAAAGAACTTGGAATCTGAGTGCAGATCAAAGCACACTATTTTCTTTTTTTTATGTTCCTTCTTTCTCATAGTTTTTCCCTTTGGTTCTAATTCTTCTTTACGACATGACAAATGTGGAAATATGTTTAATATGATTGTACATTTATTGCCTATATCAGATCATATGCTATCTTGGGGAGGGGAGAGGGGGAAGTGAGGGAGGGGGAGAAAATTTAAAACTCAAAATCTTATGAAAATGAATGTTGAAAACTAAAAATAAATAAATATTTAAAAAAAAGAAACAGAGGGCACAAAGGGGAAAGGACCCATTTGTACAAAAATGTTTATAGCAGCTCTTTTTGTGGTGACTGAGAACTGGAAATCAAAGGGATGCCCATCAATTGGGGAATGGCTAAATAAGCTGTGGTATATGATTGTAATGGAATATTGCTATGCTATGAGAAATGACAAGTAGGATGATTTCAGAAAAATCTGGAAAGACTTACATGAACTGATGCAAAGTAAAGTGAACAGAACCAGGAGAATGTTATATATAGTGACAGCAATATCATTTGATGAAGAATTGTGAAAGACTTAACTGTCTCAGAATATACCAAAGGACTAATGATGAAACGTATTATTGGCCTCCAGAGAAAGGACTGATTCTGTTTCAGTACAGATTGAAGCATGCTTTTTCACTTTATTTCTTTCATTTGAGTCTTCCTATACAAAATTACTAATATAGAAATGTTTTATGTGATCGCATATGTATAACCTGTATTTGATTGCTTACTGTCTCAGGGAACAGGGAGGGGAGGGAAGGGAGGAATAGAATTTGGAATTTAAAACTTAAAAAAAAAACAAAAAAATTGTTTTAACATGAAATAAATTATATCTTATGTATATTGTATATGTATACATATACATATATATATATACATATGAAATATTTTTTTTTAAAATGGAGGGTATGTGAAATAGGGACTTATGAGTGGCAATACTAGAAATCTCAGTTGTCAGTCACCCTCTGAGTATCCAGCTGTCCAGTTCAAGTACAAACGAAGGGAATGAGCCCTACCTTACACAGATAAGAAAGCTAATGCTTTCTTGGTAGGCAGCTTAGCTAAGGTCACACAAGTAGTCACAAAGTGGCAGAGATGGAATATGAACCCATTTCCTCTGACTCCAAATTCAGGACTGTTTCTTGGAAGTTTCTAGGAAACAGAAACTAAATTGCATTTCATCTTTGAATACTCAGTGCCATCCTACTTATTGCCTTGAGCATAATAGGTACTTACTAAATGTTTGTTGAATTTAATTGATGTATTAGTCTGAATGTTGAAGTAGGAGGAATCAAGAGTTCTAAATCCTAATCCCAGTTCTCCCATTAACTAGCTGCATGGCCTTGAGCAATTACCACTACTGGGCCTCAATTGCCTTTTCTATAAAATGAGGAAGTTAGACTAGATAAGAGCTTCTTAACCTGGAATCCATGATATTATTTAAAAAATATTTTGGTAAGTACATTTCAATATAATTGAGTTTCTTTTAATCCTATGTATCTGCTGTATGTATTCAAAATCATTATTCTGGGCTATAGTCTTCACCAGAATGCCAAAGTGATCCCATGTACAAAAAAAAGTTTAAGAACGCCCTAGCTTAGATGCTCTCTAGGGCCCCTTTCAGCAATAACAATCTATGGTTATCTGAGTCTGTAATTGAATCTCCAGGGTAGTTGCTTCATTGCTATTAATAAAAGTGTACTCTACCATTCAGCAAATTCAATTATATACAACTGGATGTGACATAACATTGATTCCTTCCTTCCATGTTTCTCACGATCAAAGAGTATCAGAGTATAATGCAATGGGCACTCTATCAGAATTGGGGACACAAATACTAGATTCCCAATTAAGTGTAAGACCTTGAATATGTAACAATACCTCTCTGGCTTTCAATTTTCTCACCTGTAAAATGTATGGAAACAAAATGCTAAATATTGCACCAGGAGTCCTGGGCTTTAATCAGTTATTCCACCAACTTTCTATGTGTAACTCTAGGCATTTTCCTTTTTTCTGAGCCTCAGTATTCTTATCTGTAAAATGGGTGGACTGGAGTTAGATTAGCACCTCCTTCTTGGAAGGAAGCATAGTATAACAAGAGGCAATGTAGTACAGGAGAAAGAAAGCCAGGTCTTTAGCGAGATGACCTGGGTTTGAGTTCCCAGGTCTGTCAATGACTATGTGACATTGGCTATGTGACATTGAGTGAGTCATTTAACTTTTCTCAAATTCATTTCTAAAGTAGAATTAATACTATTGTATTATTTACTTTTCTCTCAGGGTCTCAGTGAGGATAATGCTTTTCATAGCACCATAGGAATGTGAGATGTTGGTACAGGCTTATGTCTAAAATAGATAACCTAGTTCTAAATGTCTATGATTTTGGTGATGTTCTACTACCTTGGTATCTGTTACCTTCCTTTCATAAAAGAGAGACAGAAAACAAATAATTTATCTGTTCACTTAGGCCTGAATATTTGTATTAGCATAAGGCCTCCAATTAAACCCAACTATGGCAAGTAAGCATTTTGAACTTGTCAAAGGTGAGAGTGAAGGTGCTGAAACTATATTCAATTAGGCTATTAATGTTGTGACATTGGCTGTCTGGCATAATTGATAAGAGTTCTGGACTTGGAATTGGAAAGAACTGAGTTCAAATTTATTGATGTAGTAGCTGCATGATAATGGACAAGTCGCTTAACTTCTCTTGGTTTCTTAATCTGTAAAATTCAGAGGATAATAATAGTACCCACCTCATATGGTTGTTGAGAGAATCAACCTCAAAGTGCTATCTTATCTAGCACCTAATAGTTAAATACTATGGGCCATTAACATTTGGAAATAAATGATGCTTCAGTACAGCTCAGATTTCTAACTCTTATTTCTTTAGGCTTGGTTGATAATTTATCTAACATTTATTCTACCTGAACCTCACCTAGTTCCAAAACAAGTTTATAATATCCTTGTGAAATCTGTAAGGAACTCATACTACCAAGATATACATATTATGTGCAAGATTGGGATCCATATATTAAATGGAATATGTGCATATGTAACAACAATGCTACTTGCCTCTACTATGGCTGTGTAAGGTCAATAACACTAGCACAGGTTCTTTGATCTACTTTTCTAAGGAAAGTGACTTTAAATGGTTAACAATCTCAGTTTAATTAAACATGCATGCATCATTCAGTTAGTTCAGGGGAAAAAGTCAGCACCCTGAACTTCAGAGCAAATACAAACAGAAACTACAAACAGATCAACAGACAGGCTTTGTCTGAGCAAGATATCACATACATAGTTACCAAAAAGAGAAGCACCAACATCTGGGTTTTCAAAGCTGGGTGGCTCTTAACAACAGCTGCCTAGAGTCTTGTCTGGTCAAATCACACAACACTCTTCCAGTGCATGAGAGCACCAAACCAAAATGCCAACCTCAGATCTTATATACCCTTCTCAGGGTCAGAGGGCATCACAACCATGGGACTCAAACCTATGTGAACTAGGCTTTCTTGTTCTTAAGCAGGTCAAAGACTCTTGATTCAATCAAATAAACAAAAGAAAACAAAACGTCCACTTTGCTTGCCGTCACATTTGAAAGGCAAGACTCATCAAAGGTACTTGATTACCTCAGCATTCCAAAAGAGGAAAGAGTTAAAAAAAAAGTCCCACTCTTCTTACTATTACAGCATATTCTCCTGGGAATACTAGTTCACTGCACAATTCACAAGAATATTGGTAAATATTTTTGAGATAGATAAAGAACAAAGAAAATTTTGGGAAAATCATATAGTCATATTTATTCCTATATCTATATCTATATATTAGGTAATAAAGAATGAATGAATCAAAAACATTTATTAATCACTTATCATATGCCAAGCACTTTGCTAAATGCTGGGGATACAAATAAAAGCAAGTACAATAGTCCCTGGGATCAAGGAGCTCCCACTCTAATTGGGGGAGATGACACATTCTCTCATATCCCGTTTGTATGATATATGTGTATACATATACACATATAAATGGACATATAAAGATATTACATAAATATACATAAGCAATACCTATATACATATATAGCAATATATAAGACATAAGACCTATTAATAAAAAACTAGTATTTATATAGCATTTTAAGCTGTACAAAGTGCTTTATCTCATTTGATAGGTATGTAGGTATTGATAGGGATGTAGGTATTGTTATTATCCTCATTTTATAAACAAAGAAACTGAGGCTCAGAAAGGTTAAGTGCCTTGCAAAGGCTTACATAGTTGTGTGTCTGAAATGAGTTTTGAACCCAGGTCTTCTGACTTCCTGTAGTAGCATTTTATCTACTGTATACCACATTGGCTCCCTATTAAAGTTCTTCCTCTTCTGACTTAGCTTTCAAGAACCTATGGTCACCGCTATAGTATGGTGAGGAGGCAGGGAATGGTTTCAGTGCATAGAAATCACTTCATAAAGTAGGAAAAAAACTAAAGAGAAAATGAATCTGCCAAGAGTTTGGCATGAGGTTCATCTAAATGTGATTACTTTGAGAGCATTTGTTGATTAAAGTAGAGAGATGATAACAAACATCCAAAGTGAAACAAATAGATTGACAATTTTTAGGATAATATATTTCCATTTGCATCAATGGTAGCATTCTCATATTTGCGCTCTATCATTCCACCCTCAGATGTGTTCTTTGAAAATGTGTGTTAATCAAATTATAAAACCAGGGGCCTCAGAAGCCATCTATCCCAACTGCCACATTTTACAGATCAATCGACAAGCATTTGTTAAATGCTTGGTATATGCCAAGCACAGCAGGAATTGAGGCTTGGAGTAGGTAAGTAATTTGCCAAGATTAGCTAGGTCAAAAACTCATAGATGGGATTTGAGGACAGGCTATAGAATCATAGATCTAGAGTCAGAAGGGACCTCATATTCTCCTTATAAGAGCATGTGTGGTAGGTGTTATTATTTTCTTATTTCTACTTATATGATTTACTAACCCTCACACAACTGGTAAGTGACAAGGGTAGGATTCAAACTCAGATCTTTTGGACTCAAAGTCAGGTACTCTTTCAACTGAATCACATTCCCTCTCTTACAGGATAAGCAGTCAATTGAGTAAGTCCATCATTAGTCATTTATTGGCCAGACTTTGAATAGGATGAAAAGAACAGGCTGTATTGCACTTGGGAAACTGGTCTGTAGCGTCAATAATCCCAAGCTGTTCCATGTTATAAAAACCCATCTTTTAAATATCATTGCTCTCCTAGTGGTGGTATATGGCTGTAAATTGTGGAATACTGCAATCTTGAGATAATCAAAATCATAGGTTCCCTCAAGAAGCAATAAAGAGACTCATGGAGAGGCAGCTAGACAGTGCAGAGAACTTGGCTAGAAGTCAGAAGACCTGAGTTCAAATTTTGTGTCAGATACTTATGAGCTTTATATTAGCTCTCCTGGCCTCAGTCTCCTTGTCTGCAAAATGGGAATGATAAGAGCACCTACCTCAAAGGGTTGTTATGAAGATCAAATGAGATAACACATAAAGGCATTTTACAATTCTTAAAGCACTATATAAATGTTAGCTATTATTAAAGTGATGGGGATAAGTAGGCTACAGCTACGTTGCATGAGTAAAAAAAATCGCTCACCATTAATTTTCCATCATCCAGGAAATGTATGTATGTCTGTCTACATATATGCCCAGCTATATGTCTGTGCATAAACATATATACATACACATACATACACATTACATTATAAAATTAAAATATCCTGGTATAGATACTAACTTAAGCTTTAGACATATTTGTGCTAGAGAGTTCTGAGTTCTCATATCTCTTCCCTTGCCGTACCAACAGTAATGTTAGATCACCTTTATAGAAACAAAGTCACCGAGTTTTCAGAATTCCTTTCAAACACACGGTGACTGAGGAGCTGGGCTGGAAACATGACCCACATAAGGCACAGCTTACCAAGTCTGTTCTCTGCACGGAACCATGCACACGCCTAGTTAGGAAGGTTATATGTTTATTTAATGACCTTTTCAGTGCAATGGTTTGGGGCTCTGCCTCACAAATGGTCTTTGAAACATTTTCACTTTCGGCTTTTACATTGTAACTGCAGACGTGATTCTGCCTTGGCAGAAAGACACATAGAGATTCTTGCGTCTGAAGTCACCATTCTGCTCTAGTGGAGTTTGCCCTGAAAGCCTGCATTCCAAACTATATATTACCCTGTCTTTCTTCTTAATCACCTTTTTATTTAAGATAAAGTTGAATTGCTAAATATATGTTACATTACTATTTTAAGTCTATACCCTAATTTTCTAGGGCAACCTGAAATAACACCAAATAAATAAAAGCATAATCCGCCCCCCCCCCATTTTTGACTGGACAAATACTTCCTCTTTAGGGAAAATTTGTACAGTACATGACTAGGAGCCCTATTAATCACTTAACTAATTCAATAGGAATTATATTAAATGGCTTGGTGTTTTAAAAGGAAATTAATGATTATTTATTGCTTATTCAAAAGTGGCACTGCATCATTTGCTTCTCATCCACGTTGCCCTGAAATCTCTCAGATACTGGTGCCTTGTGGAGAACGTGACTCTGTTTCCATTTTGTTCTCATTTTCATTAAAAAAGGGAAGCTGTTCCATATGGTCAGAAGTAAATCGAGCCCCAAATAAATAAGCAAAATAAAGTACAATATAACTGACAGCAAAACCATGGTCCTACTGACACTATGATTTCATTCTCTATGAAATCATGTCCATTTCAGTGGGTTCTCCTTGCAATAAATGTGGCTTAGCAAAACTTTTATTCAATAAGGAAGGCTTCATAAATACAGACTTGGTGCATTTTACTTGATCTGCCACATAAGTGCATTTTGTTGAAACATATCTTAAAATAGCTTATGAAGACATCCCCCATATATTCAGAATTACTGTACTTGCAGAAAAAAAGCAGCAGTATTCTCCTGTGATTCCTTTAATCATGAGCATTAAAGAAAAGTCCTTCTGAGCATCAGAGGCTGCTGACTAAAGTTAACATTTTCTTGCTTTGCTAACAGTGCTGCCAGCTATGTTTTTCCACCCACATGATGCTGATGCGAAGTGACATTCGCACCTGTTTGTCACCATCTTATGGTAATTAGCAGAGTGCCCTAAGTAGTAACGGGGCCATCACATCTAAACACAAGCCATTAACATATTGCAGCAGTCATCAGTGGGAAAGCTTTTGGAGCTGGTAGATTTGCACACTCTAGCATACCTTGGCTCAGTTCACAGGACTCTCTCCATATTGGGGTCACTGGGGATGGAAGAAGGAAATGTGGGATGTAACCAGTCAGGAGTGAAAGAATACATTTTACTGCAGGTTTACTTTCATGTATTATGCATGGCCTTCAAGGTCACTGCATGATCATTTATAAGATTTTAATGAGATATCAAAGTGGAAAGAAAGGAATGTAATTAATGTGATCTTATTGAAAAGATGGATACAGGTAGAAGAACAGCCCAACAGTACCACAGCAGGCTGCTCAAACCAAGAACTGGGGAGAAAAACCAGGTATTTGCAAGTATCACACATTCCAAGGTTTACCATGTTCTGAGACATCGTTCATTCTAATATGGATTCTTGCTACCAGAGGCCCTTGAACTCTGTACAGCAGCACAGCAATTCCTAAAATTAAAGAACACAATATAAGATTCTGTAGGAAAGCAATGATAGGGTACTTGAGTTAGAGTGTGCAATTCTTCTCTAAACCCAGAGGAGGTAGATGACCTCTTACAGGGCTTCAAGAGGAAGAATTTCTATTTAAGCATGGGGATCATCTATGAATCTTTGGAAAAGGTCAAAAGGTTGGCTATCTTATACTTGTGAGCACTTCATTCCCCAGAAGGCATTTTGTTCAACATACAGTAAGGCCTCTTTGAAGTCAGTTTAGTTTTCTGCCTCTTTTCTACTAATAAAAGTTGCTTTACTGTGGTGCACACAGAGTAGCGACGTAATACAGGAAAACCTTGACTAACAAAACCAACTCAGCTCCCCGGGATTCTCTAGCACATAAGTTTATTTGGCTACTCTCAAATTTTAAGAGAGAAAAGCAGATGAAAGCAAAGCGAGTTAGTAACAGAGACATGGTTAAAAGCAAAACAAAATGTAAGAATGATGTTCAGGACATATCCTGGAAGGTTGGTACACATTCAACTTCATCTTCCTTACCTTTCACATCTAAAGGGCTGTTCTAGGAAGAACATGGATTGTTAGCATCACAATATCATAGATTTACAGTTGGAAGGGACAAACAGAAGAGTCCATCCAGTTTGAACCCTTCATTTTAGAGATAAGGAAACTATTTGAATTCAAGATTTCTTGCCTCCATAGCCATTTCTCATTCTACTGTACCACATTAGCTCCCCCAATGTTGTTGACGCAGATGGCAGTGAGACACTGTAAATTGGGAAGTACATTATGTATCATCAAAGATTAAATAATGCTCAGTGTATTATTCCTTAAAGGACAGGAAAGTACATACATTATAGAAGTGGTTTTAATCTCAAGAATTGAAACAGAGTTGTAAGATTGATTAACAAACCAGGACAGCAGGACATTCAATTCCTTCCAAAGTCTCAAAGAAATTATGGTTTCATTATTCTATATAAGCTATTCAGTTTTGCAAATGACCAGTTGCTTAGTGTGAGTAAAAATGTGTCCATGGTGAGAAGTAAAAAGGTTGATTTCACTTGTTGCAGCATGGCATGGTGCCTGGTTCATAGTAGGTCCTTAAATGATTGTTGATTATTGATTTCTACCTACCTATCAGCTAGAAAAGATGAATATATTATATTTATACAACATCAGAAAACCACTACCACCAACAAACCTTTGTCTAACTCAGTGAAAAAAAAAGTCAAATGGATTCATTGACCTTGCCCAGACAAAACAATTGGTTGGTTAATTGACTAAATAGTTCCCTTTTTTTCAAAGACCATTATGGAGTTATATTAATATGATACTAATTAGTTAACATGCTTTTAATTTGTTTACAAGGTCCCCCCAAAAGGGTAAAACATTTTAGATTGCTTTTATGTGAAAGACTTGATATAAATACAGTATCTTCTTAATGTTCCAACATGAATATTCTAACACATAGCATTTTTAATATGCAGCTCTTATATAAAACCTCTGAAATATTATCTGTTCCTCTATTGTTCTTAAAAAGAGAAGCCAGGATAGAGGTTGTATGATTCCAAAACACTCAGTAGAAAAGTAAAAAAAATTGTCATTTGTATACTTTTCTACATAATAGTAAATAATAGGAAATAGTATCAGTAATATTTAAAGTTTAAATAGTGCTTTAAGATGTGTAAAACTGCAGGGCAGCTAGATGGTGCAGTGAGTAAGGCACCAGCCCTGGAATCAAGAGGACCTGAGTTCAAATCCAGCTTCAGACACTTGACACACTTACTAGGTATGTGATCTTGGGCAAGTTACTTAACCCCAATTATCCTGCCTTCCCCCCTCCAAAAAAAACAAACAAACAAACAAAAAATGATTTGTAAGGTTGGTTCAATAGGTTATCTTGTGATCTTCACAACAGCCTTATGCTCCCAGTATTATTATCGGCACTATTTTACAGACGAGCTAACTGAGGATCAGATAGATAACTAATTTGATCATAGTCACACTGCTAGCAAGTATCAGAGGCAGGATTTCAGTCTAGGTGTTCTTGAAGCCAAATCCAATATGCTTTTTCTTTTTCATTTTTTTTTTTTTTTACTACCGCATCGTAGCTTATTAGGACACAGACACGGAAATGTAAAGAATATAATCAGTGTCCCTGTGGTGTGATGGAAAGAACATTATTTCTGGTCTCAGAGGACTTGAGTTCAAATTCCAGGTCTCCTGTTTACTATTCATTTGACCTGAGGGAAGTCACTCTACTTTCATCTGTATCTTAGGGTTGTTTTAAGGTTCAATTCAGCTAAAGTAGAGCTTCTTTACAAACCTTTAAACACTAGATTAATATGAACTATATTATTAAGTAGGGACATTTTAAAAGAAATTATGTTATTTGTATATCCAGCTAATTAACTGCCATCTAATTCTGGGGCACCTTAAATAGGGTATTTAGGGTAGATTTGACCCATGAGAGTCATTCAGGTGACATAGACACTTGAAGTTTGAAGGAAACTTAGACAAAGCTTAGGCAGCTCAGTGTGCTGTATTTAGAGTCAGAAGACATGAGTTCATGTTTTTTTTTTCTTTGGTCTGTTTCTTCTTCCACCACTGTGATGAATATGGAAATATGTTTTACATGATGGCATATGTATAAACTATATTAAACTGCCTACCATTTTCAGAAGGGGGAGGGGAGGAAGGGAGGGAGAAAATTTGGGATTTCTAAATCTTGTAAAAATGAATGCTAAAAATTTTCTTGATATGTAGTTGGCGAAAAAATAAATACAAAAGCAAAAAAGAAACAAGTTTAAATTCTGGTTTATGTTATCTGTATCCTATGCGACAGCTGACACATATATAAAATGAAGGTGTGGAATTACATCTAAAAACCTACAATTGTAAAGTAAATGTGGAAACAAGGTCCAGGTCTTTTTATTCCCAATTAAACACCTGGGTCAGCAGAATATAACATCTTCATTAGGCAAGTAAAATTCCTTTTCTAAAAAGTTCTCATTTCAACTTCTAGCCCCATCAAAGTAGCTGGTGATCATTTTCTCCCCAACAGTCTGAGATCACAAATACAGTGTTCCTCTGATTGATATTTTCCATATCTGTGACTGGATAAAATTTGGTATTTTAGGGGGAAAAGCAAATATTCATTTTTGGTCTAATCAACAAATCCTGGACATGTGAGATAAAATAATTTAAAATTCATGAAGAAGCCATCCTCCCATTTGTAAAAGGTTAAGTTCCCCTAAGCTATGAAAGAAAAACACCTTCTGAAGACCTGGGGAAGCAGTAAACATTGGTGGCAAGTGACGGGAATTGATCCTTCTTTTCTGTGCCTGTCATGTCTCTAAATTTTATTTCCACTATTTCTAGAATGCTATGAAAAGAGAGAGTTGAAGCGGGAGTATGGCCTGAGGGCTGTGGTACCTGGGTCTCTGACTTTTCTTCAATTAGGAGGCCTCCCTGCCTGATTGTGAGATGTGCATCTAACTGGGGACTTGGACGGTTGCAAAGTATTGATTAGCCATAATGTGAAGTCAAATCTGAATAAAAAAGCACTGCGATCAAAAGACCTTCATTGGAGATAGCATGCCCTGTAAGTCAAGGGTCTAGAAATTCTGATGAGCTCTGTTTCCTTTCTGTTGGAGAGAGATTTCCTAGGTTTACTTATAAAGGCTCTCTTGATAATGAAAGTCCAGTGGACCTTCTGTCAAAAAAGTTGATGTTTTGGGTTTGACAGGTGCTTGTTAGTTTTTCATCCCAGATCACTCGACATGCAGAAGAAACTAGAAAAGAAGATTGCTAATAATATGGTGTTTCATGAAGACTGCCTTGTCACTTTCACTGGGAAACCAACTCTTCCAATCTTTTAGACTAAAGGAAAACAAACTCTGGCTGGCCATGGAATATGTCCATTTCCCAAATATTGGTCCTATGGCAATCTAATACAGCTCTCATGAGGCTCCAATTAAAGGAGCCATTTTATTCAGAGCATGTACAAAACTGTGCACAGCTGTTTAAATGAATAGCGCATAAGCACAAAGCATCAATTTAAACAGGTTTTCATTCTTTAAAGTTTTGTTTACTGCACAATTTCCCTTATATAATTATTTTAGAGATACACAAATGGCTATGTGACCTTGGATAAATCATCTAGCTTTTCTGGACCTCAGTTCTCACATTTGTAAAAGTGATGAGAGATTACCTAATTTTTAATATCCCCCCTAACTCTAAAATGATATGGTTATTGGAACCATTTGTTTTTTATCTATAATACTATTAATACTTTGTAATTTTATGCAATGTACTATTTCTGAAGTACTTTCAAACATTATCTCATTCACTCTTTGCAAAAACCCTTTGAAATAGGCAGAAGAATAGATTTTTTTACTTGACATGGAGAAATTAAGTGACTTTCCCAAGGTCACACAATCAATGGCAGTCATAATTTGAACCTATAAGTCATAATTTCAATCTGCAAGTCATAATTTGAATCTTCTTATTTCTAGTCCAGTTTCCCTTTTAATATGATAAAATTAAATTATTATTTCACAACAGATGATGGATTTTAGAGCCAATATTTAATACTATCCATGTGCCAGTTACAGTTTCCATTCTAGCACTTGCTGGATTAAGCTCTAATCTCTTTGCGGGCAGAGACCATTTTTCCTTAGTATAAATCTTAAGCACTACTTCTTCATTATCTCTGGGTACTTAATAAATACTTATTAACTGAATGAACAACCAGATTCATTGTCTCTAAAATGAGTTTCCTCTATTCACGAATTTCTTTGAGAAGTCCTTAGGAGCTTAAAAGCAGATGAAAATATTAGTGTTAGAACTGAGGTAAGCCTTCCATTAAAAAACAAACAACAGTATCTTCACCCCTCCATCCCCCATCTTCCAGCATTTATGCTGCACCCTTGGGTCTTACTTTGGACTTCCAGCTCTAAAATCCTGCTATTCTCACTTATGATGCTTTGATCAGAGGGCAATCATATTGAGACTCCAAAGAATCCCTATTTTGATTTTGACTGAGTTTTAGCAATGGTATTTTCCCAGGCTTTATATTCACTTCTTTTCTAATGCACATATTATGATTTCTTATTTCTTTTACTGGCAATTCATGCAGTTAGAAAGTAAAGTCTCTCCCCCTCCCCTCCCCATAATACACTCTAACCAGGCTTGCTCTGCTTTAACTCTCACTTAATTAGGCAGGGTGTCTAAGGGTACTGAGACCTGGTCAGAAACCCCTCATGATTAAGCAAATTATTCCTGGGGGTCTGGATGTCACGATCATATTGCTATTCTAGACACTGATAACACAAACTACCTCTGAAAAGTGATGTGCTTATGCTCATTCAAGGCTACTGAATATTAGAGTATCCAGGGTACATGGGGTGAAGTAGAGAGGCTGCGGAAGGAAGTTTCACTGTTTTAGACATATCTACGCTGTCAGTTCCTCACTGTTTCCCATTCAGTGAAAGCCAGCTTTATAGCAGCATAAAATTCCAGGGCCAGGACTGAAGTAGTTGCTTCTTACTTTCGCCTAAAACATTCCTCTCTTCTGACATGTTCCCCATTCCACCAATTATCCACTGGAAATCATGTCATCCTTCAAAAAATGAATTAATCACCCCCAAATGCCTGGCTGAGGATGACAGAAGAGATGAAAGGAAGGCACTGTAGAGTCAAACAATGTTACTTAATTGTGTTTTTCTTATTCCAGTCCTGGAAAAGCAACTAGCATATGGCTGCTATGTAGAGGGAGAAGTCCACATATACACCCTGTGCTTCAGGGAACAAGGTCCAACTCTGCCAGCTCAAAGCTACCATATGGTAATATTTCACATTGGGCCACTCACACTTATGAGAGAGACACAGACAAAGATCCTTTGGTTTTGTGCACATATTGATTGAAATCCCCTATTTGTCTCCCTTATCCTCATTCACACTGTCAGTTTCAAACCATCCATCACCCTATGATATTTTCTAAAAGCTGTAGTCTTTCTGGACATTAACCCAGTGATAATAGATGAAATGTCAGCAGCGATGTCAATAACAGTATCATATCCATTCATTCCCGCATCAGTGGATGCCACTGAACCTATAAACCCTTTGGAAGAAGCAGATATTTAGGCATGAGTGAAGATTACTGACTTCCTTTGCTATTACTTCTGTTAGCTGGAGAGCTGGCTAGTCATTGCTTTGTAGTGTATAATTATAGCCAAGGGCCAGTCTTACTCAATGGTGAAATCCTACAGGGTAGAATTTCAGGGATCCTGCCAAGACCCTCCAGTCTTCACAAAATACCTTTTGTACTTGTTCTCTAAATCCCTTATTGAGGGATTCACTCTTTCGGCTTAAGGGTGTTTGCCCCTATTATGTTAAGAATGCTTCTGGGGAGGCCTTTGTTGTTGTTGTTATTCAGTGTCCAACTCTTTGTGACCTCATTTGGGATTTTCTTGGCAAAGATACTGAAGTGGTTTGCCATTTTCTTCTCCGGCTCCTTTTACAGATGAGGAACTGAGGCATGTAGGGTTAAGTGACTTGTCCAGGGTCACACAACTAGGAAGTGTCTGAATCCAGATTTGAACTCAGGGAGATGAATCTTCCTCGCTTCAGGTCAGGCCTTGTGCCCCTGAGAAGGGCTTATCATCACTTAAACCTTAGCATAGGAGGCAGTGTAGTATAAGGGAGAAAGTGCTGGGACTTGGGTTCAAATTCTACCTCTGATACTCATTATCTGTGTGACCTTGGGCATGGATAGGAAGTGTCTGAGGCTGGATTTGAACTCATGAAGATGAGTCTTCCTGATTCCAAGACCATAGACCTAGCTGCCCCATACCTTATATAAGTGAATGTTTTTGGTCCTTTGCAGAGACAAGTTTTAATAGGCTGGAGAGGGGGAAGAGGAAGGAAAGGGCATGAGGCAGAAACTGAGTTGGGGGAAGGACCAGCAGGGTTATAGAAAGTGGAGGTTAGGGAATAGGTAGACAAACAATAGATTTCACTTGGTGCCAACCCTGATAATAGCTTTGGAACTTAAGGCTACAGCTAATACAGCACTGAAGACCTTTAATGTAAACAAGTAGTTGGACCATGGTGTGATTTTTTTTATAAAATCCCATGAGGGATGTTCCTCTTTATGTTTGCTTTTCAAGGCCCTTTGGTTCTTCTAGGTTCAAATTATGGTCTTTTTCCTTCCTGAAGTCTTTATTCTCTCAACTACCCCATTTCTTAGAATTACACCCCTTCCCTGAATTCACATTGTAGCACTTATTAACAAACTATTGGATAAAATCCTCATTGTAGGCCCTCTGGTCCAGACTCTAGGAGAAAAATATTTGACACCGAAGGATTTAGGGCCTATCACATTTATCAATTCAATTCAAAAAACACTTATTAAGCGCCTATTATATACCAGGTACTATGCTAATTAGACCTCACTAAAGTCCTACCATCTACTCAAAGGACATAATAATGCCTTTCACATAAGGATATTCCTGGGTCAAAGAATCACAGAATTTTAGGACTACAAGAGAATTTATATATTATATATGAAGTTACTGCCCTTCTCAAGGTAGTTCAGGGTGCATGTGGAAGATGACCTTAAAGCTGCCCTTTTAGAACACCTTCTCTCCTTCTCTTCTTACCCACCTTGAGATTGCTAAGAAAGTTCTGAATTGCTCTCTTAGAAGGGCAAGTTTTGGTAGGTATGATGGGGTGCTTGTGTTTAGACCCTAATTCTAACATTTCTCCTTAGCCTCCGTTTGGGTGCCTGTGCCTGGACCCCAGTTCTAAAATCATATCTCTCCTTAGCTTCAAAGCCTTGGCCCTAGCAGTTTCTCTCCAGTTCAAGGGCAGCATTCCTTAGCAAAACACTTATTTATCCTCCTGATAACTGTGGCCAGCTACACATATAGAATTTATTGGTCTGACTCCTTGTGTATTGCCAATTGGCTGTACACTGGGACAACAATATTTACTACTTACTGAACTTCCTGATATGTATCCTAGACATCGTCAAATGTATATTCCCTTACATTCATCGTGTCTAACAAGATATTTGATGGAAGCCACCTGGATATTCCCAGTCAGCTGTGACCTATTTTTGACTTAGTGACTTTTCACAATCAAAAACACACCCCAGATAGCCCCACCTTGGGCTATTTCCCAGTGAACTCTGGGTAAGATACCTGCACAGTAGATACAAAAAGTGCATGTTCCTTTAAGAACTGACAGCTCCCTAACTGCTCCCTAATCCCACCCCAAAACACCTAATTGACAGGTTTCACCCCCAAATCTTGTATTTAAACTTTTCCTGTAGCCCTGGAACATTGCAGGTTCCCTAAGAACTCTTGCCTGCTGTAAAGCTTAATAAATCTTTGCCTCCCTGACTTAAAGAATGTTTGAGATCGTGAATACATTCCAAACGGCCCAACCCTCTCCAGTATTCAGGTCTTTGAGGGTTATTCCCTCTCGATGACCCTGTCTGGGAACTCCAGTCTTGGGGTTCCTGGACCTGAGCTCCCTCTACCCTCAACAGATACATCTTGTTCTTCTGACTCAGGTACAAGTTGCTGCTGTCTTCAACATTGGGCCACTTTGATGCCAACAACTTGTGCCTCCATCAGAAGAACAAGTCTGCGACTTTTACTGAGCCTCCATATTTACCATCCTTTTAGGTTTTATGATCCCAATTTGGTCTATTGAACATGAACCTACTTGCTGTACCATCCACAAAACACTAACCTGATTTGTAATTTTCTGAAATCCAACTAACTTGCTTTTTTTGATATGGAGTCTTTTCTCCTGGCTATTTATCAGCCCCTAAATCTACATTTGCCCAGGCTTTAGGTCAAAATCCTTAGGATTGAGACCTGCAACACCTAGACAAACAATTCTTCTCTAAGAAAACAAACTTGACAATTGTGTACCAGGCCTATTCCCAGTCTTATTTCAACATAGTCATGCACAGCATTGCTGTCTCCATTTTCCTGCCGAGAAGAGTTACAGAAAATACCCGATTTAAACAACAAATGGAGCCCAAATTTGGTATTCAGCAGTGTTCATATTGGGGCAGCTTAGTGGCACAATGGAGTCAGGAAGACCTGAGTTCAAAAGATCTTGTTTACCTCAGTTTCCTCATTTGTAAAATGAGCTGGAGAAGAAAATGGCAAACCACTCCCCTATCTTTGCCAAGAAAACCCCAAATGGGGTCACAAAGAGTCAGAAACGTTGGAAACGAATGAACAACAAAACTGAAAGTGCTCATATTATTTATTGTTTGGCATAAATTTCCCCTCTGAATGAATGAAATGAAATGAGTGAATAAATGAAAAGCATTTACTAAGGGCTTAATAAACACTATTTGGCTTACTATTCTGAGTGTTGGAAATAGAGCTTATATTCTAATAAGGGCAAATAATACTTACGGAAAATGGTGATAAGAGAAAGGTATTTTGGTCTGGAAAGTCACAGAGATGGTTAGTGGAATCATTGATACTACCTTTCTAGAAGCCATGGTAGTGTTGATTTCATTACTGTTTCCAGAATAACAGTTGGAAAGCTGAGGAAAGTAGGACCAGCAGGGCTTAGGTGAAGCATGGATCTTGGGTTGGCTAGATACAGGGGATTATGAGAGTTTGTTCTCCCATATTCAGCAATTTGGTCAAGATGTTCCCAGACCAGGCCATAGTATTTAGGTATTTGACTTTGAACATTCTACAGTTGCCACAGCAGAGTAGCCTAACAGGAAGATGACTAGGAAGAAGCATGTGGGGCTGGGGACAGATAGCTCTACTGAGTTGTGTGAGTTTTCTGGAGAGGCTTGGCCATAGTTGCCACTTTCATATAAAAAGAATTTTGCATTACTTTTGCCATATGACAGAAGCCATGATCAAAAGCAAAAGCATAACTTGAAAAAGTTCTAATGAAACTATGTTTATTTTTTTCTGATGAAAGAAACAGTAGATAAAGGCATCTCCTAAAACAGATTATCAGCATTCTGAAGGCAGGGATCTTGCCTTATACCTCTTTGAGACCCTAGCACCTAACATAGGACTCTAGGCATTTAATAAATGCTTGATGAAATTGCTGATAATAAAGAGTGGAATTCAATAATATGGTAACTCATCTTGGACCAGATCCAAAAGGGCTTAGTAATTAAAGTACCCAAAGGAGCTCATTATGAAGCAGTCTCATTTCTATCCTTTGGAGGCATGCTATGACACTTCTTTAGAATTATAAGAGAGCATATAGATGTTTATGTTTTACAAACAGCCTGCCTCGCAACTGCCCAGTGCTGGTTGTATTATCCCTATTTTATAGATGAGGACAAAAACACTTAATGAAGTAGAGTGATTTGATCATGGTCACACGAGTAGTAATTAACAGCTAGGTGGTACAATGCATAGCATGTTAGATTTGGAGTTAGTGAGACCATTTACCAGCTGCCTTACCCTGGGCAAATAAACTATTTTAACCCTTCTTCACTTCAGTTTCCTCATCAGTAAAATGACTAGAAACTGCTATGGCTGAGAGAGGTTTGCCTCAGTTTCCTCATCTGTTAAATAAACAGATTGAACTAGATGATCTCTGAGGTCCCTTCTAGAGCTCCAATCTTATGATCTAGGAGTCATTTCTCAAGTAGCTATCTATGTATAGGCAGATCAATGACTTGTTAAAACAACCATAATCAATATTAAATTAGGAGAAAAAATAAAAATGGTAAATTGTATGATTAAAAACAACTCCAACCTAACATGCTGATGCCAAAAAAACTGAAAATGTATAAAAACAGACATTGATATGGATTATTACTATTTCCTTAAAAAATTTAAAGCTTCATAGGAAGATCAAAAGAACCAAGAAATTACCTCAGCCAGCAAATACTTGATTTCAACAAACAGAGTCATATTGGTGCCAAGCACAATAGTGTTTTAGAATAGTAGCTCATTTGTAAAATCTTATGGAAATGAATAGTGCCTGATAAATCCCCATGAAGCAGTGGAACGGAAAAGCGAGTTCAGAGAAAGCTTTCCAGGAAACCCAACCAAGCAAGATCACTTTGAGAGCATTTAATGAAACTATAAAGGACAGACAAAAATAAGATCTCTTAAAAACTACAAAGTTTCCCAAATGAGTCAGAATATGAGTTTGGTTTAATTGTCTACAAGGGAAAAGGCAGATGGAGAATGCCTGATATGTAGTTGAATGGGTAGCCCATGGAGCTTGTCTATTGGAAAATATATCTAAGATAAAGGCTGTGTTGGACCCAGAATTGAACAGAAGAAAAAAAGTGGGATGACTTTTCTTTGTGAAATTGCAAAATTCATTTAAGGACACCAGGCTTTCCCCCTCACCCTCAAAACAAAGGTATATCTTTCAAAAACAATATTCTTTTATAGATGCAGTGTGCCTATGAGTCATGGAATATTATAGTCTCTGAAAAATTAAAGTTGGGGTGCAACCTAAAACTTAATGGATATGCCTCAACATGAGTAGTCCACAAAAATTACTAACAAAGAATAAGTCAGAAGAAGTCACATAAAGAACATCATCAAAATCATGTATGACAAGAGAAAGATGTAGTGTCTAGGTAGCAAAAGCAGATGACTGATGAACAGCTTTTTTTGTTCCACTGACATGCTTGTGATGTCAGTAGAAAGTAAAGACACCTCTTCCTTTATTTGGTAGACCCCCTCTGGAGGATTAATAGAAGAACATGGACAAGAGTCATACAGATGGGCAGGCATGGAGGAGATTTGATTTGCATAGAAAGAGGCAATATTCATGTTGAGGAAATCACAAATGCTTCACAGTATTATAGAAAAATAGAATTCATACCTATATATTTATGTGTACACAGATATAATAATGCTAATGAAAATGACGCTGATGAACATAGTCATTGTACATTTGTAGATTATGAGAACCTCAAATATCTGAGATGCTACTTTTAAAAAATTCTGCATTCTTGGCCAATAACTTTAACTGTCACAACATAGGACTATATCGAAATGGTTTTCCTGGGGTTTGAAAGTTTGTTTCTTTGCAACTCGATCACCAGGTTTAAATTGCTGCATTTGTGGCTATTCCAGGAGTTTTTGCATGCAAGATTTGTAAACATAAATCACACCATACATATTGTTGTAGTATTCTAGCCAGATGAAGGAAGGGTTCCTGTTCTGGGGGAAGTGGGACAAATTCTTAGGAAAGTGTAGATAGTCTGTTGAGCAGCTAAGTGGTGGAATGTATAAGAGCTCTAGGCCTAGAGTCAGGAAGACCTGAATTCAAATCAGGTCTCAGACACTTACTAGCTATGTGACCCTGGGCAAGTCACTTAACCCTGTTTGCCTCATCGGTAATATGAGCTGGAGAAGGAAATGGCAAACCACTTCAGTATCTTTGCCAAAAACCTCATGGACAGTATTGGGGTGCTATAGTTCACAGGATCATGAAGAATCAGATATGACTAACAACAACAGACAGTGGGTTATAAGTACAGGCAGATTTTATTTTGTTACATTTCACTTAATTTTATTTTTTCTTAACAAATTGGAAGTTTGCAGCCACCCTGAATAATGGAAGTCTATCTGTGCCATTTTTCCAATAGTATGTGCTTACATCATGTCTCTGGTAATTCTTATAATATTTCAAAATTTTCAGTATTTTTATATCTGTTATGGTGATCTGTGAACTTTGATTTTATTATTGTAATTGTTTTTAAAGCACCATGAACCTCACCCTTAATCAATAAATGTTGTGTGTGTTCTGACTGCTCCACCCACTAGACATTCCCATGTCTTTCCCTCTCCTCTGGTCTTCCTGTTCCCTGAGGCACAACAATATTGAAATTAGGCCAAGTCTCTAAATATTCAAGTAAAAGGAAGAGTCAATCAATGCAGCAAACTTCATTGTTGTCTTATTTTAAGAAATTGCCATGGCCAATCCAATCTTCAGTAACCACCATCCTGATCAGTCAGCAGCCATCAACACTGAGGCAAGATCCTCTACCAGCAAAAAGATTATGACCCACTGAAGACTCAGATAGGATTAACATTTTTTGTCAATAAAATATTTTAAATTAAAGTATATACACCTCTTTTAAAGACAAAATTACTATTACACTTAATCAAACACAGTATAGTGCAAACATAACTTTTATGTGCACTGGGAAACCAAAAACTTTGTGTGACTTGCTTTATGGTGATATTTGCTTTATTGCGGTGGTCTGGAACTGAACCCACAATATCTCCGAAGCATTTGCCTACAATCCTTTAGTTTTCAAATTTGAACAGTTTGTGCAAACTAGCTATTTTAACTAGCTCTCAGATAAAACTCTATGATTCTGTTCATTACCTGAAAGGCAAGAAAGGATCACTGATTATTGCGGGACATCAAGCAGAGAATGTTAATTAATTTTTTAAAAATCTCACATTTATGGTTTGTAAAAACATGTTTCCCACATCTGTATCATGAGGTAGGTAGTACAAACTGTTTTCATTTTTCTCTTTAATTAAATTATCATACCCATTTTACAGGTAAGGTAACTGTGATTTAGAGGCAAAATAGTTTGACAGGGGTCATTCCGCTAGTAAAAGCAATATTCAGAACTAGTTCTTCAGGTTCAGTGCTCTTTTTATTACAACACATTTTCTCTCCATGGTAATGTCCGTCCCATTAGGTGTTACTATTTCTAAGAAAAAGCATGCTTTGTGACTGGGGAACCTCCATGGGGATTCTAAACATCATCTGGACTCTGTAGTCATAAAATTTACATGATTATTGTGGGAAGAGGGAGGGCAATCAGCACAGTTATCCTTTCCACATGGGGGTGTGGAGTAGGGGCACAGTGCCCCATGATCTGGAAAATCCACATAAAATTTTTTGGCCCTCCCTTTGTAACAGAAAAGTCTGAATTATTATGGTATTAAAAGATAAAATATGTTAATATTATACAATGCTATACATGTATTTTATGCATTTCTGAGTTTCTAAACTTTTTCTGTGTTGTCTGCTGGCTTTAGCATGTAATCTGTGGCTTCTGCAAAATTCCAATTTAATTCTTTAGGCTGACCCGTCATACACTGAAACAGGGATGGAGAAAGTGGTGATATGCAAGGGATAACTATACATCGGAATTTAATAAGCTGATTTATTCTGCAGAATTTGTGACAAATTTATTCATTCATTCTTCCAGGAAGGATTTGTTGAGCACCTACTGTTTGTTTAACACTATATTGGATGTTATTGGATTATATGCAGGTGATTCTTTGTGTGTGGGAGAGGCTTATGTGGCCCCAAAGTATGCATAGACCATTCACTAATCAAGGTCCTCAAATTTTTTTGACAGCCAAGAAGAATACTATAGTGACTTCTGTAATGATATTTTTGCCCTTAAGTAATCCTGGGACAGAAGAAGACCTTCCTTAATTTTAATATTTAATATTAGATGTTTATTCACTAGCTATTGAGTATAATCTAAAAGAATCAAGCAGAGGAGCCATCACCAGTTTTTACTGGCAATGAGCTTTTCCAGAATAGCTGGAGGGTAGGATATGAGAAGAGAAGCCTGAAACAACAGAGTTAATCCCATTATTAGGTATTCCCTAACTGTGCTAGATGTTATACCTAGCAAATAGAAAACATGTAGTTCCTGCTCCCTAGGAGACTAGAGATAGATTGTCGAAAACATGCAACAAACCTATGCTGCATCTTGATATAAGCGTGTTTGTAAGTTTGTTATGAGTAAGGCCAGGAAATAAGGTGACAAGTATTTATCAAGTGTGGATATTCCAAGCACTGAACTAAGTTCTGGGAATACCGGTATAAGCAAAAAAGAAAGTCTCTGCCCTCAAAGAATTTACATTCTGGTGAAGAGAAGACAATGCATAAAAAGGATCTGAAAAGCAATGGAGGGATGGGGGAGAAAGTATTTGGCATGGTAGAGAAGCCTAGAGAGTCAGAAGCATTGTTAGTTGGAGAACAAAGCTTGACTGGACCTATCTACAGAGTGGAGGGCTTCCAAAAGGAATCCATTGATGGGAGGAAAGAAGTTACGCACAAGGTTTGGTCATATGAGAGGGAAGGAGCAAGTAGAAATTACTCGTTGGGATTACTGTGGTGATAGAGGTCAAAGGTCCAGGTAAGAGACAGAGAGCTTTCTGAGAGCTACAATGTCATATTTGGTTATTTGCTTTCATTTCAATTAGGCACCATGGATAGATAAGAGACTTGCCTTATTGCTATCCTAAGCCCTGATATATCTGAATCATTTAGTGAAACTGATGTAGAAGTGTAAGATATTCTAGGGCCAAAAGAGGTGCCACAAATGAGATTTCTTGACTTTCCTACTGTCATTGGTGACTCTAAGCTTTCTTTATCCATCTGCAGGGAAATTCCAGAAGTAGATCACTCCCCTCAGCTCTAATCTTCCATTATCATCTGCCTGCTGGTAAGTCTTATGGGCACTTCAAGCCCAGCACATCTCAAACTGAATTCATTATATTCCACTCCCTGCTCCACAGCCCATCTCCCTCTTAACTTCACTGTTTCTGTCGAGGGTAATGCCCTTCTCCCAATCACCTAAGTTCACAATCTTGGAGTCTCTCTTGACTTTGCTCTCTCTGTCACCTCTCATATCAAATCAATTACTGAGTATTGTGGAATCTATCTGTACATCTCCTTCTAGCCACTCAGTTCCTAATCTAGGCCATGTAATATAAAGTGAAGTGGAACTTTTTTGTTGCCTTTGCTTTGGAGTGCTTCTGAGCACTGAGGCAATCAAGTGCTTTTGAGTCTTGCCAATGTTTCAATCTTTGATTGTCTTTGATTGATTCGGGAGTCTAATGACCTGCTTAAGTTAGGAGAAGGCTTGAGTTGCATGGTTGTGGTGCTCTCTGACCCTGAAGAAGTGTGTGTGTGTGTATGTGTGTGTGTGTGTGTGTGTGTGTGTGTACTCTGAGGTTAGCATTTTGCGTTGAGGCTCACTCATTGGAAGCCTGTTCCTGTGATTTGTCCAGATGAGACTCTGGGTAGTAGCCGTTGGAGCCTCCTGGCTTTGAAAACCCAGATGTTGGTGCTTCTCTCTCTGGTAACTGCATGTATTGCCATAGTTAGACAGTTAGAAGCCCGTCTAATGTTCTGTGTTTATTTGCTCTGTTTATATGATGTGTCCTTGTAATTTCTGTTTGTATTCTCTCTGAAGTTCAGGGTGCTGGCTTTTCCCCCTGAACTAAGAGAATGTTATATGTATGTTTAATGAAAGTGAGATGGTAAACCTCTTAAAGTTGTTTTCCTTGGAAAAGCAGATCAAAGCATCCCTCCTGTGTGCTGGTGTTGTTGGTCTTACACAGCCCCAGCAGTGGCAAGTAGCATTGTTGTTACAGTAGGCCCTCATTATCTCTCTCACGGTCAGCTGCAGGAGCCTGTCTATTGTTCTAGTCTCTCCCATCTCCAATCAATTTTTCACACGATTGACAAATTCATATTCCCCAAAGCATCAATCTGACCATGTCACTACCCTATTAAAATTTTTTTTTGTTGTTGTTGTTTGGTTGTATCTGATTCTTTGTGACCCCATTTGGGGTTTTCTTTGAAGAGACTGGAGTGGTTTGCCATTTCTTTCTCTAGCTCATTTTACAGATGAGGAACTGAGGCAAATAGGGTTAGATGACTTACCCAGGGTCACACAGCTAGTACATGTCTGAGGCCAGATTTTACCCCAGGGAGATGATTCTCGATGACTTCAGGCCCAGGACTCTTTCCACTGCACCACCTAGCTGTCCCACTCAAAAAAAAATATTAAGTGACAAAATTCTCTGCCTGCCATCCCTATTAGCTTCCCAATCTTACTCAATACTGTTTCCTGCATATAATTCTTATTTTAGTCGAACTAGACATTCTCTGCCATGGATATTCCATCTCCTGCTCATATTCCTTTGTATTGATGTTATCCCATGTCTGGCATATACTTTCCTACCTTCCTTCAAAGCATAGTTCAGGTGGCAACTAGCTAGGTGATATGACAAAATGGTGGGTTTGGATTTAGCAAAGCTTTTGTTCAACTTTAGCCACAGGTACTTAGTAGTTGAGTGGCCTTGGGCAGGTCACCTATCTTAGTATCTTAATTTCCTCATCTGTAAAAAGGGCATAATAGTCCCTACTTCTCGGGGCTGTTGTGATCAAATGAGATCATATTTGTAAAGCACTATGCAAACCTTGAAGTGTCGTATAAATATTATTATTGTGATAATTATTATTCCAGTGCCACCTCTATCTCCCCAATTGTGAGTGACCTCATCCTCTTGGAATAACTTTGTATATACTTCCTATTTCCTGTTTGGGAACTTATCACATACTTCACTAGACTGTAAGCTTCCTGAGGACAATGACTGTTCCATTTTTGTCTTTGTCCATTTTTGACCCCGATGCCTAGCACATGTATGCCCTCAATAAATGTTGAATTGTAATTGGGATCCGTGCTCTGTTCTACTAGATTGGAGCAAATGTTCCAGCTAAACACTTACAGTAAAATCTTCTATCTTCAGATTATCTCCAGGATAGTAGAATATCACATAAAAAGCACTTGTGGCTGTTCTTATGCCAGCCCTGAAGTGTGTTTAAATGTCCTTGCATTTGATCCTATATAGAACAGTAGAAGTTTTTACATAAGACCTGCACTATAGACTTGGCAGCTTAAGGAAAACAAATGGCTTCGATAGAAGATATGCTGATGCTTCTGTCACTTCTGATAGTGGAAAAGCTGCTGCCTCTACATTTTCTACACTTTTCCCCCAGCATAATGTTAAGCGATAGAACAACGGACACTCTAGTGGACTCTAATGGTCTGATAATGGACCACAATAAAAGTTATGTGTCCCCCGCTGGAGGTGAAGGCACATAATGGTTGGTGAGATCCATTATCTGACCATTAGATGGAGACAATTGTTAAAATAAATTTTAAAAATGTTATTTTCACTCATTTCCCGTATTTTAGAAAAATAATTTAAAGAATTCCTCAAAGAATGGTCGGTGATTTACATGTATGCCTATGGTTTTGTGTATACACACATACTGATATCCTTATATTGATAAGGATAGATGAATGTAATTCATTTCACCTTACCTAAATAAGATGGAGAACAAGTATGGAGCCACATCACATTTCAGCCACTAATTAGCCTTTTATGTATTAGGGAAGAAATAAATTACATAAACCCAAAGGGTCAGAAGAGCAAAGGCAGATGTGGATTTGCTAGAGAAGATCAGCTCCTTGCGTATTCCCCCCTTCACTCTCCCTCTGACCCCAATACTTCATGCTAACACACACACACATCCCACAGCAAAACATTCAATAGCTTTATAGTATATTCTGTAGACGAGTCTCCTTAGGAGGAAGCTTTTGAAAGTGCCAAGGCCTATTCAGTTACAGAGGTGGTGCGTTATCATTCCTGTGTCTTAGTAATATTTCCTTAGCAATCAATAAATACATCTTTAGCCATTTCATTTGGCCTTCAGGGACTCCTGGTATTTGCGTTGTGTCTCCCAGTGAACATAATGGTATCATGATATCAATATCCCTTTTTCATAATGATGCACTTAATTTGAAAAAAGATCTGCTCTCCATTCTCTTTGGGTGATTCCAGAGCCAGAGCAGGTAACTCCCTGCTGTCTTATGTGGGGCCAGAGATATTTGAAGTGACTAAGCTCCAGCATGTAAAGTGGATAAGAGATTCACTATGGTCTTAAAATTGGCTCTCTGGAGTGCTTTATAATTTAAAGACCAAAAGTTACTTATGTCCCTGTGTTCTTTGAGAGAGTTGCATATCCAAGCTCAGTGAACTGGACATCCAAAATGCATGGCACATTCAGTACAGGATTTAAGACACTCTGGTCCTCTTGCCCCCAAATACATTTTTTCCTTAAGACTTTTGTAATAATTGTGTCTATGTGGGTCTCTCTCCTCCACTTCCATTTTCTTTGTTTCTCTGATTTGAGATATTGGTTCTAAGATATATGAAAGGCTTTTCTGGCCCCTTGACTTCTAAATTCTCCAAATTTTGGAGGGCTGTTGATTTTTAAATTTTTAATTGCATTTTATTTCTAGATGTTTATTGATCTTTTAAAATAAAAATTTTAAGTTTTCACAGCAACTGTTAATATGGATTTTGATGCTTTTAGGAATCTGCCTCTCTTCTGAGGCATGGTCAGAGAGTAGGATGTTCTGTCCATAGGAAGTTGCCACATGTACAATGCCTGGGTTAAAACTTTCCAAAGCAATTGATAAACTACATTAACTGCTGAAAATTATGTTGAATATAATTTAATCTTTCTTGATGATTCAGGGGGTACTTCAAGATTTTGTTCTGCCTCAGGGTCATGGCTATAAACATCGATTCTTATTTGTACTGCGTGAGATATGAGGAAAATGCTTGTTAATTGAGATCTGTTTGCTGGAATGATGAAGAACAGAAAGCTTATTATGTCAACTTCCCAGTGCCTTGTTCCTTTGTATGAATTTACTATAAGAAAAAGCCTCTCTCATCTCACAGGAGAATCCAACATTTTATCTTGATTTCTGATTTGTGACATCACTGGGTATGTTTTTGTTCTGTCACTTATCATTATATGATGGGATTACCTCAGCTGCTTTAAAGAATAAATTTGTTTCCTATTTTTGTACGGTTTTAGGATCATAGTTGTGGACCTGGAAGAGTCCTTGGAGACTAGCTAGGCCAACTCCTCCCTTTTACAGATGAAGAAACTAAGATGCATAAGTCAAATAAGGGAGACCATAGATTTAGAGTTGGAAGGGATCTCAGCCACCTTCTAATCCAACCTGTATAATTTACAGATGTGGAAACTGAGGTATGGGGAGGTTAAATTATTAGCCCAAGCTCACATTGAAAGTAAGCATCAGGGATGAAATCTGAACCTTGGTCCTTTCATTTTAGAGCCTATATTTTTTCCACTGTACAAGGAAACAAGGGCAGTCTTCAGCAAAATTATGAACATGTGGAATTTTAAAATATGCAGTAAGTTAAAATTATCATTTTCAGTGGTTTTTCTTGCATATTCTATATTCCATTGGGTTCATCTTAATTTCATGTGATAGGATGCATAGTATAGTCCAGCAAGGGTAGGGAACCTGCGGCTTTGAGGCCATATGTAGCTGTTTAGGTTGTCAAGTGCAGCCCTTTGACTGAATCCAAACTTCACAGAACAAATCCCCTTAATAAAAGGATTTGTTCTGTAAAACTTGGACTCAGTCAAAAGGCTACACCTGAGTATCTAGAAGGCCACATGTGACCTCGAGTCTGCAAGGTTCTCCACCCCTGGACTATAGTAGTTTGACTGTTAGACCTAAAAGCAGGAAGACCTCGTTTCAAATCCTACCTCTGACATTAGTCAGTTTTGTGACCATAGTCAAGTCACTTAAGAAAAAAAAATCTCTCTGTGCCTCAGTTTCCCCATTTACAAACTAGAGATCATAATACCTGTAACACTTAACTAGAGGGAAGTTGTGAGGTTCAAAGATCTAGTGCTTATAAAATGCTTTGCAAAATTTATTCCATAGATACCTACAGCCTCTTCTCCCTCCCCACAAAAAAGATCTTACCACTGATTCTTTTGTAAATCCCTCAAATAGCAACAATAATGATGACTTACACTTATATAATATCTCAAAAAAAAATCTTACCACTGAATCCTTTGTGTATCCCTCAAATAGCAACAGTAATGATGACTTACATTTATATAAGGCTTTATGGTTACAAAGTGCTTTCATGTATATTGTTTTGCACAGTTCTCCCAGACCTGTGAGTCAGAGAGTGCCTCATCATCATTTGACAGATAAGGAAACCAATATTCAGAGAGGGTGTGACTTTCCAAAAGATACCCTACTCACAATCTGGTTATAGCTGCCTCCTCCTCTTCTTCCTCCTCTTTCTCATTGGGCTAAGAAGACTCAGAATTTGCCTTTTGGGGTCATTGTTACATTCTTTTAACCAGTCAAACGTTGGATGCTTTAAGACTACCAACTTTTTTTTGGTTGTTGGCTTCAAAGATGTAATCTATGATATCTTGTTTCATTTCTTAACTTGTACTGACATTTCTTTAGCCCTTTCCTTAATTATATCAAAGTACTCATTTTTAGACTGCTCTTCCTTCCTTCCCCCATCCTCAGAAAACCTCAGTTGTCAAATTGGAGTTGAATGCTATATTACCTTTAAGTGGCTTTGTCATGTGGCATTCCGTATGTGCCCCCCTCTCTGTGCATATTATGTTTTCTGTCTCACATACCTGAAATCAGCCTGCTAAAATCTCCATCTCTATCACATGCTCAGTGAACAGCAAAACAAGAGTCAGTCTCCCTGGAGAATACCAAAGCCAAGGACGGTGTGTTCCAACTTTACAATGAAATGCAGATTTCCCATTAAAAGACAATTTTTTTTCATTTCAAAAGGTTGAATCTGATTTTATTTTAATAATAACCCCTAATGGATAAATATGTAGCACAGAAAAAAAAATCTCATGCAAGACTATTCCTTGGCTCTGGGCCTAGAGCATTTCCATTCGATTATGAATTAAACAAAATTTCATTAACTTTGAGGTCTTGACTCTCAATATTTTGTTCCATGGTAGTCAAAATGAGTGTTGGAAAGCATGTTGGGTTCGATAATATTCCCTCTCTTACTTAAATTATTTATTTCATTTGAGTTGTCAGTTAATGATGGCCTTGTGTAGACTGATGAATTTTCAAGAATTGCTCAGGATGAAACGATGAGGAGGGATTGTAGTCTGTACCAGGGGAAGGGAATATCCACAAGATCACAAATCTGTGGAGCTAAGTAAAATGATGCAGGAAATCCTTAGCTAATCAATATGTCTTCTAGCAACAACTTAGCCTTTTCTTACTTCTTAAATTTCTGCCCTTTCTGTCAAGGCCAGGACCATAAATAGGCAGAACAGACAAATGCTCACATGGCATAATTCGTGGGTCCCCTTATGTGCTGGGTTGGTCAGGGACAGTTTTCTGGTAGTTTAGCTTAGATATTGGAACCAGATGAGATACATTTTTGTAGGCCATTCAACAGTTAATAAAAGAAGATTGACTTTGTCATAATGGAAGAAGTTCCTCAATAAGTTTAGGCACCTTGACACCTTGAATTGATCCTCTTCAAGAAGGAAGGATGAACAGCAACAACTAGGGTTGATTTAACTGAGTAAAGCCCCTTGTGCTGATTTGCCCATTGTAATGCACTAGCTAACCATCAGAGAATCCCAGGACTTCTATTTTGTAATCAAGGGACTAGGCAGTGGTATCAAAAGCCCAAATCTTTATTCCTAAGAGTCAACCATAACTCACAGAAGGTGAACCAAAATAGTTTTCTAAGAATTATCTGAGTGTCCAGAGATAAAATGAAATAAAACAGAATCAAGGGTTTTGCCAATGGTGATATATGTACAGGCATAGTGATCAGTATAGGAGACAGGTTCAATTTCTTGAAGGGCAAAGTAGATACTCCTTTGAAAGGCATTCTGGAATGGTAAATCAGGAGCATCAACATAGGGAACCCCAGCTATGGAATCTCCTTCCTTAGATCAGATCAGAAACAATTGCAGATTACAGCTTTGGATGACTGCCTGTGACACTAAGCCATTAATACATTTGGCCTGCCACCCAGCCAATAATGGTTAGAGGACAGGCATCAACCCAGATTTTCTTGATTCTAATGCCAGCATGCTAGGGCATACTAACCACCATGCTATCTCTCTTCTAGTTTAGTACCAAGCACATATTTTTCCTAAATAGTTATCAGAAGTTTTGACATAGTAGGAAAATGACTGAATATTTACCATTCACTCCTGTGCAGCATTATCATGTTAGAGAACAATATACCTTATAATCTGGCTTCCAACCATTTCATCAAAACTGCTTTCTCCAAAGTTACTAAAGATCTCCTAGTTACCAGATACAATGGCTTTTTCTCAATTACCATTCTTCTTGACTCTCTCCTCCTTGATATTCTCTTCTCTCTAGGTTTTTAGGACAATACTCTCTTCTGGTTTTCCTTCTACCTATCTGAATGTTCCTTCTCTGTCTCCTTTGCTGGATCCTCCTCCAGATAACACCTACCAATCATAGATGTCCTTCAGGCCTCTGTTCTGGGTTCTCTTCTCTTCTCCTTCTGTACTACTTTACTTGATAATCTCATCAGCTCCCATGGATTTCCTATCTCTTCTGCATATGGTTTGCTTTGTATTTGTGTTTGCATGTTGTCTCCCGCATTAGATTGTAAACTTCTTGAGGTCAGGGACTGTCTTTTGCCTCTTTTTGTATTCCCAATGCTTAGTACCCTGCCTAACGCAAAATAGGTACTGTAAAAAATGCAGGTAGTTAACAGTAAGGCTAGTGAAAGTGATGGAATTCTAGCTGAGCTACTTAAAATCCTTCCTAACAGAAGATGCAAAATGCTGTACTCAATATGCCAGGAAATTTGGAAAACTAAACAGTGGCCACTAGATTGGAAAAATTAGTTTACCTCGCAATCCCAAAGAAGCAAAATTATGTTTAAGATTCTGCAAGAAAGGCTTCAGTAACATGTGAACCAAGAATTAGCAGATGAGCAGGCTGGTTTTTGAAGAGGTAGAGGAACTAGAGACCAAATTGCCAACATTTGCTGGATTATGGAGAAAGGGAATGCCAGGAAAAAAAAGACATCTTCTTCTGCTTCATTGACTATACCAAAGCCTTTGTGTAGATCACAACAAAATGTGCCAAACTGTCAAAGAGATGGGAGTACCAGATCATCTTACTTTTCTCTTGAGGAACTTGTATGGAGGTCAAGAAGCAACAGTTAGAACTGGGTATGGAACAACTGATTGTTGTAATATTGGAAAAGGAGTAGGACAAAGATGTCTCCTTATTTATTTGACTTACATGCAAAGTACAACCTGTGAAATGCCAGGCTGGATGAATCAAAAGCCAGAATTAAGTTAGGAGAACTAAGTTAGGGAGAAATATCAATAATCACAGATATGCAAATGATAACACTACAAGAGCAGAAAGTGAAGGAAAATTAAGAAGTCTCTTGATGAGGGTGAAAGAGGAAAGTGTAAAAGCTGGCTTGAAGATTAACATAAAACTTAGATCTTGGCAACTGTTCCCATCATTTTCTGGCAAATAAAGGGAGAAGAAATGGAAGGAGTGTCAGATTCTATAGTCTTGGGCTCAAAGATAACTGCAGACAGCAACTGCAGTCATGAAATTAAAAGATGCTTGCTCTTTGGAAGGAAAACTATGGAATATCTGGATAGCATACTAAAAAGTAGAAATATAACCTTGCCAACAAAGTCCATATGTGGTTTTTCCAGGAGCAATTTATGGCTGTGAGAGTTCACTCTATGAAAAGCTGAGCACCACAGAATAAACACTTTTGAACTGTGGTGCTAGAAAAGACTTTGAAGAGTCCCTTGGACAGCAAAGAGATCAAATCAGTCAACAGCTAAAGAAATTAATTCAGGCTACTCACTGGAAGGTCAAATACTAAAGCTGAAGCTTCAGTACTTTCACTACATAATGAGAAGATGGCATTCATTGGAAAAGACCTGAGTCAGATACCACTGAACAACAACAATGTCAAGGGAAACAACCGCCCTTGGGTCTTCTCTTTTGGCCTAAAATAGGAGAAATTCTCTTAGGTTATCACCTATATACAACATAGACATAAATATAGAGTACTGTAGAATAATTTGTTGATTTAAGAGAATCTCTCATTTTCTTTGTTGTTATTGGGTCATTTCAGTCATGTCTAACTCTTCATGACCCATTTGGAGTTTTATTGGCAAAAATACTAGAGTGGTTTGCCATTTCTTTTTCCAACTCATTTTATAGATGAGGGAAGTGAGGCAAACAGGGTTAAGTGACTTGCTCAATGTGACACAGCTAGTAAGTTGCATCAGTAAGGCAAGATTCATGACCTTGAGGATGACTATGAACATGCCTGAATGGTTTGGAATTGCAAAGTATAAGAAATTCTCTAGGTAGAAGCAGAGGAAGTATAACATTTATTTAGACATGAGAGAGCATCCAATCCCAGGACCAGTAATTCCAATTCCATATAGTAGCAATAATATTCCAAAGCCAGTAAGTCCACTTCAATGTGGCAACAAGAAAATTATAACACAATATTATAGCAAGGAGCCAAGTCATCCTGTAACCTTCCCCTCTGCTAGGGCCTTCCTGTAAACAATCACTCATGAATCCTAACACTCAGCTCAGCACTCTCTCCTGCAGCTCTGTAGATGCTGCGTTCCTGTTCCTTCTCCTTAGGCTGAATTCCAATTCCTGTAGCTCTCTGCAGATTCTGCTCTTTGATCTCTGCAACTCTCTTGTTCTGCTCTGCAGTCTCTCCTGATGCTGGCTCTGCCTCAATGTCTTCTTGATGTCTGCTCCTGAATTCTGCAGCTCTCAGTTCTGGGCTCTCTTTTTATACAGTCCTAGCCACCATCTGATTGACTAGAACTCAGTGCACATACCATTGGCTCGGGTCTTAGCAACTCCCCTTAGGGCCCTGTGGGCTTTGAGCCCACATTGGCTTAACTAGCAAAAGGGCGTGGGCCTGGGACCTCACACCTAGTTAGTGAAAGGATGTCAGCCTGCCTCTAATCAGGCCTCCCTTTCTTGGCCCCACCTGAGGCCTATTCATTGAGCAGGGAAAGAGTTTTCGCTTACTGATTGGCCTTACATAAGTGTCTGAAGCCAGATTTATACTCAGGAAGATGAGTCTTCCTGACTCCAGGACTGGTCATCTATTCATTGAACTATGTTGCTGCCCTCTCATTTTCTTTAAAGCAGATATATGCATATATCCATAGGTTTACTCTTCTATTATAAACCCTTAACTAAAACTCTCCTCTAATATATCACCTAAGGTTCTCAGAATCCATACCAGTAGATCACAAACTCTGAAAAGTTTTACCAAGTTACAAAAGCTACAAATGGTTGATTGGTGATGGACTATGTGCCAGGCATCTGAGAAACAGCGCATATCAAGCTAGCTGTATTTACAGGGGTTCTTCACAAGGTTCCAAATCCTGGCTCTGCTATTTACCAACTGTGTGACCTAGGGAAAATAATTTAACTTCTCTGGGCCTCAGATACTCATCTGTAAAATGAAGAATTAGATTAGGTGGCCTCCAACTTCCAGCCTAAAAGTGTTCCCTAAGACACTGAGAGGGAAAGCAATTTGCCATGGGTTATACAACAAGTTTGTGCCAAAGGCAGGATTTAATTCTACTCAATTCTTCCTGACTCCAAGGCCTGTTCTGTCTTTCTACTGGGTTCTAGATTTATGCATGTAGGCTTAATTAGAAAGTATTCCTGTAACCCTGTGATTACATTCCCCAAAACTGATGTGAAAAATGGGCTGCTACAGTCTTCAAGAAATTGAAGTTGTGTCATAAAAGACAATGTAGAGGACCATGGTGGAGGTGAGTAGGCTGCAACACATGCCCAGGGAAGCATTATTCAGGAAAAACTTTCTGCAGAAAGTACACTTTTATCCCTCTGGTGTGGGGTATAATCCCATTTGTCCCTCCATCATCACCTGCAGAAGGGACTATAAATAATGCCTTCACAGAGGACTCACTGATCTTACTGGTCCACCAAGTAATCTTGAGTGTCTCAGGAATGTTTCAGTTTTATCTAATTCATTGACTGCAGCTGTAGATTTTCCCAATTTCTCCAAAAGGTGCTTCCTTGGTAGGTTTCTAGCATAGCCAGTTTTTAGGTAGCTGTTTTAGGTTACATGACATAGGAATTGGTATCCTACCACATGACAACAGACAGCTTCTGAGAAAGTATCTCAGCTGAGAAAGTTTTTTTTTTTTATTTCAGAGACTAGGAGGAAAACAAGGCCAACATCCACCTTCTGGAGAACATGATGAAAAGAGACAATTCCTAGGAGATGGCAGATCGCCAAAAGTATACTGTGAGATCAACCCAGGTATCCTTTCTAGACTCGCTGGACAGGAATACTTTCTAATTAAGCCTACATGCATAAGTCTAGAACCCAGTAGAAAGACAGAACAGGCCTTGGAGTCAGGAAGAATTGAGGAGAATTAAATCCTGCCTTTGACACAAACTTGTTGTGTAACCCATGCCAAATTGCTTTCCCTCCCAGTGTCCCAGGGAATACTTTTAGGCTTTAAGTATAGAGGAGGAGCTGACCTGCACTGGCAGAGAAAATTCCATCACTAGGAGTTCCCTGTATCAATGAAACCACAGGTCTGGTTAAACAAACAAATAAACAAACAAAAAAGACCACAGTGGTGCATTTTAGTTTGAACCTTGACATATTTCCTCTATTGCCTTTGCTACTAGAGTCCCGTTTCTGCTCTTTTTGTGAGTTTTTAATTTTATTTTTTATTTTAGAATTTTAAAAAATTGCTTCTGCTCAGATCATTTGGAAATAAAAGGGGCCTAATAAGTTTAGTGAGCTGCATTTTACAAATTTGTCTAGAATCAATGTGTGTTTTTATTATCGATATTTCCATTAACTTGGTTGGGGTATGAAACATTAAAATAAATTTAATATAAGCGCTCCTCTTAGCCTAATCTTAGGTGTAGAACAATGGCTAAGTTTAAGTTCTTTATCTTGATGATGATAATAGTGATAGTAATAACTCACATTTATATGGTATTTTATTTCACAGGTAGCATTATAGTTTTATCTGTCTCAATCTAAACTGAAATGTAAATGATCACAGTTCTAAGAACCTCTTAGGATTCCAGCTATTACCCTAAATGTGGCAGAAATTCCAAGAAACCAATGTAATACTCACCCAATATGTCTTAACATTCTTTTGATAGAAGTTCATTCTCTAATGTTGAGCATGCCAACCAGATCCTTAAAAATGCGCATACAGTGACAGATAGTGGCTCTCCCAGCCTAACCAAGGAAATAGAAATATCTTATTGCTTGCCAAGCACCTTATTTTTCTCCAAAGCCCAGGGCCCTTTCTTAGAAATTTGGCCCCTAATGTATTACTAAATCCTGCTAGAGAAAGCCGTACTGATGGGTTCCACCATAAATCTATGTTCTATGATTTCAGATTGGTCCACATTGCTGACCAACAAATCCTTTTTCTTTGTCTTTAACCATAGTCACTGCTCCAAACCCTTTTTTCTCCCCTTAAAACCTAATCTCAATCCTGGTCCCTCACTCTCAGCAGACAACTTTACTTTCCACTTGCCTGAGCATCTGATCTAAACTTCTTTCATCTTCCTTCTTCTACTTCTTAAAACATTTTTGTAACCTCATTCACATTTGCCTTTATTCCCATCTCAGAGGACAAGTCATCCATCTTTTTTTTTTCAAGGCTCACTTTTCCACTTCTATCTTTTATTCCCCCTCTGCTCTCATCTCCTCTGAGAACTTGTTCTATCAAATATCTGCTTATCTCTCTTGCAGTTTCAATAAATTCCTTATCAATGACTCCTTTACCATTGCTCCAAAAATCATCTAAAAAATAACCTTTCTTTGAAGTCACTCACTTAAGCTAAGGTAATACATTTCTCTTTTATTTCTTTCATGGGCAGCATGATGTACTGGAAAGTGTACTGATATTAGAACATGAAACTGTGATTTAGAACCTACCCCACGCTACTCATCATGTGTGTGATCTTGGTTAATCATTCCAGGCATTCATTTTCAGATCTGTGTAAACCATTTGTGGAATTTCCTCTCACTATATAAAACCTAGCATGAACACTCACAAGGTATCCTCTTGCATAGGGCATGGATTACTCACTTTCTCTGGACTGGAGCACTGATCCCAACATATCTTCACATTGGTAAGTCTGGATTCCCAAAGAAGAAAAAAGTATCACATGTGTACAACATAAATTCTCTAAGAGATCTAGGGGTTAGCCAGTTGTGGGGCGAAATAGAGTCACCCTACTCTGAAGGGTAACTCCTGATCCCCCACTGGTATACTTCCCATCTACATAAGAATAGTCATTCATAATGACACCATTAATTCTCAAACACAGAACATTTACTCAATGTAACCAAAGCAACAATAATCAATATATCATGGTTATTCTATACAAATCAAATGTAGGCATAATTAATACATTAGGGTTTACACATAAACCTGATGTTTATCCACCATAAACCCACCAATGTATATAATATCCATAGGGGAGAATAAGCACATGTTTACAAAAACCAAGCAGGGAGACACATGACTAGGGATAGCCCATGTCTCCAAGGCCCTTTATAACTTTGGAGTACAGGTCTTGACATCTACACTGCATGAAACCACTTCTTTGCTCACTGTTCCTCTTCTGGTTCTCACTGCTCTCCCACTGGGCAAATCTGCTCCTCTTCTACTCTTAAAATAATAAAGACATGACCTCAAAATCACCCAGAAAATAATTCTGGGTACTATTTTATTGATGAACAATTCACAAGAACTACACAGCTCCTTGAGTCAGCTCTCTGGGCAATGCAAGCAAGCCCAGCCAACTCTTCACTCAATGGGATGTTAGGTTGTCCAATTAGCTTCTTAGCTCACAGCAGAATTCCTTAGGATGGCTCTCCAGGTAAACATGCAAACAATTCCATCCATCTATTCAGGATTTTGTGTCCTCCAATCAGTTTCAACCTAAAACTTGAAAACCAAAGCCTGTCTTTCTCCTCCACTTTTCCCTCTCAAACCAGACAGGAATAGGATGTGGGGGTTGGTTGCAAAGGGCAATCAGGCACTTCTGGGAAATTTTATCTATAAAACTGAAGATAGCACTAAAGGTCAATATTCAGAATTCAGCTGTCTTCCAATGGCCTTCAGTCTTTCTCCAGCCTTTCTCACCAATGCCCAGAGGAGCAGCTGAAGACTTCTCATCAGTGGACTATACTAATCTTCTCACTCTGCTCCTGCTGTCTTCTTAAGTGCTTTTTTCCTGCTAATTTTTTCATTGTCCTTTTTTCTCAGTCCCTTGAAATTAGACTTCTGTACCAATTTCTCTACTAGGACTTCTCTCTCACAGCACATGCATCTCTTAATTGCCAAGCCCAATGGTTCCCTTATAAATGTGATCCTAATTGAACTCACTGCAATATTTGACATTGCTAACTAGTTTTATTATCTTTCTTTTTGGGGGCGGGCTGCTACTATCTCTTCCCATCTCCTATCTCTGCATTCTCTTTATTCTTTTCAATTTTCTTGACTGTTACTTCTGTCCTCTTCCCTCTCATCCCCTAAATTTAAGGTTCCTTGGCCCTCTTCTCTTCTGTATTTTCTATATTTGTGAATTTATCCACTCCCACCATTTCAATTATCAATGTTACATGAGTAAATCCCAAATATGATTTTTCTCTCTCTCTCTCTCCCTCGCACCCTCTCTCTCCCTCCCTCCCTCCTTCTCTCTCTCTCTCTCTCTCTCTCTCTCTCTCTCTCTCTCTCTCTCTCTCTCTCCCCTACTTTTCCTCTTTATTCTCTTTGTAAATTTTATCAGTACCTTTTGGTCGCCATTATTTCCCAATATACTCCCTGAACCATTTAATTATTGCTTTTTACAAGAAAAAAAAACTTTTTAAAAGGAAAAAAAACAGATAAAACAAAGTTACAAAATTACTATCACTGACAGTATATACCACATTCTATTGTCCCTCACCACTCTACCAAGAGGAGGAAGTACACTTTATTATCTCTTCTCTAAGATAAAGATTGTCAATTCAGATATTCAATTACCTGCTAGAATTCCACTTTAAACTTTTGCAGAAACACAAATTTATTCTCAGATTGAACTTACCATCTTCTTTCTAAAATCTGCCTTCGCTCTTCACTCACTCATCCATGGTCCCACAATTCTTCCAGTTACCCAAGCTTGAAACCTCCAAATCATCTTTGTGTCCTCCCTCTCCATGTATCCAAATTCTGTCAAGTTTTATTTATTCTACCTTTGCAATATTACCTGAATCAGTTCCCTTTTCTCTCTCACATCACTCTGCTTCAGGAAATCATTGCCTCTTTCCTAGACTACTGAAATAGCCCGTGACCTGCTTTCTCCAAATTTAGCCTCTTTCTCCTCCAATCCATCTTACCCACAGTTGCTGCATTGATCTTACTAATGTATAGTTCTGATTACATTTCTGGTCTTCTCAGAAACTTTCAAAGGCTCCACACTGCTGAAAGAATATAATTCTAATGACTTGGCCTCACATGTAAGCTTCTCCATACTTTGGCCTCAACTTACTTTTCCAGATTTGTCTTATGTTACTACTCAGTTTTATCCAGAATGCCTTACACTGCAGACAAACTGGATTCCTGGAATTTGCTCCATGTTTTCCCACTTCTGTACCTTCATAGTTATCCTGTAATGCCACAGAATCTCATATTATGAGATTCACATGTCAAAATTACACAAGATTTCTTGAAAAATGCTACAGGAGATAAAACTTTGTTAGATGATTATTAATGTCAACTGAAACATAAAAAGAATGCACATGTTTGCAAAGGTATAGACCAAGAATAGACCAAGTGGAAGAGGGTTCCATATGGATAATTAGATCTTCTAGACGCCCCATTTTCAGATGGCATTGTATGGATCGCACCATCTCTTAACACTGCCATCTTCAGAATGAGAAGTACCATCATTTAAATGTTATTGTTTAGTTCTTTTAGGAGTGTCCAGCTCTTCATGTCCCCACGTGGGGATTTTTTTGGCAAAGATACTGGTTTGCCATTTCTTCCTCCAGCTCATTTTACAGATGAGGGAGCTGAGGCAAACAGGTATTAAATGACTTGCCCAGGGTCACAAATCTAGCAAGTGTCTGAGGTCAGATTTGAAGTCATGAAGCGAAGTCTTTCTGATTCCAAACTCGGTGCTTTATCCACTGTGCCACCTAACTGTCCCAATTGTAGAAATGCTTTGGGCCTGAGAATCTAAAAAGGAAAAATTAAGTGGATGAAAAAAATGCTTATGGTCATGACTGTGATGGGCAATTAGGTGCTCAGAAAACACATTAACTATATAACTTGGATAGATGCTATATGAACACAACAAACTAGGTACAGAATCCAAAAGGAGAAGTGCAATTTGGATAGCACTGGAAAGTGATATAGTGCTTCAAATGACTCCAAGCTTTTCCTTGAATCAAAAGCCCATCTTTAAAAAAATACCAATATTCATTGAATGTAGTTACATGGTTACAAAGCAGAGTTTGAATAATTAGAGCTAATAGTTATCCAAGAAGACAAGTAGGTTGTTGTTAGCAAAGCAGAATTGCACAGGAAAAAGGCATAAAATATAGATATTTGGAGAGGCAGCGTGATGTGGATAGAGATACGGTTTCAGAGTCAGTAAGATCTGGGTTCAAGGCCTGCCTCTGACACCTAGAGGAAATGAAGTCTCTACAGAGAATGAAGCAGGAGGACAGGGACACAAGTATAAGAAGAAGAGAAGATGTGGATGTGCTGTGATTTGAAGGCATGGAGGAAGTACCCACATCTGTGAGATCGTAGATCACTCAAGCTATCAGTCTTATCATTCCAAACTAATAGATCTGTGCTTGACTCAATGGTCTTATACATAGCAAGTGTTCAAGCAATGTCTGTTGCATGAATGGGCTCTTAATTGAAAATCAAGCATTTGCAATTGATGGTCATGTAAGGGTATCGATGTTCTTTGATGGCACAGTGGAGACAGAGGTGGCTCTGGAGTCAGAAAGGTTTGTGTACAAATCCAACCTCAGACATTTATTGGACAAGTCACTTAACCTCTGTTTGCCTCAGTTTCTTCAACTGTAAAATGGGGATATTAATAGTACTTATCTCCCAGAATTGTTGTGAGAATCAATAGCAATGATATTTGTGAAATGCTAAGCACAGTCCATGGCACATAGGCGCTATGTAAAGGATTATTCCCTTCCTCTTATGATTCCTTTTACCATGTTGAAAGTAAAGAGGAAGTTCCATGAATACTATTCATGCTAACATGGTGTATTTTCATGGTCCATTAAAAACCAAAACAAAACCAAAAACCACTTGGCTTGGAGGCTGATGACCTGGGCTCAAGTAATTGCCTGTGTGTCTTTGGGCCTCATTTTACTCATCATGTGGGAGACAATGATACTTGCATGGGGAATGGGGATTAAATGAAATGCTGGAAAGCACAGTAAATTGCCCTATATATGTAAATTATAGTAAGACAGCCCTTTCAGCTAACCTACCACAGTTGCCAAGGGGGTAGTATAGAAACTAGCATAGTTCTATATACACAGTAGGGCCTTAGGAAATATTTGTTGATTGAATGAATGAATGTATTCAAATGCTATTTATGTATAGACAGGTAGTTACTTGCTCAGTAAATATGAAAAAATCTCTTAATCCAATATTGGTTATTCAAAACAATGTATGGTTCAAATAGGTTGCTTTACTGTTTTTTAATAAAAATATCAAGTAATATGAGACTTGTTTAATTTGAAATCCATTTCTCCCTGACCTCATGAGTTTGAAATTAATAAGGTTTTACTGTAAATGACTAGAATCTTCCTCAGTCAACTGGCTATTCTTGTCAACATTAGAAGGCCTGCTATTCTGCCTAATTTAGTTTTCCCTTTGATCTATACGGATTCTCTGTCATCTACCCACAGCATGCACAAAGTTATATTTTATTTTATTTTTTGAATTCTTCCTTTTTGAGCCAAGTAAAATGCTCTACTATACAACAATTTCGTTTATGTGGTCTCTTTTAGAGTGTAATCTCTTAAGGGTCAGAAACCACATCTCATTTTAGTTTAATTATGTCCGGCACAATGCCATGTTCACAAGGATGCTGAAAAATACTTTTCCTTACATGTGTTTGGATTCACATATAAGCCCTGTATTCTATGCCTAACCTTGATTCAGAGGATGGTTCATTCCCTAAGGCTATCAACATTTCAAATTCCTATAGAAATACAGCTTTACTCTGGATGGCCTCCTAGTTGCAGAATTTCTGACTTTTACTCCTTTACAAAGCCACCTTTTTCTTTAGCCGGACGCCGTAGAAGACCCCAAATTACTGCCAACACCATTCTCCTTCTGCTGCCTGACCTGTTGTGGCTGAGTTGTACTTATTGTTTCTATTAATAAATCTATCTCCAGTCACTTACTTACACGCTCACTGTCACGGGAACCCTAGTGTTAGTCCTATTAGCCTACTACCCAAGGCAACTACTTGTGCAGAAATTATCCACAATGCCTGAGGGAAAGCATCCCTTGGTGAAAGTGGCTGCTGCCCCAGCCCTCCAGTCACGGAGCTCCAAGCTGCTGGCTCCTTAGACTTAGCAATGAATCCATCCATCGTTCCAAAACACTCAATTGTAAATGTGAGTCCAACTGAAGAAATATAGTTTTGTCTACAACATTTGTAAGCTTCCATGTGAGGTGATGTTCAGCTGGGCACTGGCTTGGCTCCCATGCCAGCTTCTTCCATGAAGCCCATCTTCATCTCTCCCCAACCCCACCCAATTACTAGTGCTCTTCCTTCCAAAAATGACTGTATTTTACTTATCTTTGTATTTTATTTATAAATAAGACATTTAGTATTTTAGATATTTGTATTTTAATTGAACAACATATAATGATTTGGTATTTAACTAAACATTTACTAATCTGTATCACTGTCGTTTCCCCCGATAAGATGTAAACTTCTTGATGGCAGAGACGGTTTAATTTTTCTTTGTATACTCAGTGCCTAGCACAGTGCCCACACATTGTAACAGCAACCACGTTGGCATACCCAGCATGGCTGCTAGCACAGGTTTTTAGATCTGCTTTACTAGGAAAGATAGCTGTTTAAGGGGTCAACAATCTTGAATTACATTCACCAGTTCAGGGGAAAAGTTAGCACCCTGAACTTCAGAGAAAATACAAACAGAGAAATAGAGACTAACAAACAGGGCTCTTAACTACCTGAATCAAAGTAATATCGCTATATATTTTACCTCTGAGCAGTCAGGGAACTCTGAATATATGGCCATTCAGAGTCTCAACCAGGGAATCACAAGGTCCTTTTCATAAGGGAGCCCCCAAAGCAAAAGCTCACCTCAGAGTGTATATACCCTTCTCATAGCCAGAGGGCATCACAACACTTGTGACTCAGTGCCTAATTAGAAATTAGCAAAAGGTGTAAGCCTTCCCACAAGCAAGCCTCCCCTAAGCAACTTCCCTTAATGGGCTCCACATGAGCCCTATTAATGGGCAAGAAGATCTTTACCCATTAACATTATACACATATAGCAGGTACCTTCACCTACACATAGTAGGTGCAAAAGGCTTTTTGATAAACTATCAAATTTACTACCACTGCAAATTTACTAGCACCACTGGCAAAGTCAAATGAAAAATATAGCCTGCACAAATACTGGGTCAGTAGCTTCACACTGCAAATAGAGGCTATTTTACGGTAGCTGGGGCTGATATATGGTGATCTTAAAGTGATTTTTTTAACTTGTTTAACTAACAATCTAACCATGCTGCCTATTAAAACATTTTCACTGAATAACATTTACCACGGTACTAGAAATCATGTATATGTAATTAAATGCGTTTACTACATGACTGAAGGGGAAGAGCTTCGCAGAAAACACGTCTAATGCAATTTTTCTTAGTTTTATAACACTTGTGTAGACCAACGGTGTCAAAATCAAATAGAAACAGGCACCGTTAAATGGTCCATTAGGACCCTCCAGGCAGCATATTGACTTAGAAAACCACATACTAATATTATCTCTGTTTTGTTGTACTTAAATATATTTTATTAAATATTTCCTAATTATGTTTTAATCTCATTTGAGTTACACTCAGGAGTGTTGTTGGTCACATGTGGCCCGCCTCTGGTGTAGACAAATGTCTCCATTATTTATGTGGAAACATGGTCCACTTATGATGAAATACTTGGCTTAGATGATTAAATAGCAGCAATTTTAGGTAGAGCAGGGGACAGAGTGCTGGGCCAGGAGTCAGGAAGACCTGAGTTCAAGTCCCACCTCATGCACTTACAATGTGACCCTGGGGAAGTCTGTTTTCTTTGGTTTCTTCATCTGTAAAATGGGGATCATAAAATGGGGACCTACCTCTTAGGGTTGTTGTGAGAATTAAATGAGATAATATTTACAAAGTTTTAAGCACAGTTCCTGGCATCTACAAGGCATTTTATAAGTTCTTCTTTCTTTTCTTTCTTGGCTACTAGCTTGCTGTGGGATATGAAGCATATTAACACTGAACCTCTCTGTACTTCCCAATTCCTCACCTGTAGCTCGTATTTATATAGCACTTCAAGGTTTACAAAGTGATTTGTGTACATCATCTCATTCCATCCTTATAAAAAGCCTGGGAGGTAGGTGCTTTTTATGATTCCTATTTTACAGATGTGGAAACTGAGTCTGACAGAGATTAAGGAACTTGCCCAGGCTCACCCTGAGATGGGAAATGGATCTGATAAACATTGCTCTATCTATTTGACAGAGTTATTGTGCTGTGAAAATGGGCTCATGTGATAGGGTTTTCACACCTAGTAAGCATGTACAAATACATAATTATTATTAAGATATTCTGTAAAACTGCCAAAGATCCAATTTTGAGGACTTGAGGAAGGGATAGAATCTACTTATCTGGTTGTGGGTAAACAATGGAAAAGCTTTCCTAGTGGGAACTATTATCATAAACAACCATAAAAATCAGTAATTATCTTCCAATTTTAATTGCCTTTTTGATAATTGTGATAAAAATGCACTTGTTTTAGTGGTATAGTAGGAGATGTGAAGTAGATTGGATCAGATTGAATGGTGTTGGAGAAAAAAATCATGCCTTTAATTGGACTATTTTGACAGCACCAACTCAATGTAAAATCATAGGTAACCATTTTGGTTACTGTTTGGTTGTCAGTTGTGCCTTACTCTTTGTGACCATGTTTGAGGTTTTCTTGGCAAAGATACGGAAATGGTTTGCCATTTCCTCCTCCAGATCATTTTGCAGATGAGGAAACTGTGGCAAATAAGGTTAAATGACTTGCCCAGGGTCATACAGCTGGTAAGAGTCTGAGGCTGATTTTGAACTCGGGTCTTCTTGACTCCAGGACCGGCACTTCATCTTGCCCCTACGCTTGACCAGTGTAGAAGAAGCAAAAAGATTACTGGCTTCAAAATCAAAGGATCTGAGTTTGAATCCTGCCCCTGACATTTCCTATGTGACCTTGGACTCAGTTTCCTCATCTGTAAAATGAAGGACTTGGATTGGGTGGCTTATCAGATCCGTTTCAATCTGTGGTCCTTTGATGCCTCTGTTGCACTTCAGTTTTCATCCTCTATAAAATGAAAGGATTAGATGAAGTGATCTCTAACCTCTAACATTCTACAATTGCTTTATATTTCATTGTAGATGTGCATTTATTAAACATTGAGAAGTCCTATATTCAAACCACATAGTTATACTGAAAGGAAAAAAAAAAGCAGGCATCTTTTGTGAGCTTGCACGTGCTATATGTTTTCTTAATGGGAAATGAATGTTGGAGCTTATTATACTAATATGGGGCTGCCACGTCCTCAAATTTATTACTCTAAACCAGCGGAGCCTGTGTCGTTATTAGGCTGGTTGCTAGTCAATACTAAAAAGCATTCATTAGCTACAAATGACAGAAATTGTACTACACTATAGATTTTTTTTTTATTGTCAAGCTAAATCTGTGCTTCCTTTGCAAGGGAATAATGAGATAACAGTTAAATGAGAAGGCCAAGAAGGATTTACAACACTGTGTTGATAATCTCTAAACATTGTGAAAGATTTTGCTCATTTTTCCAATTTTGGTAGCTTTCATAATATTACAATGACACAGAGGGGCAGGGTGGGGCAGTGGAAAGAGTAGGAGTCTTGGGATAGACAGACTTGGGCTAGAATCAAAATTCTAGCACTTGGAAATACTGTGACTCAGGGCAAGTCACTTATTTTTTTTTTCTCCCAGATTCAGGTTCCTTTCATTTTAAAAGTTGGGATAACGATATTTGTACACTACCTACATCACAGGGGGTCAAATAAGGAAAAATACTTTTTAAATGTGGAAAAATGTGGCCTGATAGTATTACTACAATTTTCTGAAGGCTTTATATTGGACAACTTTTATAAACCAACTTTTCCTCTTTTTGAAATATTAAAAATGCATTTAAACATTCCCCAAATAAGTTCACCTATCTGCTTATAATTTGTAAATTTCTTCCTCCAAAATGAAACTTGTTATCTTTCTTTTTTTAGCCTCCCCTTCTTCCCAAATTCTCTATGACTATTATTGGTACATGATCGACTTGGTCATGTAGATTTGTTATATTCAATTAATCTTCAAATCTTTCCTTTCCTTCCTACCCCATTCTCTTATATCCAATCAGTTGCCAAGTCCTATTGCTTCTACTGTTATAACATTGCATATATCTGTCCTCTTCTTTCTACTCACATAACCATCACTTTAGTTCATAACCTCATTACTTCTTGTCCCAACTATTATAATGACCTCTTAATTTGATATCTCAGCTTCCATTCTCTCCCACTTTCAAACTATTCTACACACAACTGTCAAAATAATCGTCCAAAGCATAGAGCTGACCATGTAATTCTTCCCCCCAAGCCTTCAGTTGTTTTTTTTTTTTGGAGGGGGGAAGGCAGGTTAATTGGAGTTAAGTAACTTGCCCAAGGTCACACAGTTGGTAAGTGTATCAAGTGTCTGAGGCTGCAATTGAACTCAGGTCCTCCTGACTCCAGGGCCAGTGCTCTACTCACTGCGGCACCTAGCTGCCCCCTTCAGTTGCTTTCTATTAACTTTAAGGGAAGATACAAACTATTCATCCTAGGGTTTAAAGTCTTTCACATTCTCATTCCAACTTTCTTTTCCAACTTTATTTTATTCACATTTTAGTCCAACTTGACTGGTAGATATTCCCTGTTCAAGAATGCTGGAACTAGATTGAACATTAGAGAGATGATTGTTACATTTTTAGTGAAAGCATTTACACTGTGGAAATCAATAAGCTACATACAAATCAGGAATTGATTTATTGTTTTATTGCTTCTCTAGACTTAAGAAATTGGTAATAATGTGGATTAAATTTAATCATTTTTCATGAGTACTTCCTCCCTCCCAACCCACTGGAGAGGTGGTTGTTACAGATTCAAAAGAACATCTGTAGTCAACCCTTCAATTTCTACCCCATGTATACTCACATATCTCCCATCTAAACCTGGAATGTACTCCCTCCTCAGGGAGACCTTTAAGATTTCATGTTTTCCTTCAAGGTTTGCCACAGGTATTACTACTTGTAGGAATACTTTCCTCATCCCCCTAGTTATTTCTTTCTCCCTCTTAAAATTATCTTTTACTATGCTTAACAGTGCATGTGTTACATACCCTGCCATCCCTGCCTCAGAAAAACAAGCTCCTTCAGGGCTGATATGATATCATTCTCCTCTACATATCTCTGCCGCCTGATATAATATATAGCTAAGTGCTTAATAAACATTCGTTTAATTGAATTGAATCCCTGATTTTTAAGTTCAATAGGTCAGTTTTTTTGCCTTAGTCATAAAAATACCTTAATAGAAATGTAGTAAAAAATTAAAAAACTAGTATATCTATTAACCCTTGTTATTTTATGGTTTTTGAATCTTGATCTTAAGCAACTCCGAACTCGAGGGGTAAAAGGGACTCATTTAACAGATTAAGAAATTGAGGCTAAGAAAGGTGAACAACTTGCCAAAGGTGTTAAAAGTAATTATTGGCAGGGTCTGGATTAAAATTCAGGTCTCCAGATTCTCCTTCCAATAATTTTTTTTCCCTATACCATGCTGCCTACTAGAAAGAGATATGGTATACCATAGATGATGATAAACATGACCAATTTATAAAAACATAGGTAATTGCATAAACTTATGCAGAGTAAAATGAACAGAACCAAAAGAACCATTTACACAGTGATGATAATATCAAGACAAATAACTTTTCAAAAGATCTCACAACTCTGATCAAAAGACTGCTCATGAAACATACCTCTTGACAGAGAAGTAATGGACTAGAGAGACAAAATGGGATATTTCTTTTCAGAGATGGCCAATGTGTCTCTTTGTGTTGCTCAACTTTGAAAATTTGTCATAAGGGAAGGCTTCTACTTAGGAAGTGGGTGTTACATTAGTGGGTAGTGATAGACATAGAAAAGCAGAGTATCAATTGAACTTTAATTGCAAAGAAAACAAGAGTACGCAGAAAGGGGACCTAAAAAGAATGGTTTTGTTACTACTTCATATACTATATTACATATATGTATAAGAATACACATATTTGATTTTATGTACAGTATTATCCATATATACATCATAAAAATATATACGTACATATTATACACATTTGACTTTATATATATGTATATTTCTCTCTATATAAACTATACAAATCCATGGTTCCTAATCGATGTCTCTTTTCCTTTTTTTATATGTTTATATGCTTGTTTGATGTGATTAAGTTTGTGATAAGAACGAAAATGAAAAAGAAAAGTTCTGGTGGTAATCTGGTTTGCTGTCTGATTTCTTGTCTATTAAGCAAATGATAGCAGACCAGCTTTGCATTTGGTGCCAAAGAATTATGCTAGTCAATTTTATATGATTAAAATGTAGTAGGGACCCAGGCTAATTAAGTGTCTTGTTCCCTAAATTCCTATTGTCCAGTGGATATGCATGACTGAAGTAAAACTGGGGCTTACTATTTGATTTACTCATTCCAGTTTCCTAAGTTGCCACTTACTTTTACTAGTACAGACATAGCCAGAATCTCAAAGATATCTCAATTAAAATATCATTGATAGTAGGGTGAGGATTTGGAGTCAAAATTGGACCACACAAAGGCAGTATTTGGACAGAACTTCATAGCTCGTTTTTCATTTAAAAAAATGGACTTTTGAATTAAGAGGGACAAAGGTGAAAGATCCAAGGATGCCTCTTAAAATATTTTAAAGGCTACTTTCAACTTCATTTCATTTTTACAAATTTTCCCCTAAGATGAGACAAAGACTTAAAGGAAATCATTAATAGAAAATTAAGAATCCTAAACATTTTCTTAGCAACTCATCTTTTCTTTAAAGTACAATGCTACTAATAAGTACATGTGACTCAAAAATTGTGTTAAGTTGTTTTACATAATCCCTGAAAATTGTGTCATTTTCAGCAACAAGAAATAAAACATTTGGACTATTTAGTGATATAGCCTATCTTCACAAAGTGCCTTCTCCCCTCAGTAAAAGCAGAAACCCGCCAAGACAGGCCTTTTCCATAAAAGCTGCTGCTTATAAAGTAAAATAGATAGTAGATGGAAATCTAAACATAAAACACTCTCCTAGACATTTTTCCATTGAGTGTGCAAGTTGTGTTGAATCTCTCATTTCTAACTCTTAAGTCGATTTATCGGAGCCGGTGTGTAAAAAGCACTTTAGTAGGGAAAAGCGGCAATCTCAATGCATCAGAGTTAGGCCGTCGTGAGGTTATCACTCCGTGAAAATCACATAAACATTCCACATATAAAATATTATTCATCAGGGCAAAACCCTCTAAGGGTTTGAGAGATGACAATGGTGTCATGGAACCCCTTTTTGAACAAGGAAAAATGTATTCCACCGCTCAGATTGATTCTGTAGCCACATAGCAAGCCCAACAACAAGCTAAGGAATGAGTATAATTGAGCAGAGAATTAGCAAATCTTAAATATCTGCCTCTGCGATATCATTACCCATAAACTTGCCCTTTCCCCCCCTCTTTTCCCCAAAGACTGACATCCCATAACTGAACTGAGGGCGACTGTGTGCTTTCCAACTGCTAAATCAACAAGGTCTCACATGAGTAGTGCCGAATGGTGTGGTTGACTGATTTCATGAAAAACTAATCATGTATTCATCATTGAGATCAAACACTTCCCAAGTAATTATTATCAAAACCAATTTGATAAGACTCGGGGAAGTGGCATTGCTGATCTAATCAGAGGTAGAACAGAAATAGTTTTCTCAGCTTTTGTAAACCTTAGGTAGGCGAGCACAAAACTGTAATTGTGTTTTATAATTAGGAAAGGCAAAGTTGGCAGGCTGCAATCAATTATTTCAATCAATCATAACCATTTTAGCTTCACTCGTTATTTACTGGAACACAGATTTTAAAATTGACTTTTCATATATAGATCTTATGGTATATTCTCTAAACTGAAAAAAGAAACAATAAGTTTTTTGAATTAAATTGAGCCCTGGGAAAAGTTATTCTAAGACAGTGGTACCATTCTCTAATTTTCTTAATTCTTCTACTTAATTCTTTTACTTCTTAATTCTTCCAGCTGGACATCATTGTTTTTCCTATCACGTTGGTAAAAAAGTGAGTGGTTTCAAAAAATCTCATTTTACTTCTAAGTTTGTGGCTAGGAATTGAATAAAAAAAGGTCTCAGAAATTTAACTTGCCTTCTTCTGAGATATAATCCTAAAAATACCTTCTATCTGTGCAACATCGGATGGTTTCTGAAGAGCCTCTCTCTCATTTGAGTCACAATAGTCTGCTGTTGTGTAAAACTGGGGCCTGGAGTTCACTACATGAATCAAAGTAGAATACTTACAAAGTAGAATACAAAGTACAATACTTATATTGAATTCTGATATGAAAGCATTTTTGATGAAATGATTGCCATATGCAAATATGTCTTAAAAGTTGCATTTTTGAAAATTTCTACATGTAAAAATGACTATGGATAGAATTCCTATTTCCCATTGGCTGATAAAATTTTCAAGGAGCTTCATTTTCATTTCTGACTTATCTTCAATCAGCTCAAAGTTTTAGCATTAAATTTCTCTTGAATTCTATCTTTACCATCACCCTCCCCGTCCCCCCAGCCCAATGCACTCCAAAAGATATACACATAATCCACTTCTCTGTTAAGTAAGGATCTGTGAACAAACAATCGAATGACGAAATGATTTAGGGGAGCATTTCTTACAAGAAGTCCTATGTGGATCATTTTGTAAAGCAAAGAATTGTTTGCTAATGTGAATCATCATCTCCTAATTTATCTGTTTTGTAAACAGGGATTTTCATATATTGGTTTTTCTTAAAACTGAGCCCATAATGTATTAATAACATTGTATGTCTTTGTATTAGTTGCTGGAATATAAATGAATTAAGCTAATGAATTAATAGATCTTGCTAATTTAGAAAATTATGGCTTCTACACAGATTTCATTCACACTTTCTTCCACATAGGGTTGGAGAATTGAACTCAAAAGTTTACCCTTATGAAATCATATAGGAAGTGCTTTAGTTTTTTCTTAGGAGAACTAGTGGGCGGAATTTGAAATTAACTCTGAGAATAAAGCTTTTTGCCCAAAGGAAGTTCTATTCATTTAGATACAGTTTCTCTAAAATATTTTAGGAAGGTTTCCTTTTCTTTTCAAATGTATTTTACTTGGAAGACACATACATACACACACATATATATATATGTATGTATACACACACACACACACACATATATATATATTGCATATGTGTCCAGTGATTTTAAGTGTCTTTGCAATAAGATATCATTCAGTAAAAAAAAGAAAGAAATTTCATGTTTCTGCACCAGCAGAGCCTTAGTTTATTTCTGGAAGTCTTGAATACAGTCAGGGCCTTTTGCAATGAGATCAAGTTTTCGCATCTTACTTTGGTATCTCATTGATTTGAAAAGATTATTTGACCTCTTAACAGAAAAACCCATGAACCAGAAATCTTTCGTTTATCATTGTATTGTGTCAATAGAGGTTTTATTTCACTAAGTCAACTTTAAGATTTTATATTAATTTTAATAAAATAGTCCACTGATTTCTGTACCACTTAGACTAACAAGTACTTTGACTTTTGTTGACAGGATTTATAAACTAGGTCTATGGTTAAAGGCCCTAATTGATTTTTGAAGCACTTCCTAAGGCCAGATTATAGAAGGATGACTTGAAGAAAATATCTGACCCAAAAGGCAAACATCGCTGTTGATTTTGGTAATTATAAAATTTGGTTTTGCTAAGCATTTTTAAATGAATAAAAGTAACTTCAATGTCTAGGTAGTGAAATATAATGTTCTGTGTTACCAGCCAAGTATTTTTGAGGCTTAAAATGATGGATCTTGTTGAGTTAAACTAATTTCAACACTTCCTCTCCTTTCATTATATACTGCATAATTTAAAGTACTGCTAAATACATTCTTTAGAATGTATTTATTTATGAATAGCTTTCTATATTATTTTTGGATTACTGAATCATGACTTTTAAGTTTTTATTCTCCCAAATTATCTATCTTAATACTTTATGTGTTTGGTAGCTAGAAAAGATATGGATTTACTGCTTAAAAACATCTTGCAGCTTTTTGGATAAGATCAAACAATTAATTTGTCAGTAAGCACTTATTAAGTGCCTACTATTCATTGGCAATATAAAAACGGAAATGAGCTCAATTAATCTTCTAAATATTATTGTTACTATTGGTGTCTAGTGACTAGGTAGACAAGTAAGTCTGATTAACACCAAAAGTCAACATCATCTTGTCAAATTCTTGTCTTTCTCTAGCATATTCTTTAATATTAAATAATTCCTCTGGATCCCCTAACACAAATCAAAGTAACTTGAAATACAATGAGATGGAAAGTATTCATAATTATGGGAAAACAAAACACAATATATTGATCACAATATCCCAAGACTTAAAATGCCAATGGTATACATTCCAAAGAGCACAGTGTAACCTGTATGACCTATGTAAATGATATTATTTTTTACATTTTCATAATGGACCTGATAAAACTCCAGCTATAAGATTACAAAGGCAAATTGTACACACCTATTCTGTAACTTAGAAATTGTCGACCTCCCAGGCTCCTGACTGTTGCTTCTAAGATGTGCCTGTATATCATAGCCAATTTTTGCTTAGCCTATTGTTAAGACAGAAAAGATCAATGGATGACAGAAGTCGGTTGATTCTCAGGGATTTGATATGATGACTCAATGCTTCCCTTTCAGATAGTTTTTGAATGCTGTGGAATTTTCCTATGATTTTTCATTACAACAGAATTTCTTTCAATTTCAGTTCACTTGGAGAGAATCTCACTGGCTTGATGTAGCCTTTATCAACAAGTGAATAACAGTGTTAATGCTTTGCCTCCTTTCCAGTGAGAGACCATGTGCTGAAATATATTAACAAGAAACTGTGCAAGTTGCATCAGACTATGGTTATTGAGAGAAATTTGAGCCGTTGAAGCATCGACAAGTGTTTTTGCTTATTTATGCTTGTGTATGTATGGCAGCTTCACACCTTGGGTATTTCTCATCTTTTAATTCTTTGACACTATCACACAAGGTTTATACTATCTTCAATTTTTTTCTACTTTTTCTATTTTGCTAGAAATCATTTAGTAATGTAGCAGTGGTTATGGTAGAATAGCTGCATTTTTTCTCTCTGTGGCACTCCCAAGTGTTTCTTTTCATTACAGACATCTGCATTGCTGAAAACACAAGAGAATGAGCCAGGTCTGTGGGGAGCAACTACAAGTAAAAATAAGACAAACAATAAGGAAAGATTTAAAAGCTGAGCATGTCAGAAGTAACAGAAGAGGTAGATGAAGCTCTGGGGTGGGGGCAAAGCTCTGTAAGAAATATGACTGCATGAAAAGAGGAGCTTAGTGTACTTTTCAAAATGGGTGAGGGGAACCCTCATACAGAACACAAACAAAAAGATTTGTAATGGAAATAAAAGTGCAGAGAAGGAAGCAGGATTGCTGAGACAAGAAAGATGAAAAAGCATTAGTTTGCTATGAAAGAAGCTAAAGAGATTCTGGGGTGAAAAGGGAAGACAGAGAACATTAAGAAAGGAAAAATAGTAGCTGTACAACCCTGCTGTTGGGGGTGGACTCAGGCTTTTTTGAATCTCCAACTAGATTCCCCACTCAAACTAGAGAAGAGAAATCTGGATGTGTCCTTCATAGAATAAGTGCCTATTGAAGAGAATTTTTGTAGGATGTGGCATCCTACACAAAAGTTTAACATAGTCTCCTACAGAATAACTCCTTGTCAAAGAAATTTGCACAGTACAGTTGGTTTCCACCATTGTATTTAAAGTGATTTGTAGATTGTAATGTTACATAGGCAGCTGGATGGTGCAGTGGATAGAGCGGTGAGCCTGGAAGATTCACCTTCCTAAGTTCAAATCCAGCTTTGGACACTTACTAGCTGTGTGACCCTGGGGAGCAAGTCTCTTAACCTTGTTTGCCTCAGTTTCCTCATCTGTAAAATGAGCTGGAGAAGGAAATGGTGAACTACTCCCTTATCTTTGCCAAGAAAACCCCAAATAGGGTCACAAAGAGTTGGACTTGACTAAACAACAACAATGTTACATGGGTGAATCCTAGGATCACAGATTTAGAGTTAGCAGTGGCTCAGAAATCATCTAGTCCAATCTGCTCATTTTACAGATAAGGAAACTGAGGCCTTCACAAGGTGTAATTTGCTCAGCGAGATAACACAAGTATTGAATGCCACAGGCAGGAGTTTAGAACCAATGTCCCAAACCCCCACCCCCCCACTATATATAAAGATGAGCTATTATGACAATGCTAATGATGATGATGATGATAGCATGATTAATTAAGCAATTAAAAAGCATTTAGGTGCTATTAGGTGCTAGATGCTATGCTAGGCAAAAAGACAAAAAATGAAACAGCACCTGTCTTTGGGGAACTTACTTTCTACTGTGAGATAATGCAGATAATGTAGCATAGGCTTTTATACTCCAAAGACTATGCTCAGCAAACATTCATGCTTCAAGCCCAGTAGGAGTCAGAGCTAAAGGGTTGCCATCTATAGATGATGAATAGCTCCCTCATTGTCTGCTGAGCTAGAAGAATTGGTGATCTGATGTAGAAAAGGGGAGGTACAATCTACTGGCCCTTTCACCATTTTTTTCTTTCTTTGGTCTCAAAATGGTTTAAATCTTTCGTTGCAGTAGAAAAACTCCACCCTTCGGTTCCAAGGCCCCAATAGAGCCATCTCTTTATAGGCTGAGAAAAAATAAACTCCTTAACTTCCAGTCCATCTACTTAAATTCCCTTGCAAGGCATCAGGTCCCAGATTTGTCCAAATGGCTGTCACACATTTGGAAGTATATAAAACATAATATTAATAATAATAATAATTCCAGACAACCAGTCAAGAAACATTTTTAAGTACATACTATGTGCCAGTCACTGTGGAAACCAAAGCCTTCCCTAGCTTTTGCTTCATTGAGAGTGGTTTCTGCCATTGTTATGGTTTCTGAAAAAAATCTTTTGTTTTATAAGCAGAGAAATTTGCCACAGTGCAGTTTTACTGTTATGAATGGAAAGTGAATGGGAATATTCAAAGTGTATGTTTATTTTAAAGTTTTAGAAATAATTTTCTTTGATGAAATGATAGGTTAGTCCATTCTTTCCAGTGTTGTACTTAATAAAAAAAATAATTGTTGACTTAGAGTGGTACCTGGCTCAAACTAGAATTGGTTCCTGCTGGCTTTGTAGAGCTGGTCAGTGATCTGCTTTGCATGCTGGGATCTTGAGTGACATCTTCTCTATCCACTGGGGCTTCTTTAACCATTCACTTTTTATCACTGTCGACTGAATTTTAATTCAAAGACTGGGATTGCAGAACTATTTTTTTTAAATGAACTCGCCAATCAGCAGAGATTGCCAGATAAAGACAGGATATCTGAAGTCCTATGGGTAAATATAAACATCACTGGCTCACATGGCACCAATAAAAGCACATGATTCTTTATAACTCTGTTGGAAAAAAAATCAATATCAATCACACATACTCATTATAAAAGCTACATGTTCTGTATTTAATACTCACCAATGTGATGTTTAACAAACATGCTTGAACTAAACTCCATTTGCATTTGATTTCTGTCAGAGCTTTAAAAAACAAAAGCCAGTGGCTTTCATCTGCCTTTCCTTTTAAACATTAAGAAACAACAGCTCAGGTATGGTTTCTAGGAAGTGTCAAAAGAAAATTGTCCTCTAGGAGATGGTGACCTCTGACCCCTCTAGGTTTGAATTTTCAACAGAGGGGACAAACACTACACAATTGCTCTCTCTAAAGAAACTACAACTCCATAACTGAACAGTTCCCAATCACAACATGGGCGCACAAAGGCATGGTACTTCAATTGCTTTATTTTCATATCTCCAGGGGTAAAAAGTATAAGAAAATTGCATAGCTTGACTTGTCCAATGACTAGGTTACAGTAGCAACTGCCGTTAGTATCTCACATTGAAAAAAGACAAAGAAATGCAGACTGGTCTAGCCCAGCTAGGGTTTTATCTTTTTATGTCTGTTTTTTCTTCCTTATTATCCTGGGTGTTTTTGTTAAGAGGGGGAAACCACTAATTTTTAGTGATGTGTAGAGGGTAAGTGGAGGGAGCACTGGAGCTTCTTTTTATTAAGATTTTATATAGTACTTGGTATCTGTAATGTGCTTTACTGTCAGCTATTGGTTAATTAGTTATTTAATTAAATTTAGAAAGATATAAAGGCCTAGAGTGGTTGCAGTGGCTTTTAAACTGGAGTCACTCTGGAGCCACTTGGCCTCCTCAAATGATCATTATAGAAACACTGGCATTTAAAATAAAAATTCCAAGAATGGAAGTCTTTACTGTTCATCTCAACTAAGCAGAAAAAAGTTACCTTTGTCTTGTTTTAAGAAAAAGTATCTTTGACCCTCCATGAACTATGACGACTCCCAAAAATCTAATAGGAGAGGCAGTGTGCTGTCTTTTGAAAGCGAAAGATTTAGGACTAGATTAGATTTTAGGAGTATCTAGTCCAACTTTTCACATTTTATAAACAAGGAAGTGAAGCAGAACAAAGAACCCGAGGGAACTCGCCAAGGTCAAAGTCAAAAGCCAAGTTGGGATTTGAAGTAAGGTCCCCTACCTTGCATTCCAGCACGGTAACACGATGTTCACTCTTATGGGATGAGTCAATCTTCTTCAGCTTTCAGACAACTTATAACCTTACCCTGAAGCTTATATCATATTCAATTTATTATGAACAAATATAATTTTGCTTTATTGTTCTTTCAGCTTAATATATCGTATATACCTATACATCAGCTTCTTATCTTTCCCATTACAGTGTAAGCTTCTTGTGAGTTGACAAGATTTCATGTGTTGTATTTGTATCCCCAGATTCTAATGCAATGTCTAGCACATAGTAGGAGCTTACTAAATTGTTGTAGATTGACTTATTGATATTAATAAAATTAATATTCACATACATTCATTCACATACATCTCCAGTGGTGTCCCCCTGCATTTCACAGGTAGAGAAACAAAGACATGAAGTCATTCAATAAAGTGTCCCACAGTCAGTGATTAAAAATGCCATTAAAGTTCAGGGTTAAATATTTAGACCTCTGGGTGCCTTCTATGCTTTTTGATTAATAAAATGCTTAGGAAACTATGCAAGGCCATTGTGATAGACCTTAAAAAACCTTAGTTTTCAAAGAACTTCTATTCTCAGGATCAACGATTGACAGTTTGCCATTTCAAGTGAATGGGTATTATTAATTTTCTTTGTTGATGATAGGGATAGATGATCGATTAACAGTGATGTGACTTTGTGTGAGATGGGAGAATGACTGGCATATGGGAAGTTGGAGTTTACTCTGTATCTATGAGATGTTGTAAGTAAAAAGTACACCAATAAATAGTAGAAACTACATGTTTAAGTAGGTGGCTGTAGAAAGAGAAAAAGATCATCCCAAGAAAAAGTTAGAGTGATCTTACGTGTTTGGTGGAATAGGAGGCAAGTCTCTCAAAAGTTTCTGTGTTCATCTATTTCCTCATGTTTTTTTTGTCAAGACAGCCACCCCTGACATGGCTATCTTGACCCACTGGCATTCCACACACTAGAAAGATGTGGGTAATCTTCCCCGGGGCATTGTATTGTAGTCAAGTTGGTGAGTGAAAGTGTAAGAGTGGACCTGTCACTTTTACTTTGGCTTTGAAACCAGCAGGCTTCATCCCTTTCCCTGAGCTGGTTAAATAATAGCAACAGTTCACATTTGTATTTAGTCCTTTACAAAGAACTTCCCTCAAAATAACACTGGGAGGTGGATATTGCAAGCATCATTAACCTCATTTGACAAGTCCCATACATGGTTGATGGCAGAGTTCCTGGACAGGCATATCCTCTGCCAATGCAGATCAGCACTGACTCTGACATTCATAATCTTAGTTAAGCTGGGGAGCCATGAAATTGTTTTTTTTAATATTTTAATAGATATACTTCAATAAAATTGGTTTCCCTTGCAACCCTATGTATTTTTATGTTATACTTTAAAAAACTTTATTCTGAAGAATCTATAGACTTGACCAGATTGCCCGAGGCATCCACGACACAAAAAAAGGTTACCGACCCCTGTTTTAGAGGGTTAGCATAGTGTCTGGCACATAGTAGATGCTTAATAAATGTTTATTGATTGAATTTTAGAGAGTTGCCCAAAGCACTGAGTGCTTCTGTGACTTCAAGTTATACAGCTAGCTGGTTTGTGTTACAGGATGGGATTTGAACCCAAGTTTTCTTAACTCTGATTCCCTATCCACTGTGCAATCTGGTCTCTATTTCCTTACTTTTTTAACTATACCACACTATACCACATCACCTGGTCACAAGCTTACCCACCGTTAGGTCTGTGTCTATCACCAAAGTATTAGCTGGTCTTAAACCTCCTATTTCATCTTTGGTAACTATTCTAGGGTAGTTTTTGGCTTGTTACAGTGACCAGAGGTGGGAACGATGAGAAACTCACAGACTATTCTCATGTTTTCTGCCATTCTGACCTTTATATGTCACCTGTTCTACTCTAGCTAGAAAGGTGTAAGCAGAAGAGAGGTTTATTGGGTACCGTGAGCTTTTGGAGTGACCTTAAATGATATACGGCACAGATGAGGGCTTTTAAGGCTACAAAATACAAAACGAAAAAAAGCTTATTAGAGGAAATAAGGCCTGCTTTGGGCATTCATTAACCTTTAGAGGTTGATATAATGGGGGGCAATCATGACCTTCTCCAGTATTCCTGCTGAGCCATTGTCAAAGACAAAATACTGGACTGACTTGGTATGTCAATTCTTACATTCTTACAACTATCACAGTGATCAAAGCTCTGAATATATAGGCAGGGGTAGAAAGTAGAGATAAGTTCCTCTTCACTTTTGAAATATCCAAAGTGGAACATCTAACACCTTAATAGTGTATTCATATCATAGGCACATGAGCACAGAAGGAGATCTGACAGCAGACTTCCAGTGACCCTCATACAAGCTGCTGATATATTTCAGGGGATGGAGTTTCCATATTCAGAGTTCTCTACATGGATGAAATCACAGGTCCCCACCCCTATCCTCCAAAACAAAACAAAGCAGTAACTTACTAATGTAGTGGAAAATATTAGATGAGGTAGAGGTGTTCTGGTTGGATGTACAATCCCGAGGAAGTTGGATAGCTATTCTGGCCAGTGATAACTGACAGATCTGGGAAACCAGTCAACTAGAGAAGGGAGAATTGAGCGGACACAACAGGCTACCTCCTTAGGGCATGTAAAGGCACCGAACGCAACAATTTTTGTAGAGTCCAACTCTCATGCATCTGTGGCCAGTTGATTAGAGAATGGGCAGGATGTGTTGGTGAAGTTGTGGGGCCACAGCCAAGTCAGACTGTACCCTGCGGTGAACACCACTTGCCAAAAGAAGACACAGCTTCCATTCCTGGGATTGCAGCAACTTGCAGTACTAAGTTCCAGCTGCAGCTGGCAGGATGCAGAGCGACAGCCCTGGAGGGAAGCCCTATTAGTCCCTGGCTGTGAGGCACAGCTTTGGGAAAGCCCAATTCGTGCACAACCATGGCCATGGACTGAATGCAGCCAGCAGTAAGCAAGGCAGCTGAGCTGAGAGGGCAGCGTCACTGCTTGGTGGAAAGCAGACAAGAGCTTGGAACATCATCGACCAAACATTGCTGAGAGAACCCTGTGGGCTCAGCAAGCTGGGCAGGGGCTAGAGCCGATCAGCCTTGGCCAAGGATATCTCTTGTGCAAAGGGCTTGGCAAAATGACAGCCCAATCATCCAAACCAGGGGGCTGCTTCTTTTATGAACAGCCTCACATTTTCTCTCTTCTAGTAAAGGGTTGCTTATTGCTTTTGAAATTAAGGCTCTTTTTTTTCTATAAAATGAAGGGAAGGAGAGCCTTGAAAGGGATGCTGACATTGGCCAAGAGAGTCATCGATGTTTGTGAAGGTCTCCCTAGAGAAATAGGGAGGAATATGGTTCCAATACCAAATACTTTATTGGTTAGAAGTTTCTAGTTTGTGCCCTTCAGAGATTTAAGGTGAAAAGTGTCTGTGTGCAATCTCACGTGAAAAGCAGCATGATCTTATTATTTTAAGTGCAGTTTTGTCAAGGAGCATGGCCATTGTATAACATGTGTGGGGGCCTGCAGTCAGGAAGATGTGAGTTCAAATCTAGCCTCAGACATTTATTAGCTGTGTGAACCTGGGCAAATCATTTAACTTCTGTCTGCTTAAGTTTCCTCAGCTGTAAAATGGGGATAAAATGGGATCATATCTGTAAAGCACTTAGTGCAGCGTGTGACACATAGTAGGTGCTTGTTCCCTTCCCTCCCTTTCCTAACATTGTCTGGATCTGAATCTTCAGTGATTCATAGGAAATAAAGTGACTTCACAGACAAGCAATAGAACAGACGTATGGGTTGTGAGTTCTAACTCAGATTCCATAGTTTCCTTTATCCTCATCTCTCTAAGTTTTATGGGGTAGAAGTATCAGAGACTATCCAGTCTTTCCAAGGTGTTTAATAGGTCCTCTGCTGGATTCAATTTTCTGTTCATACTAAAAGGGTCATTGTCTCTGAGGGTCACCATAGCAGGAGTGAAATCCTGTGGGCCTAAGAGCATAAAAAGGAAAACTAACGGTACAGTTTATTTCGTAACATTAGGGGATCCCCGGTGTTTCAGCCCAAACCCATCTGACTTATCTAGCACTCAATTAATTAGAAGCATAGGGATATCAATAGAAACAACAGTGGGCAGCTTTTTATTTTTGGGTGGTGGGAAGTGTAAGAGGGAGACTTTATGCTGTCCCAGTTTGCCTACGGAGGCACATCCCCTATGTGACCATAGGGGCACTGCTTAACCTCCCTGTGCCTTAAGGCATGTAGACACATGCCTTCTGCCCTACTTCAAAAGCACATCACTTATATTGTCCTTTTGAAGTTGGGCCTATGTTCTACAGAGTGTACAATGTGGCCAGCGGCAAATCTGGCTCTTTGGTTTTTGTTGTTTTTTTTTTTTTAAATCAGCACATTGGTTGATGTAGATAAGGTCCCAGTAAAGTGCCCTACAATGCAGATAGAAGTATATTCACTGTATTACTTGCATTAGAGAGGATTAACAAAACTAAGCTGATTCATGGGTGGTCATGAATATTATTTGTGTATCATTTTACAAAAGCAAAATTCTATAGAATGCATCATGATTGTACAAAAAAGGTTGGATTTTCAATAGTGTTCTTCATAATTACATAGTGGTGGATAGGAAAAATATCCTGGTTATTTTTCTTCTTATTTACTGCTGTTTATTCTGAAACCTGTAAGAATGAGGTCTTTTTTCAGAGCATAAGCCATCATTATCACAAACATAAAGGTTGTCCTTATATACAAGATGCAAGATAGAAAATCACAGCAGTTATTTTCATGACACCAAAAGAAACCCTATTTCTCAAAATATATAGCTAATTATGGCAAAAATCACCTTGCATCCCTACCTAACTTTCATTATTTCTGTTTTACTAAGGTATCCAGCTGGAAAGTGAAAAAAAGTCATCTTTATAGTTTTCTTTTACGCTGTCAACTCTCCATGGTACCATTGTAGACTAAATATTGAGATGATGAATTAATTTTTCCCTTTTCATCCCTGTCTTAATTTTGTACAGAAACTGGAATTCCTGTGTGTATGTGTATGTGTGTGTGTATGTGTGTGTGTGTGTGTGTTTGTGCGTATGTGTATGTATGTATGTGTCTATGGATGGGTGGATAAATGACCTAAGGGATAACAGGTGACAGAGATGGGTTTTTACTTTTATTTCACTGCATGAACATTTTACTGGGTTCTTCATACAGGTTAAAGGGTTCACTTTTTTCTTTATGTCTTCTTGTAAAATCAGCACCAAAGGGAAAGGTGAGATAGATGCTTGGAACATTTTTCCTCTTAGTTATGAAGTTACAGATTCAAAAGCTTCCTTTTCTATGACAACAAATAATAGGGTAGTACTTAAAAGCAAGAGTAAAGATCATCGTTTGCAACAGTGTGGTCTAGATTTGAAATCTGTTTCTGCCAATAACTATGTAACTTTGGGCAAGTTATGTAACCTTCCTAGGTCTCAGCTTGAATCAGGTAACTGCCCTTTAAGGTCCCTTTAAGCCACAGATCTGTGATTATATGATTTTCGTTTTTTCTCTCAGTTACAGCCAATTTCTACTCTGAACTTAGAAAGTTTTTTTTAGGACAGCTAAGTGGGCCTGGATGCAGCAAGACTCGTCTTCCCAAGTTCAAATCTGACCTCAGACACTAGCTATGAGACCCTGGGCAAGTCCCTTAAATCTGTTTGTCTCAGTTTCCTCATCTCTAAAATGAGGTGGAAAAGGAAATGGAAAATCACTCTAAATCTCTGCCAAGAAAACCCTTAGCACGGTCACAAAGAATCAGATGCAACTGAAAATGACTGAACCACCACCATCACAACAACATGCTTGACAATCCACCATCTATGTGGATACATTATATAATATATGACTATAGTGTAGAGTATAGGACATGATAGAATATAGCTAAAATAAACTCTCTGATGCTATATATTCTAATCTTAAACATATACACATGTAAACCACGTTTAGCAGCCAATTTTAATTTTAGATCATGATTACCGAAAGCCACAGAATGCCTACATAATTGATGCAACATTTATTTAAACCATTACACAAGGACTTGCTAACATGAGAAGTACTCAGAGATATTATTACTAGAAGGCTTTAGCAGAAGAACGTTCCTTCATAATGGGGTTATGAAAGATGGACAGCCTCTGTAATTTAGTGAAATTCTGCTGCAGATCACAGGTTGGTTTTCTCTTTCAAATGCTCAAAACTGACAAATAAGAGATCCTAGTTGAAATGTGCTTGTTGTTGCTGTTGTTAGAACATTTTAAGGATATGGTGTGTGGAAGTTTCTTAATTATATTGAATATTTCAGTGATACAGTGGGTCCCCTCTGTAACCAGAATGGGTTTATTGGGCAGTTTATTTAGTGACATTCATGGCATACCATGAATTACTAGGCCTGATGCTCATAACTAGTCAGTTCAGCAGCTTTTTCCCCCTTTGAAAAGGATGCAAAAACAACTGGAAAGATTTATAGCAAGTGGTCCAAATTGAAATCTGTCTGAGAGCTCCTTTTCCATTTACCCACCTTTACATCTTTCTGTTTTCCTTTAAATGGGTGGCTACATAGACAGATTGCCTGAAGTTTAGAGTACATATTATGATATGTTTCTATAAAAACCATATTATACAGTCAGCATGCATAGAAGGCCTGCTTGCTGGGGGAAGAGTTGCATGCCTATAGGTCATCCCTGGGGGACAGGCTGTATATAAATACCAGCTGCAAGTTCACGGTTTGTACAAATATAAACTCAGTTAGAACAAGATAACATGTATAGATTGTGACATGGCGATACCTAGCTGTGCATTTGTGTGCCTTGCTATATCAAGTTTTTGAAACCATTGGGGGACTGGTCAAAACAACACATTATTTCCGAAAGACAAAGGGTCCAAGGGCAATAAGGAATTCAGGTTGAGTTTTAAACAAATACTTCACAAAATCGCTTGCCTCCTTACCCACCTGCTACTCAGATGTCAAGGGAAAAGAGCTGTATTTAGTTATCCCTAGGCTCCCTGAAGCATACATGGGAAAACATGTATGTTTGTGTATATATATGTATATAGATATAGGTCTATAAATCTATATAGACTATGTGGTTCTATACATCTCTATCTCTCTATCTAACAAAACATGCACCCATCACCAGATCAAAAATTATGTGACAACATTGCTTTGCACTGGGGATTAGGAAAGGAGGAGCCATAACAATATTAAATCATTCAGCTTCCATGTTGTAGATTCTTCAGTGGGGTGGGGGATAGAGTGGTATTTCATGTAATATAGTAATGGAACTAATTCAGCTCTAGTCTTCACTTGACGTCCACCACAAAGTGACTGTTTTAACTTCTGGCTCTGTCAACTCTGTTCTCTGGGCCACAGTTTCCTAATTTGTAAAATGAGCCATGTGGACTAAATGATCTCTAAGGTATTTTCCAGCTCTAAATCTTACAAGCTGATGATATTTCCCCTTCTTTCTTAACTTCCTCCTTCCCTACCTGATTCCTACTCTGCAGTAGCTATGTTTACAGCACCTAGGTTGTTGGGAGTACCTTGGTGTAAAGCCAGGTAGGGGAAAGGCAGTGTATCTGTCCATTGGATTTAAAGAGAATAGAACCTGTGCAAGCATAAGGGAAAAGATTAAATTGGCTAAATTTGATTCAAAACAATTTTATAATACCCAAGTGGACCCAAGGTTACAGGTGAGCTGAGCCCAGTGACAAGATGCTGTCTCCTGCCACACTTGCCAGGAGTTGCCATCCCCTGATCTCATAGAATCATGTCCATAAAGAAATCTGCTACATCTATACTGGGGGCTAGAATATATGCTCAAGTAACTGAATCCTTTTTGGAAAATGCACTAAGAATAAGTGGAAAAAAGATTTAATTTAGATAAGGCATAGTGAAGTGTGTTTGTAATATTGTAAAAAAAAGGTCTAGGATGAGAGATGCTGTAAATGGGAGGATATTAAAGTGAGGCTGCCTTAGTCTAAAGCTTTAAAAATGATAAAAAATAATACCCAGGGAGAAATATCATAGGCGAGTGCATCATAAATGGATTTCATTGTATTCTGGATGTATGGATATGCCATAAAGACCTGTTTAAGAGGAATTTCAGGAAATACGATATAGGTGGTGATTGTTGGGAAGCAGAAACAGTAATAATAATGACACCAAAGCTGATCTCATCAGCCTTGAGACTCCACCTTATCACTGCCCTCTGCTTCTATGATTGGAAGGTGTGGTAATGAATTCCATACCTCCACTTAAGGAGACGGCTCAGCTCAGACACCTTGCACCATCTCTGACTGACTTCCCCACCAAGTCCCTGCAACGGGTACCTTCCTTCACCCCCAACTTTTCAGCTTCCTTTTGTTTTTGCCTTCTTGTATTAGATTGTAACCTCCATGAGGGCAGAAACTATCTTTTTTAAAAATTTTATTTTTTATTTATGGAAGAAAACAAGCATTTCCATAACAAAGTTCAATAAAAAGATGATTGTACATGAAACTGTAAATCTACTATGCAAAACTTGCTATTCCTTTCAAATATACAACTAAATTATCATGTAAATTTCCCTTTTTTTCTTCTGTCTCTGCCCTGCCCTAGAGACGGCTACCATTACACACAAATAGGTATATGCATGTAAAGTTATTCTACACATACTTCTATTTATCAGTTCTTTCTCTGAATGCAGACAGCATCTTTCTTTATGTGTCCTTTATAATTAATTTTAGTATTTATAATAGTCAAAATAACATTAGTTCAAAGTAGGTTTTACTGTACACAATATTCTCTTGGTTCTTCTCATTTCACTCTTCATTATTTTGTGCATGTATTTCCATGTTTTTTTTTTCTATAATCACTGAGCTCTTCATTTCTTATAGCACAGTACTATTCCGTCATAATCATATACCATAACTCACTCACTAAGTATAGACATCTAATGAATGTTTATTGACCTGGTGCCTTAAAGCTTGCAAAATGCTTTACACTTGCTAGTCACAAACCTTGTGAGGTAAATTTGATTATTATCCCTCATTTTGCAGATAATGAGACTGAAACTTAGAAGTATTTAGTGACTTGCTCAAGGCCACATAGCTAATAAGTAAGACTCGAAGCCAGATCTTCCTTCATGTTGTCTCTCAGCAGACAATCTAAACTGCCATGCAGCTATTAGAGATGAGTTCCCTCTGATGAAGGAAGGTGTGATGGAACCAATGAAAGCATAGGGATTTGAATAACAAAAGACCTTGGAGGTGTCCCCTCATCGAACAAGATATTTATGCTCCTAGAGAAAATTTGCTCCTCAGTACTGTTAATGGCATGTGCACATGGCAACTGAGAAAAGTAACATGATGACGATTCTATAGCATTGCGTCGATCACTAAGACCTTAGTAAGCAAAAATGTTTGGAGGCAATTGAAATAATCCAACCCCCTCCCCTCATTTTATGAATGAAAATCCTAAAGTTCAGCATTTAAACTGCTTGTCCAAGGTGACATAGCTAGCTTTTTAGAACTGCTACTGGAACTCAGCTCTTCTAACTTCAGTACTATGTTGTACTACTGCTGGCTACTAACCAACTCAGTCAATAATCATTTATTTTAATTGAATATTATTTACTTTATAAGTTTTTTTCTAATATTTTTTCCTGTGGTACATTAGATATTAGCATATGCCCAGAAAATCAAACATATCAATACTACCATAATCTGGTAGCATCTTTCAGAATAAAGAAGTTTTTTTTTTAATCAGAATGTGCTTGATATCTTTTAAAATATTTTTTAAACATTTTTTAAATTTTGAGTTCCAAATCATCTCCCTCCCTTCAGCCCTTTCCCCACCCATTGAGAAGATAGGCAATGTGATAGCCATTATTCATGTGAAACCATGCAAAACATTTTCAATATTTGTCACTCCACAAGCATTTATTAAGTGCCTACTATGTTTGGGGCACTGTGGTATATGTTGGAGATACAAATAAGGGGGGGGGAGCAAAATAGTCCTTTCTCGAGATCAGAACCCAATAGGGTAGACAACATGCAAATAACTATGTATATACATGATATATACTGTGTACATGAAAGACAATCTTAGAAGGAACACAATAGCTAATGGTGAAACAGGGAAAGGCCTCTTGTAGAAGGTGAACTGAATCTTGAACGAAGCCAGGAGGTAGAGGCGAGGAGGGGACACATTGCAGACATAAGGAAGAGCCAATGAAAAAATAGCATGGAGTTGAGCGATAGACCTTCACATTGCAAGGAAGGATTCTCAAATTGATATGGTAAAGAAATACGAGTTCCTTGAAGAACACAATTGTCCATCAAAATTAAGGTCATAAAAGGTAATGAATAACTTTTAGGGTAGTATTGAACTATTTTGAACTATTTTGTCTCAGACACATAGTGTGGTGCTTCCTTTCCTGGCATATAGGTTAAAATGGGCAGTATGTTAGCAAAATGGACTAGCCCCTTGAATCTCTTTGCTTTCCTCTCCTAAGGGATGTATTGCTCTCAGTCCATTGCTTACACTTTAGGATGAGTAAAGGGTACTCTTGAGAAGTGGGCAGCAGTAATGATGCCAAAATTGAAAGGAAGAAAACAACCATTTATTAAGCACCTACTATGTGCGAAGCACTGTGCTAAGTGGATTAAACATATTTGATGCAAATATCATTTCATCCTCACAACAACCCTGGGAGGTAGGTGCTATCATTAACTCCCATTTTATAGATGAAGAAATTGAGGCAGACAGAAGTTTAAATGACTTACCCAGGGCCACTGAGCTAGTAAGTATCTGAAACAAGATTTAAACTCAAGTCTTCCTGACTGCAGACCCAGTGAGCAATTCATTGGACCCCTAGCTGTCTCAGCAGCAGTGGCAAAAGCAGTGAGGAGAGCAGAGATTAGAAATGGGTTACTCTGTAAGAGCAAGAGAGTAAGAGAGGATGAGTGGCAGTGGATGTAGCAATCAATGGTGACAGGCTACTCAGGATTTTGTGTTACACATGTTCAGAATCTTTCCCATTAAAGCTGAATGGACTCTGTTACTACACATGCACAAGGCACAAGTATTTGCATTTTTACAGAACTTTTCATTTGATCCTATGAAAAATGCCACACATATAATAATTACTTAAGGTACTGTCTCCCTATTTTAAAGGTATTGATGTATTTTTCAAGAGTTCCTATTCATGAGATTTGCAACTAACTAGAAATCATGATGCTGTATTAAATGTATTGAGAGGAAATGGGTCTTATGTTTAACAAGCGAATCAGAGTGCCTTTTTTTTGCCTAGGACTGGGGGTTGGGTTCCATGTAGTGATTTCCCTGACAACCAATTTGGCATCTTATACTGTCACAATAAGCTCATGATTTCAGGTGAGGAATAAGCTGGAGCACATGAACCCTCAAGCAAAAGAGATGAAATTTTCATCCAAATGTCCTGAAGAATAAAAATGATGGAGATAAAAACAGAAATTATATGACATGGACAAAGTTGTTTCTAACTAGAACATTTTTCAAAGTTTTCTAGGGGCATCAATTGCTTTCTGAGCAAATCATTTAGTACAGAGCTCCAGTGAGGGCATTAGTAAATGATCCTCTTCTGCCTACAATTAGATTAGTCATGGACTTGTAGGCTTGAATTTATGATGATTTGGATTCAAGAGAAAATTCTTGTGCCTGCGCTTTGCTAAAAGAAAATAAATGCTGTTACTGAAACATGAATGAGACCCCTAGATTTCTACTTGCCCTTAAACCTATTTCTTGCAATTATGCCCATTATCTCATAGTTTAGAGATAGGGCCAGGGAGAGGAACTGTGATTTTATTGGCATAGCACCCAGTGAGGAAACCCTCTCACGTACATATCAGTACATGCGCTGAATCTTGTGGTCTTAGAGAATTTCCTAGGGTTAAGGGATTATGTGACCTGTCCAAGGTAAGTCAGAAGTGGGAACTGAACCAAGACCTTTCTGGGTGTGAGAGCCTCTCTCTACACCATAATGCCCCCTCATAAATGAAATATGCATCAATATACAAAAGATAATGTATAATTACTATTTCTGGGTGCTCCCCAACCAGAACCAGTTAAGACAAGAACTATTATTGCTAACACCTTTATTCTTTCACTAATAACCCCACCCTCATACCTCATCAGAGTATGGAAGTGACTCTGAGTTCTCAAAGATTATGTTAATGTAATGCAAGTGCTACCAGATTCTATGAAAATGGAAGGCTTGAAGAATAGCTCTGACAATATACTTCTTGTCCTCCAAGGGCCAGCCTACCTAAATTCAGAAGGGATCGGTAACAGAAATTTAGTAATGAATTACTTTGGCCACAGCTAGTCATGAAGATTGCCTGCTTGTTGTTCCTTGAATGAGACTCTATTTCCTGACCTCCTGCCTTTGCTCAAGCTGTACCCCATTCCTAGAATACTTTCCTTTCTTATTTCTTCCTCTTAGTTTCCATGGCTTCCTTAAAGATTCTGCTCAAATCCTACCTTTTGTAAAATATCTTTCCTGTTCCCTCCCCCACCAAGAAATTTCTCTTTCAGAAGATGGAATTTGAGCTTAGTCTTGAAGGAAGTTAGGAATGCCAGGAGATGAAGATGAAAAAATGAGAGCATTCTAGGTACAGGAGAAAGCCAAGGAAAGGACACAAAATTAGGATACTGTAATGTTTTGGAGGATCTGCAAGTAGGCCAAAATATTTGGGTAGTAAAGTACATGAAGGGGGTTAAAGTGTAACACCAGAGGGGTAGTTCTACACATTGAAGGAGGGAAGCAAGCGTTTATTAAACACCAAACTCTCACTGTGTACCAGTCACTGTGTGGAGTGCTTTCTAAATACCAATTCTCTTGATCCTTCCATCAACCCTGGAAGGTAGGTGTTGTTTTACAGTTGAGGAAACTGAGATAGACAGGGGCACACAGTTAGTAATTGTCTGAGAGTGGATTTTAACTCAGGTCTTAGTCTTCCTGACTCTAGGCCCCAGAGCTTTACCTGGATGCCTCTGCGAAGCAGCATAGACAGGCTAACTTGTTCACTGATTAACACATTCTTCCACCTTTTTAACCTGCTATCTTTTATACAAAACACAATTTATTCAGCATGAATACAGCAGGTGATTAGATTTCTGCTTAGATTATGCCATGGCATGCATTCCCTGACAGAGCATCTCTGGACATATTGTAAATGTCTTCTAGGAACTCTTATTTTGTTAATAGGATGAAAACAAAGACCCTTAGTAAAAATTCCATTCACTTTCGACAAGTAGTTATTAAATGCCTACTATGTGTAATATTTTATGCTAGGCTCTAGGAGTAAAAAGACAAAAAATTAACAGTTCTTTCCCTTAAAGTATTTATGTTTTATTTGGGAAATATAACATGTCCAGTGACGAATAGATACAAAGTAATATGAGTTTGAGGAGATCTCTAACAAATGAGTGGAATCAGGAAATAGTTCATTTGGAAGGAGCTAATAAGCTAATCTTTTAACTGAATTAGTAATTCCAAGAGATAGAAATGAGGAGAGAGAGAATTCAAGAAACAGGGAAAGTCTATGCAAAACCTTAAAGATAGGAGAGGGAATGATATGTCCTGGAAGTGCAAGTAGGCCAGGTTAGCTGAAATATTTAGTACAGGAGGGAGAGAAACATAAAATCTATCTGGAAAGATGGGTTGGATCCAGCTTTACATTCTTGGGGAGTTTGTATTTTATCTTTGCTAGGAAGCCATTGAAGTTTCAGGAGCAAGGGAGTGACAATATCAGACTTCTTTCAGAATAGCAGTTTGGCTCTGGTGTGGGGTGAATTGGAGAGTGACGAGTCTGGGGACGGAGAGACCGATAGGGAGGCTATTTACAACTGTACAAGTAGGACCTGATGAAAACATGAAATCAGGTCTTTGTGAATGGGGAGAAACAGATACTGTGGAAGTAGAATTGTTTAATCTGGCATAGGGGCAGGAAAGGAAGTGAAGAGTTAAGGATGACTGAGGTTTCAACCTTAAGTGAATGTAAAGACTGTGGCTCCTTTGACAGAAATAAGGCAGTTTGGAAGAGGGCTGGGTTTAGTGACTGGAGGTGATCATGGAAAGGAACTCTTTTTTGAACTGGTTCATTTTGAAATGCCTGTGGAACATTTAAATAGATGTAGCTTGTGAGCTGCTGGTGATGTGAACTGGAAAGATAAGGATGCAAACAGATCAATATAGGGAGTGCTTTAGAGTTTACAAAATTATTGTTCCTACAGTAACTCTGTGAGGTAGGTAAGTATTTTGCGTATGAGGAAATAAATGCTCAGAGAGGTTATGACTTCCCAGTGGTCTCACAATTAGCACTACCAAGAGTCTGCACCTGAACTCAGGTTTTCTGACCCCTCTCAAGAAATTAATGTTGCGTATTATAAAATATATGTCATCTGCATTACTATCACCACACTAATTCACAGAAAAATTGGAGATTTTTCAATGGAGATATATTCATAACTCAATGGTAACTATATATATTTTTGTTGTTATTGAGTCGTCTCAGTTGTGTCTAACTCTCCATGACCCCATTTTAGGTTTTCTTGGCAAAAATACTGGTTTGCCATTTCCTTCTCCATCTTATTTTGCACATGAAGAAACTGAGACCAATAGGCTTCAGTGACTTGTTTAGGGTCACACAGCTAGTAAGTGTTTGAGGCTGAATCTGAACTGACTGCAGGGCTGACACTCTATCTACTATGCCACCTAGCTTCCCACACTACGTGTGCTCTATTTATCCGTACACAAACAATTTATACACAGGATAGTACTACATAACTGACATAGAAATATCACAGTTAACGTAAAAAATGATCTATGTTTTATCTTGTCCAGGAAATCAATGGTATTTGTGCTGACTCATTCCTAAGACTAGTGTTTCAAATATTTTTCTGATGGTCTGAGCAGGAACTAGGTATTAGTTCAACAGTGCTACTAAGATTTCAATTGATAACAGAAGTGTTGCAATAGGCATGATTGGTATATACATAAAATAATATATTTCATATGACATATGTTTGTATATATATGCATATATGTGTATGTGTACATACATATACTGCAAAGGAAATGATATTACACTATATGGGTATTACACTACATGGGATATTACACTATATAATTATATATAACTGTATGGTTATATGTACATATATATACATAATTATACTTATAACTGTGATCACATTCCTTATTCACAATGGATTTTGCCAGAGCACTTTTGGGCAAAGATTCAACAGAAATGCATATTTTTGGAAAGTATTACAGAATGACTCTTATAAGAGATAGTTAAGGTTTCTCTTTTGAAGCCTCATCTATAGCAGTTATCTACAGAAATTGGTCAATTGAGCTAGGTATCTTTATATGCTACTGTCCTTTTCAGTATTTTAATAGACCACTGTTATTTTTCACTCTGAAATGGTAACAAAATTCCAAATTTGGGGTTTAGTTCATATTAGCACTCAAGAATGTGGATTCAAGAATACCAGTGTTTGCCTAGCATTGATCAGAATTAATCACATTGTAGTTCTGTAAACTATATACTGTATATCACTGCAAAAGGTCTATTCTAGTAGCTCATTATGGTACAGAGTTGATCCTAGATTCTCAAAGACTGTGTCAGTAGAATTCAAGTTAGGGTTGGTTTTGCCAAGCACGAAAACTCATATTTCCAATAGACCAAGGACCAGCATAGCTGAGTGTGGAGGTTTTCTTTATCAGAAAGTTGGTCACAAGGTGATAAATTTATCAATCAAGGGAAACCATGAAACAAAATAGCCCTTAATCCTGAGCAGATGGAATGGCAGAAAAGGAGGCAGAGGGTGCTAAGATTCAACTAGTTCTTATTTATTTAATTGCTGTTACTCTTGAATGTGTGATTTTCATCCAATGGCCAGCGTGAGCTGATATACTACTGAAGAAATGGAATAACATTCTTCCTCGTTAATATTCTCTTTATAAATGAAATGAGAACACAAATGGAAAGTTGAACCTTAATAGAAAGATGACCCATAGGTCTTCCACAGAGAGGTAAGTAAAGGAAAGGACAGAGTTGGTCTCACCAGGTGCCTAAAAGCAACAAGAAACACTAGGGAATTTGAACACAATGCTTTGAACATGATGCTCCCAGTGAACATAAGGAAACTATAGTTTATATGTCAGAATCTTGGAGAGATGAAAAAGTAGAGAGATTTGGTGAAGAGCTTTACAGGATTCTCCAGACTAAGTTAACATACACCTTTATACTTAGTGACAAAAGAGAAGTGAAAGGAAGAAAAGTTGAAAAGATGTTTGAAAATAAAATGGGGTACTTTTTAAAAGTGGGGAGAAAAATCCTCCCCCAAAAAGAACCCAAGAAGGAATTAACAAGTACATTCAAGTACTTCTTTTCCTATATGTCAAAAATCTCTATCAGAATGGTCTATGTATGCATTGAGATTACTCTTGATAAAAAACACGAGAATGGAACATGTAGGCTTTCCCAGGCAACTTTCTAGAATCTTCATAGTTACACAAATGATTGAGAAATACAGAGAGACATTGCTGTGTCTATTGTTTGTTGATATATTTTAAAAAGCATTTGACTTTCTGTAGAACAAAATATAGGCTTGAAGGATTTTCTCAAATTGTTTCCCATTTATACACTAGAAACCATGCAAGATCCCATACTAGACACAACTGTGAAGATGAATTTGTTCAGGGATCACCTGAATAGTGGGCTTGAAACAAAGAGACGTATGTTACCTATGGTGATTTAAGCTGGTGGTGGAGTATGTCCGTGGCTGAGACTCTCCCCATATGTGTTTTCTTCTCCTGCTAGAATGTAAGCTGTTTCTGGACAAACATTGATTCACTTTTTACCATTCCCTCTATATGTGTTCTCTCTCCCTGCTCGAATGTTAGCTCCTTGCAGGACTCCAGATAGAAGATGGATACCCTATTGATGGCGAGTCAGTTCTTTAGGTGTTTCTGTTCATCGATGGCATTGTGTTGGTTACCTAGAACCCTGGGATGCTACAGAGGTTTCTTAATGAGAGCCACAGTCACTTGAAAGGGATTGGCCTAGCCATCCTTCTTGGAAAAACAAAGTAGATAAAGATTTATATAATCTAGATTGCCCCACGCAGTTTGATAAACTTTTGAGTTGGTTAGTCAGAATATATATGTGTATATATGTATGCATGTATACATACACACATGTAAATATGTGTGTATATACATGTGAATATTACTCTGCAGAGGATATCAGCACACTACTTCTTTGTCTTCCTCTTGCTAAAAACATACATGCATATATGTGTATATATATATATACATATATATATATATATATACATATATATATATAAGTGTGTGTGTATGTATGTGTGCACGTGCACACACACAGTGCATATGCTGGGACTGGTTAATGAAGAGGGCCCAAAAATAGAGGAAGAGAGTGGACTAGATTATATGTGAGAAATTGTGTAGTACTTGGAATGATCCCAAGGTGTTCCCTGATACAGATAGCCCATCTAATGGGCTAATTGATACAGAAGCCCATCTAAAACAAAACTTACAAACAAACCCCCATAATACTCACCTTATGATGCTCTAGGGTGCTCTAGAACACCACAATATCTAAAGAGACAAAAGGCACATGACCCCAGATGCAATGGAATTATGCATGGTGGGTAGTGGTGGAAGTAAATTAAAAGCCATTGTCCAGCCATTCACCCTCTCTGCTCTCTGCTCTGCCACCATTAGCATACCATGACTCGGACCCCACTTTCTACCTATTACTCTTGGGCAGAGTAATCAAATCAATATTACCATTGCTTCTGGAAATGGTGCATCAATTGGCTACCATATGGATCAACTCATGATCCCTGTGACTCCCCAGACCAAAATTTCCTTCCCTGGCTAAGACTCTGCCCATATGTGTTTGCTTCTCCTCCTAAAATGTAAGCTGCTTCAGGGTAAGCCCTGTCGCACTTTTGATCATTCTGCTTATGTGTGTTGTCTCTCTCTGCAACAACGCAGCTGCTTTTGGGAAGAGACTATCTAATTTTCGACACCTGGCACAGTATTTGACACAGAAAAGGGCTTACCAAGTGCTTTTCTCATTCATGTATTTATTCATTCAGAGCCTGGGTCCCTAATATCCACAAGATATTAAAAAGAGCTAGAGGAACAATATTCAGCTTCTTCTATAGCACCTTTGTGGAGAATTTCTGGAAAGATGTGGATAAGAACCAGAGAGGATAAAAAGGAATAGAAGGGTGGTGAACAACTCCAGTGGAAAGAGGACTCTTACCACTGACAGAACAGGACTATATGTCAAAATCAAGGATGTTCTTCCAAGTTCCTTTCTCTCTACTTGGTCCCCATTCTCACAAGTCCAAGTCTCCTGGGGGACTTCTCCATTTGGGAAGGTAGCTGCAGATCTCTGTGCCTGTCACTCAGAAGCATAGCATCTTGAACCTTGGGCATGAGGGTCCCTTTCTTGCACATTATGTTTTCCAAGCAAAGGTAAGCGAAGCAGTGATGAATGTCATGTCTTTATCACTGTTTCAAGTGAATATTACTCTGCAGAGGACACCAGCACAATACTTCTTTGTCTTCCTCCTGCTAATAACCCACAGTGTAGGTCATCAGCATCATTAACATTTGCTGCCTGGGCACTGGCCTCGCCTGTATACACTCCCTTCGAACTGTGGCGCCCTGCTCATTGTTTTCAGAACCTTGGTTTCCTTCGCCATTCTCATCACCTAAATTTATTTAAGGATAAAACTATTAGAAACACAATTGGTGAATTAATGTCATGAGGACTGCTGCTGGCAGCTCATCCATTTTTGATATGCCACTCAGACAAATGAAACATAAGCCACCCAGAACAAGGGGACCTTTTGACACTTCAAAGGAAACCCCTATGGGTGGTTTCCTCTTGAAGCTACACTAAACTAGCTCGATCTCCTCAGCTGGAAGCTGCCAATGTCTCATTAACCCCTAAACAGGCCCGGCATGAGCTTTCCTTTTCAGCTATAATTATGCCATGCACTCCTGTTATGCTGTACTGAATTGCAACACTGTCACCAGCACATTATAAACATCTACCCTAATTGAAAAGCAGATTAGACTCTCGTGTTAATTAGCCAAAAAGCCCGCCCACTTGCATGCATTATGATTGCCTCTTAAATACTGAGGATGTTGAAATCCCTCAGAAAGACAAGGCAGACTTAATTGCAATAACCTGCAAATTAAGTTTAATTTACTTTAAATTTACCGGTTTAGCAGGCTCATTTGATGGTGTTAATGTTCTAGCAAATTAATTATCTGAATTAGTCATGCCTGGTGGAGTTTTGCAGCAGAATACATTGTACAGTGGCCTATTAATAACAGACAAACAGGACAGGATTAATGAGAAGATTATGCTCAAGTTCTTAAAAAAAAAGATCTTGCATGAATTCAAACATAATCACCAAAGTGCAAATACAGACACAGAATATAAACAAACTGAAATTTATTATACTCTATGGCATGCCATCTAGGAGAAACAGTAAAACATTGCCAATGCAATATCTGCTAGACAGAATCCTGTTCCATACACTCTGCCGGATCATTTTTCCCACCAACTCCTTTTCCATTAGCTGCTGTCTGTGAATCAGCCTCCAAGTGTATAAGTGCATTAGGGAGGATATGGGCTACAGATATATGGCAGATACGTGAAATAGAAAGAACATCTCTTATGTTAATTCTATTGCCCTCTTTGCAGTCTTAGGGGCCCTGAGATGACTTTGCTGATCAAACTGCTAACCTCTCTCTTTGCCAGGAGGGGGAAAAAAGACCCAGGAATAGAACTAACTGCAAGTAATCCAAGACATGAACCTTCTGCTTTGCTCCCCTTTCTTCCCCAAACAAAATAAAGCAAAACAATAACTAAGAGAAGGGAAGTGTGGGGTGGGGACCTAATAGCCTTTAGGAATCTCTTAGAATAAAGACATAATTGACCTTAGAGACAACTTCAAGGGGGAAGAATCGCTCAGCCTGGAGAAAATGTTGAATGACACTCCTGATAAATAATGAGCCACTCTGAAAACATCTGTCTGATGCAGCCATTATTCTAAATGGTTAGACTTTTGAGTTGCCTAATGTGGCTTCTTCCATTAGGGTTTGAAGACACCCAACACTGTCTGCCTCTAAGCTCTCTGCGACAGAATGAGATTGCCCCTGGGTGTCAAACTAATAATCCTTGACTGGCTGGAGCTGAATGTGGCCATGCAGTGATTGACCTCCACATGCCAGATTATTGATTGGGATGTAGATACCCCAGCCATCATTTTCTTGAAGCAGTCGATGCTTTTGTCCCTAACCCGTCCACAGCTGTCACGCTGTGGTTTGCCATTGAAAGGGCCCCCATTTGCATCCTTCTTGCATTTATAAGTCTCTGTGTAAAATAAAAATGCCACCACTTGAAAGGAAGACTGAACTGTTCACTCTTTAAAAAACAGATTATCTCATTAAAGAAAGGAAGGTTTGGTGGGGGTGAAAATATGTACGCTTGCTTTATGGGCTGTATTTTAATTTTTGGAAAAAAATAATGAGAATAGAAATTGCTTCAATATGTTTTCTGTATTGTGGCAATAAATCACCCCGATCCTTTCTGGTAGTCACATTGCCGTTGGGGTGCTTGGGTTTTTTGTTGTTGTTGTTGGTTGTTGTTGTTGTTCTCTGTTGAATTAGAATTTGCAGCAGTAAATGAAACTGGCACAAAAGCAGGTGTTATTAAAACTGGGCAGGAAAAGGACAATAACAACATAATTCCACTTTAAAAGGCTGGTATGTGAATAGTTGCAATGACTTTGCTTAGAACCCATAGGGAATAGTATATACACCATAAAGAAAATGGATTTCAGTGACACATAAACAAAAGGCAAATGACTAATATATTTACATATAACATGTGGTGTATTCATTGCACACCATGGTGACAGAATTGTTTATTTCATTTATAATTTATACAGCAAAACCTTATTAAATGTGTAACTAGTTTGCCAGATGATAATATACAGTAGGAGATTAGGCTTCCATTATAGAATGTCATTAACAACAAAAGATTTTCATTTGTTAAGTTTTTTTTCTATTTTCAGTCTGCTCTTGTCTGCAGTGTTCGCCCTGAATGTAATCCTGGAGCCCTTAAATCATAGTGACATTGAGGTAAGAAGGAAGTAGCAAGGAACTCCTTAAAAAGAAGACAAAACAAAACAAAACCCACTTGCCAGATAAACCTTCAACTTTCAGAATTTACTAATGTATTTATGATGAAAATATTTTTTAAAGAGATAGTTAATATATACCCCACAAAAAGGTTAAGATAAATATGCATTCTATTAAAAAAGGTTTTCTTTGTAAAGGATTTCCGATATACATCAGCAGAGTTGTTAGAATCCATGATTAGAAGACTAGAGAGGAGGAGCTGATGAAGAAATTACCTTAGCATGTAATATTCCTTGTTACTGCACAATAGAGAACCCCTTTAAGGGAGTTTTTAGCACTGAGATAATGTTGAACCTTGTGTGTGTGCATGTGTGTGTGTGCATACTCAAGTGTTTATGTGTGTGTGCGTGTGCGTGTGTGCGGGTGTGTGTATGTGATTTAGTCCAGGAGATAATGATGTCAATTTCTGCTAGGACAGATGGAATGAGAAGGATATCTGAATATCCTTGCTAGTACTTTCAGTCTTTGTATCCAATGTCTATGGTACCTTGCACACAGTAGGTGCTTAATAGATACTTGTGGGCTTGGATTGAATTAATTTCACACAATACAAACACATTATTCCATGTACTTATTAATCCCATTCCTGGGCAGAAAAAAATAGTCAAAGCATTCTTCAGGATTTTTCCCTACCTAGTATAATTTTGTAATGACCAAGACCTTTTAGAATGCTCATTGAGAAAGTCAGAAAACAGATATTCATGTGTGCAAACAGAAAGGGTGGCGGGAAAGAGGATTAGGGAGGGAGAGGGAGAAGTAGTGAAGAAATGCTTTTAAACAATAAAATGTATTTTACTTTCAAGCTTAGAGCTGTCAGGCTTCATTCCCAATAATGTACTCTGACAGTTCACAGCTACTCTTAAAAAGTAGGTAAAGCTTTTGTGGTTGCAAACTAGTGTGATAAAACATAAAAATATTTTATTCAGTTAAAGTGGAAACTGCTGTTCACCCTGGTTATGTTGCACAGAACCTCTTCCTCTCTAAATTAATGTACTGTGCAAATACCTTGACTATGACACCCTCTCAGTCCATTTAATAAAAGCCCCATTCAGTCAGAACTAGGTCTCAGTGCATCAAGGCACAAATGCATTGAACCTAAAGATTGGCAAGCCTCTAGGTTCAAAAAAGGACAGTGTATTTCGGGGAAAATGGAGTGTGTAGAATTCAAAGAACATATATACATTTTGTGTCTCTTCCTACTGTGAGCTGAGGCAAGGAGACACTCGTCTGTTTTGTAGTCATTCTCAATTCATTAGCTCTTCTAGGAGTGTAGGAAGGGAATAAGTTGTTTAACGGGGTCCTTCTAGTTGGGCTTTCCTGAAGTACAGTGATGTCAAGGAAAGTCTGAAGAGATGAGAATAGTAAGCGGAGGGAAAGATCAGACAACAATAAAGTAAGGCTTTGGAAGGTTTCTCATCAGATAAAATTGCTTTGAAAGGACAAATTTGGGAGCTGCACTCCATTTGTAAAACCAAGGTTTTGACCTGGTTCATCTTCTAGAGTTACTTCAAATACATACACACATACACATACATACATACTCATGCATACATAATATACATATAGAAAGATCTGCTCATGATCTCTCTGAATCTCCATTTAAGTGAGCAGATAATGGCTAATATAAATCTTTGTCTAATATATAGCCGATGCACAGATATGTATTTCCTACATCAATATTTAGAATACAACATATGATATATGATATGATATGACATAGCACGATCTATAATAGTATAGCATAGGACAATATTATATTGTATATGTTTCTGACTTTTGGCACTTTTTCTGAGGAATTACGCAATGTGTATAGGGCATCAAAATGGAAACCAGCATTAATAGGATGAAAATTAAAGACATCAGCCAGGAGGTTAGAGTAGATTGCCTTTCAAGTCCCTTCTGATACCAAGATTATATGATTCTCTGTCCATACAGGGCCACATTTTGGTCAATTTACTTTCTTATGTTAATATAATAGCTAAGGGTTATATGAATCATGAATCGTTCAATTTCTTCCAGTCATCATGACAGTAAAAACTGAATTGACCCTAAGATAGCCAGTTTGGTAACACTAGTTTCATATGACATTTACTTAATTTTTGTACATATTCCCTCTCCTTCTAGAACGTAGGCTCCTTGAGGGTAAGTACTATTTGTTAGTGTCTTCATGCCCCTAGAATTTAGAATTGTACCTGGCTCATAGTAGGCTCTTAATAGGTAGGCTTATTGATTGATTAATGTAACTCTGACAGTGAGCCCATCATAATGATTCCTTTATTACTATATGTCAAACCATTGCTATAACACATCTGTGGAATATTAGCTGGACAAAGACTTGTATAGTCATGATCTACTCACCAAATAGAGATTCAGAGAGACCATGAGTGGGTCTCGCCTATGTTGATATTTAACAACATGTATGGTTTGCTCTTCTTTTGTTATCGGTGAACTGCTCATTTCAATGTGTGAGATAACACCAAATTCACCCCCAAAGGGTGTGTTAATTTGATCTAAATTGTTGGATGGGCATTCAATTCTGTTTAGATTAACACTAGTATTACCATCTCCCTTTCTAGAGACTTGGCCTAATTAAATCATTCACAGGTCAATGGCAAGATGAAGAATTATATCTAAACCTTCTAACTCCTTATCTAATGCTTTATCCACTGGCCGCACTGCCTCTATTCTATTATCTGATTCATCTTGAGGAAAGTATAGACCATAAATTTTTGTTTTCATGTAATTTTCTCTTTTTTAAATAGTATTTTATTTTTTCCAATTACATGTAAAGACAATTTTTAAAATTAATTTTTTATAAAATTTTGAGTTCCAAATTTTTCCCTTTCTCTCTCCACCACCCCTCCCTAAGATGGCCCACTTTGATATAGGTTATATTTCAAATAATTTATTGAAACCAATTATCAGTGCTTACTATATACTTAAATAAGAGCCAGCTACTATTTATGCTTTAAGGTTTGTAAAAGACTTTACAAATGTTATCTCATTTTAACCTCACAACAGCCCTGGGAGGTAGGTGCTATTATAATACCATTTTACAGCTGAGGAAACTGAGGCAGACAGAAGTTAAGTGATTTGCCTAAGACCACCCTGCTAGTAAGCCTCTGAGGCTGTATTTGAACTCAGTCTTCCTGACTCTAGTCTAGTGGTCTATACGTTTCACCACTTAGCTCTACTAGAAAGTTAGTTCCCGTACTTTTAGTACCAGGGTAGGAGAGGGAGGAAGACATTCTCTAAATACACTAGTAGTCAGAGTATAACAATATTAACAGCACAGTAATATCATGCTTTAAAGTTGACACATACCTTCCCCCATGATAGACAACCTTGTTAAATAGGCATTGTAAGAATTATTCCTCCCATTTTATTGATAAAGAACTAGAGGCTCAAGAATTAAATGACTTGCCCAGGATCATATATCTTGTAAGTGTCACAGCCAGGAGTCACCTGGCTGTAGATTTTCTGCCTTTACGTGCCAGAAGGTATTAGATTGGTAGCCTCTTTTTGTTTTAAATGACATTTTCTTTTCCCCCAATTACATGTAAAAACAATTTTAACATTCTTTTAAGTTTTGAATTCCAAATTCTATCCTTCCCCTTCTCTGAGATGGTAAGTGATCTGACATAGGTTCTACATATATTGGTAGCCTTTTGCAAAAGAGAAGAAACTGTCCTATGCTCCATCCCTATAGAGGAATGGAGAGTCCCTCCTCTACCAGGAGAGGAATGCATATTCCCTAGATGCCTATAAATTCATCTCTTCCTTGGGATATACAGTGACTACATGGGAGACTTTCCATCATTCCCACCCAGTCCCACTTGTATCTCACCATGTCCATTCTGGGCCTCAGTAATTCTTCTAGATTATACGGCATCAATCTAATCCTAGTTATTAGGGATGGGAAGATGAGAAGCATTCCTCCTGTGCTCCAGCAAGATAATTTCAAGGCCACATGTTTCCCCAGTTTCTCCCTCTATCAGGGGTGCTTAACCTTTTATATGTCATGGACCCCTTTGGCAGTCAATGGATTCCTTCTCAGAATAATGTTATAAATCCACGAACTAAAATATGTAGTATTGCATAGGAAACCAATTGTATTGAAATTAAATTACCAAATATTAAAAAAACTCAACAAATTAATAAAACTAAGGTTAAGAACTCTTGCTGTATTTTGAGCTTCAGAATACGTATTCAGATGAGTCTACAGACTAAACTGAGTTCAACTCTTGACATTCACTATCAACTCCTGAAAAAAAGTGACCATCTCATAACCAGTCACTTAATTCTTCCCTTTCTATAATTAGGCACACAACCCGACTATGGCCTACAAAGCTTTGGACTCTGCTCTGCTTGGGATGTGAAGAACTAGCACCATTGCCTTTGAACCTGAACTCCAGAGTACTGGCTTTAAAAGGAAACAAGAGAATCACAACACATTTATGGATATGGTGTGGAGGGTGGGGGGCCTGGCCATGAGATCCCATCAGATTGTGGAGGGCTAAGTCTTTCCATGTAATGGACCCTGAAGAGACTTTTCCTAGTGCTTTCTATTTCAAAGTCACATCTCTTCAGGACTTGTGAAAGGGCTGCGGATGGGACCAGGCTTTTCATAATCAGCATAGAAGGGGTGTAATGCTAATCCTTATAGCTGCCGCTGCACTACTATTTTCTTAAGAAAGAGGCAGCTACCTTCCATCATAGCTATAGGTAGGAAGCATTGATGGCCATTTCCAAATTCCAAGGAGCTCTTCCTGGGAATGGGTATGTCAGAATATCATGTGAAGACTTGATGTAGATGTGAGAGCTCTGACTTGTCACCCCCATTCCAGTCTGTCTTGCTCACCCTGCTGGAGGTCACATAGGATCACAGGATCATGGAGCTAGGAGAGACTTCTAGTCCTACCTTCTCATTTTACAGATGGACAAATTGAGGCCCAGAGAGATTAAATGACCTAAGATCACATAGATACTAAGTAACAGAGCTGGGATTTGAACCCAGGTTCTCTCATTTCCTCTGACTCAATGTCCAGTGCATTTCCATCATACCACCCTGCTTCCTCCTAATTAAGACTAACTGAATCGTAAGGTGAAAATCTGCATATTATTTACATCAGAGTCTCACTATAACACACTTTTTAAGGTTCCATGCCTTATAAAAAGAAAATACACATAATGAGCTACTTTTAGAACCTCAGTAACTAAGCCCTTTTGGATGTGGTTCCATATGGATAAACCCTATATATCAAATTCTCTAAAATCAGCACTGTGAAAGGGAGGTTTCAGTGACCCAGGTCCATCATTCCAGCATGTAGGTGCCTGACTTAAAGCCTGTTTGGTCACTCCCAAGCTTGGCCTGACCTAAAAGTGCTGCCAAGACCTCTTGGGCCCCCTTTTTTTTTTAGCTCCTACTGGCCAGGCTTCTTATAATTGAAGGGTGAAGAGGTAAGTGGATGAGAGAGAAATAATAGTTCTGATGATTAGGGCTTAGCTCCAGTGAAGCTGAAGGCAGAGGATTAAGCTGTTAATTGTGGCGAAGCCTTCCCCATGCAGGGAAGCTCCATGCTTCATTAGACTTGAGGGTTTGAACATTATAGATGCAATATTGACTGGGATGGGAGCTTAGCAACTTAGATTAGCAACAACATGACTTGTTCATTTGGAGCAAAGCTAGCCACAGGGATTCTTAGCCTAGGATTAGAACAGCAGGAGAAAAAAAAGACTTACACAGACCCAAGTCATTCTGTTGGGAAAGTGGAATTTCCATGTAGAAACTTCATTTCAGGATAGTTATATAAATTTTGGAACAACTTAGAAGAACCTAACAGTTCATGAAAATCCTAAGAAAATTTTAACAGGTTTGTAACTTGGTTGCTTACATAGTTTGAGAGGCAGTGTGAAGCAAATTGTCATAGAACCAGTTTCAGAGCCAGGAAAAAGTGGCAGGATCAACTATTTCTGACACATGAATTGTGTGACTGGCCAAATTATATCACCTCGCAGTGCCCAGCTAACTCTCTTAAGACTGCATGTTGCAAAAATGTGCTGATAAGCACTGGTAAAGGGAGTTTCCTCACTGGGAGTTCCCTATGCCAATGTAATTACTGAGCTGGATTTTTAAAAATGATTATGATTAATATAAATATATTAATATAAATATATCATATTTATATAAGTATAAATAATTAAGAATAATATAAATACAAATAGTGTAATTAATTATTGTAACAAAAGCATATCCTTGGAATTCCTGGTTTTTGTCAAAATTTTTGTGGTCCAGTGGTTCCCCCAATGACTAAGTTCATTCTGTATATATCATATACATACATACACACAAACATATATACATATACAATATATGTGTATATATACATACATAAATATATATATATTCATATACACATATGTGTGTATATACACGTAACAAACAGAGTGTTAGAGTCAGAAAGATCTGGATTCAGATCTCATCTCAGACACGTACAAGCTGTGTGACCATAGGCAAACCATTTCTCTCTTTTGGCTTTAGTTCCTCATCTTAAAAATCTGAAGTTGGACTGAATGGCATCTAACTTCCCTTGTAGCTATAAACCTATGTTTACAAAAGTCTAAGTTTAACCACAGGACAAATTCAGAAGCATCTCTAAGTCACTCCTAGTACTGACCTGGTTGGGATGAACTGCTACATAGAGAACATCTACTCTGATCTGCAGGTACCATGTGAGGAATTTACTTTAAATCCAGCTGATACTCAAAGACTCTTCAGGGCCCTTGAGATTTAAGAACAAACTCCTATTTGGCATTTTAAAGTTCTTTATAATCTAACTTCAATTTTCATTTCCAGCCTAATTAGCCAGTACTCCCCTTCGTAGCCAATTACCAATCACCAACTATTGATCAAGCCCTTGGTATATATGAGGCCCTAGAGTTACAAAAACAAAAGTCAAATGGTCCCTGCCCTTACGAAGATGTCATTCTAAAGGCGAAGATAAAATGTACCCATGTGAAAATCAGAGGAACATAGGTTAAGAGTTAGAAATGACCTTCAAGGCCATTAACCCTTTCATTTTTTATATGAGCAGCTGCATTTAAGAGAGATGAAGTTATTTGCCTGAGATCTCATAGCAGTTATGTCTATGAGGTGGGTTTTGAGGTCTTCCTAGTCTTCTAGGTCTTAGCCATGGGCTCATGCTCCACCTCTGACATGTACTGGCTCTGTGACCCTGGACAATTACTATTTTAGCATTTTAACCAACTCTCTATGACTATCTTGTAGAGAAGGTGACAACCTGCAACAACCTACTTCTTGCCAAATTGGATTTCTATTTATCATATGCAATATTCTCTTATTTCTGTGCCCTCACACTAGCTTCCACCATGACCCTGGGCGAGTCGCTTAACTTTTTCCACTTCAGTTTCCTCAGCTCTAAAATGGTGATAACCTTGGTACCTACTTCACAGAGTCATTGTGTAGATCAAATGAGATCATATTTGTGGTGTTAATGTTGAGTCATTTCAGTCATGTCTAGCTCTTCATGACTCCATATGGGGTTTTCCTGGCAGAGATACCGGAGTGGTTTGCCAATTTTCTTTTTCAGCTCATTTTACAGATGAGGAAACTGAGGCAAACAAGATTAAGTGAATTACACACGACTAGTAAAAGTCTGAGGATGGATTTGAACTCAGGAAGATGAGTCTTCCTAATTACAATAGTCTATCCACTGCACCACCTGGCTGAAACTGGCACAGTGCCTGGCCCAGAGGAGGCACTTAATAAATACTTGTTCCCTTTTCTTCCCCATGCTGTAATATACTCCTTCATCTCTACCTCTAGTCTCTTTGCCAACTCAGCTCAAGTACCACCTTCTACGTGAAGTCTTATCTGTTATTCACAGCTTCTAGTATATCCCTTCCCATTATCTTGCATGTATTTTTGCCATATTTTGTATTTAATAAGTGCAAATCTATATTTATCTATATAGACATATATGTGTATATACTGTACACACTTGTGGGCTTCCCTAATAGGATATTAATGCCTTTTATAGAGGAACTCATATTTGTTTTTGTATAACTGGGTTCTAGCATAATGCCTAGCACATAGGAGGTATGTAATAAATGCTTGCTGACTGATTGATGGGTTGGAGTTCTAGACCGAATTAAAATGTCAAAGAGTACTTTGGGTCTAGCTAAAGATTCTTAGAGGAGGCCCAGAATCCATCTGGTCTTCTGGGGTTTCCCAAGACTGGGAGCTAACCTGCACTGAAGATAGGTAAAATGACCCCAGGTCTACCCTAACCTCTGTGGAATGGTCCTAAGATCTCTACCAGCACCCACAAATATGTCAACTCTAGGAACTCACTGAGCAGCCTTGGGGCCTGCCAGAGCTTAGCAGTCTACAGGAGAATTTAACCACCTCTCTTAAACCAGAGGTAGAAGGAATTTAGTGGGAACAGGTATCCGATGTCTGACAGAAAAACTCTGAGGTCAGAGTTCCTTATCTGCAAAAAAGAGGAAGTTGGGCCAGATGGCTTCTAAGGTGGCTTCCAGCTCTAAATCTATGAGTCTATGATTTGCCTGTAATATATCCCGTTTTATAGTTAAATTCCCTGAGTCCTTCAGGAAATGAACAACCAAATGAAAGTAATTTTACAGGAAAGAATCTCTCTCAACTTCACAGACATTAATGAAGCATGTTAAGGCGGTAGTTAGAAAATAAATTAATATTTAATTAAACATATCAGCTGTGTAATATAGACAGTGGGAGAGGCAGTAAGCTACAAGGAAAGTGACATTATTATAATTATTATTTTGCTCTATAATAAATACATTCTGATGCTGTCATTCCACAGCCTTTGCTAGGTTTTAAGTCAGGAACTTTAGGAGGTTGCATTTATTGTTTCAAGCCTGGTGGATTCTATTTAGCACACTCACAACATTTTTTTTCTTTTTCATCATCATTTTCATTATCATTCTCTTCCTTATTCTTTCTCCCGCCTTCCTTCTTCTCCCCTCCTCCTTCTAATCATCCACATCATCAGCATTACCATCATGAATTATCTGGAATCTACAAAGTACACGTTTTCTTTTCAAAACGCTTACATATATAATTTCATTTAATCTTTAGAAAACCCTACTACTCCCCCTAAAAGAGAGGATGGCTTACTGCTGAATACATTAAAACCCAGTGAGGTTAAATGAGTTGTCATTGATTACCTTTGTAGGACAGCTAGGATAGGAAACAGTGTGGTACACTGGGAAGATGGGTGAATGGAGATTCAAAGAACCTGAGACAAAAATTCCAGGTCTTCTACTTAGCATTTGTGTGACCTTAGACAAGTCACTTAACTTATCAGGATCTCATTTTCTTCATCTGAAAAATAAGGAATTCAGTTAGAAGCTCTCTACAGTTCCTTCTCTAAATCTTCCCAGCTGGAAGTCTGTGATGTGATGAGTCTATTAACCTAAAGTTCCTGGCTCCAAGCCTAGGTATTCACCCGAAGGGGTAAGGCAGGTTCTAAAGTGATTCTACTTGGGATCATAGGCTCTAGAATGGTAAGAGACTAGAGAACATCTAGTTCAAATATCTTATTTTACAGATGACAAAGCTGAAGTCTAGAATGCAGAAGAAATTTGCCTTATGTTGTTCAGCTAGTTAATGACAGAGCCAGGATTCTAACCCAGGTCCTCTGATGCCAAATCCCACACATTCCCCATCATCTCACCTTCACTAACTAGTGAATATTTTACTATCTATTCAACATTGGCCAAATCACTTGGGTCTATTTCTCAGTAAAGAAATAGTCACCGAGCAATTATTACGTGCCAAGTACTGTGATAGGTTCTGGGGATAGAAAGTGTAATTAGTAAACAAGAATGTGTTACAAAACAAATACAAATGAATTTTCAGAAGGAGGGCCTTTAGAGCTGGAGAAGAACAAGAATGACTAGAAAGTGGAGCTTAAGTTAAACCTTGAAGAAAATAATGGAATCGAAGATGTAAATGTGGGAAAGAGTAAATTCTAAGCATAGGGCACTACTAAAGCTAAGATGTGAAGATGAGAGATAGCTGCTAAGAAGAAGCTGGATGGTTCAGTGTTTAAAGCGCTGGGCCAGGAGTCAGGAAGACCTGAGTTCAGATCTGACCTCAGGCATTTACTAGCTGTGGGACCCTGGGCAGGTCACTTAACCTCTGTTTGTTTTAATTCACTGGAGAAGGAAATGGCAAATCATTTTCATATCTTTACCAAGAAAATCTCATAGACCATGAGGTCACAAAGAGTTGAAAATGACTGAATAATGAGAAGAGCAAAGTGTTGAGATGGGAGATGAAATGTCATGTGTGACAAACAGCAAAGGGACCAGTTTGGGTTGTATTTCAGCATGTACAAATTGGGGGAAATGTACTTCTGACCATCTGTTTCATCTGTAAAATGAAAGGGCTAGACAAGATGGCCTTTGATGTTCCTTCCAGCCCTGGTTTTATGATCTTCTGATTATCAAAACTTTCAGAGGAAGACCAAAAGGGTTTGAAGAGATGTTTAAGAAGAGGCCAAATGAAATAATTGAGTCCGGGGAAATAAGAGCTAAGTATCACAGTATTGTATCTAATTATTATAGAGAGCAGGGCTGTCCTTAAATAAAGACGATCCATCTCTGAGAATGGCAGTACAAGAAGAAATAGAATAAAGTCACACGTTGTATTCTAATTAACCCTCATGTCAGAGCTGGTCAGGATGGATTAACAATGCCCTTGTCAAGAAGTGTAAATGGTCTGTTTAGTTGACTCTGAAGCGCAGAAGGCAGAGACTTCATTGGCAGTTTAATGGTGTCAGTAAGGTAGCACTTAGGAGGTCACTTAAGAAGTATGGTGGAGGTTGATAGCTTTTAAAAGATGAAATCTCATTCAATCAACTCATGCTGGTTATGGAGATACTCACTGTATTGCCCAGATTAATCTGAATGCTCACACTTGCGTCCCTTCCTAACAGCAACTTCTTCAGCGGTACTTCTGAAAATGCATTAATAACCGAAATGCTCACTTCTTAGCCAACTTTAAATGTCTATTCGTATCAGGTCTGATAGTGTGCTAAACATCATATTCCCTCTTGTCTTCATAGGCATTTGCTGTGGGCATTAAGTAGAAAGAGCACTGAACCCGGAGTCAGGAAGATCTAAGTCCAAATCTGGCCTTAAACACTTAAAAGCTGTTTGACCCTGGGCAAGTCATTTAACCATCATTTGCTTCAGTTCCTCATCTGAAAATAGGGGCATACTGGAGAAAGAAATGGCAAACCACTCTAGTATCTTTGCCAAGAGAATCCCACAGACTTTTATCCATGGGGTCGCATAGAGTTGGACATGACTAAACAACAACAGGGGTCATGAAAAAGTGATCTGGAATACAGCAAGACGGGTAGATGACATTTTAAGCTGCTTCGTATGGAAGAATTTGAATGAATTGGCTAATTGGGGTTCTATGTCATATTGTACAATAACCTGTATTTCTTCTACGTCTTTTATCCCTTTTTTCTCATTGTCTTCCTTGTCTTATGGACTTAGTGTACGTATATCCTTTTTATTCTAATTGTTTTCATACATGTCATATCCCTTTACTAGACTGTAAGCTCCATGTAGGCAGGGACTGTGCTATCCAAATTTTGTATTTCCAACAAGTAGTACAGTGATTTGTACACAGTAGGCCAGTAATAGATGTTTGTTGAATTGCATTGGATTCAGAAGGAGGTGATGTTTACAATATATGAGACATATATTGGATCTGATTCACTGTAGGCTGTCAAACTTGAGGGCCTGAGGGTATGAAAGTGAGCAGAGAAAAAAAATCTAAAGGGTTATAATATATAGAGTGAGTGAGGCATCATGGCATAGTGGAAAGAATATTGAATTTGCAATTAGAGGACATCGGTTCAAAGACTAGCTGTTTCTTACTACCTATGGGATCTTAGAAAGGTTACAATCTCTCTGGGCCTCAATTTCTTCCTTATAAAGGGATATGAGAGGACTAGATGAAGCTATACATCCAAATTATCCTATGAACTCTCACTCCTTTTCTATACGCCTTGACCCCTGCCTTGTCTTCTGCTCACTCTTTGATGTTGTGGAAATACATAGTCAACTATTATGATTTTCATTGTTGCAACTCCTCCTTTCCTTATTTTTCTACTCTTATCCCCCAAGATTTGATTGCTCCTCCCTGGTAGAGTTTTTCATTTCTCCACTACTTCTTTACCTTAATATATTGAACCATTTCATAAGGCTCTGACCACAGCCTCTTTACTTTTTCCTTTTCATCCTCTACTGACAAATTATAAAGATGTTTATAATATAAACAATAAAACTTTCTTCATAGGGAGAAGATGGATGGGGAGAGATTGATGTTAGATTAAATATTTTGCTGTTGCTTTTATTTGAAGCTATGATTTCATCAGTATGGGAAACTCTGAGGAAGAAACTTCCTCTAATGAAGCCTAGTATCTTAGCTGCAATTAGTAGTCATAGAACATCACCTGACATGCTGAGGTTTAGTGACTTGACCATGGATATAAAACTAATATGTGTCTGAGGAAGCACTAAAACCCAAGACCAGCCTTCAGTTCACCTGGCTCCTCTCACTAATTATGTGGCTTTGGGCAAATCTTTTCACCTTGATGGGTCTTATCTGTAAAATGAAGGATTAGACTAAGTATCCTTCTCACTTTAGATTCTGTGATGCCCAAATGTTACTAGTTGACTGATATTGCTAAAATAGGTTTTTCATGGAATCACTTCTTTTCTGAAATAAACATTGGAAAACATGCCGCATCTTTTTTTCATGTCAAGTCTTCCTGCATAAAAGAGTAGCATGGAAATGTTTTACTTGATTGCATATGTATAAACTCTATCAGATTGCTTACTGTCTTAGGGAGGGAGGGATAGAATTTGGAACTCAAAACTTAAAAAATTTTTAAAATTGTTTTAACATATAATTGGAGGAAAAATAAAATATTATATTAAAAAATAAACAACTTATTTTAGGACCTTATGTCAATTACAAAAAGGAGCAATATAGTAGTGGAAAGACCCATGATTTTTTTTAATTCCATTGATGCCTTTAAAAAAAATAATTTCCTAATAATTTTCCACCACTGACTTTTTTCCTTATAACAAAGAAAAATGTTTAAGGAAAATTGACTGACAAAATGATCATGTTTAACAGCTCATACAATTTTCCTTACCTGCAGTCCCCCATTTCTTTATAGAGAAAAGAAAATTGTCTACTTTTTGGAGACAGGGTTGATCATGGCAATGAATTGGAGTTTTCTCTCTTTTAATGTTAATTTCATATATGCTAGCATGGTCACTGTGTATAGAGTTTATGTGGTTCTGCTTTCTTTACTCTGCATCAATCCATCTGGTTTCCAATGTTTCTCTCAATTCCTCATAGTCATGGCTTCCTGGGGCATAAAAATATTCTATTACATTCATGTACCTTTTTATTTTATTTTTAAATTATCAATAAAACAAGCATTTCTATAACATCGTACAATAAATTGCACATGAAACTGCAAATCTACTGTGCACAACTTGCTATTCCTTTCAGATATACCACAATTTATTCACCTATTACCTCAACTGATAAGAAGCACAAAAAGTGCTACTAGATACGTTTTAGTATACATTTTTCTGCCTTTGCCCTCCTTGGGTTATAAATCTGGTTGCAGGATCACTGGGTCAAAGGGCATGAAAAGTTTGGTGACTTTTCTTCCACAAATCAAAACAGTTTTCTAGAATAGTTGTGCTAATTCATAGCTCTATCAGGAAATAATGCTGGATTTTGAATCAGAAGATGGGTTCAACTCCTAAGCGTGGTTCAAATTTTGTGGCCTTGGGAAATTCATACTATCTCTCTGGGCTCAGTTTTCTCACCTGTGAATTGAGAAGGTTGGCTATATAAGTCTTTTCTGCTCTAAATTCTATGATACTCTGAACTCAAAGTTAGAATTTGAGTCTAACTTAAAGGGATTTGATAGCATGATGAAGCAAAAGGAGCCCTGGCCTGAGAATCAGGAGAATTGTCTTCTATGCTCAATTACAATGAATTCAATGACCTTGGAAAAGTTGCCTAACCTCACTAGCGTTCAGGTTCCTCAGCTATCAAATAGAGGGGTTGGACTAGATGAACTTTAAGAATCTAAAATTAGATGAGCCTATGAAATACTACATTTTATAGAAGAGAAGGAATTGAAGAAAGCACTGTTATGGTATCTTTGTGATTTGTGACTTTTGTTTCATACACACACACACACACACACAGAGAGAGAGAGAAAGAGAGAGAGAGAGAGAGAGAGAGAGAGAGAGAGAGAGAGAGAGAGAGAGAGATGGAGAGGTATAGAAGCAAGGCATACTTTCAAATTATAGTGCAAAGTTTCAAGGACTAGACAGTCACCTTGGCATCTACTGGAATAGCCAAACTGGAAGCCTAGGGCTGCTTCTGTTGAAAATAAACTGGACTCTTTAATTGTAGGAAGAATACTGTTAAATTGGGGATAGCAACATTGCCATGGGCCTATTATTCTGTGACAACAAGCTTCTGTTCCATTCCACAGTAATGTAATCCAGAGAGCTGGCTAGATTTTATGGCTCTGGGTGATCAGACACATAAGCTCTGTGTGAATGTGCTATACCAGATATCTATCTATACAAATCTATACATGCACACACATAAATGGATATATATATTGCATATATGTATGATATTTTTTGTAGTCCACAGCTATTAGTTAGCCACAATCCTGACAGACAATGGAAGCGGCCAAACATCTGATTTGCCTTTAGCATTGACCTGTGGGGACTCAGGGATTAGGTGTCTTAGGGGACCTGTAATATGATACGGAGTCTTTCATCTCTAGGTCATTAGGAGTGAATCCAATCTAGGTTAATAATGATCAAAAATGATTATCATTTCATGGCTTCCTAATGTCTTCCAGGAAACAAGTTTATGTTCTGGTAGATTCCAGTCACAAAAGCTACACACCTAACTAGTGCATTTTTTAAAGTAGTAAAAATGAAAATAAGAATTATATGGAAAAGAGGATGATATCAGAAATAATTTCCTCTGATCTTTACTGGAGGCATGAAAAGAAGATTGTGTTACTTCTGTTGTCCATGGGAAATGACTGTCTGTTATTGTGCCATAAAACTGGCCGTGCTGAATTCATTTGGCAAAACTCCAGAGTTACATAGGATGAGAAATGGGCCCTTTTCATTGACGAGAACAATCTTGTGCAACATGGATGATTGCCTCTACATACTTTTAGAGAATGTGGATTAGGAATTAGGAGAGACCAGAGTTTAAATCTCATTTCAGACACAAACTAGCGATGAGATTATGAGCAGAACGCTATCTGCTTCATTTTCCTCATCTGTAAAATGGGGTTAATTATATCTGTCATACTAACATAGAGGATTGTTATGAAGATGAACTGAGGCATTGCACGTAAAGTGCTTTGCAGATGTGAATTAATGATTACGATATAGGGGATGTTCTCAGAGAACATCACAAAATTCAGACTATGTTCTTTACATAATGTCTCAATACTCTTACAATCCTTTCATTATCTGTTATATTTATCATCATTTGAACTTGGAGCCAGGAATCTGGGCTTAAATACCTCCGCATACACTTCCTGGCTGTATAATCTTGCCAAGATGCATAGCAATGAGGTAGCACAGTGGATAGGACGTTGAGTTAGGAATACCTGACAGCAAGTTACTTAATGTCTGTTAGCCTCAGTTTCCTCATTTATAAAATAGGAAAAGTAACAGCATCCACCTCCCGGAGCTGTTGTAAGGCTCAAATAAGATGACATGTAAAGTACATTGTAAACCTCCGTGCTCTATAAATGCTACATGTTACTATTATTCATGATAATAATGTTTTAAATTAAGATAATAGTATACTTACTTTGTAGGTTTATTGTGAGGTTCAAGTGAAATTATGTATGTAAAGAGCTTTGACAATCTTAAAGAATTACATAGATTTCAGTTATTACGTATTTTATATATATATATATGTGTGTGTGTGTGTGTGTGTGTGTGTGTGTGTATGGATGTATACACACATATATTGCTTTTTGGTTTCTCAGATGGGAAAGGGGAAAATAAGAGGAGGAAGGAGAGAGATACAGACAGAGAGTAATAGAGACAGAGAGAGAAAAAAGAAGAGGAATTAGCATCATTTACACAAAGGTAAAGTAAATCCTCTCAAGGTAAAAGGCTTTTCAGTACAATATCTCATTCAAAGGCAAGAAGTGCCAAGATGCTTACTTTAGTAAATTAATCAACCACACTGAGCCAGAGAAGGAAATAATCTATTGTAGTCCTATCAATGCAAAGACTTCATTTGGAGACATTCTTTCTCCAAGGATACCAAGCTATTTTTACTGATTTCTACATGACATTCATATTTGTCCCTCAACAAGCAATGTATAGACCCTTAAACTGCAGTTTGCCCAGTTCTGCTCCCTAGCCATTGGGGAAATTCATCTCAAGCACCCAAAAAGGCTAGAAATGTTTGCATCATATTAATAAACGGAAAACCAAGGTAGCTGCCAATTGGCAGCGGAGTGTGTTTTGGTGGTTTGATAAGGATACTAAAGAGTTTATGATGTGACAGATGTTTCACTACACTATTGTGAAATGAATAGATTATGAGAAGTAATTAGATGTACATTGGAATCAATGCTGTTATCATCGAGGCCTTCGGGCGATGCAATAGATGAGAGTCAAGGCAGCAGGTGGTCCAATGGCTCCGAGACAGGAAGACACACCGCAGGAGACTGAGTGACAGGTTTCACAGATCCAGGGGGTGAGAGATCTGAGCTAGTGCTTGCATTTGTAATCTTCGCTCATGTATAAATAATAACAACTACACGATTGACTTCATATGCTATGTCATAGCCTCCGTTAGCCTCGCACACATGTGGAATAATGCCGGTTTTCTTCCCACAAAGTTATTCTTAGTCTCTGGATTTTAAAATATGCATATGTATTTCTCTAGCCTAACTGACAGCTTGATCACCTTTTGATGGCAGACTCTCAGAGCTAATCATCTGATGATGACATTTATTTTTAATGCCTTTTATCGAGCTGTCCATTGTACAAAACTTCCTATAGGTTGCAGATCAGACATTGAAAAGCAATATATGGAGTTGCCTCTCATCAGAAAGGCAGTTTCTGCTCTTCAGCTGACTGACTAGCATTTAAAGGGACACGGTGCTGCTCTGTTCTAAAATCCCTTTGCGGTGGAGTTGGCAGGATTGCCCTCCAATGCTTGAAGCAACCATATGGAGCCTGCTGCTTTCAAGGGGAAGGGTTTGGTTTCTGGCGGTTTCCTGGGTCAGCTATTACCATACTGGGGCACAGTGAAGTTTCCAAGCACAGTATGCAGAGGGAGAAAAGAAATGGGTGATTAGATTAGGAGTCTAGAGTAACTGATCCTTGCGTGCATCTGCTTCCTCTGCAAGTAGCTTGGGATCTCCTGGGATGCCTATTGCCTTGCACATAGTAGGCATTTAATGAATGTTCAATTGAATTGCTTGTTGAAAAATTTCACTTTTAAGGCCAGTCTGAACTGCATGAAAAATGACATATTGAGTCACTCCCAAATAAAGTGTTGCTATAGTTGTTTGCCTAAAAGTGTGAATGGTAAATGCAAAGAAATACACATGTATAAATATATAAATTTATGTTTTGTGTATATGGTGTGTTGCATATATATATATGTATATGTTTACAGTTTAAACATATATACTTATACCCAAACCTTTTTATATCTAGCAGTATCACAATTAATTGCCCAGAAGGGAAGTTTATATTCCTTTTCTTTGCCTGAATTTCTTTGGGAGGAAGGGAAGATTCTTTAGGAGGTCAATACATCCTGATGCACCGGAGTTATTGTGAAGGCTAATATACAGTGTGTGAATCTATCATCTGTGGATGCGTTAGAGGATACTGTGCAGAGATAAGCAGATTTTCATGAAATAACTTTCTGTTATAATATCTGTAAAGCCTAATTTTTAAATGAAGTATATCAATAAGAACATTACATCTCCAATATTTTTAATATGATTGTTAGTTGGCATTATCTACCGCATAACAGAAACTTTAGTGTTTTGAGACAGCCTAGAGATCACTTTGAAGAAAAAAAAGGCAGTTTTATTTTTGCTTCCCGTAATGCGCTTGATAAACTAGAGACAGCAAAAGATCAAATGATGTATCCCACCTACCATATGCTGAACTAAGTACGATAAAGATCTAAATGCACTAAATACAAAGCCTTTGGCCTCCAAAGAGCTCGAGTATCAGATATCTTGTGCCAGGGGATCTCTATTTTAAGTCACAAACTCATATGATTCTGACTGAGCCAATGGCTAGTCAATCAATAGGTCCTGGGAGGACAATAAAGCAAAAACCCTCTTCTGTAACATGACCCTGTCAAGCAATTAGGTCGTGACTAGCAGTCTTAGGAGTAAGGAGTCATACAGACAATCCATCTTGACTGGGCATGAACTTTTCTTATATTATCAGCCATTGAAGATCATACCAAATGACACCCACAAAGGAACTTACTGTTTTTTTTGTAAGGTTTTTTGGGGCTGTATCTTTATTTATCTTTGTAGGGTGCACATAGTATGCACTTAATCAATGTTGGTTGAATTCCCAAATTAATTAGCTTGCTTACAGTTGAATGTATTCAGCCCTAGTTTCCCTCTTCCAGTGGGAGAAGGAAGAAAAGCAAGTTACCAAAAAAAAATGATGGAGGAAAGATGCTAAAGATGATCCTTTTAGATTCAAGATGCAAAATAAGACATCCATTTTGAGGCACGGCCAATGTAGGAATTTATTTATTTATTTTTTTGCTTAACTAAGCATATTTTTACATGGGATTTTTTTTCCAGTGAGAAAGGGTGAGAGAAAGAAAATAAACGTTTGTTAATTGACAAAATAGTTAAAAATAAAATAATCTTTGCTCTTGTTTCTTGCTTTCACCTCCCGACTCTGATACCCAGGTATGACCCTTTGGTGTGTCTACAAAAATCTGGTCAGACCTTACCCAAGCACCATGGCATGTCCTGCTGGTCACACAGTTCTTGGATCCCGTCCATGAGTCCTAAATTGGTCAGTGCTCCAGCAAAGGAGGCTGGGATCCCGAGAGGCTAAAGAATTCAACTCAAACCTTTCTGTCTTATTAAATATTTATTAAAAGAGAAGCTTAATGAAGAACTCTGCTTAGAATTAAAAGAAAGTAAGAGGTTACCTCTTTTCTTTTGGCTTCTATAGCTATATAGATAAATTATCATACTAAATTCATCTGAAGGCCAAAAAAAATGAAAAAAGGTCCATTCTATGCTTACTGAGGTGAATTGAAGTCTAGAGAAAATTAGCTGTGGTTTCAGCTTTGACATAGTTGGGACAGATAACTGAAAAACTGCCAACATGTCACTCCAGACAGCATCTAGAGAATGGCAACAGAGACACTGATAACAAGTCAATGAAGTATTTTCTGTCAAAGACTTCTCTCCCCAAACCAAAGTGGAATGAGGAAGTAAGTGGGCAGATGATTTAGAATACAGTCAACTCTTGCTTTTGCCAAAATGTGCATCTTGATGATCCTTTAATAAGGAGAGCATGGCAAGGAAGGACATTGAATACACACAGCGTCCCCATGGTCAAACAAGCCAACAAAAGATTCCCAAGAAAAGGAATATAAGTGAATTGCAGAATTGTTGAAAGGCAGAGACCTAAGTGTCCTAGCCCCAATGCCTGGACCTCATCCTGTACATTCCATGAAGATGCTGGTCTAAGAATACAGTGCTAGCTCTTTACATGGGGAGGATAGGATCAAGACCTGTGATTTCATTCATAGAGAGAACTCCAGATGAGTAAATTCCCTCTACCGATGAAGGTCAGCACCTTCTCTGAAACTTATAGCATTTGAAAGTTGCCTGAGGTACTTCCAGGTTAAGCGACTTGCTCAGGGTCACATAGCCAGTATTTGTTAGAGGCATGATTTGAATCCAAGTCATTCTGGTTTTGAACCATTTCTCTACCCTGGAAGTTAAGCTGTGTAGCTGAATTTCTTCAGCATATCTGTCCCCCATGAAGGTGATTCTGGGGTTATAATGATAACCATGCTATATTGTAGAGCTAAAGTGAGAAGCAGTTGACCTGATTTTGACTCCTGACCAGTGGACTTCATGATTATCAGCATACTTTAGTGTCTTAATACATAACTCCTATTTTGGAGTGTGTTGGTTTCTGAGAGAGGTTGGCTCTGTCTGTTTTTGGAAATATGTTCTAAAATATACTTTAGAGATATGTTCATGTTAAAAATTAGCAACCAGTTGTCTAGACAAAATGATCAGATTGGGCCAAATAGCCTTGTCCTAAGGCAATAGGACCCGAAGCCATAGTTATACTTGGTCACAAAGGCTTGGTTCCAGGATATTGACATTTCTCTCTATGGTGGTCATTTTGTTGTTGTCATTTGGTTGTTTTCAGTAGTGTCCTACCGTTAATGACCCATTTGGGGTTTTCTTGGCAAAGACACTGGAGTGATTTGCTATTTCCTTCTCCAGTTCATTTTACAGATAAGGAAACTGAGGCAAACAAGGTTAATGGCTCTCTCAGGGTCACACAGCTAGTAAGCATCTGAGGTGAGATTTGAAATTAGGTCCTGACTTCCTGACTCCAGGCCTGGTACTCTAACACCACCTAGGTGCCCTTCTGGTGGTCATACTGGGCCAAGTAAAAGACCTTGAAACACAAAGGTTTGTAATGGAGAATAAGCGTATCCTTCCCCACCTTTAAGGTTTCGTTATTATTTAATCTCTCTCTCACTGCCTTTGGCTAGGATAGATCTCCTCTATTCTTGGGCACCTGAAACATGTGGTACACTTTGGATCAGAAGCAATGATGACACATACTGTCTTTAAGATGTCTGGTAGTTTCTATTCCTTCCCTGACTGTAATTACCCCAGGTGCTGGAATTCTTAGTTTTTACTCTATTAGCCTATCTCTATTAGAATCTAGTCACCCAATCCCTCTTCACCTTGACAGGGTCATGTTAAAGGGAAACCAATCCTTTTAACTGTAAGCCTCAAGAGAAGTTTCAGTTCATTTCTTCCAGTCTCACTTTGGAGCACCAGGATAGTCTTATATTGAAGCGCCCATGCTGCTAGTGAGGTGGTCCAGTTGTGGATTACTTCTGTAGCTCATAACTACTTGGTGTCTGACTATTGTTCTTCATAACAAGGTTATTTTGAACCTCCACAGAAGAAGGGGATGCCCAGTTGTTATATTTTTTCCATATTTTTTTCTATAATGATACAGCTAAAATCCTTGGAGATTTCAAAAGGAGGCAATACTTGCAAACACAGAAGAAACTTATACCCTTGAACTCATACTTCCTTGAAGACTTAGATGTGAAAGAGTCAAAAGCAAAATACAAATGTAAGGTATTACTACTATTAGTAGAAGTATTTTAAGCATTCTAAAATGTCTTGGAACCTTACAATCCCAATAGGAATGGCAGGCATAACCTCTAGAGAATAAGATGTCAACTGTTTCTTAAAAAAGAAAAGTCATCTTTCGAAAGGAAATGCTGAATAACATTCATTTTTAGTGTTCCCATTCTTTCTGTTTCTGTGGTAATAAATGGTGAGCCAAGGGCCTGAAAAATTGTATGTCTCCCCCAAGCATAGAACGTGCTACTCTGAAGTGTCTTAGGCATGGAGGAGAGAATAGATTCCATTCTTTATAGTTTGTACTTTATTAGTTATGACAAAAAATAAAGAATGAGGTCTTTTCTCTCCTCAGTGGTACAGAAGTCATATGCAATGAAAATCTAATTAGGTCAAGTTTGTCAAATGGAAAGAGGATCTGACAGAATGTACCATATTGGACTAAATATAGACTACCCCTAAATTATATACCACACCCCTAAAATGAGATCTTTTTGAAAGGAAAAATAAATAGAATGAATGAAAACACATTTGATAAATGCATATTGTGTGCCACACACTGTGCTAAGCTCTGGGGATACAAAAACAAATGAAAAAGACAGTTTCTACTCTAAGAGTCTATATTCTAATGGTAGAAGACAACACCAATAGGGAAAAAGAGTTTGAAAAAGGGGGCAATACATTTGATGGTATGACTTGGAGAAGGCCTAAATGGTAAAATGGTAAGATTAGGTGATAGTTTGCCAATCAGAGCCTAGGGTTTGGAGGATGGGGTAGGAGTCTGTATTTTAGGCTGAGAAGGCTGAATAGTTCAAGTGGCATAGTTTGAGGTGCATCAAAGTTCACACTGAAAAACCACATATTAGCCATATTTCAGGGGGAGAAATAAAGCCTATATTTCAAGTAAGTTAAATGCAGTAAATTAGGTAAAACATGAAATCAGAAAAAGCAAAACTGCTTTACTTCACTTGACTTATTTGTTAACAGGCACCTAGGTGGCACAGTGGATAGTGTGCCCAGCCAGCAGTCAGGAAGACTCCTCTTCCTGAGTTCAAATCTGGCTGCAGATACTTACTAGCTGCATGATTCTGGGCAAGTCCCTCAACCCTGTTTGCCTCAGTTTCCGCATCTGTAAAATAAGCTGGAGAAGGAAATGACAAACCACTCTAGTATTTTTGCCAGGAAAACCCCAAATCGGGTCACAAAGAGTCAGAAATGAATGACCGAACAACAACACTTATTTGTTAAAAGAAACAACTTCTATGGAGGAAGGAATAGAGATAGTTACCAAAAATTATCAATAAAATTTAAAAATATTCTGATTAAAACACAAAAAGATGTTCAGAAGGCAAACACAAAAGAACAGAACAACTTATTATCATATTAAATATACATTTTTTTAAATGGGCCTTTGCTTCAGCAAGAAGCTTAGGTCATTAAAATATCTTCACAATGTGCCAAAGGTCATCCAATCTGCTTTTCTCCTACTGTTCAATTATGGGTCCAACTCATTGTCCATTTTCAGTGTCTACCCAAAATATATATTTTGACTGATGAGTTAAAAAGGTTTTCCATTCAATTAAGCATCATCACCTGGATGATAGGTATTTTTATCTACTTAGCTTTCCCCATGTGAATAGCTGGGCCAAGCTATTTTTATTGTATCATGGCTCTCATTTAGGAGGCTCTGCCTTGTTCTGGAGGGTCAATGCAATTAGCACAATGTCATCATGAGCAACCAGAAGACATCATTATCTAAAGGGTGTTCCTTTTTAACCTGTACCTTACCACTGTGAAACTTCTGGTGAGCATATGTCTGCCTGTTGTGCCTTACCTGATATTAATAATTAGAGGATTAATGAACAAACTATCTCTTTATTCATAGCTTTCAAGGTACATTCTGTAGTTTTAACATATTTTAACCAGATATATCTTTTTGGAGAAAGGTTGTTACAGTGCCATCTTGCTCTAATGAATCAAATGTTTTTTTTATAATGAAAATAAGCACAGTGGATTCTCTATATCTTTCAGTCACTGGTATGATGGTAATAAAATGGTCAATGGTGGTATATAGTTTATGAAAGCCTCACTGTTCCCAGCTAACATAGATCTATATGCAGGCACTTACATAAAAACATATATGTGTGTATTTGTATATGTATGCATATATATTTAAAAATAGGTTAATTATTTTGATTTTTTTAGGGGGACCCTAATTCAGAATTTTAGCCTTTTGACCCAGACTGGTTTGAAATTTCATCACTTTAGAGCTGCAAAGGACTTCAGAGGTCATGTTGTCCAGTCTTCTCATTTCATTCATAAGGAAGCTTCAGCTCATGACCAAAATGACATAGTAAATATCAGAGTTAGAATTTGAATTTGACTACTGGTCTAGTCCTCTTTTAAATAAGTTCAGGAAGAGCTTTATTTGCAAAAACTTGGTTTCTAATTTCTAATTCTAACTGGAATTTTGTGGGGAATGAAAAAAATGTAATGAAATCATATTTATTGAAAAAGTAGAGCATTATTCAAATTTATTCAATTCAACAAACAAACAACAACAACAAACAACAAATTCAAATTCAAACAAACGCCTACTATGTACATGGCTTTCTTTAAGTATTTTTCAGAGAATCTATGACACGTTAATGTTCAAAATGAACATGACTCACCTCTTTTTTCATATTTTAGCTCCATCTTTTAAAAATCTGAGTGCGGTATGCAATATGATACAATATAACCACAGAACTTTAGAGCTGAAATGGACCTTAAGCCGGATGTAGTACAATATGATACTCTTCCCATGCCTGTCCCATTTTATAGATGGATTATTGAGATCTAAATGGGTTAAGTGATTTGCCTAAGAGGGAGTAGAAAATCTGGGACTTGAACCCTGGACGTCTTGACATGATTTAGTGGTGGGGGAGGCGAGGGGAGTTTGGAATCAGGAAGGACTGAGTGCTGGTCTGAGTTCTGCTGTTTCCCACTATGTGACCTTGAGAGAGGTTCTTAATCTCTTTGAGTCTCAGTTTCCCCATTTGTAATAATGCTGTACCATCAACTACTGAGAAAGGAATTTTGTAAACCTTAAAGTGCCATGTAAATATGAATTATTATTCTAATACTAACTCTAGCACATGTTTTCTATTGATGTCCATTTCCTTATCAATTAAGTATGTTTATATACTGATGTTGTGAGCATAAATGAGAAACAATCTTACAAAATTATGTAGAGACTTTTTTTTCTAAAACAGTACTATTTCCATTAAGTTATTGTATGAAGGGCAGGTAAGAAAGACATCTTTCATCTTCACCAATATCAAGAACACTCTTGAGCTCCTTTTATGTGTTGCTTTGGCTGGTACTCTTTTAAGCAAGTCATACAAATATAGTTCCTGCTTTCTTAGTGCAGAAGCCCTTGTGACAGTCTTCCTACTGATACAAAGAGCTCAGATATACTTTAATGATGAGGTGTTACCAGATTGAGATGTAATTGGGAAATATTTCACAGAACAAGTAAAAATGTAATAAAACAGAGATAACATTATAGTATAAAACAAAGTCAATAGGTGACCTACAAGGTTCTTTATGTAGGGATTAGCAGCCTCCATTTCTATTTGAGTTTGACAGGTGATAAAATCACTTCTCTGGTTTGCTGACCTCATGTAGTTGATTTGTAAACATTAGTGTCTGCTATTTGTCTCCCACCTCCCACACCAAATAAGTCAAGGTAAGGTGAGGCTGATCACTAGCTCCCCTTACAAGCACTCATGCTTAGAAAGCTTAAAACATGAACAGTTATATGTTAATGGAAAGAGATAGGAATGATGTCTAAACTCATAGAAAGTGACATCAATCCATCGCAAAGATATCTATGGTCTTATGATTTATAAAACTGCTCTAATTAAGGGTTCTGTGGTCAAACGTTGCTCCTTGATGTTGGTGCTCCCTTCTAGGGATCCTCTCTATCATATTACCTGTTTCCAAAAGCTCTTGCCACATATCATCCCCCACTCTCATTAGGAGTTACTGGTCATTGTCCCTTGATAAATCCCGTCTGTTATCCCCATTCACTTATCTGGCCACAGCTTTCTTAAGCTCTCGGTGGTTGATGGAAGGTCTCACTACTGGTGTTGTCCTCCATGCCTCCAGCTTTCTACAACTCAGCTAACAGGCAGTCAACTCTAGTTACTGCCCTCTGAGGTTCAGGAATTCCATTTTCCTTCTGGAGATGGGACTTGTCTCCCTCTGTCTTCTGACTTCCAGTTCTCACTCTGCTCCTTGCTTTTTGCATTTCTGCTTTCCATTAGCAGATATTGCTTTTTTCTTTTCCAGGGAGACTACTCAAAACTGGTAGGGGACAATTTTCCAAGCATTTTTTTAACATTACACAAGAAGCCCTACAGCTCTGCTATTCTTAATCCTTTCTTTTTATATAATCCACACAGTCCTAAGATTCCCACATGAGGCTTCCTAGGGTCTTTTTCACTGTACAACACACACACACACACACACACACACACACACACACACACAAGTATGGTCCTTGCTGCTTGCTTCCTGTCCCTCAGACAAAATGTCTATCTCCCACTGGATCTCAGAGTTCAGGGAAACATCTCTACTCCCTTTTTGATTACATGCCTTATCTTCCTTTAGGGTAACTGGGTAAAATTACTCAAATTACCTGGGACTGGTTCCCACAAATATCTAGATGGCCTAGTAGCAGCTGCCCAGACATCATAAAGAAGAAAGAATTTGAATCACTGCTATGTTAACATTATATAACAGATTTTTAAAAATTAAATAATGTAAACAAGGGTGGTAAAAAGCTGAAGAAAGAGTAAACATGAAGCAAATATATACTGACATAAAATACACATACAGAAAATGCCATCTATCTTGTAGTAACAGGATTTAATTCTTTACTGATTGGCCCTTACACAAATTAATAGTCCAGTGATAAGTGATGGTAATAAATATGAGTCAAGGATCTGGCACTGCCCTCTGAATAATAAAAGAAAAATGAAATTTTATTCATTATAGTTTTAGGGCCATGTATATTGTTGCCTTGTAGCTCTTTCAAAATGGAAAATCTATGGATGGTAAACATAGTAGCTGAGTTAACCAGAAAAGAAATCATAGCATTTTTGTTATAGAAAAGCAAAGAAACACATTCCATCAGTGAAGCAGTAGCTTGAAGTGTCCTTGCTTCTCACCCATTTCACTAAACATCTAAATGTAATGGAATTAAATGGTAGCATTGACAATGGTTCTGGTAATGTGTTAATCAGTCACTTCAAGAATATCTCCTTGGCCCTACTTAAGCAATGCAAAAATTTACCTTCCTAGAAAGCCTGTCCATGGTATCAAAGAGTACATAGTGCAAAAGCACATAGGGGCAGTCCCATTCTGTCTTCAGCTCTCCTGTACATAGGGGTTCACTTCGCTTTTCTTAAGGTTTACTTACTTTTTCAAATAGAGTGGAACAGAGGGGGAAAGAAATCTTGATTTGAAAGGTACTCTAGAACCAATAAAATACATAAACTTTTGGTTAACTTGATTCAAACAAAGAAAGAAGAAAACCAAATTACCAGTATCAAAAATGAAAAGGGTGAATTCAACACCAATGAAGAGGAAATTAAAACAATAATTGGGAGCCATTTTGCTCAACTGTATGCCAATAAATTTGACAATCTTAGTGAATGGATGAATATTTGAAAAGTATTCTATCGTCCTCCTTGATTTAAAGGCTTCCTTTTTACATTTCCATAATTGATTGTCTATCACATTCGTTCCAGCAGCTATTCCAAACCTTTTAATACTTACTCAAGACTTCTATTGAACCCCATCTCCCAACCCTTTCAGTTTTGGTCTTTGCCTCATACTTCACTGAAAAAAAATCAGGACATTCAGAGAGAGTTCCCTCTTCTTCCTTCTTGTTCTCATAATTAAAATAGCTTCCTTCATTATCTTCTCCACTCCTGACTCACAAGAGGTGGTATTTCTTCTTGGTAAGGCATATTCTATCTCTTCTGTCTTCTACAGGAGATTTCTCCCATTTTTATATATTTAATCTTAAATCTCCCCTAGGTACTGATTCCTTCTCTACTGCCTAGAAACACACCCAATCCTTAAAAATCCTCTTACTTTTTGGGACCATTCCTGCTGGCTGTCATTAGTTATCTCTCCTTTTTTTCTTCTTGGCTTACTTTCTTGAGAAAGCTATTTACAATAGATACTTATACTTCCTCTCCTCTGGTTCTCTTATAACCTCTTCTGACTTTATCATTTAATGGAACTGCTTTCTTGAAAGATCACAAGTGCCAAAGCCAAGTGCCTTTTCCTAGTCCTATCCTTGACCTCCCTACAATATTTGACACTGTTTGATTTCCTGAATATTCTCTTCTCTGGACTTTTGTGACATCAATCTTTCCTGGTCCTTCTTCTACCCCTTTGAGCACTGTTAGACCTTCCACATAATGCCTACCCACTGTGGGTATCCCCTAAGACTTTGTCCTGGGTGCTTTTCTCTTACCCTTCTATATTGCCTCACTTGGTGATCTTGTCAGCTCTCAAGAGTTCAGTTGATTTGGGGTAAATTTATCTAGTTCTAACCTCTCTCCTGAGCTCCAGTCTTGAACTACCAACTGCCTATTGGGCATCTGGAATTGAATGTCACGTATGCACCTTAAACTCAGCATGTCTAAAACATAACTCTCTTCCTGTCCCCATATTCCCTTTCCTATTTCTAAATTTGCTATTACTGTTGAAAGCCAGGCCCACAACCTCAATGTCATCCTCAACTTCTCACTCACACTTTCCCCATATGGCCAATCTGTTGTTAAGTCTAGTTTTGCTTCCGTCGTTTCTCTCAAAACATCTCCTTCTTTCTACTCACACAGCAGCTACCACAGTATAGTCACTTGATACCTCTTGCCCAGACTGTTACATAAGCCTTCTAATTGACTTCTTTGTTTTAAGTCTGTCTCCACTCTGCTCAACTGCCAAAGCAATTTTCCTAAACCTCTGGTATGACCATGTTACTCTTCAGCTCTAGCGGGACTCCGTCTTAGTCCAGGATCAAATGTAAAATCTTCTGAGCATTTAAAGCCCTTCTGAACCTTTGCGCTAACATTTTCAGTCTTCTACTTTACTCCCCTACCCATCCATACTCTTCAATTGAGCTATTTGCTCAAGCTGTTTCTCACTCGCAATGTTCTATCACTTGTTTTAGTGCCTTTGCACAGGCTGAACCTCTCCATGCCTGGAATGATCTCCTTGTTCAGTCTTTGCCTTTTAACTGTCCTGTCTTCCTTCATGGCTCAATTCAAATTGGACCTTCTTCTTTCCCAGCCCCTATATGTCCACTGTCTTCCTTCCAAGATTGACTTCTAAGATCACCTTCCATCTATTTCCATCTTACACACTCTCTCTCTCTCTCTCTCTCTCTCTCTCTCTCTCTCTCTCTCTCTCTGTATATATATATATATATATATATATATATATATATATATATATATATATATATACTGTGTATGTTCATAGTTATGTAAATGTTATCTCCTCCATTAGAATGTCAACTCCCTGAGAGCGAGCCTCTCTTTCAGTCCCCAGTGCTTAGCACACAATAAGCATTTAATAAATGCTTATGGATTTTCTTTCTGATTATATCCAAAATTGTCCAAAGAATATTCACTAATAAAATATATTTGCATTTTCCTTAAACTAGTAAAATTCTCTCTCTCTTTCTCTCTCTCTCACTCTCTCTCTCTCTCTCTCTCTCTCTCTCTCTCTCTCTCTTCCTCCTTCCCTCCCTCCCTCTCCTTTCTTCTTCTTTCCCCTCCTTTCTTCCCTTTCCCTGTCCCCTACATCTAGGCAAACCTAATTCTTAGTGGCTTGGAAAGTATTATCTCCCATTAGCAAATGTTTTTCCTGTGACTTGAGACAAGTGGTTGTTTGTGAAGAATTGGTCTGTAAACTTAATAATGAAAATGTTGAAGCATAACTAGATTATAATATTAAATGACCCAAGAGAATGAAAAAAAATACTACACCACCCTAAGCTATATTTGACTTAAGAGTTATAATAAGCACACTATAAAAATGCAAGGATAGTGATATTATTGCAATTATGAAAAGAACTGTAGTAAACTGCTATGATTAATGTGGAAACATGTCTCTGTGAAATTTCTGTATTTCATCTTTGGACCTAAAATAATCTCATTTTAAAAAAGCTAATGAAACAACCTTTCACCCAGACTAATTATGATTGCAGTGACACTGATTTCAAATGATGTCTTTAATCTCCAGCAAAGACAAACTATGCAATTTTACCAAGATCTCATCTTCAGACATCTATCTTATATAAATGTACCACCCTACACACACAGAGGACCACAATTAAAAGACTACCATTTTGTTTAATATGCTTTCATAGAATGAATCATTAGAATATTCTTCAGTTAATTCCTACTAGTAAGTCTTCAACAATACCTTTCATATAATTTCTTGAGTTTATTGGGGAAAAAATGTAAACTTTTTAAAAAATGCACCCTATAATTAAAAGTTTTATTGTAAAATATGAAGAAAGTACTAAAATAAAAGATAATAAAGGAAGGAGCCATATGCCCGGAACAAATGGAGTTTTTCTCACCTTTGACTTAAGAAAAAAAGCAAAGAGAGACAGAAAGAGATTTCAAGTCACACCGTATTTAATCCAATTTGCTTTGGATTTAATCTCCAAAACAAGGCTGGCCTGCTAATTCCCAATTATAATGGCACATGTAATCAGGGTCCTCATTAACAAAGACTGACTATATTGTCTATTAGGAATGAAAATTTGAAATGCAAATTCAGCAAATCAAAACCGTTAAATGAGCTCCTACCCAAGATGCTTAGAGCTCCTGCCAGGGCAGAACACGCTGGCCCACACCTGCCCTGAATTTTCCCTCCAGCTGAATGTTTCATTCGGTTCCAGTCTTTGCCTCTTAATTGACCTGCTTATGATCTCTGCTACAATTAACATATGCTTATTAGTAATGGCTGGTTAAAGATTTCAAACTGCCATAGTTTACAAAGTCTAATAGAGATGGCACGCCACAGGAAAGAGGAGGCCACTGTTCCCCTCATCAGCAAAGTCTTGGTGGTTCGGTTTCATGTGCTGGAAATTGGGTAATTTTTCACACTGTCTGATGTATGAAAATCGGTGCTAATTGATACTGGAAATTGACACACAAATAGGCTTCAGGGTAGGCCGCCTGAGAAATAGTGAATTGGCTTGGCTTTCCCCTTCTTGAGAAGGTGCTCTCTTGGTCTTGGTAAAAGGTGAAAATAAAGTGCGAGAAATTTCCCAACTCTCAGGCATTGCTATAAACAGTATGTTTGTTATGATTCCAAGAAACATTACCTTTTTTTCTCTCCACTGTAATTTCAAACTACAGTATAGCAAATATTGCACTTGAGAAAAAAATTCTACTTAAATCTTAATAATGTTATGATACCCTTAGAAAAAAAGGCAAGGAGAAAAGGGATTTATTGAAAGTTCATTTTATGCAGAACTCACATTTGTGGGTACTGTGGTCCTATTTTTACAGAGGCTCAGAGCTGTTTTCATAGCTGCCACCACAGTCATCACCAGCTCCAGAGGGTATCCAGATGTTTGATTGGCATGATTCTCTGCTTCTAGCCATGTAATTTAACAGAAAAGCAGTTCTAGGATTCCTCAATTATTTTTTTATGATCAGTTGATATTTACAAAATTGTAAACCTTGATTCAAAATCTTCATATTGATCTGTATACAGAACAATTCCACCTTAGCTATTCACAGCCAAACAGGTACTCTTTGATTACGTCTGTATGTTAATGAAGCAGATTAATTATTCTATATCCCTATCACCATCTAGGGCAGCTAGGTGGCACAGTGGATGGAGTACTAGGCCTGGAGTCAGGAAGACCCCTCCTCCTGAGTTTAAATGTGACCTCACACACTTACTAGCTGTGTGACCCTGGGTGAGTCACTTAACCCTGTTTGCCTCAGTTCCTCATCCATAAAACGAGCTAGAGAAGGAAATGGCAAACCATTCCAGTATCTTTGCAAAGAAAACCCCAAATGGGGTCATGAAGAGTCAGACACAACCAAAATGGCTGAACAACGACAAATCACTATTTGAGATATCTTACATGGGGAGCTAAATATGGGCCAAAAACAAAGTTGAGATTTTATTTTTCAATTTGCTCTGTGTGTGGCATATGGGTCTAGCCTTAATTAACATCACTGCTTTTGACAAAGTTCTTTCTCAATACAATTCTATTCAAGTCCACAAGAATTTATTGAATGCCCACTATATACAGCTCACTGTGTTGGGATACCAATATAAAAGACAAATAGTTTCTGTCTTTATGGAGCTCACAATCTCCTGGAGGATATAATATATACACAGAAAATCAAGCACAAAGTATAACAAATGCAAAGTACAGTAAAATGAAAGAGTGGGGAGAACGAAGTAGGAGTTCAATGAAATCCCTGAGCCTGAAGGGAGCTAGGAATTCTAAGAGACAATTTAGGAGAGAATACGGGGGATGGGGTGGGGGTGGGGGGCGGGTTGCCTGTGCAAAGATACAGAAAGGTAGATAGAATGTCATGCACTAAGGACAGCCAGTTAAGCAGCAATATTGAATAGGCGAGTGGTCATCTGGTCCTTTTCAAGAGTTGCTTGGTTTTCAGGGGTGTTTTGGAGCCAGCTTGAACCAGCCCAGGAGAGTTGATTATTACATTTTCAGTTTAAGTATTAACATTTCTGAAATTAACAAATGCAAACAATCAGGACTTGACTACTTATTCTGTTGATTGTCTAGACTTAAGAAAATGATGGATAAAATATTAGTAATGCAAATTAAACCTAAAAGTGTTTTGTATCTACATCCCCCGGTTGTTAAACATTTATCAGAACACTTCATGTATGTTTCAATGTAACATTGAACTTACCTAAAATGCAGTGATGCGAGCAATATGTCTGCATTTCTAATTCTGGCTGTTATGGTAATTTGTAGTCACGTAGACACCAAATTATCTAATAACCTGGTGTCTATGCACCTTGCACATAGTAGGCACTTAATAAATATTTGTTGAATTGAATTGTGGGGATATCAAGTGAACATCTGCATGTACGAAGTTCTTCCATTTGTCACCTCCTCCTGCCCCTAACAAGATTTGTCACAAATGTATATTAATTAACATTAGATATCAATAAGAGTGCTAGGATCTGGAGTCAGGAAGACCTGAGTTCAAATATAACTTCAGATAATTTCTGACTGTGTGACCAAGGACAAATCACTTGTTCTCTACCTCAGTTTCCTAATAAAAAATGAGGATAATAATAGCACCTACCTCCCAGGGTAATTGTGAGGGTGGAATGAGACATCTATAAAGTGCTTTGCAAAATCTTCAAGTACTGTATAAATGCTAGTTTGGACAATCATTATTATTTTAAATCCTTATTTAAGGAAAGAGGACTCAGAAAGACAATGTTATCTTTCCTTAGGTCATATAATCAATGTCAATTTTGGATTAGATTTGGCATTTTTGATGAAGAATAACTGGTCAATATCTTTTCATGAAGCAAAAGGTGAGGTGACCAAGTGTTCTTGTCACTTTCAGCATCACCTGTCCAGGACTAAAATTCAAATGATAGGCATTGACTGAGAACTAGAAAATTCACATGTGAATTTTAAGTCCTGATTGGAATATGGACAATGGAAGAAAGAGAAGAGGAAGATTTAATTGTACCTATGCCTCCTACCTCTGAAGATATCTAGGTTATATTTTTCAGATATACTATATTTGGTATCTATATAGCTATATCTGTACCTATATATCTATATCTGCAGCCTATCCATTTCTATATCTATGTCTATTTGTATATGTTGTCTCTCTCCTCCCCACCTTCAACAATGACCAATAGAATATACTTGATTGCACCTAGTAAAGCTTTTAAGATTGCACTCAATCAATCAACAAATATTTATTAAGTGGCTACCATGTCCCAGGCACTTGGGATGGGAATAAAAAAGTAAAAGATTCCCTGCCCTCAAGGAACTTGTATTCAACTGAACTGAACCAAATTGAATTGTGCAGTATACTATTCAACTGAGCGGTGGCCATGTAAATGAAATTTTCCTTTTAAATTAGTTGGTGAAGCCTCTCAAAATTTTTCATAGACATATTGAGAAAATACCCAATGTAAGATTTTTCATTCTGTTCAACTTTCATTCTTAGTGGTTGGAATGGTCAAAAGACATGCATGAGAAATGAAGGAGGTGTATGATTCAGAAAATATATATTCAACCCATAAACCAATCCTACTTTCATCAGATTTTCAATATATTTTAAATAATATTCACCACATATTAAATAACAACAGATAAAATTTTATTAAGCCTCTAATGTGCACAGGCACCTTGCTAGGCATTTGGGATTCAAAAATTTTTTAAATGACTTATTGTTTGTTGTTAACAAACAAATCTTAAATCATAATACAAATAGTTAAGCATTCTGGGCTTTACTGTATATTTCATGAAAACACTAAAATACAGGGTAAACACCTGAGGGCTAGGGTCCCTTAACTTTTAATTTACATTGATTTTATGTTTAATTTATGAATGTTCAAAAATATTAGGAAATGTACCAAAGAAATTTAAACTCATAAATCAATGTGGTCTAGATTGACCAGTTTAATTTATATATTGATTTGGCTAACTGAGTTTGTGGTTTCCAGAAAATAAAAAAAAGAAAGCATAGATTCACTCCTCGGTATAGAAACAGAATAGGTGATACCTAGGTAATAGTTAAAGATTTATTTTTGTTGAAGGATCCAACTAAGATAAGCTCAATGGTCTTTCACCAAAAGCCTATCCACTAAATGATAAAAATTTTAGAATTCAATTCACAAATGTTTGTTGAATTCAGTCAGTTAATTAAAATGTATTAAGTGCCTACTACATGTGTCAGGCACTGTCCTAAGTTCTGGGGATATAAAAAAAGGTAAAACAACAACAGCAACAACAACAAAAAAAAACCAACAAAAAGTAGTCTCTGCTTTTGAGGAGCTCACAATCTAAGGGAGAGAACAACACACAAATAACTAAGCACAAACAGGTTATATGCAGAATCAACTGGATATAATATAAAGGCAAGGCAGTGCAATTAAGAGGACTTGGGAAAGGCTTTCTTTAGAAGGTAAGATTTTAGTTGGAACCTGAAAGATGCCCAGGAGGCTAGGAGGTGAAGGTGAGAGAGTATTTCATGCTTGATGGACAGCCTGTGAAAATGCCCAGAGCAAGAGGATAGAGTGTTTTGTTCAGGGAACAGTAAGAAGTCCAGTATCACCTGACTGAAGTTTACATGGGGCAAGGGGGTGGGGAAGGGCATTGTAAGGAGTAAGAAGACTTGAAAAGTAGGGAGGGGAGAGCAGGTTACAAAGAACCTTGAAGACCAAAAAGAAGATTTTATATTCTATCCTGGAATTGATAGGGTGCCTCTAGAGTTTGAGTATAGAGATGTTATGATCAGATTTAGTAATTGTTGAATAAATGTATTTAATTGAATTTTTGGCCATAGTTACTCATGAAGCAAGCTATTAAGGTGAGGAAGTTTAGCAATCTTTTTTGTAAACAATGTTTTTAAATACTGAAAAATGTCTGCAAGAAAGAAAATTAGCTTATTTGTGAATTGAATGTTTATTCTTTTCAAGCATCATTTATTTATTTATTTATGTAAGAATTTCTGTCTTAAGTTAGACGTGTTAGTTCATGAAAATACTTGACCAGTCTTATTTCCTGAGATACATGTAAACCTTGTGAAATTCAAAAACTCTTTCATTTTTTGATGGCCATCATTAAAGTAGAAGTTGTTACTTTGACAAACATTAGATTTAGGAAAGACTAGAAACACACTTCACAATTTGCTGATTGTTCCTCCATGCTGCAACTATTAAGCAAAAGGTCAGTCCTCATGGGTGGTAACTCTGTGTGTGTGTGTGTGTGTGAGAGAGAGAGAGAGAGAGAGAGAGCGAGAGCGAGAGAGAGCGAGACAGAGACACAGAGAGTGAAAGAGAGAGAGAGAGAGAGAGAGAGAGAGAGAGAGAGAGAGAGAGAGAGATTTAATTTGTTCTCAGAATTCTTGGTAAAGACATTCCCTTTACCAACACAGGTCAGTCCCTGATCTGACACTTTTAGTCTTAGAGAATTGCTTGGAGCACTTGAAAGGTTGAATGATGTACCAAGGTCACACAGCCAGTATGTTTCAGAGATAAGAATTAAATCTAAGATTTCCTGATGACTTTCAGGTAGGCTTTCTATCCATTATCTAAAGCCCAGTAACTATATGTAACATCTCACCAGTGAAGGGGCTTTGCACAGCAAGTGTGTATGTATGTATATACAAATTCATACTTATATATACAAACATATATATAATACATAAACCTATAAATATACATGTACATACACATATATGTATGTACATATGTACATACATGCATATAGATACATTGTAGTGTCCTACTTTGTACTTGCTCCATGAGAGAGCTGGTTGTTAAATTTTCACTATGAACATTTATACCTTGAAAATTGGCAAATACTAAAAATTAGGGCTTGATTTATTATTTTGTTGATTGTCTATACTTAGTCAAGGGATGGAGCAAATGTTAATAGTGCAAATTAGACTTTAAAATGTGTCCTGTGTACAATTTTTCCATACACACACACACACACACACATATATATATACATACATATATATGCTTATAATAGCTAATCATAACTAGCATTTATATAGTGCTTTGAGATTTGTAGTGCTTTACAAATACTTCATTTTATGTAAACCTACAAAATATACATGTGTAGGTATCTATAACTTTTAAATGAAGCTATGCATGGTATTTATGGTTAAAAAGCTTAAAATGGGAATAAGATATATGCCTTTTAAAACATAAATATTTTATTACAGCATTTATTCTTTATAAAACAAGATTTTCTGTAGAAAAAAAACAAAAACAAAAAACTATATTTTACCACCATTTCAGATTGAACCTGCCCTTTGTGATAGAGTAAAGAGGAAGTAAAAATATTGAAAATGTGGCCATGTTTGACAATGTATAAAGCAGTTTGTACTAGTTAGCTCCATTTTAAAGAATAAGTTTAGTTTTGAAGATTGAACATGAGTGTCAATTAGTCTGTTGTTCTGCCAAAAATTAGACCTGGATGCCAAAGATGAATGCTGATCAATAAATATACACAGCCTATCATAAATCTTAAGGGACCCAATTCACCTTAAATATATGATTTGTTTTGATTATGATGTTGCTGTGAGAGAGGGTGATAGCGAAAGGGTGCTATTGCTTCGTATTATTTTCTCTATTATTTTCTTTTGGTTAACTCTAAACTCACAGAATTTAGACACATGACTATATCAGCAACAACGAAAACATTTGGCAGTTCTAATTTAGCCCATCCTACAGGGGCCACAGCTGTGGAAGACCTAAACACCTCCCTCCCCCACTCCCCATCCCAACATGGGGGCCAGCATAATGAGCTACAGGGAATTGAAATAATAGAATCTTTTGGTCAAGTTCAATTAAGCCACTTGTATGGGGATGTGGCCATGCTCTGCAAAAGATACAAAAGAGAAAAACCAGGAAATTCTTTTTCTATTTTTTTTCCAGACTCCATGCCAAACAGGCAACCCACAGATCACAATTACTGTCAATAGTATCATCTTTGAAAAGGGAGAAGAGTAGATATATTTAACTGAACTCAGAAGCTAGTGCCAATGGGTATTTTTTAATCTTTACGGCTTCAGGTTCTCTTTTTATCTCGCTAATGTAATAATGCACTCTTTCTCCTTAGGTTCCAGCATTTAGAGCCTGTAAAACTCATTTGGAGTTTAGCATATGTACCTCATGTTGCTTGTTTTTGTATGTTGTGTTCTTTTCACGTGTTCTGTATCACCAAATAGACTGTAAACCATTTGAGGGAAGGGACATTATCTTATCCATATCTCTTTGAACTTCTATGGCTTTGAACACAGGTAGCACCCAGGAAATGTTTTCTGGTCATGATGGTTGTTTCCTTACAATAACCCTAGGAGTTAGCAAAACACAAGCATTCAATCTGCTTAGGAAACTGAGGTCACTTTAGGTTAGTTAGGTTAAGTGACCTCTCTTAGGTCCCTTGGATTCAAACCTAGTAGAACCCAAGTTGAAAGTATGACATATAAGTTTTTCTAAAACTAACAACTAAATTCTGGAAGGAGCAGGGTTCCTGTAGAAACAAAACAACAAAGCAAAAACTCCTAGCACAATGCACAATGCCTTTCATAGAGCCAAGTGCGTGGAAGGGGCTCAGTAAATACTCAATGATTGATTTTTAAAATTGGGGCATCCTTATACATAGGCAGAGTAGGGTCCCAGTCAGTTGATGCTACTGTTCCCATTTTACTTAAATTATGAGCCCCTCAAGGGCAGGAACTATCGTTTGCTCTTCTTTGTATCCCCAGAGTTTAGAACAGTGCCTGGGCACATAGTAGGCCCTTTATAAATGCTTATTGACTAATTGACTATTTAGTTTTTAAAGTCTTTCACAATCTAGCTCCAGCCTACCCTTCTAGACTTACTGCAGTACAGTGTCCCTGCACACACTCTACATTCCTGTCAAGCTGCCTTATTTGCTGCTTAACATACAGTACATTGAAAGTCTTGACAATTTTTGCACAGACTTTCCCCCATGCCTGTAATTGCCTCCTCCTTACCTCCACCCCTTGGAATCCCCAATTCCCTCAGGCTTTAGGTCAAGTTTTACCTCCTTCAAGAAGCCTTTTCCTGATTCCTCCAGTTATGAGTGACCTCCAAAATTGTATTTTATCTGTTTTAAATATATTTAGTGATATTTAAATATTCTGCAGAATGTGCTTTCTTGGAGGGGAAGGGCAATCTCCCTTTTGTATTTGCATTCCCAGGCTGTATCACACAGCTTGACGCATATTAGCCAACGAATATAAATGCTTGTTGAATGAGTCAATGGTGGGAAAAAGTACACTGTTTTGGCTACCTTAGCCATGTCTAAGTATTTTTTTTTTAAAGAAGCCTTGAGGTAAAAAAAAAATTGATGAAATTTAGTGTCCTAGATTTAAAATTTGTAGATTGAGACCCTGAATATGGAAAGTTTATTCTACAATGCAACCAAGCCTTTCTTATTCATTGTGACACGTTGACTGGAACAGAAATCTATGTGAGCTTGCCTATGTTGGGTGTAAACATAAACTTTTCTATCTATAAAATGGGTAGTTTTTATACTATCTCCTTTGTAAGATTGCTATGAGTAAAGTGCTTTGTAATTCTTAAACACTATATAAAATGTTCTTGGTGATATTATTATCATTGTCATCATGGTCACCATCATCATCATCTTTATGTCTTTTGGGGTTCAGATAGAAATGGTCCTGGTATAGTTTGTGTTCTTATTTTTTTTTCTTTTGTGTTCAGTGTTAATTACACTACTGCAAAGATGGAAAAAAGATGGATTTTTGTAATTGAAAAAATGTTGGGCATCCAAGTTTATCTTCTGTAACTCCACTGAAAGAAGCTTTGAGACAACTCTGGCAGCAGACAGGACAATCAATATTATATACATAAATGCATATACATATATATATATATATACTTACATACATATATGTGTGTATATATGTATATAAGTAGGGGTGTGTATGTGTGTATATATACATATGTGTATATGTGCATATACATATATGTGTATTCCCTGTTGCCACATGTTTTTGATTTCTTGCACTAATCTGTGTTTTGAGAACCTTGCATTTCATGTTATGAGTGTTCAGTATGGTGACATCTACTAGAAACTATATCCTCAGACTTTTGTAGATTAATATGATTATTAGGAGTGGTAGTTTTGTTGATTATAATCCTCTGATTGCAATTATTTACTTGTTATTTTAACATCACTATCATCATCCTTGTCATCATCATCATCATCATTATTTTGCTCTCTTTTTTATGGATTTGAAATAAAACAATTTGGTCTTTGATAATGCTCTGATTTCAGTAGTTTATATATCAAATTCTCAAGGATATTTTGAGATCTGTATTTGTAATATGAGATTTGTCATTTGTTGGTTTGTGAAAGATAGTGAGCTTTTACATACAACTCTAGCCACCAAAACTGGTCTTGGTAGGTATTTTGTAGAGGAGAAACTATTGCAATTTGTAATAATACACAGTTTCTCCCATTTCCCTGAATAATCTGCATTGATTGATATCTCCAGGCTCCTTAAATATAACTTTTCTGTGATTTCTAGTGATGATGATGTGATCCTGAATTGCCATCATAAATTGCTCCATTTTCTATAAACAAATCTGAGTGACTCAACCATTTGTTTGATGCTTCTTTGTTGACATATTGTTGGTTGAGTTCATGTGGATGTTGCCCATGGAGGGCCTTTTGATTTCACTCTTGGATTTTTGCCATTTCATAGACCCCATCTGGAGGTAAACCATATTTGGCATAGTGCCTGGCACAGTCAACAAATCCAGTAATTATTTTCAGTCTTTACCATTGCTCTAGGAAATGATATCCATTTATTTCAAGAGTATTTTTTAAATTGTTAACTTGCTTATCATGGGCTCTGATAACATTTATTGATCTTCCTCTTTGATGAGAAATTATTTATTGTTATTATTATTCGTCTTACTATTACTATTATAATTAATCAATGACATTTCATTCTTTTCTTATTCAGTTCAAATTGAAAGTCCAAGGAGAAGTCATTATCCTGCCATTTTTTTCTTTATTATGTTTAATATTATGCAGACTACTATGCAGGTAGGTACAACTGCTTTTTGTAATTCATAAAGCATATCAGGATGTAAACTCATCTTCTGAAGACTCACTAAAAGAATTTTAGGAGAAACAGAGAGGACAACAGGGATGACATATACTTTGTTCTTTGCCCACATGGTTTTAATTTCTCCTTCTAGGTCCCTATACATTGAAAAAAATTATATTCCATGGAATTTGTGAATTATGACTATTTGATAGGGCAGTTTACCTGTTTAAAATGCTGTTTTTTATGGATATACGTTATGTCTTGGCAATTGTAGGCAACAATTCTATCTGTAATGGTACTATAGTCCTGTTATCGTTCTCAAGGATAGTTGAGAGTTAGTATTTGTAACCTGGGGATTTCAAAGTTTATAAAGGATGGAAAGCTTCTGGCATATAATTCTAGTCACCTGAGTTTTTCTATCTAGGATCTGATAGCTGCTAATATTTTACAACCTGAAGCAATCTGTTGTATAATTTCTATCAATTGTTTGCATAATCTTCATTAATCATTAAGTCTAGCCTCCTAAAAGATAATTTTCCCATAATTTCTGGTGATAATGAACCACTCTAGTAAACACATATGTTTCTTTAAATAAACCTATGTGACTCATCAAACATTTGTTTGACCCTTCTTGGGTGACCTATCGTTGGTTGCTTCATGTGGAAGTCACCCATGGAGGGCATTTCAATTCTATTCTTTGATCTGAGTCATTTAGTAGGCTCTGTCTGAAGATGAACCACCTCAGATTGCATTTAACAAATGCAGTTGTAGGAACCAGTAGTCAGTCTTTACTATTGCTTTGTGAAGGTGAGGTCTCCTGGCTCCAAAAGTCTTTTTGTACATTTTTAATCCATTTATCAATTTCTCTGAGAAAAATTGATCTTCTTTTTAAAAATCATGATGCTAATTAATCTTCTTAGGGAACAAGATTCAAATATGAAAGTAACTTAGCAAAAAAATATAGTATTAGCTGAAATGTAAAGCTTTGGGAATTAAAATACTAAAGATTAAGAACACTTTAACAATTTATGGTAAAGAGAAGAGAATGTTGGAGAAGCAATTGGTAAATATCTTATTATAAATATCATTAAAGTAAAACATTTTCCACCCCCAAATGTGCACATGTAAGTAGCAGGGAGAAGATTCTTGCTTTGACCCAAAATTTGATGTCCAGAAGCAAAAAATAAAGTAAAACTGAAGCCAAGGAGAGAACCTCAAATTATCTTTAGGGGTTCAGTATATAAGTGCCAGGCAAAATCTATTTCCCTATCTGTACATTAAACCATGGAACTTCATTTTCAAAAAAGGATTAAAAAGAGTCCCCAGAGATTGTATTTAATATGTTGTCTCTCCAAGCAGTTAATTAGAGCCAAATGTGGAATGCTTTCAAAACACAAGGACAATTTGGGATTAGGATTGGAATCTGACTCATCATGAGACATACAAGAACTGTTTGGTCTTTAAATTATAAAACACTCAAGAGGTCTGATTTTAGGACTGTGTTAGATCCCTGTTGTACTTTATGTGTCGGAGATCAGCTCCTTCAAATTCTACTGACCTCTCATTAGAAAGACAGGGCCTCATGTTAGCCAGACAGATGTGCACTAGCTCTGGGATCACCCAAAGATAAAAGACAAAGGGAGCAGCTTTTTTTTTCAAATTAAGTGCATCATTATAAAAAAAAAGGATATTGATATGATACCATTATGTTCAATGGGAGACACAACTCGAATACTAGGAGTCCCCGAAGGCCAAATGAAATTGTTAAAGATGTATTTATTGATTTCTAAGGAAATATTACTAAGACACTGGGATGATAACTCACCACCTCTGTAACTGAATAGGTCTTGGTGCTTTCAAAAGTTGTCTCCTAAGAGAAAATCATCTGCCGAACATTTGATAAAGCTATTGAATGTTGTGCTCTGAAATGTGTATGGTGGGTTTGGGTCAAGATTACATAGGGAAGACAGTTTTAGTAGAGTGAACACATGCCTACATGACTCTCTTTGGCTTTCTCTTATTTATGTATTTGCAGAAGTCATAAAATGAAAAGTAAGTGGAAAAGGAATCATTTTGGAATATGGGGAAATTCCTTCACCACCTTCTTATTAGAAAAGTGAAATATTTGTAATCCATTCATTACATTTTTATCCTCTTGAAGATTTGAGTGGGATGAATACATATACATAGAGATTATTATAGTCTTAAAATTATTTTTTTCTTAAAAAATAGGAAATGAGTGAAAATAGCAACTTTCCCCTTTAGTTTACCAATTTTCTTTTTTTATTGTAGGTTCTTAATGGTCATATAATGGATATCGCCAACTATTATGTGTCCTCACCTCCAGCAGGGGACACATAACTTTTATTGTGGTCCATTATCAGACCATTAGAGTCCACTAGTGTGTCCCTTGTTCCATTGTTTAACATAATGCTGAGGAAAAGGAGTAGAAAATGTGGAGACAGCAGCTTTTCTGGGAAGAGAAGTGACAGAAGAATGTAGGCCCAAGATATTGCAACCATTCATTTTCCTCAAGTTGAAAAGTCCATCACACAACCCTTGTGGGAAAAAAAAAAATCTTTCCTCCTCATTATTCCCTGTCCCATTCTCAAAGATCAAATGCAAAGATAGCTAACCCAACTCAAATTATTCACCTATTTACACATTCTTTTTTTTTTTTTAGAGAGACATTGGTGAATGTTCGGGTTGGAAAATATTCTGTTTTTGGTCACATTGTGCAGTGATTTCCAAAACATCAATATGGGTCATGTCTTCACAGTTCTTCTTAAAGCAATGGCAAGTTTATAGAATAATCTATTATCACATATGTATATATTATATATGTAGGTACATGTGTGTGTGTGTATATATATGTATACACACACATGCACAAGGAAGCAACATTTCATAATTAATGTACAGTGCTAAACTTGGAAGGAAGAACACATGTTCAAATCTCTCCTCTGATAATTACCAGCTGTGTGACCCTTTGTAAGTCCTTTTCCTCTCTGAACTTCAGTTTCCTCATCTACAAAATGAAGGGATTGGACTAGAGGCCCTTTAATGTTCCTTCTAGCTCTAAATCTATGATCTTATAACAAGTAATTCTCTTTGGAGAAATTCATGATGATACTTGAGATAATTGGAAACACATTGGGATGTTATTTTATTTTTTAATTTTTAAAATTAACTTATTTATTTTTAGTTTTCAACATTCACTTCCATAAGTTTTAAATTTTCTCCACCTCTCTCCCTTCTGTCCTCCCAAGATGGCATCCAATCTGATATAGACTCTACATACACATCCTTATTGAACATGTTTTCATATTAGTCATGATGTATAGAAGAATTAGAATGAATGAAAGGAAACATGAGAAAGAAAAAATAAAATAAAACAAAACCAAAAAAAGAAGAGCAAATAGTATGCTTCAATCTGCATTCAAACTCCATATTTTTTTCTCTGGATATGGATAGCATTTTCCATCATGAGTCTTTTGGAGTTGATTTAGGTTTGGGACACTATTTTTAAAGGTATTGATAACTAATGACAGAAAAACAGTCTTTGTAGTATTGGTAGAAGTGCTTTAACTATAGGATTTTCATCCATATTTCTACTGGGGAAAACATAGGAACTTTTATAGCTGCTGGGGAATCCAAGGAATATGAATTGAAGAATCCTACTCCTTCCATTGGTTCCTAAGATAGAGGTTGGTGGTTGTCTTCTCTCCCTCTTCATCTCTGCTGTCTGGCTTCTTTCAAGTCAGAGCTAAGGTCCTGCCTTCTTCGAGAAGCCTCTTCCAATCTCCCTTAATTTTAGTGATTTCCATCTAAGGTTATCATCAATTTATCCTGTATATATCTTGTTTGTACATAGTCGGCTGTATACTATGTCCTCCATTAGATTGTGCACTCCTTGAGAGCAGGAACTAATTTTTTTGTTTGTTCATTGGTTTTTCCTTCCTTTTTTTGTAGTTCCAATGAGTAACACAGTGCTGGGACATAATAGGCACTTAATAAATGCTTGTTGATTTGAAATGAAAGTCTGAGATATCTTTTTGGATGGTCTGTTGAATTAAATTCAAATACATAAATTTGATTACTGTTTTCTTCACTGTGATGACTTTAATACACTTTCACTGACTTCATCATTGCTGTCCACATGCACTAAGTCAAATAAAAAATTATAAATCAGAATTTATTATATGCCTACTATGTGCTAGGCATTGTGCTAAGACATGGACCATTGATTGGTTCTTTATTCACTCATTTCCTTTCTCTATATGCCTCTCAGGATTGTGAAGAAAATAGTTTATAAACTTCAAATCACTGCATAAATGAGTAGAATCAATATTATATAACTCATTATATATTAAATCTGTATTAAAGGGATATATAATACCTGTTTAGTTTGGTTTGCCTTTTTCCTTAGCAACTCTCCATATTATTACTGTATAGAAGGTGGCAAGTGTTTGTGGTTTGAATGGTCTCAGGGGATTCATATAAAATAAGAGGTCTTAGTCTGGAACTGGTGAATTTGTTTTTCAAAAATATTTTAATAACTATACTTTTATTTTTCACATTAAAAGCATGATTCTGAGAAGGAAATCATGGACTTTACCAGATCCAACAAAAGGGTTCCATGACACACAAAAAGGTTAGGAATCCCTGATTTAAAGCAATCAAAAAAATGGTATACTATAGTAAAGCATTTTAAACTAAGTGGATTGTTTCATGGCAAGCTCACTAGGAGAGGCCAAGATAATGACACGCAAGAAGCTGATCTCCTGAGAGGCATACAACATGGGCAGAGACTTTGCCAAGAGAGTTCAAGGATAACCTGGATTTACCAAGAAAGCTCATGGTAAGCTTGAAAACATCATATAGATTCTCCAGTACCCATCAGGAGTCAAGAACGTCCACCTGGCATTTGTCTAGAAAGTAACTACCATCTCTCCAGAATCATAAGACCTTAGATGTAGAGCAAAGGGGAAGTTAGAGGCCATCTAGCCCAACATGTTCATTTCACAAATGAGGAAACTGAGACCTAGAGAGGTAAAAATGACTTTGACCTTACAAAGGTAGTATGTGACAGAGATGGCATTTAAAACCAAGTCCTCTAATTCAAGAGACAGAAGTCAGAGTGGAGATTACTATTATGAGTTGCTTCACTACCCTCTTCATGACTTTGATATTGAGAGGATGACTGGTAACTCTCCTAAAGTGACCTCTGGATACATCTCTATACCTTGGAAAAATGAAGTGAGGACTCAGATATTAACAAGATTATCAGTGACTGTTGGAAACTTGGAGGTTCAAATCATGTGAGAAGCACCAGGATGTTATGAGTTTTATTTCATCTTTTATTTCTTATTTTATTCAGTAAAAGTACTCCATATCTTTATCTCTTGAGTGTGCATTCCTTATACTCATATGAAGTTGGGAAGGCAATAAGAATCTTTGTAGAAATGGGTGTAGAAACCCTTCTTAGACTAAATGAGGTGAGATAGAACCTGGGCAGGCTTTAAAAGGAAGGCAGGAAAGCAGGGAAGTCAGGGCAATCTGCTTCTTTCACTTGCATGAAAATCCAGAAGGGCAGTAGGCTCAAGCTCACAGTGCCACCCGGTGGCTTGTGTAGAAATTATTATTTCTGCCCATATTCCCTCTTTCCATCTTTGGTCCCCATGTAAGACAGGTTCTTCTATAAATAGAAGAAATACCTATACCCTTACATATACTTGAAGTCACCATATAAATCAATTGACTTTAAGCCCCTCAAGGGCAGGAACTGGGTTTTGTTTTTGTTTTGCATTGGTATTCCTGATCATAGTACCATGACTATGGTAGGCTTTTTAATGAAATGACTGTAAATGAAAGCTATTAGTATTCACTAACAAAATAATAAATGGGTTCAAGAAACAGTACCTGAAAGAGATAGATATTTCTTTTTATCTTTTTTTCCCTGTTGGAATGTAAACTCCTTGGGTAGGTAGGGCTTTTATTTTCTATATACTGGGTATGATACCTTGCAAACATTGAATGCTTTATAAATGGAAACTAATTAGCTTCACTTTCCCTTCCTCACCTTTTCCCTCATGTACCTGCCATCATTTCTTGAAAGTCCCACTGCCAGCAATGTTCAATGTTAGTTTCCTGTTTGATTTTCCTGAATTCCAATAGGACAGATGGAAAAATCTTGTTAAGGTTATACTCTGCAGGAAGCTGATGGCTCAAAGGGGAAATTAGTTAGGCCACTGCAGTGTTCTTTTGCTGATTCAAAAAGATGGAGAACTTAACTAGTGAAGATTGTAAAGAGCCTCTGATGCCAGTTCCAGAAAAGCCTCATATTGTGCTATAGAGAATTTATTTCATGTTTTTCTTATTACATGGAGGTTAAGCTTTTAAAGCCACACCAAGAGAGAGATGGCAAATATCATGTGTGAAGACAAACAGAATGTGTAAACACTGAAGGGGGTCTGTGGTTCTGGGTCCTAGGCAAAAGCCTAGACTTTGTTCCTGACCCTAATCTGGAAGAGAAAGGAAGGAGAATTCCACAGGATGGGCCATGAGATGAAGAGAAGGACAAATTCATTTGGATAGGCTATGGAGATGCATACATTCATGGAACCTCAAGTCAAACCAGAACATGTGAGCCATCCCACCAATAAAGAGATGCAAAGTTCTTGGATATTTTAAGATCATTCATTGACCTAATAGTAATTAATCTCATGTTAGGGACAAAGTAAAATGTCTACTCCTAAAAATAATTCTCTCCCATTGTCCATTCCCATAGCTATAGGAAGATACGCAACTGACTGATTTCTGCCCTTCTCATTGTAGATGTTCCACAATCCCTCAATCCGTGCTTTAAGGATTCCCTGAGTATAGAACACTGAAGTTTCATCTTTCAGAGAAGAAAGAGACTTTAGAGAGCACTGGCACTTGGAGTTAGGAAGGCCTGAATTAAAATCCAGACTCAAATTTACTAGCAGTATAGCCCTGGTCAAGTCACTTAACCTTTTTCTGCCTTAAGTAGTCTCATCTGTAAAATGAGGCTAACAAAAGCACCTACCTCCCACGGTTGTTGTGAGGACCAAAAGAAATCATACATGTAAAACTCTTTGCAAAACTTAAAGTGCTATGTAAATATTATTATTAGCTCAGGGTCCCCAGCTCTAGCAACCTGTGACTCAGACTCCTCAACTCAGATTCAGAAGTTGCTGCTCAAGACCAAACTAATTGATCCTCATCATGGTGAAGTCATCTTTAAAGGGCGTCCAAAAATCCAAACTCAGTAACAGAATGCTTCTGGTGAAACTTACAGAGTAACTTTTCACCTGCTGTTTCTTGGTGGTCTGGTCCTTGCCTTGCCACTACATGCTGCTTTGCAATTCTTAGTACTAACATTTAGCATTTATGCATTGGGGATCTGTTCTACATTTTCCCATTTTTGGACTCTGACCCAACCTCCCTTGAACTCTCTTTATAGTCTCCTGTTCTCACTATTGAACCTACCATCATTCTAGCATCTCTTCCCAACACAAAGGACTTGCAAGAATATTCCTATACCTCCCTCTCCCCAGAAGTAAAGGGAAAAATAATAAAGCAGGGTTAGAGCTATCCATAAGTAGAATGGGTTGCTTCTGGTGTTAATAGATTCTCCCTCACTGGAGCTTTTCAAGCAGAGTTGGTTTGGCCACTTGTCAGTCACATTGTAGAGGAGATTCTTTTGTCAGGTGTGGGTTGAACTAAATGGCTTCTAAGGTTCCTCCTAATTTTAAAATTCTGTAATTTGAAATTAATTTTTAAAGTATTTTCAATAATTTAGTTAAAATATTATTTTTAAATAAAGTGTTTTATTTCTCTTTTTAAAAGTCATTTTTGTTAACTACGAAGGTTTACTTAGAAATAAGCAATTCATTTTAATTAATATTAGAAGATGATAAATGTATTGAAAAATTAATAGTATTGTTTTTAAAAGGAACAAGCTATTCTTTGCTTATGCGAAGATACTAGTGTCAATATAAAAATGAAAAAAGCAACTTAAAATGATCCATTTTCTGTATTCAAGTCTAATATATTTCAAAAGTATGGTACAAATGTTATATGATCAACTAATGCTTATGAATGAATGAATGCTTATGTGAATGAACGAATGAATAATGAATGGACATACCCCAAGTTCTGTCCCTATAGAAAGAAAAAAGTAAATTATTTTGTTGATCATGGATCAATGTATCTTTGGATAAAGTCAATGGTAATATATCACAGGGTTCTGTTTTCATCCTTGTTCCATTCAACACTTTTGTCAGGTTAGATGAAAATCCAAAAGATAAGCTTATCAACTCTAGAAATATAAAGTTGGAAAGAGAACTAATAAACTTGATGCTATGTTTAGCTTTCAAAAAGATCTTGCAAGATTACATTAATGGACTAAAATAAGTTTAAATTTACCAATAGTAAATGTTAATTTCTGTAATAATGCTAAAAAAGATCAACTGTATGATCAATTTGGGGGAGACCCAGCTTGAAATTCATTCAATAGAAAAAGATCAGAGATCTGTATAAAATGGTAATGTGATGGAACTGCTAAAAAAAGGCTGATGTAATTTTCAGCTGAATTAATACAAATATAGTGCTCAAAGCCACAAGTTAATACCTCTATTGTACTCTATGCTGTTTAAGCCATATCTTGAATATTGTGTCTAGGTCTGGATGCTACAATTTAAGAAGGACATATGAACTGAGAACATATACAATAATGAAGCCAGGATGGTAAAGGGTCTGTGAACCATATCATAGAGAGAATAGTTGAGGGAATCTGTTAGAAAAGAACATTTAAGAGAACTATAATGTTCACTTGTTTCAGGAGTGCCCAACTCTTTGTGACCCCATTTTGGGTTTTCTTGGCAGAGATACTAGAGTGATTTGCTATTTACTTCTCCAGCTCATTTTACTGATGAGGAAACTGAGGCAAACAGGGTTAAGTGACTTATCTAGGGTCACATAGCTAGTAAAATTTGAAGCTGGATTGGAACTTGGGTCTTCCTAACTCCCAACCTAGTGCTCTATTCACTGTTCCGCCTAGTTGCCCCTAGAAATATAATAATTCTCTTCAAATATTTGGAGTCAAGTCAAGAGGCCTTTATTAAGCATTTATTATATGCTAGGCACTGTACTAATACTGAATACTGGAGGATCTCCTGTGAAAAGGGACATAACCTTATTATGGTTTGCTTTGGGGTCTATAACTGGTACTGATGGGAAGTTAAAAGGAAACAGGTTTTTTCAAAGCAATTTTAAAAAAAACGGTCAACCAAGTCTAACAGTGGAATAGCCTAGCTCACATATTAGAAAGCTCCCTGGCATCAGAACTATTAAAGCAGATATTAAAGCACCATTTTTCATTAGAAAAGTTGTAGAATAAATGATGTTTTAGGTAGAAGGTGGACAAAATTGCCTTTCAGGTTCCCTCCAACTCTAGGACGTGGAGTATTTATAATTTTGTGTAAGTTCCCCCCAAATGGTATGTTCAAAAAAGATCTTGATAATCTGGATAGGCTGAAATCATCAAGCTAAGATTTAGGCATAACAACTGGACCTGTAATTTCCCTGGTGTGGAGAATTATTTCTGGCACTTTTTGTAAAGTATAACCCTACAGAGTTGATTAGAGCACTCTGATCCTCACCCAGGATCACACAACAAGTATGTATCATAGGTAGAACTTGAACCCAGTTTTTCCTGGTTCTAAAGCCACACCACACTGTCTTCAAGAGAAAATTTAATAAGGATAAATGTGAAGTTTGCACTTCGGTTCTTTGACTATGGAATTCTTCAAAGATCTTTCCTTGGTCTCATGTGATTCTACAGCTGTGTGAATGGCTTAGAGATAAGCATGGGGAGTGTGCTTATCAAATTTGTTGACGACAAAAAGCTGGAAGACGCAGTTAATGTGATATATGACAGGACCCAAGCTTGAGGAAGACAACTTTACCTCTTGGAGTTCCCTTTCTTCTTTTATAAAGTGTTGGGGGTGGGGGAAGGCAGGAAGGGTGGACTAGTTGAAATGCATGGTTCCTTCTAACTTTAAATCTATGATGTTGTGAAAGTTATTTCAATAGACTTATGTGGCAAATTAAGATGTATTATAATAAAGATAAATGTAAAAATTGATACTGGTTCAAAAAATCAACCAAATGTACAGGATAAGGGAGGCATGGCTAGCATACAACTGCTATGACAAAGACCTGGGCATCTTAGTAGATGGCAAGTTCAATATAAGTGACAGGGCAATCAAAAAACCTAATATGATTCCTAGTGGCAATGACAGATGTATAGGGTCCAGAAGAAGGTAGGGGATGATCCCCTCATATTCTTCCTGGAATTTAGTAAGGATTTAATAAATGCTTGTTGATTGATTGACTAATTGGTTCCAGTGCAGTTTCACAACCATTTTGTGATTTATAGTCTTAGAGGATTGAAGTTCCAAGAGACACTGAGAGATTGAATGACTTGCCAAGGGTCATACAGTCAGTATGTGAAAGTGGTTAGTGCCATCTGACTCCATTTTGGCCCTCTGTCCCCAAAGCTCATGAATGTACAGTGGTGAAGTCAATACTTTGTCCATTTCATTTAAAATTATGTAACCTAAGGGATATAGCAATAAAACAAGTATTTAATTGCTAATTATTAAAATATCAGGGGCATGGAGAGACATCTCCAAAATGCTTTCAATCCTTCCTCTAGAACTGAAATGCTTGCATTGCTCTCTGCATCTCTCAAACAGAAGTTACAGAACAAGTTCACAAATTTTACATGTAAATGCCTGTGGAATAACCACAAATGTAGCAATTTAAATTTGTTGACAGAGCTGCTAAGAAACAATCCTATTGAATCCCTGAAACTCTTTTTGATATAGCTCCATGCTCTGACAGTTGGAGTTATTGGATAAGAATAAGGAATCTTTAAAAGGAGACTCTCTGACATTTGCTCTGCTTTCAGAAGCTGTAACATAACACTGAATCTTTTTCTTCATTGTCACTTTCATTCAGCTTTAGAATGCCTGATTCCCCATGTAAGCATGTCAGCTCCCCTATAATAATGGAAAAGAATTTGAATACTACAACATCATCACCTTGAATGGGATTCTTTACATGCTTTTTTGTGTCACGTCCCTTCTAGTTTCCACATGCAATGAGTATATAACCTCTTAGAAAAATGCATTGTAGACATAAAACAAATACTTTGGTTTGCTCAGATAAGCATTAGCCCAGTGGATAGAGCACTAGATCTGGAGTCAGAAAGACCTGTGTTCAAGTTGGAACTCAGATGCTTACTAGGTGTGTGACCCTGGCCAAGTCACTTACCTGTTGCCTACCTCAGTTTCCTCATATGTAAAATGGAGGTAATAATAGCCTCAACCTCCCAGGTGTGTTGTGAATATAAAATCAGATATTTTCAAAATGCTTTGCAAACCTTAAAGGACCATATAAATGATAGAAGAAGATGACGACGATGATGATGATGGTGATGATGATGATGCTCTTTTGGTGATAGCAACACATTCCTTTGCCATTTTGCTTCTTCTTTAAGGTTATAAGTAACTTAGAATAGTACAGAAAGAGTATGGCAACCCAAAAGATAGTGGAACTCAAAAGCTGCAAACACAGAAATCTAAATTTAAGAAATAATGACAAATTTCAAATTTTAATAGAAGGAATCCGGAGCTGTCAGTGGATTTAAACCAATAATGCAATTCCACAAAACAGTGGAAAATTCTCCAATCTGAGAAGGGAGGGTAGAATTCTAACCTGAATCTAATTTTCTCTGTCTCTGACCAATCTTGTCCCAAGCAGTATTCACTTGAAGATCTCTGAGTTCTTTTTGCCAAACATGTGAGTGAATGAATATCTAATAGAAATGTAGCACACACTTAGACCACCTGAGATAGAATCTTTCATCATAGTGAGGCTGGGAGCTGCTTCTGGGGGGAATCCTGAAGAATGAGTCATGCATGGATAGTCTGTGCTGACTGACCATGTGGTTAGGAGGAACCTTTTTCTTTTGACTGAATAACCAGAAGCATAGGTTTCTGAAAAATGGCCTGATAGCACCCACAGTAGCTTTTGTTCCATTAGAGGAGGGAGCAAGGAGATTCATGTATTCATAGCTAATCAGATCTTGTGGGAAGAAGGGTCTCCATCTACTCTATTCCCCAGTGCAGCAGAAACCATCAGCAGTCACAGTTTTGGACTTGAATTTGGTGGGGTCAGTGATATGTTGGAACTGAGCTAAATTGTAAGCCTAATGCCTTCCTAAAAACTGAAATAGAATAGTGGTCATTTTCCCCTCAGCTCTTGGGCTCTGTTATGGCTATAGCATTAAAATAAACTTTGTTATTATTATTGTTCAGTCATGTCTGACCCTTCATGACCAATGTAGGTTTTCTTGGCAAAGATACTGGAATGGTTTTCAATTTCCTTCTCTAGCTCATTTTACAGCTGAGGAAACTGAGGCAACCAGGGTTAAGTGACTTTCCCAGGGTTACACAGCCAGTATTTGAGGTCACATTTGAACTTGGGTCTTCTTGACTCTAGGCTCCATATTCTATCTGGTACACCATATTCTCCTGTAAAAAACTATCCTATGTTTAGTAGTTGAATGGAACAAGGGTTTTAGTCACTCTGCCCCTAAATGTGGGGGCAACACAGCCAGTGGGAGTTCAAGTAGATACCAAAGAAAAGTGGTATTTCAAATTCCTCAAGGTACCTGAAAACCCTGAGAAAAATGGGGAATATAACAGATCTGGCCTTGAGAGTGTGGGGCCTGAGTCAAATAAATTACAAATGAATGAAGAATCGTTTGTTGAACATCATTTGTATGCCAACTCCTGTGCTAAGTACTAGAGACGCAAGTATAAAAGTTTAAGGCAATCCTTGTCCCTCAAGGGGCTTACATTCTAATATGAGCAAACAAATGCTTGAGGGGGTTACCACAAGAGGAATTTTGCATTTACCATGCAAAGTGAGTAGGGAGGTGATGAACATACCCTTTTCCATTAGCAATGGTGTTATCAATTTCATGATTCTTCTAGAAAGGTAGAGTGTGGGGAAGAGAAGAGATGCACAGAAGGGAAGTGGTGACTAGGTAGCTCTCAGGAAGATGGCAGATGAGTACAGTGAAGCATAGCTGGGGCCAGCTGAGATGTACCATATTTTCCTATGTATAAGACACACCTTAATTTTGGGGCCCGAAATTTGAAAAAAAATGTATTACATAAAGTTATTGAACTTAAGTTTTATTCATCTGTTCATAGCTTTCAGGCATCTTTTGGGCAAGTCTGGTGCATGTACACATGCTTGGTCCATTCCGTTTCATGAACCTGAAGCACCAATTTTGTCCTCCTTTGAAATCAGTAACTTCTTTTTCATCAGCAATTCTTCTTGCCTCATGCTGAACCATCTTTGTGGACACAGGAATTCCAATTGCCCTTTGCTCTTCAGTTCTTATCTTCTATTCCCTCTAAATCAGGCCATTTTGCTGACTTGCCTCTCATGGCCTTCTTCTACCATGGTGTTTTCAGTAGGATTTCTTCTTCCTGTAGCCAGTCTCAGATTGTTTTCTCAGTTGGAGGAGGACCAAACTTACATTCAGCAGCACGATTTCCATTCACTTTTGCAAACTGGATCACTTTTAACTTGAATTCAGCACTGTACAAAATTCTTTTCTGAGCCATTTCTGGGCAGAACATGGCAAAATGTAACCTAACATACTAGTAACAAATGCGAAACAATGAGCACAAAGACAACAAGCACGAAAAAGTGGGAAATGCAAGTAAAAAAATCTACAACCACTGTATAAGACACATCCAGTTTTTAGACCCCAAATATTTTGAAAAAGGGTGTGTCTTATACATGAGGAAATACGGTAGATGGAGTAGGCCACAATAAACACTCACTTATGAGGTCAGCAGGAGCTCCAAGATGGGATTTTAGGAGCTGAACTCAGGTCCTACAGGCTACATGGACTCTGGTTCAGGCAGCAAGGAGGATGTCAAGATGCTCAGGGAGCAAAGAGATGAATGGCTGAAAATTACCTAGATATATGTATGTCATTGCATAATTGTTGCAGATCGTATTTCAATTTTTTTGCAAAAAAGTGGAGCAAGACCATTATGTGAAGGTTTTTTTTTTAAAAAAGTGCCCATATTATTTAAAAATTATTTATTACTAAAGGGTCTTTGGTGCAAGATTTGGATGCACAGAACACTTGTAAATATATGTTAAAATTGGGAAGATGCAAATCTTACCATATCTTGTGACTTACTCATTACAGCTTCCCCTGCCCACCCACTCCCCTTGTGCCTACCTCTCTTCATTGAGTTGAATGACAATACAGTTAGTACTGCAGCACTCTAAACAAACCAATGTACTGACAATATACATGCACTGAGAATTCTAGGCTCATGGCTCGCAATGCACAAGAGATAAATGCGTCTCTGTATGCCACTGGTGAATACATTGCTGCTCGCTTTACCTCTTAAGCAGTGTGACAAAGAAAATTAAACCATTCCACGATTACATGATGAAAGGTTATAAGCCAATTTTTAGACTGAAAAAAACAGGGTGCAGCAACTATGTGGTGGCAACAATTATAAGCTCAAAGCTACGGATAGCCAGGAGAGATCATAAAAACTGGGTTCAATTTAATGAAATCAAAAAACCATTTTGTATGTGCCTCCTATGTATCAGAACTATGTTAGATTCTAGGACTCTAAAGACAAAAATAAAAAGGCCCTGCCCTCCAGGAGTGAGCTTACATTTTACAGCATTGAGGGTAAGTAAATGGCTTTTATTTTTTAATCTGAGTCCACTATCTGTGGATAACAGGTCAGAATTTATTCCTCAGTGATATTCTTATTTACACAACTTATTCTTTCTTCTTGTTGTTGACCTATTAGATTCTGAATTCTTTCTTTTTTTTGTCTTCCAGGACCCACTACATCTGTTTTTTCTTCCTTCACTGACCACAACTCTGAACCCATAGATTTTGCTTGTTCTACCCTAGGATTAGATTACTAGATTAAATAAACTCCCTGATCTAATTTCTTTTGTTTTTTTTTCCTATCCTGGCGCTGACCAAGTTATGACCTAATACAAGCTACAGTGTCTTATGTACATCCTTATGTAGGGCCCTTCTTCTGTAAAGACATAAGGCCTGGCCTTGCAGTATCCTAGAAATCATATATTCCTTCTTTGCTACCACAACATTCTTTGGTGATATAGACATTAATCCACTTTAGGATTCCCCCAATATCCCTTAGGCATTACACAATGAGCATGTACATCAGGGCTTAACAGGTTCCTATGAAAATGTCACAACCCTTAATCGCATAAAGAAAGTTGACATAAAAGAACTGGAAACAAAGCAGACTTACATGAACTGATATAGAGTGAAGTAAACAGAACCAAGGAAACACAATGGATGCAGCCATTGAAATGAAAGAGCAACAAAGACAATAGGTACAAAACAAGTGAAGCTGAATGATGTGAAATCATAATAACCTGGCCAACTCCAAATCTGGCCTTTGAAAAGAGATGGAAAAATGAGCCTCCTTTCCTTTGCAGCTGTGTGGAACTATGGGTACAGAACATACTGTCAAACTCAGCCAATGAGTTGGTTATTTTTGCTGGACCACCCTTTTCCCCCATTTTTATTCTTTATTACAAGGGATGGCCAGGGAAGACAGGAGGAGCGCACGAAGGCAGAAGGAATGGCAGGAAAAGGAATTTATTTAGAAATGAAAGTAACATAAATACAAACTAAATCAATAATTTTTTAAAGGAAACAGATTTGGCATATGGTCATATGAGGTAATGTAAATAAAAATTAAAGCATAAAAAGCCCTAATGGAGACTTAGAGAAGGGATTTTTAAAATGTAAGGATGCTAAATGCTTTGAAAAAATAAATCTAAATAGTGACTAAGCAAGTTTAGTTGCATCGATATTTTACGTCAATAATAAAATGTTTAATTTTTTTTAAAAGTAGTTCTTGGCAGGAATATTAGTGATTGGTCCTTGAGATGGATGACGAGAGAGTTTGAAGGTGACAAAATGGAAAATTCTCTTTCTCTGGATCAAGGAATGTGTTCCTTGGGTTTTCTGGCTAGCAGGTCACACAAAGTTAAGTCAAGTGAAAAAAAAATAAGACCCTCTAGGCATGGGAGGGATTGAGGCATTTTATATGCACTGAAGTAAATCCAGGCTTTGATTATCTCTGCAAAGGTTTAGGAAGGATATTGTGTGCCTTTCAGTAGGTGATACTACCTTTCAAAGATGGCTTTTCTTGCTAAAAGCTCCCTGATTTAGATGTCATAGTCCTGCTCCAAAGTACTAAAAGAATGAAACCATAAGGCTTATGAAGGGAGAATGTTAGAATCACAGGAGCAGAATTTTGGAGTAGAAAGAGACCTTAGAGGTCATCGAGTCATAGGATCATAGAGTACAAGGGACCTCAGAGGTCATTGAGTCCAGCTCCTTCTATTTACAAATGAAGGCTCCAAGGCTCTGAGTGGTGGAGATTCTTGCCCAAGGTTTCACAGGTAATAAGTAGCAATGCTACTTGAATCTTGGGCCTCCAATTCTAAATCCAGCACTCTTTCTCCAGTATCATGTTATCTTGTTGATCCTTCTTATGTTTGGGATAAGATAATTCTAATACCTTCATTGAGAAGTATTGTTTCTCATTAATAACAACGGCTAGCACTTGTATAGCTTCTTAAGCATTGTAAAGGACTGTATATATTGTATATATACACATATATACATATATATACAAATTCATATATATATGTATATATATATATGTATATGTATATGTCGCTGTTGTTCAAGCCGTTTCAGTCATCTCTACCTCTTTCTGATTCCACTTGGGGTTTTCTTGGCAAAGATATTGGAGTGGTTCACCATTTCCTTTTCCAGTTCCTTTTACAGATGAAGAAACTGAGGCAAATAAGGTTAAGGGACTTCCCAAGAGTCATACAGCTAGTAAGTGTCTGAGACCAGATTTGAACTCAGGAAGATGAATCTTCCTGACTTCAGATCCAGCATTCTATCCATTCTGCCATCTAACTACTCCTTTACATATGTACATGTACATGTTATGTGCATGTGCACATATACGCACGCATAAAATATATTATACACATATGCCCACACATGTGTGTGTAATCTCATTTAACATCACAATAAGCAAATGGTATAATCTGCCTCATTTTATAGTTGAGGAAAATGAGGATGTGAGAAATTAAGTGACTTGATCAGGGTCACAGAGCTAAGTAGTAAATGTCTGTATCAGCATTTAAACTTAACCCTCTACCCACTTCCCCATTTAGCAGTCTTACTAGATACATGTGCATAATCAAGGCAAATTAATCTAGTCAACTGGCATGTATGAAGTACTTATACTGTACAACACACTTTATGCTAGGTTCTGAGATTACAAAGAAAGAGAAAAAAAATTAAATAACCCTTGCTCTTAAGGAGCTTCCATTCTAATTGGAGCTCAGAGTGGGAGATACATACTGTATATTAGAAAATGTATGACAACTACAAAATAAATATGAGATAGGAAAAAAGCAGTTAGAAATGGGGACCACCAGGTTCTCAGGGGAAGAAATCAAGAAAGGAATCATGTAGAAGATGGTGCTTGAGCTTTTTCTTGAAAGAAGTTAAAAATTCTATGACGTGGAGGTGAGGAGGGATTCTATTCCACATATGTAGGATGGCCTGCACAAAAGCACAGAAATGGGACATAGAATGTCATGTGTGAAGAATAGAGAAAAGCTGGGCCTTAGAGTACAAGAAGGGGTGTAATGTGTAAGGAGGCTAGCAAGATAGTTGCTTCCCATGCTGTCTCTTCTATTACAATGTGAGTTTCTTAAAGGAAAAGCCTGTGTTTTTGCCTTTCTATATATCCGTAGCACTTAGCATAGTGCCAGGCACTACGTCATTGTTTCTTTCAAATACAGAGAAAAGTAGAAATATTAAATGAGAACCCAAAACGGTTAAGCAAATATTCAAGGGTATCTTTGGAATGTCCAAAGTAATGGGACATCGTAGAGGCAAAAACTTCCAAAGCGTTTGGCTTTACTTGAAATGTTCATACTGACCTAGAATGTGGTTTTCTACCAGCACAGCTAAATCATACCATAAGCTCCTAAGATGCCCTGCTTTCTCAATCATATAGCACCATGTGCAGGCATTTAAAAAGCTTTGAGATGAATGGGGATAGGTATCTATTTTTAATTATGAAAGTATTACAATGTTTGTACATACACATGAAGAGAATCATAGAATTACTGATCTCTCATTTAGAGTTGTTTCGGGCCATAAAAGATTATATATTCTAACATAATTATTTTACAAATGGAGAAATTCCCTTATCTTTCTTTTTTATGGAAATCTGCTTTCTGGTGTGGGAAGCATATGGATAAATGAAATTCTTCAGCAGCTTTTCCTAATGGGCATTTTAATCCTAGCCCTGATAAAAACCTATGTGTATATTTCAATGGGATCAATCCTTCATGACAAGGGAATATGTAACAGTTTTGTGGACCTTAGGGTCCATGTTCAGCATTCTTCTCTTGCAATATATGCCACAAGGTCCTAGATTCATCAGCAGCTGACACTGTTGTGAGTAGATAGGGCTTTGTCTGAATAGGTTAGCTCCTTGGATAGTAATCCGAGTTTTCATATAAACTGTGGGTGCTCCCCCAGCTGGTTCTCCTGTTGTAAGGAGGAAGAAAAGTCCATGCGCAGAATAGTGATTAAAAAGGGAGCAGACTCTTAGTCCAAAGAATGGTGGAGTAGTAAATTCATATTTATCAAGTCCCAAGGAAATGGGGGGTCAGAACGATCCCTATGTGGAGCTGTTACTGGTACATTAACCAGTATAGAAACCATTTCATGCATATTAGAACAGAGCAGTCTTGAATCACTAAGATCTGATGCTCACACTTGAAACCTGGAATCCTCAGAATGGTATAGTAGGAAGAGCATTGGTTTTGGAGGCAGAAGACCAAGGTTTAAATACTGACTCAACTCATTATTACCATGTGACCCTGCATAATAGTTAATAATCAGTAAACATTTAGTAAGCGCCTATTATGTACCAGGTACTAAGCTAAGTGCTGGGGGCACTTAAAGGCAAAAGACATTCCCTGACCTCAAGGAGCACAAAGTCTAATGGACAAATCATTTAACTTCTCACATCTTCAGTTTCCATATCTGTGAAGGGCAGAGCTTGGACTAGCTGATCTCTATGCTCTAAATTCAGCTCTAAATGATTAATATCTAAATCTGAAGTTTTTGGAGACGGTAATAGCAGATGTCTTTGAGGTAGACAAGCATCTTCTGTCAGTGAGTAGCCATTGTAAAGTTCTCAGTGTTGCTAATCTGGGTCAAAAATCCCCCTAGGGCAGCCTCCTTTCACTTCTTCTAAGTACCTTCTGTCAGCTAGTACTCAACATATGTGCACAGGGCAACGAAGTTGTCTAACAGGGAGGATGCAGCACTTTGGGAAAAGTAATCCTTCTTCGCCTCATAAGGTCCCTGGCCAGAGGTTGTAGCAATGGGTCAGTACATTTCACTTAGTATCATGAGAGTGACAGCATGGGGAAGGAGGAGAGGGAGGCAGTGGATGCTAAGCACCCAGCCTAAAAGGCAATTAATTTGCACCATAGCACATGAACTCATGGTCTTTATAATCAGAGTCTAGGGAGTAACTCTCACCTCAGGACATGGGTGGCAGAGGGTTAGGGATGGCCAAGAGAAACAAAGATCCTGAGTTTAGTAGAGTGATGAGGATCTGGTAGATTCTATATATCTCTGGAGGAAAAGGGGTGAAATCTGAAGTCAGCTGAAACAGGGAAGAACAGATAAGGGCTATATTGCTAGGGTCATAAATTTATAGCTAGGACAGACTGAGAGAATATTTAGTCCAATACCTTTATTTTACAGATGAAAGAATTAAGGCCCGAACAAATTAAAAGGTAGTAAGAGATAGAGCTAGGTGGTTCAGTGGATAAAGCACTGGCCCTGGAGTCAGGAAGACTCGAGTTCAAATCTAGCCTCAGATACTTAGTAGCTGAGTGGCCCTGGGCAAATCACTTAACCTCTGTTTGCCTTAATATACCTGAGAAGGAAAACTGCAAACCACTCTAGGATCTTTTCCAAGAAAACCCCATAGACAGTATGGTCCCTGGGGTCAAGGAGATTTGGACAGGACTGAACAACAAGAGACAGAGCTAGGATTTGAATTCTGGTCCTCTGACTAGAAATCCAACATACTTTCTAAGTAGGCAAGAGCAACAGAAGGAAAAGGGAGTGAAATTTTATATAGCACCTATTATGTGCCAGACATTGGGCAAAGAGTTTTTTTTACAAATATTATCTCATTTGATCCTCACAACTACACAGAGAGGTAGGTGGTATAATTATCCCCATTTTACAGTTGAGAAAACTCAGGCATTCAAAGTGAAAGGATTTAGCCAAGGTCATTCAGCTAGTAAGTATCTGAGGATGAATTTGAACTCAGTACTTCCTGATTCCATGTCCAGGACTCTATCTGTGGCACCGCCAGCTGTCTCATTCAATAGAAAGTCAGAAAGTTAGAGCAGCATTAGCTGGCATGCTTAGTCATCCTTGATACAAGGTTTAAGGCTACATGCTCTCTGGCTTGTTTTATGTTTGTCAAGTGTGAGTGGCCCTAGACCCACAGGCTGAAATCTTGGCTAAAGAAAGAATATAAGCCTTCAAGCAAGTACATTACACACAGGGACAAAGCGGCCGGTATTTCCTTCTATTTGTTATTGTTACTCCAGAGTTGATTTCTTGTATTGACTCTTCCTTTTCATGTTTCTGATATCCCTTCCTACTTCCTTTCTTCCCTTCCTCCCTCCCTTCCTCCTTCTCCCCTTTCTCCCTTTCTCTCTTCTTCCTTCCTTCCTTCCTTCTCTCCCTCCTTCCTCCCTCCCTCCCTCCCTTTCTTTCCTCCTTTCTTCCTCCCTCCCTCCCTCCCTCCTTCCTTCCTTCCTTCCTTCCTTCCTTCCTTCCTTCCTTCCTTCCTTCCTTCCTTCTTTTCTTCCTTCCTTCCTTCCTTCCTTCCTTCCTTCCTTCCTTCCTTCCTTCCTTCCTTCCTTTCTCCCCTCCTTCCTTCCTTTCTCCCCTTTCTTTCCATTTTTCTCTTTATGATTCTCCTTCAATCGTTTACATTGGCTCTGAATGTTTGTGAAAATAAAATCACACCAGTCAGAAATCTGGAAGCAGTTAACTCATTTGGGGACCACTTAATATACATACATACATACATGTGTATGTATGTGGATAGACAGACAGACAGACAGATAGATAGATAGATAGATAGATAGATAGATAGATAGATCTGACCTATGATTTCATTACATAAGGAACTCTTAGTAAAGGAAGGACTTCCTCTTCTAATGCAGATCAATACCTTCTCTACAACTTAGTGATGAAAGTTTCCTAGGACATTGAAAGGGTAGGCGACTTGTTCAGGGTCACACAGTCACTATGTTTCAGAGGAAGGACTTAAGCCCCTCTTCTCAATGGTAAGGTCTTCCCAGAACCTCCTTTTTGGGAAGGACTCCACAACAATCATTCCTCATTCTCTATACCTAGCCAGCCTGCCTCCTCTGTTCTCTCAACCCTTAAGCATTTCAGCTTCTCTTTCACATGCTGTCTTTCCCCATGATAATGTAAGCTCTTTAAGGGCAGGGGCAGTCTTTCTTTTCACTTGTTTCCCCAGTACTCTAGCACAGAGCCTGGCATGTTGTTTAATAAATAAATATCGATAGATTGATTGACTGAACCCTGGTCTTTCAGACTCCGAAGTCAGAGTCAGCTCTCTACCTACTATGATTCACTGCCTGTCATGCAACATGCCTTTCCAGTGGCTAATTTATCAATTGAACAATGTCCCTGATGCAAGTAATGTAGGCAAATTTAAGAAGTAATTACTTTGATTTTGGTACTGGGATCCTGTGTCACTGCCAAATCCTAAACTTTTGCATGCAGACAGAAATATGTCATAATTGACAGTAGTGATATGCCTAGAAGAGTGAAATTATTTGAGATTCTTAAATCTCTCCAGCAGTCTCTCCAGGATGTCCTGCACACTAGAATCCAAAGTTATCCCCACCTGCAGCTCTGTTCTCCCCTGCCCCTGTTACAATCCAACCTTCAAACCTTTGCCCAAGTAATCTTCCTAAGGCACAGATCTGATCTTGATTCCCTGCTCAAAGACCCTGTGTGCCTCCTCTTAGCCTAACACTGTGTTCTCTGCAAGTGAGATCTAACCTACATTTCCAGCCTTATTTTATGCTACTGCCTTTCACATATTCTACATTTTAGCAAATTGTACCATTAGCTCTACCCCAATTTTGTCCTACTTTCCTGTCCCCTCCTTCATTTGCAAGCATCACTCCCCAGTGTTTGAAATGGACTCCCCACCACATCTCTCAGATGAAATATTTTTCTTCCTTCAAGGCCCAAATCAAATGCTACCTCCTCACAAATCCTTCTTTTATCGCCCACCTCCTACCCCACTCTAATATTTCCTTCTATCTAATCTCTCATATCACTCTATTTAACTGTTACCATTCAATTGAATTCACTCAAAAATTTTAATGCTTACTACATGTAAGGCAGAGGGCAGCTAGGTAGCACAGTGGATAGAGTACCTGGCCTAGAGTCAGAAAGACTTATCTTCCTGGGTTCAAATCTAGCCTCAGATACTTACTAGCTGTGTGACCCTAGGCAAGTCGCTTAACCCTGTTGGCCTCAGTTTCATTTGTAAAATGAGCTGGAGAAGGAAATGGCAAACCACTTCAGTACCCCAAATGGGGTCACCCAAAAAACCCCGATGGACTCATGAAGAATTGGACATGGCTGACACAACTGAAAAGCAATAAATGCAAGGTACCATACTGGGTATTGGAGATAAAAAGATAAATGAACAATACAATATTCATCCATAAGAAGATTGCAACATTATAGAGGATATCTAATATGTAAATAAATTAAGGAATGTTGTAAGGGGTAAGGAGAAAGTGTGCTAAGACAATTTAATACTGTATTGAAAAGGTCATGTTTAATTGAGGGGGAAAGGAAGGCTTCATGTATGAAGTGATACCTCAGCTTGGGTCTGAGGGAAAAAGGGTTTTTTTTTTCCTTTTGTTATTTTGAATTTAATGAACATCAACAAACATGCATTTCCATTCATACAGAAGATCACAAAAAAGAGAATTATACATGAAACCATGAATAAGAGAAGTATTTCAGACAGAAATATGAGTCAGAAATAAGAGAATGAATTTCAGGCATGGAGAATGGATTTGCCTGAAGGTTGAAGAGGGTACAGGTCAAGACTGTGAACAAATAAAGAAGTTTTTCAGTTTGTCTGGAACTCAGAGTCATGAAAGGCAATAGAATGAGGTAAGGCTAGGAGCATAGGTTAGAGACAGGTTGGGAAGGGCCTGAAATGTCAGAGTAAAGAATTTGCATCTTATTCCATCTATAACAGCACGTTTTTGAGCAGGAGAGTGACATGGTCTGAACTTTGCTTCAGGAAGATAATTTTAAGGGATGTGTTAAAGATGAATTGTGGGTGGGAGAAAACTGGAACAAGTGTCAAGAGTCCATTTGCTTAGCCATCCTTGGCAGTACATAATTATTGATGCACACCCAATCATCAGCTAGATATTTGGTATGGGGAGGGCACCTAACAATTAGCCCTTCCCCCATTTGGTTTCAGCCAGAACAATATGTTTCAGGAAAGTAGGTGCCAGCATTAGTCATCTTAATGGTTTGAGGCAGCAACTTTTTGCTTGATTCAAAACTAACTTGTCCATAGGAAAGAGGAACAGACCCTTCAGATCTAGCAGAGCTTGGAACACAGAGGGTATAATATTGTTCTCACTAGATCAGAGCAAAATAGGCCTACATCCTAGCACTGAATGAGCAAGTGACCCAGCTGGAAAGTTAGAAGAAGCTGGGGCTTAAAGACCTAGATCTTCTTAAGAGTCTTGCTCTTGTGAGTCTTCTCTTCTTCTTCCTTGTCAGAAGAACAGAGGACTACATGATCATCCTCTTCTAGCTTTGTCCACCAGGAATTCCAGCATATCTTATATCTTTAGTGCTACTGTTATCAATTTATAGAAATCAGTTTTAGAATTTATAGAAATTATGGATTTATATTTTGTACTGAGTATGAAAGAGATACGATTAGAAATCTGTGTGACTGGAAAAGATATTTGGCATGCCATGCTGAAGGAGCCAGGGTACTCGATGAATAGGCTGCATTTTCATTTGACATCAACTCCCGGAATGTTGAGTGGCTTCCCAGAGAAGAATTTATGGGAAGACATGGCCAAAGATGAAAAGGTTTGGAAAGGTCATGCTTTACACCATTAGGGGTAGGGACCAAAGGGTTGAGATCATAGTTCCACTAAATTACCAAAGTATTGAACAAGGAATTTCTCTGATCAGTTGTGTACTTGAAAGACCCCATCATCATCTCTTTCTCTCCATCTCCATCTCTCTCCCCTAAGAAAATTATTTATATGGTGAAGTTTATCCCACTAAATATCTTTTTGCCCATTGACAAAGAAGATACCTGTAGTATTAGTCCATAAATAATTTGGTCTGTAACAGATTTGAGGTCAAAAGCACCATTGAAGGAATACAGTTTCTCCCTTGAAATTTCCACACTCATTACTGTTAGCTGGGATAGAAAAGTGCGCAAGATTTTTAATACCAGGGAAACTGAGGATAATGTGCTAACTTGTATTATAATTACTTAGATACGTGTTCTATTCTACCTTTCAGATTGCAAAATTCTGTCACTATTTTTTCATCTTTGTATCTAGAGTGCCTAGTATAGCGACTTCTTCATAGTAAGTGATTTATGTTGAATTGCATTGAAAAATTATATTAAAAAATTAAGTTGATATGCCTAATCCACCATCAGTATATTATGATTCTAGGAAGTTTTCATAGTAGGCATGATAGAGTTGCACAAATCCCTGTTTTCTTACCTTCTCTTCTTACATTTACAAGATGACTAGCTGAGATAAGTGATGATGTCCATACAACAGAATAAAGTCAACAGACCTATGACATGCTCATTTTCATCTCAATGTGCTAAGAAACTAATAAAGAGAATTATATATTAACTTGTATTATAGTTATTTGTGTACCCAAATTAAATTCATTAAGTATTCATTAAATACTTGTTATGTGCAATGCACCACGCTAGGCACCAAGATTTAAAGATGAAATAATATAGACTCTGCCAAAGTAGCTAACAATCGATTAGGACACTTACAATATGATCAGTGACAAAGTTAAATGAGCCAATAAATCATATATAGCAATGTCATCTTAGGAGGACACAAAGAATTTTGTTTCCAAGGGAGCTGACCTTTGACCTTTCCATCGACTCCTAGAATGGTGAGATTCCTCTAGAAGTATACTACTAGTGGCATTTTAGGCAATGACCTGTGATCATTTTCTAGTCCCGAGTACTCCTAACGGCCTTGTCCAGACAAAACAAAGTTAAGCCTAGAAAAGATTGATTAGACTGGACTAATCACCTAAGAATTCTTGTAAAACTACTTCATGTAATCTGTGGCAGGATTCCTAAGAGGAAGGAAAATGGGGACAAATGGAGGAGAATAAAGGGTTACCAATTGTGTGGGCTGCAGGAAAAATCAACAACCTTGTGCTTTAATCTGAGCCAAAAATGAAGTTATTTGGTGATTTCCCTATTTTTTGATCTGCTTTGTCTCCTCCATACCCCAACCCCACTACATCACCTTCTGAGCAACATAGGGGCTATGTAAAAATGAAAGGTTGAGCAAAAGACCCCATAAAGTTTGAGATTTAGGTGAATAAGTACTAAATAACAATAAAATGATTTGTCATATTCAGAATATGTAAACTATGCTAGGTTTTGTCTTGCATTTGGATTAGACGGAATTTTCCAAAGTGATTTTTATAGCCTTCTTTAAAAAGCAATCTCCTGAGATAAGACCTTGTACATGAGTCTCTACCCTCATAATAGCAGTTTATAAATAGAAACTCTCATTCATATTGCAGAACAAATGGTGCCACTCTAATAAGAGAAGGTGGAGTACGAATGAGGGCTTCAATCAAATGTAGAAAAACAGAGTTGTGCCCTTTACACTGTGAGGAAACAATTCCAAAATGGGTGAAACTGCAAAATGAAAAAGATGTATTTGTATTGATTTTCTTTCATAATTATAATGCAATTATGATACCTTGATATGTGTGAGGTCCTGATATTTGTTTTGGATACCATTTATCTAACAGAGACATTGGATATTAGAACTGGGCTGTCCCCAGTGAAGAAAAAGAGACACCATGGAGTAATGGAAAGAACATCAGGTTTGGAATGAAGGAAAACCTCGATTCAAATCCTGCCTCCAATATTTACTACCTATGTGATCCTGAGCAAGTTATTTAACCTTGCCCAGCCTCAATTTCCTCATCTGTAAAATGCAGATAATAACAGCATCTACCTCAGAGGATTGTTATGGGGAGCAAAAAAAATAATGCATGAAAGGTATTTCATAAATTTTAAAGTTCTGTATAAATACGAGCTATTATTATCATCTTTAATTTTGAAATAAAGTATGAAGATTGTCTTCAGAGACCCCCAATAGAGACTCATGTTTTAAACCCCTATGTCTATGCCCATCACACTTCTACATTAGGAAGTCATAACAGGGGGAGGCTCTTTCTTCCATAGAACCATACCTCTATGTGCTATGCAGAATCAGTGGTTCCTTTCTTTCCCTCTCCCTTCTACCTAGCAGAATGTTGGAATCAGATATCAGCTAGTCCAATCCTTAATTGAACATACATCCCTTCTACAGAATCCTGGGTAGAGAGATGGTCATTTAACTTCTGCTTAAAAGTCTTTGCTGTTGTGGAAAACCATTACCTCACAAGGCAATTCATTCTACTTTGGGATAACTATGTTAGGAAGTTTTTCTGGCTTAAACCATAAATCAATCTCTTTGAAACTTCTTTCCAAGGAAGGTTTCCAGTAGGGCTGTGTTTGATCTTGGGGTTTGATTTAACCATTATTTAATTGCCTATACAGGTAAGCAATAGTTTTGATGTCTTCAATGATACATTCTCCTGGTTCTTTTCCTGCCTGTCTGACCAGTGCTTTTCAAGTCTCCTTTACTGCAAAATCATCCATGTGCCTCCTTTGGACCACACAAGTACCTCAAGTTTCTGCAGGAGCCCTGTTCTCTTCACATTCTCTTTTGGTGAGCATATTAGAATTAATAGGTTCAGTGTTCACCTCTACAGATGACTTCCAAATATTTATCCATAATCCCTACCCCGAGTTCCCATAGAGCATCAACTGTTAGACATCTCCAATATTCCCTACCTCAAACTCAACATGTTCAAAATAGAACTCATCTGCTCCTCCAAAATCCTTTCCGCATCATTCCAGTCACCAAAATTCATACCTACAGTCATATTCAACTCTTCCATTTCCCTCACTTCTCACATCCGATCAGTTATTTATTTTGTTTATTCTGTCTCTGCAGTGCATGCTTCTTGAATTAGATTGGACCACATCCACTCTCTCTGCATGCAGAAGTCACAACCTCTCTACAGCTCAGCTTATGAAACAGGTATTTTAGAGTTCATATGGATGAAAAATTTTTCATCCTATGATCAGCCTGGTGATGAGCTTTTCAAGATTTGACTGGGCTGGTCTTCAGACCATTCTTTGGATGGGCTTATACTAAAAGCTTTTGCAAGAGGTAAATTCTGGTTAATTGAGACTGCAGAAGCCAAAGTCATTGCCACACCAAGATCATCAATGGCTCTACTAGGAGTAGAGAACAATTGACTCAAGTCCTTTAAATATATCATAGGGCTATCATTTCTGTAACAAGGGACCAATATACAGCCCATTCTATCCTAACAGTCTCCCTTTGTAGAATGCAAGCTTCTTGAGGGCATATTGTTTCATCTTTGACTTTGTTTCCCCAGTGACTAGCATATGACAGACATTTAGAAAATGCTCATTAATTGATAACTTTAAAATTGGTCTTGAAATCATCAGTGGTTTAATCTCTGTGTATCCTCTAAAATAATAGCTGCGTTTTTCTGCAAAGTCTATTCAAGATATTTAACATTGGCCACATTCTCATAATTACTATTAGAGCAGCTTCTTGATAAGCAATTATATGGGTATCTATTTAACCTATAGCTGTCACATTACAAGTGCAATTAGGAAAAATTACAGTATATTTAAATTGTAGGAGGAAGGATTTTGGTCAATTATCATGAAACCATTCCCATAGGAGAGTTGTGAAAAATAGAATAGAAATCTTTCTTGCACAGATTAGGTACAATCCCATCTGGAGGTAGGGGTTAAAATATGGAAATATGGTTAGAACATTTCTAGATACATCTTTCAAGACAATCCTTCTAAGATTTTTATGACATTCACTATACCATCAAGTATATCTCCATAAGCTGAACTCTAAGCAACATTGAGTATTGCTCAAAAAAAAAAGTAATTTTCATCATCCACAACATTCAAGGTCACTTCAACTTGTATGCCACCACTTCCACAGTTCTAAAGCGACCCCTGAAGTGTTATTACAGAAACTTCACCTTTGTGATAAAGATCCTTTATAAATATATTCTTTATTCTACTTATTTTTACCCAGTAGTCTCATTCAGAGGTAGCACATACAAAATGGTGCACATACGGTGAACTAATTGAATAAATAATAGGTAAGTTAAAACTGGAAAAGAAAAAAGTGAGTGGTAGAGTAGGACACTATCTAAAAGACACTGAACCCATCTAAAAGACATCTAGAGCTATTCAAATCACTCTCCATATGGTCAAGGTGTTTTATTTTCTTACTTCTTTCTAGTTGATAGAACCGAACTAATCATCTTCTCCCAAAACTGTTCCTTCATCCAACTTCTGTTGATGGCACCCCTTTCCTTGTAGTGCCAAATCTTCGAATTGCATTTGACTCTTCCCTCTTTCTCACCCTCTACGTTAATTCAATTGCCAAGTCCTGTCAATTGTATCTCCACAATTGCACCTCTACCACCCTATAGTATAGACTCTTGTCACCTCTGCCTGAACTACTATAATAATGTTGTAAGTGGTCTACCTATCTCTAGATCCTCCTTTTTCAATCCATTCTTAATATAGCTACTAAAATAATTTTCCTATTTTTACAATGCCCGAGTCCTGCTTTAAAAATTTAGTTCTTCCCTATTGTCTATAACATAAAGGAATAATAGGTCCCACTTACGTAAGTACATTAATGTTTATAAAGCGCTTTTCTTGGACTGACCCTTAAGGTAATAGAAGCATTCTCATCCTTAATTTGTGGATGAAGAAGCTAAATTTGTGAGATTTAAGTGACTGGCCTATGATCATAAGCTACTAACAGGGCAATGTTCAAACCTCAAATCCAATTCTCTACAATGTTATACTGGTCTTTTCATTGTCTAGCTCCACTCTGCCTTAAAAAGTTTTATTGATGCCCATTTCTTTACACCATCACCACTTCACAAACACTCCTCCCTTCCAACAGGAGAACTTTCTCTTATAATAAATAAGTACAGTCAAGCAAAACAGATGAGTATATCAAATATACTTGAAAAGCTTTGCCTCATTATGCACCTGTTGTCCATTACTTCTTTTTCAGGTCACATGATTCACCATCAAGTTGTTTGAAGACACAGTTGATGACACGTTGCCTTGATCAGAGTTCTGAAGCCTTTTAATATTGTTATTTTCTTTACAGTATTGTGCTAATCATATAAATGTCCAATATACTTTTCCAGGCTTGGTTCATATTAGATTCCAGCAATGGAGGTCTAGTTAATCCCTGAATCAGCTTTGTGCCTATCTCCATGCCCCTCTGAATTTGCATATGTCATCTGTATGCCTTCTTCCCAATCTCTGTTTGCTGAAATCTTTTTTCCTTCTTCAAGACCCAAACTTGGGTGCTGCCTTCTCTAAGAAGACTATCGTTATCCTCCCTCCTACTTGCAGCTGAAAAAGATCTCATTCCACTTTGGCTGGATCTCTCCTTTGTCCTAACCTCATTCTGCTTTTTATTATACTTATCTTTGTATATTCCCTCATTATTAGACTGTACACTCTTTAAGAGTAGGGATTATATCATCTTTGATCTTTATATCCCTAGTGGTGAGAACAGAGTATACACTTTTTAAATGTTTGTTGAGATTTTGTGATTGCATTCCCTGTCTCCCTCATTATGGTCATAATTCTGTTTGGCCAGAAGCTGTTTATGCCAAACAACTGTAAATCTTTCTCCATTCCTCCCCTCCCATATGCTTTTCTTTTCAATTACGTTCTGCAGACCACACAATGTGCTAACCCTGTCATCGCAATAAGAGTATAGCTATAGCCAGTCAGCAACATAAAACAAAGCAAAATCAAGCCAAAAAATGGTCCAGCCATTTCTTAACACAAACCAATTAATTGTTGGGTTAACCTAAGTTTATTAGAAATTATCTTAAGGGTGGGGAAGAGAGGACTGAGAGAGATGGTTAAAATATACATGCAGCTGGGCCCTTGTCATATGTTTTCTTTATCCATTTGATTTAATATAACATTCTAAAAGGAGTAAGTATGTGCTAAGTGCTGTGGGTACATAGAAAGAAAATGAAATCTCCCCCTCAAGGAGCTTACATTCTCCTTGGGGAAGGGGGAGCGGCAACAAGTCCACAGATAAGTAAATACAAAAGTAAATACAAAATGATTTTTAGGTGGAAAGAGAAAAAAGGGCTGGGAAGTGTGGAGATGTGAGAGGTGGCATTTGATCGAGTCTTGCAAGGAGTTGGGTATTCCAAGAGTCTAAGAAGAAGGAACACATTGCAGGCATAGTGGAACAGCTGATGAAAATGTGTGGAAGCATAAGATGAAATATCATATAGAAGAGGAAACAGAAAATTCAGACAATTTGGCTGAAAGATACACAGTATATGAAAGGAACTAATGTAAATCAGTCTGGAAAGATAGATTGTAGCCAGATTGTGAAAGACTTTAAATGCCAAACAGAAGAGTTTGTGTTTTTTACTATAGGAAGGAGGGAACCATTGAGGTTTCTCAGGAAAAGTGATGTGAACAGATCTGTGCTTTATGAGTATATAGTTAGCAGCTATTTGGAATATGAGTTGGAAAATAAAAAGAAAAATTGGAGGCAGAGAGACTAAATTAGGGGGGCTATTGTACTATTCTAGGAACCAAAATAGGTTATGACCTTGGGCAAGTTACTTAACCTCAGTTTCCTCATCTGTAAAAATGAGCTGGAGAAGGAAATGGCAAACCACTCCACTATCTTTACTGTGAAAATCCCACATGGGATCACAAAGAATCAGACACCACTTAAATGACTGACCAACAATAACATGAGTGGAAAGGAGGGTGAATGCTAGAGAAATTGAGGAGGTAGAATCAACAAGACTTGCCATATAATTGGATCTGAGGTTGAGGAAGACTGAGCAGTCAAAGAAGACCATCTTATCCTGTTTGCTACTCACTTACTTGGGCTCTCATTTTGTTACAAAGAATATGAAATAAGAAGTTCAACAAAGCTATTTGGGAAGCCAATAGTAAGGGTGCAAGGGTCCTTTGGATATGCATTATGCGAAGATATCATTTCATATTTTGTTATTTCTTTTTCAATGATCTTCTGCTAGCCTCTTCCAAAAGAGCTTATCTTAGAATGTCTTCCTGATTATTTACCAAATTCCATTGCATTGTTCATCTTTTTACCTTTTTCTCTCTTCAGAGAAAACGCCTTTGATCTGCATGAGATTTTTGCCTAAGGCTTAATAAAATGGAATAGCTGTTAAACTTTATTCTCTGTCTTGTATATATTACTACATTAAATTATTGGGTGTTTTATTCTGGATTAAAGGTTGCCAATGTTTTTGATGCGTCAATCAGAGCCTGATTTTTAAATATGAAGCATAAACACAGAGTAAATTTCAAAACATTGTGTCATATCTTTCCCTGAACTATGATTTCTTATAGTTCCAAAACATCTGGGTTTTTTAGACTCTTTGGGGATTTTTATACTGTTCAAACATTAACTTTTTTATTTTAAAGAATCACAGAATTTAAAGGTAGAAGGTCCTTATAAATAATCTAATCCAACCTTCTCATTTTCCACAAGGGGGAACTGGGATTCAGCAAAGTTAAATGACAGCTCAAATCATAGATTTGAGTTGGGATTTGAACCCAGGATTTCTAACAACAAATCCCATGACTCTTTCCAATACATCGTGCTGCCTGACCTTCTTGGTTTAGGTCTTATACCTTTGGCAGAAGACAATGTAATTTTCTGATTTGTTTGCATCCTATAATGTGGCATCTCTTGCTCTACCTAGTTTAATGAAAAACAGAGTATTTACTTAGCTAAGTGACATATGTCAAGATTTTATTTCAATCTTTGCCCCTGCTCTGATGTGTCACTCTTCTCCGGGATTCCTGTCTTGAAACCTTGTTTCTAAAGAAATTAGAACCAAATAAAATACTTTTCCATATAGGACATCTTCAAGGGGTCAGCTGCTTTCCTAACCTGTCAGCCCATGCCTCTTTAAATATGATTTAAAATGGCTCAGGATTTGTTGTCAGCTCTATAATATTATACACACAGTTAAGTTATAACTTTTTATCAAACCTAGAAAACTTTTTCAGCTGACCATATTAATTTTTTTCCTTGCCTGAAAAGAATTCAAACCATTTCCTCCACATCTATTCATTTGCAATTTGTGAAGGCCAAATTTCTTTTCATGTGAATATTTCTGGCTTCTTCCAATTCTATTTCTAGTCTCCCTGGAATCCCATACTCCTCCCAAGTTAGAATCTTCTTAAAATTTCATGAATATGTTTCCAGATCTGCATCTTCTCCCAGATCTTTAATAAAGATGTTAAGTTGGAAAGGCTCTAATACAGATCCCTGTGGTAACCACCACTTAGTGCATCTCACCAACTCAGTGCACACATAGTACCTGTTATCTTTTTGCATTCCAGAGCATTTTAAAGATTTTTTTTCTAGTTAAAAGTTGGGGGTAGGGCTTGGAGGAGTTACTAAATCTTATCAAGATCAAAGACATGTTAAAACCAAAACTAAAAAGCTTAAAATTTATCAATCTATAAAAATACCTGCAATTGTGCAATATTTTACATTGATAAATATATTTTGTGTGTCTTGCCTTAGACTATAATCTCATTTGATCACAGATTTTGGTTGGGAAGGGACCTTAATGATCACATAATCCAACTCTTCCCTCATATTACAGGAAATGGAACTGGAATCTCTGAAGATTAAATGATTTGTCCAAGATCAGACAAATTGTAAGTAGCAATGCCCTAGTCCTCTAGACCCTAGACCCAATCAATCAATCAATAAATTAGTATTTAAGCATTTATGTGCTTAGCATATCATTGCTACGCCCTAAAAATACAAAGAGTAAAACCATCTCTGTCCTTGACGAGTTTATAGTCTAGCTGGAGAGAAAACATGTGCATAAACAGATATATAAGGCAGACACAAAATATACAAAAGAGGTACAAGGTGATTTTTGGAAGGAGAAATTAACAGCTAGGGGTGGGGGAGGGGGTGGGAGGGAATGAGGAAAGTCTTTTTATAGAAGGTAACAGTTGAGCTGAAACTTGAAGGTCAAATATTCAGGTAAAGGATTTGGGAGGTGAGGAGGAAATGAATTCTAGGCATTGGAAGACAGCCAGCATGCATGGGCCAGAAGATCTAGCCTTGTTTATAAAGAATAGTAAGAAGGCCAGTTTGACTGTGGGTATGGAGGGGAATAATGTTTAATACAGTTGGAAAGGAAGGAAGGAAAGAGGAAAGCATTTATTAAACAACTAATACGTGCCAAGCACTATGCTAAATACCTCACAAACATGGCTCATTTGGATCCTTACAACATCTCTGGGATGTAGGTGTTATCATTGTCACCATTTTTTTTTCAGTTGAGGAAACTCAAACAGTTAAGTGACTTATCATGGGTCACACACCTAAGCAGGTCTTTCTAATTCCCGGCCCAGCACCCTAACCACTGTGCCATTTAGTTCTGCAGGCGGTTTTACGGTATGGTTCTGTAGGGCTTTAAATACTGAACAGGGGTATTTATATTTGATCCTAGAAGTAATAGGAAGCCATTGGAGTTTATTGAGTAGAGGAATGTATTCAGAAGATTTATTATGACAATTGTAAGGAGAATGTATTGGAATAGGGAGACACTGGGGACAGGAAGAACATAGGCTATCTCAATAGTCCTGGTAAGAGATCTGAACCAGAGAGGTTAGCAGTGTGAGTAGAGAGAAGGACATGGATATGAGAGATCTTCCGGAGGTAGAAATAGGACGATTTGGAAATTGAATGATTATGTAAGGTGATACTGAAGTTTAGAACTTCTGCAGTACTCTCAACGGCGGGGTCCTCAACAGTGTAGAAAAAAATTGGAATTGGTGGGTATGCCAGGTGGGAGGGGAAGAAAAATACAATGAATTCTTTTTTGGACATGTTGAATTTAAGATATCTTTGGGACACCCAGTTCGAAATATCCAATTGGTAATTGGAGCTTAGGAGGGAAAGAATATAGCTAGAAATATAGAAAAAGTATTTATTAAGACCTTACTGTGTGCAGAATTGTTTACAAAGTGTCGAGGACACAAATACAAAGATAGTCCTTGCTCTCAAGAAACTCGCATTCTTATGGATCTAGTCCTAGTCATCAACAGAGATGATTAAATCCACTTGAGGAGAGAAGAATAGGGAGGTATCTTTCTATTCCTAGTACTTAGCACAGTGCCTCACACAGAAATAATCACCTAGTAAATTCTTGGTTAATGGTTGAACTGCATTGAGTTGTCCAAAGCATTTTATTTGTGAAACAAATACTTTAAAATGTATCTATTTATAGGCCTATTCCCCAGCAGTGAGGAGGATATATGGTCTACATATTGGAGACTTAAATGTCTTAGGTGGATAACGTTGATACGATCACATGATGTCCATGTTACATTTATTCAATAGTTAGAGCATAAGTACATTGTAAACAAATTCTGCATTACTGGAAATCTGCCCCTGACAAAGGTTGCATTAGAAGAGAATAGAACTTACCCCAACAAATTGGGAAAGACGACAAAAGATGGGAATAGTTCATGTTGGGAAAGAGGAGGATTGCAGAAAGAAGTGTTGTATATTCCTGGTGGAGTTTTGAATTAGTAAAACCATTTTGGAAAGTAATTTAGAATTGTGCAAATAAGATAGCTAAAGGGGCCACAATATGCCCCAAGGAGGTCATTGACCCAAAGAAAGTTTCTGTATACACTAAAGTATTTATTGCAGCACTTTTTGTGGTAGGAAAAAAAAAACAACTGGAATCAAAGTATATATCCATCAATTAGGGAATTGCTAAAGAAACTGCGATACATGAATTAATAGAATATTAGTGTGCTGTAAGAAACAATAAATGTAATTAATACAGAGAAGTATGGAAAGACTCATAAACTGATACAAAGTAAGGCAAACAGAACCAATAGTACAATATATGTGTATGTATGCATATACATTAACTACAACAGTGGAAATGGAAAGATCAATAATTATAAACTTACCAAAAATAAACATTAACAAATTACGATCTTGTCTCCAAAAGAAGAGATATGAAAAGATGTATTCCTCCCACTCCTTTACAAAGATGGAAGGAGTACACAGGTGAGGAAAATTGCATATAGTGTCAGATTATTTTAATAGATTGATTTACTAAATTTTCTCTTTTTCCTCTTTTCAAATTTGTTTTTAAAACATTTTTGTTGGACCTGGAATCAGGAAGACATGTGTTTAAATCCAGTTTCAGACATTTACTAGCTGTGTGACCCTGGGCAAGTCACCTAACCTCTGTCTACTCCAGATTCCCTTGTGCAAATTGGGGATAAATTATAGCACCTACCTCCTAGCTTTGTTATGAAGATCAAATAAAATAATATTTGTAAAGCACTTTGCAAACCTTAAATTGTTATATAAATGCTAATTATCATCATCATCACCCACATCATCATCATTAGGGATGGTTTCCTGAGAAGGAAGAGAGGAAAGGGAAGGGACAGAAAGGGAAATCTAAGTTATGTAAAAACAAAGATATTAATAATATATATTTAAGACCAAAAAAACTATATCTTAGTTCCATGATGCTCATAAGCAAGAACCGACGGTACAACCCCACTGCAGCTGTCGCTGTTTCAGTAGGAGTTTACTTTCTGGTGTTCTGTGGTAGATAATCAGGAAACACCAGTATATATCCATAGCATTGCCAAGTTGGTGATGGCTAGAGAGAACTAGGAGAGGGAAACACATAGATAAAAAAGAATTGAGGGATCTGTAAAATGTCTGAAGGGCCACCAAACTAGGCAAATTTTATATCACCATTATGCTTACAATTCAGACTACATTTTCATTAAGCCATCATTATATTTCATAGGATCATAAAATACACAACTTCTGGAAATAATTTTCTATACCTTTTTACTTGGTAGTTTCTATTTTTTTCTCCCCCAGATAAGAAGTAGCGGATCCGAAATTTCACTAGTGTAAAGAAAACCAAGGTGGGGAAGCTCCCTCTATCAATCAATTCAGGTCAGTAGTTTCTCTGCAAGGTATGATATGGTTGTTATCCTCTGTTCGTGAAGAGAACCAAAATGACATCACTATGCATCAGCAAAGTATAATAAAAGCAGAGATCGTAACCTTTTTTGTGTCATGAATGCCTTTGATAGTTGGGGGAAATCCATTGGCCCTTACTCAGAATAATATTTTTAAATAATTGAAGTAAATGCTCAATTTCACTTAGAGCTTAGTGAAAATAAACGTTTAAATTATGTCCATCCAAGTTCAAGGACTCCATGAAATCTATCCATGAACATCTTCGGGGTCTATGGATTCCAGATTAAGAATCTTTGCTTTAGAGAGAAGCTTCAAAGACTGAGAAGTAAAGTGACTGCCTGAAGGTGACATAGCTCTTATATGTCAGAGGTAAGAATCAAACCCAGGTCTTCCTGGCTTTTCAGGCTATTCAAGCCACCCTGCCTATCATAAAAATCTTTTATAAAAATCGTATTTCATTTGCCACAGTCACTGCTGCAAAATTCAGTCCCGTTATCACTTTTTGGTAAGCATCGATGATTGCATTACAGTCTGAGAGCTTCATTTAAAACATAAATAATGTCTCCAGGTTTTCCCAGATCCACTGAAATCTCCTTTTCATGAAAACTTTACCATTCATTTCTGAGTTCTCTCCATAGCAAGCACTTCAAACATCCCTGGCTTTTGAATGCCACCAGACCCCCAACTTGCATATATAAAGACTTATTTTTCATCTCAGCCTTAAGAGTGTTGCCCTCCATAGTGTCCCTGAGAACCCCAAGATTCCCTTGTCATTCTGAAGTGATGAAGAGCATGACTGCATTTATTTTTTTGATTTTCTGTCTTATGATACTCAGCATTACATTGAGGCAACATATCATGTTGCCATTTGGGCATTCCTCTCCCCTCCCTCTTCCCCCAACCCCCACCCATAGTCTTACATTCTTTAAACAGATGCCTCTCTTAGATCCCATCCTTCTCACTCTCTTGTTTTCACAATTAAACTCTTATTACTTGAGTCTTGGATTATTTCATATGGAGAAGTTGAGTTTTTGTGAGGAGACGCACACAGGTTTAATGAGCCATTTCCCCCTCTGTCGATAGTCTTAAAGACAAAGCAGTGGTAGTATATTTGTCTTCTGAGGATGAATAAACTCAATTCTCTAATGTTGTTACAACGCCAACCCAACTAATCCTGAGGCTGCGCTGGCAAGGAGTTGTAAAAGACCAGTATTGATATTCTGTGGTATTCACTTTGTCAAGCTACCAACTAAAGGAAGAGGATTTAGCAAAGCTGGCTGTGGAGCTGCTAATTACACTAAAAGCTGAATTTACTGTTTCCTGCAGACTGTGAGCAAACACTTGAACACTTTGACATTCTACCATAAACTGAAAAGATGAGAAGGGCCACATCACATCAATGGTACTGGTAAGATAGTTCGTTTGCTCTTTATGCAATTGTCCAGTCCTGATTTATTGATAACACTATATCATACCTCAGTGAGCCACGAATTTATATCCTACAATGTTATGTAAGCTTACTCAATTCAATCCACTGTCCATGTATTGCCAACTAAAGCAGGGTACTGGGAATTAGGTCATTTCATCCATGAGTTTGAGAATCAGAGAATAACATAAAGGGTCAAGACTCAGGAGTAACAACAACATGGTATCATATCATTTGGAAAGATCTTTTTTAAGTTACTTCCTTCTAAGGGTGGAGAACAAAACCAATTTGAAATCTAAAGTAAATTCCGACTCCACTTGCCCATTAAAACTTATCAATTGTCTGGGGAAATGTGTATTTTATATTCAGGCATGATCTATGTGTCATTGAAGGCAAAGATCCAATGTGCTATGGAAATTTCCTGATGCATATTATGAGCTGTTGTTTGCCATGGTGGCTAGATAATCCTGCTTCATTTATTGGAGGGCCATTTCAGCTGCACTGTCAACAACGTAGGAGGATTGGGTCACCTTTGCCTAGAATATTATGTAAAAGCTGTCAAATGTTCAGGATTATAGGCACATTAAAGGTTCTTTAAGATTTCATGCATATAAATATTAGTGAAGACAGTTTAAATGGCAAGTTTGTCATCAGTCTGCTCTGGATTTCGACAGCCTTGTGCTAAGACATTACAATGTAATAACTGATGTTTTAATGGGACCAATTCTATGTATTAGAGAAGCAGATGCTGGCAGGTTTATGTGGTTACTCTTATGACTGAGGGAACAAGAAAATTTTGAAATTAAAAATTAAAAAAAGCTTAATCTGTCTTCTGATACTTCAAAATCGAGCAGGCAATTCCATTATTTGCCAGTCATACAATCCCAATAACTCAAGATGGACTTTTCATATTTGGAAGGTCCATTTATTAAAAATCACAATGAATGTAATAAGAATTTTCTCATGGTATCAATTAGGAAGAACATTGCTACTAGGAACAACATAGCAGCTCATTTTGAAAAGTATTTACTTTGAAGTTGTAAACATTTTATTATAGTGTTGAGGGCTGATTGCTCTGACTCAGGGTACATTTTGAATGCAATGAGCTTCAGCAACACAAATAGATACTGACACCCCCTAAACATTTCAAGATGACTGATTGCATTTTCAAAGAAAAAAGGTCAGTATACAACTCTATTGACTCAAGTCTATCCAAAGGATTCTACAGGTCTGTGGAAAAGGCTGACAACTTCACCTTTCCTTTAGAAAATAAGTCAGATTTTGAGATGAATTAAGACCATGGGTTTTAGAATTAGAAAGAATCTTAAAGATCATTTAATCTAACATTCTCATATTGTAGAAAAAGAAAATGAGGTTCAGAAAGCATATTATTATTGAAAAATAACTCTAAGAAATGTTTTATTCCTACCTCATTTCCTTTTCTGATTATCCCCATCACACACACACACACACACACACACACACAAACTCTACACACACAAACACACAGAGTTTCTGTAAGTTTATTCACATGTAGCAACAATGTGGTGTTTCAGCTGGGGGGGCGGTGCATAATTTTTAATTTTACCTCCACACACAATGTAGCTATAAATGTGAATAAACTTTGTAAACTTGGTGAGGGAATCTACTGGGGAAGCTAAAGCAGGTTTATTTATCTCTGTTTTAAAAATGGTAGAGCTGACAAGTCAAGGACTTGAGATCAAGTCAAAAGACAACCCCAAATTTGGATTCTGTTTTCTAAAACATTTTTCATTATAACTGTTTTGTATCCCAGTTTGCACTCTACAGATTGAAATTCTAATTTTCTAGGTAAAAACGATGCATAAAGGAAGGAAACAGGCTTTTATTATTTCTCACAATTTCTCTTTGCCCTTTGGCAAGTATATGTAAATGCAAATTTAAGTAAATATAGTTGGGACCAGATAAACACAGAGATGTTCCTGTTATTACACAAATATGAGACCCGTTCTACTAATGTCAAACTTCATGTCAGAGGCCTCCATACAAGTATGTAGTTGTGAGACTATAGAAAAAGAAAAAAAAAACATTCCTTGCCCTGTCTAAAACGATCTCCTCATTTGTAAAATGGAGATATTAAAGCTAGTACTCTATAGTGCCACATGGTTATTGTGAAGTTCAAATGATGTCTCTAGATATTCGTTCTAGTAGTAAAGCACTATACAAGTGTGTAAGCTATTACTTTATATTCTACTCAAACAAGAATCATAATGCAGTGCAGATAAACCTTACCTTATAGAACAGATTGAGTCTTGAGTTCTATGCAAATCAAATTGTTATAAATTGAATCATTTTAAGTATACCAATAGGCTCACTGTTTGAAGAAAAACTGCAATGAATACTTTGGTGAATATAAATAAGTACCCCTAATATATTTGTTTTGTATACTAGTATACTTATAAATATATGTATACATATGTATATATACATATTTTTGGTTATTTGTCTGAGATATTTATTTTCAGTAAGAGCTGATCTATAAGTAAGAAGGGTCTAAGAGTTTAGACTTTCATAGACCTATTTTAAATTAACAAGCATATTTCTTCATCATTCATAAAAATACAAGTTGATTACCTGATTCTCATGCTAACATCTTCTTAAAATATTTTCTTATTTTAACTGGCTTTAGTTTTGAAGTCATTTCGGGACAAATACCATTTTTCTCCTATTTAACCATGAGTACATTGAACTCAGGGGCTCATAGGATCACAAATGGAAGGGACCACAGAGATAATCTTCTATCTAGGCCAATCCCTTTCATTTTACAAATGAGGAAACCAAGGCAAAGAGTGGTTAAGAGACTTGCCCAAGGTCACCCTGGAAGCAAGCATCACTGGTAGGAACTTGAACCTAGGCCCTCTGACATCAGAGGCAGTGTGCTCATCTCATTGGACTACAATAAAACCTTTCAAAGTTTCAAATGGAAATACTACTTAAAGAGTCAAATCTGTATTCCAATTATCTCAGGGGAAAATGGAAGGCTGGATTTCACTGTGGAAGGCATTGTGGAATTCTTAGGCCTAGGTGGTGATTTAAAATAGGATTTAAATTGGGTGATGGGCAGGTTGGTGAGGTTATTTGTTGAGGAGCGGCAAACAAGCCTAGGCAGGAAATTGGGTGGTCAAAGCTCCTGTGCTGAGCAAAGTGGGACCACTCTGACTAACCCTCCAATTCTGGTGGAGATAGAGGAGAATCCCAGTCTTAAAATAAAATAAAAAATCAGATTTCTGCAGCTGCAAATTGCTACTGCTTTCCACGCAGGTGCCTTCTACTTCTCCCAGACTGGTGTCAGATATAATAATAAAAATAAACCCAGGCACCTGTAGGCAAAAGAGTTTGGATTTCTTGCTGGCTTGAGAGATCTGTGTTGTCTTTTCATATATATATGTCTTTTGTAGTTTTCTCTTCATTGCCAGCTCAACTGGGCCTCTCTGGCTCTCCACAAGCAGCATGCCCTCTGGACAGAGAGTAGTAACCTTGCAAGGTCAGCTTGTGCGATTTGAAGGGAATGGTTTCACTGGCAGAGCTGACAGTTCATTGTAGCTATAAAAGGACCAAGATAAGAAGAAATTCCCAACATCCGAGCCCACTTAACCACTCAGCAAGAGGGAAATCAGAGTATTCCTGGCAGCAAAATCATCGTGTACTAGATTTTTTTAAAACACAAACTTTCCCATTTCTTTGTGACTCTATAGCTCAATTTTTCGTTAGTACTTAGTTCTCTCCCTTTCAAGTCCATAGTTTCTCTCTTTGTCCCAGAAACTCTCATACAAGCTGAGCAGTGGAAACCACCTATACTTCCCTTGGACCAAAACCCAAACTGCGCTAGAAGAAGAAGAGACTGAGTCACACAGTGATGAAGAATTCAACAAATTCAATCCATTAAGCATTTATTAAGACCTTTTAATCATGGGTAGGCATCATGCTGAGTACTAGGTATATAAAGATAAAGCAACGCTGCCCCTGTTTTCACCAGCCCTGTCTAATGGGGAAGGGGTTTCAGGGGAGATGATACATGTTCACAAATAACTTCAGTGCCAATTAGGATGTGAGAAAGGTCCAAAAAGGGTGTCATGAAAGATTCAAGGGAAAAGAGATCTCTGTGGGCGGAGGGGATTGAGAAAGTCGCCATGGAGGAAGTGGCACCACAGCTGGGCCTTGAAGGAGATATATTCAGCTCCCTCTCCTGTCTGCTACCTATATATACTCCATTTTCTGCTTTCTGCTCTAACCATGACCTGGAAACCCTTTGAAGCATCAGCCTGATGAAAATTTGCCATTTGGTTCAGCACTGTCCAATAAGACAACTGTGTTCCCAAGTATCAATGGGAGCTTGGTTTTGCCTTCCTCTTTCTTTGATCCTGATCATTTAGATGTTCTTACTTCACTGTTTCTCCATCTGCTGGAATCCTGAATTCTAGGGCTTATCCAACCAAACACAAGAAAACAACCAGAAATTATAATGCATAAGGCAAAGCTGTTTGTGTTGCTGAACCATTACTAAGAGCAGCAATAGTTACAGGACCACAGGTGCAGAACTAGAAAGAGCCTCAAAGGACATCTAGTCCAACCCTTTCATTTTTCGGGGGGGGGGGGCAGTGAAGGGAAAGGGGGAAAGTATTTATTAAGTGTCTGTGATGTGTCAGGTACTGTGCTAACTGTTTTAAAAGTGGTTGTTTGTCTTTCATTTTCAGAGGACCAATGATATCACTGGTGATGTCTTGACTTATGCATGAATTGGCTTTAAATGGGGCAGAGCCGTACGAAGTAATCAGCTTGACTCTCTCTTCCAGAGCCATCAAAGTCCAGTGGCGAGACAAAAGTCAGGATGACTGGAGATGGCCTGGAATGCAGTGGATGAACTTGGGGCCTTTGATGTCTGTCCAAGCTTTAAGTGCTGCTCCACAGGGCCTGCTTCCACTCTTGGAACAAATTGTTCTCATCTACTCATTCAGACAGGGGAAATCTTCACGTGCTTGGGGTAGACATCCCCCAAATCACGTACACGTTTGAGGCTTGTCAGCTACCCCTCAACCTGGTTTAGCCCGTATGCCAAAGATGATTTACCAGGGTATGGCCATTGCACATGCTTCTTGAAGCTATAGTTGGGTGACAGGTGGATGAGCAATCCTGAAAAGGGCTTGCAAAGTCCTCACATCTAAGGGGCTCGTCCTCCCTGAACACTCTATCTACCTTTTTACAAATATTATCTCATTTAAAGAATCTAAGGCCCAAGATGACTTGTACAAGGTCATATAGAGGGGAGAAGTATCAGAAACAGGATTTCAACCCAAGCCCAATGACTCTATAAATATAGGGCATTATTTTTATTATGCTTTAAGATTTGCAAATTGCTTTGACATAAATTATATCATTTGACCTATAGACCCTAGAAACAATTACTATCTTTCCCTGTAGGGCAAAGAAAAACTAGCTGTTTTGGTAAGTGTTCCAAGAAAATAAGAGGAAGGAAGGACTAATGGGTAGAGTGCTGGAGATTGAGTTTGGATGACCTCACTTCAAATCTTGCCTTTGGCACTTACTAGTTTTGTGACCAAGTACAATTCATTTAATCTCTCTGAGCCTCAGTTTCCCTATCAGTACCTATCTCATACACTATGTTTACATAGGTAAGTCACTTAAAACATCAGTGCCCATGGCAAGTTACTTAACTCTATAAGATACAGAAGAGTTTTGATCTCTATTAGTGAAGGAAGTTTTCATACCAGGAGCTCACCATATCAATGAAATCACAGGTCCAGACTCAACTCCCTTCAAAACTAATTTATTAGATATATGGAGTTGCTTTGCATTATGGTTAGTCATGAAATAAATAGCTATTTGTTGTACTGTCAATTGTCACAATGGAACTTAACGTTCTTGGTTGTGTTTTCTACCAGATTCCTAAATCCCTCCTTATGTATAGCACCCTAGTCTCTTATTGGGCAGGTAGTGGCACAGTGGATAGAACACTGGACTTGGAGTCAGGAAGATCTCATTTCGAATTTGGCCTCAGACCCTTACCAGCTGTGTGACTCTGGGCAAGTCACTTAACCCCTATTTGCCTCAGTTCTTCATCTATAAGATGGGGACAAACTGGAAAAGGAAATAGGAAATCACTCAGGCAGCTAGTGGCACAGTGGATAGAGAGCCAGGCCTGGGGTCAGGAAGATTCATCTTCCTGAGTTCAAATCTGGCCTCAGACACTTACTAAATGGTGTGACCCTGGGCAAGTCACTTATCCCTGTTTGCCTCAGTTTTCTTGTATATGAAATGAAATCACAAACCACCCCAGTATCTTTGCCAAGAAAATCCCAAATGGGGTCACAAAGAATCAGACATAACTGAAACAACTGAATAACAACAAAGACAAAGCCTCTTATCACTTACCAGCACCTACAGGGATCTGTATTGATATCATATTAACCAGCTTATCTTTAATTGAAAAGCATACATATATTTATATATACACATATGATACATGTATGTATACATACACATATGCATACATATGTATAAACATATGTATATGGCAGTATCTACACATGTGTGTGTGTGCACAGAGAGAGAGAGAGATCCTTTTGCCAAGAATAGCTGCATCAGTAGGTTTGCATATTGCATTACTATACCACTTGAATGGAAATACTTTCTTAAGGACTTGGACCAGCTCTTTGCCATTATAATAGTATCTGGATGCAAGACAGACTCCTATAGTTACTGTAACTGAGCATGCCACATAAATAGGTTTATTCAACTTCATTATGATTGTTGGGACTAACTTGCTATTTTAGTGGATCAGGATAGATTTTCAGCCTCATTGAAAAAAATCTAAAAGTGATTCCACAAATGGGATAATTTGCTGTACTTTATATAACTTGTGATCAGAGTGAGAGCTACAAACCTATCCCTATCATAATTTCTGTGTAACTGTGTAGAGCACATGATGGAAAAAGGTAGGAGATGTGATAAAAACAGAATCACAGTGATTACTCAGGCAGTCATATGATTCCATGAAAGTGATGGAGAACAAGGAGGACCCTTCCATTCTCCTCTGGGTAGGTCTCCCGCCTTTGTATATGATCAATTGTTGAGATGCTTCCTCATATAACCTGATTTGGAGGTACTGTATGGATTACCTTACTGATGGATTTATTTGAAGGTTGCATGCTGAGCGTTGATTAGGTGGAAGGCTAGGCGCTAGGCTTCTTCCTCACAGCTCATGTACTTTGTAAAATAAAAAGAATTGTCCTTTTCCATATGTAACTAGGACCAGTTTGAGAAAAATAAAAACATGGATACAAAATATGAAAAGTAAAACCACTGTCCCCTATTTTGAATACATCCTATGTTCATTTATTGTATGACTCCAAATATGAAAAAGTGTACATTCAGTTCCTTATGATACCCCCAAGGATCTTGATTGACTATTAAAGGCTATTGCATAGCATCCTAGAACCATGGAATCCTAGAATTGGAAGGGACTTAGAGGCTAGTGGTGTCAAACATAAATAGATACTGGGTCACTAAACTCTACATAAGGACCTCTGTGGCCAAAAATTGACTCAGAAGACCATGAATTAATATTATCTGTATTTTATTTTATTTTTATTTATTTTGTTAAATATTTCCAATTACATTTTAATCATGCTCAGGATATGCTTGGCCAAAAATTGACTTAGAAGACCACAAATTGATATTATCTATATTTTATTGTACTTTTATTTATTTTGTTAAATTTATCCCAATTACATTTTTATTACTATTTTTTTTCCTTTTTTGGAGGGGGAAAGGCAGGGCAATTGGGGTTAAGTGACTTGCCCAAGGTCACACAGCTAGTAAGTGTGTCAAGTGTCTGAGGCTGGATTTGAACTCAGGTCCTCCTGACTTCAGGGTCAATGCTCTATTCACTGCACCACCTAGCTGCCCCCTCCCAATTACATTGTAATCAGGTTCAGGATGTACTCAGAAGTGTCGCTGGCAGTCAGAAGGGGACATGCTTGTGACAACACTGATTTAGGCCTATTACTACCAGAAATGTGATTACTACAATACCATGTCACAAATATTAACACTCCAGTCTTCTCAACTATTTATCACTTTTGCATGATCAAAGTTCCAGTAAAAAAAAAGATAGACAATTTTAGTGGGGGTACCATATTGTTCTAACTTTCTTCAAGAAAAGTAGTGAAATCTAGGTCATCTGTATTTTTTCTCTCTCTCCATTTAACTGCACTGTCTTTCATGTGATTCCCTTAAAAGCAAAACCAGGCCTCCCTTTTCTTTCCTTTATATTTTTCTGTACAGGGCCAAAACTCTAGGTACAGTGATTTTATTTTAATGCCTTCTAGTACTTCACTAAATTTCTCAAGTTCACTTGTGGCTTTTGGTGGGAGGAAAATAGTTCTCTATTTCACTACAAGAAGGATGTTTTTCTGTTTTGTTTTTTTAAGAAAGTGGATAATGGGTTGACGTTGACATCCTCTTAAAGGATGTGCTATTTTTCTGTTTTGTTGATGTTTGTTTTAAGGGAAAGGGATATTGTTGAATGAAGTGAAGAAAGTGTCTTTGGGAGGAAAGTAGTTTTCTCAAGGATGGATAAAGAAGTCAGTCTGCTTCATCGAAGAAATAAAAGCAGCTGAATACATGGAAGAAATGAAAGCAGGAACAAGCAAAAGTTGAGATTATATGTGAATAGTTTCAGTTTGATGTGAAAAGCCAGAAAGTTAAGAAAAAGTTTGGAGCATTCAGTCACTATTGCAGTCAATGGAGTGGAACAAGGAGGTGATTTGAGCAGCAAGGTTCTGGAGAAATTGAATGTAAGCAGAGCCATAACTAGCAACTTTGGTGCCTGGCATGAACTTCACAAAATGATCTTTGGTGCAAGGAGCAAAAAAAAAAAAAAGACGTTCCTTTAAATCAACTTTTTAAAGACAAACTTACTTGGGGTGGGTGGATGGGGGGAGTGGGAAGTGTGAACAGAGCCATAACTAGCAACCTTGGTGCCTGACACAAGCTTTACAAAATGTCCCTGGCACAAGCAGCAAAACGTGTGTCTTTAAATCAACTTTTTAAGACAAATTTACCTAACAAAGGATCAGTCTCTGTAGGCAGAGACAAAGGGGAATCTCTTCTTGCAGCTTCCCATTTTAATTAAGCATTATTACTAACTAGGTGTTAAATTCAATTGTTTCCAGTAGCTGGAGGAACATATCAGCAGAGTCCTCTAAATTATGGTGATCTGGAGCAAACCTCCAGCTACTCTGAGCCTATTTATAACTCTGTGAGAGAAAGGTAGCAGTAAAGAGAACAGAAAGACCCCCCAAAAAACAAGACTGGATTAGCTGGTTAGCCATAAGTATCAATTTTTTGCGGTTCAGTCATTTTTAGTCATATCCGACTCTTGTGACCCCATTTAGAGTTTTCTTGTGAAAAGATACTGGGGTGGTTTGCCATTTCCTTCTCCAGCTCATTTTATAGATGAGGAAACTGTGGCAAACTGGGTTAAGTGACTTGCCCAGGGTCACACAGCTAGTAAGTGTCTGAGGCCAGATTTAAACTCACAAAGATGAGTCTTCCTGACTCCAGTCCTGGCACTCTATTTACCATACCCCATAAGTGTCAATAATTAATAGTAATGGTATGAGTAGTATGTTATTATTATATTAAGTATTAATCATTAATAGTAATGGTAGTGGTAGTAATATTAATAATAGCTAGCACTTATATAGTACTTTAAGGTTTTCAAAGTATTTTACACATGTTATCTCATTGGATCACAACCCTGTGAGTTAGATGCCACTATCATCCCCACTTTACAGATCGGAAAACTGAAGCTTAGTTTGGAGACTGAGTGACTTTCCCCAGGATAAAGTAGTTGAGGCAGGATTTTTAACTGACCTTCCCTACTCTAAGTCTGGTGCTCTATCCTCTGTAAATCTAGTTAGGAGAAATCTTAATACATTTTGTTGTCATATCCATAGTTCCTAGCAAAATGCCTGAAGCCACATTGGTGCTTAATAAATAAATGCTTATTGGTCCCCCAATAAGATGGAACTACCTACCACAAAGATGACATAGAGTAAGCTCTTCTGGGGAGCCTTCTGGATGAGCAGCTTGGTGTAACTGAAAGACCATGGAACCTATAGGGAGCAGAACTGGGTTTGAGGCTAGGCTTTGGCATTACTGGCCTGTGACTCTGGGAAAGCTACACCCTCTTAGTCCTGATTTTCTCTTCTGCAAACCTCAGGTTATAATACTTGTACCATCCACCTCATGGGGTTGTTGAGAGGAAAATGTTTCTTAACATTAATATTACCATGTAACTATGAATTATTACCTACTTGTTCCCACCTTTGTGAGTTAATGGTGGTAGAATTCATAAGACTTACAGAAGTACTAGTTTCGTGAACTACTGTTTTGTTTTCTTTAATAAAGTGGTTTCTTGTACTCCTCTCTACCCTTCAAGAAAGAAAACCTCTTATAGCTTAAATAAGAGAAACAGTGTAGGGAGGTGCATAGAATGCTTGCCTTGGAGTCTGGAAGTTCTGAGTTTGAAACCTGCATGGTAGCTGTGTGACCCTAGGCAAGTTGCTTAACCTCTCTGGGCATCACGTTCCTCACCTGTAAATCAAAATAGAGATGATAATACCTATAGTATCTACATCACAGAGTTGTTAGGAGACTCCAATAAGATAACACATGCAGATTGCACTACCTTTTAAAGTACTAATATAAAAATTGGCTATTTCTATGAGACCTAATGCTGTCTCCTACTGTTTTTTCTTCAGTCTTCCAACCTTGAATCCATGGATTCTTTTTTTTAATGCTTAAAGACTCCTTCCCCAGAGAACACATTTCCAAACCCTTTATCTCAAAACTAGCATTAAATTGAGGGACTTCAATTCCTGGGAGAATTTATCCAATTCACACTCTGAAACTAAGACCTTGCAGGTGAGTTAGGAGAACTTTGTATGATTTTGGAACCTTGCCAATTCAAACGCTCAAAAAGAAGTTACTCAAGGGGGTTTAAAAAGTCAAATAATGCTCTAGGTGCAGCTTTTTAAGCTTCTGGGTGGAGAATAAAAGGAACCTTTTTGACATGCTGTTACTGAAGGAATTTTATCGGCTTCATGCCAACTTCATTACAAGTGACATTTTAAAGTTTAGTCATAATATTGAACACTTCCATTTTTTTTCCTGAGGTACTTCACAGGATTTAACTAATCTTTACAAGGCTCCTGAGAGGGGACCCTTTTAGAGCTAAGCTCAGGTCAAATGACCTGCCCAGTGGCACCCAGTTAGAAGGGGCAGAGACTTGACTTAAGGCCAGAATTTCTAACTCTGCGTCTCCTGAGGAAAAAAAAATATATATACATATATATATGTATATATATATATGTATATATATATGTGTATATATATACATGTATATATATATATGTATATATACGTGTGTGTGTGTGTGTATGTCCCCATGCTGATTAGCAAGGGGACTAATGATTCCTAAAGTTTATTTGCTCAATATCCTAATGTGAGTATGATTTTGAAAAACTGTAACATGAAAGCAACATGAACTGATATACTCTGACCTACAGTAAGGTCAAGGTGGGTTAGAACTAGCCCAGAGGAAACAGGTCAAAGGAAAACAGACCAAAGAATGGAAAATGGCAACAAATAAAAGGAAAGATATCGAATAGCAAGAGATTTGTACAGTTTAGTGCAATGTAATATAGTGGAGAATATTGTTACAATAATGGCTTATGTGATGTTATATAATGAAGGAGAGTTTCCAATTAGGGCTGGAATTCCATTTTGGTTTGCTTCCCACTGAAGCAAAGAACTCCAACTTTGTTTTTTTGAAGAAATGAGGGCAGTAAGTTCAATGATTTCCTCCTCCCACCTTCTCCAATAATGGCTTTTTTGTTGTAGAGGATAAGATAGAATTGAATTATTCAGTCTATTTTGAATGGAAATGTTAGCTCTTACTTCAACATTTGCAGATGCTAATTATATTATCTATATATCAGCCATTCATAGAATATATGTGTATATACACACATGTATATATGTATACACATGTATACACACACACATATCTCAGTAGAGTACAAACTCCTGAGGCCAGGGACTGTTCTGCTTTTTAATTTCTATCCTCAGAGCCTAGAAGCTCAGTATAGTGCTTGGGACATAGTAGGCACTAATTGAATGTTTGTTCATTCATTGATCTATCATGTCTCTCTACACCCTTTACTCTATCACGGAAAAAGTTTTTATCATTAGATAAGGAAAAAAAATGAAGAACAAAGTCTTTATGTTGATTCGAAAGTACCACATCCAGTAACCGTTGTTAAGCATTGGTAAATAGGCTATGTAGACTTGAGTAAAAAAAAAAAGTGGTTGTTCTTCAAGAGTCCAATTACCATTCAAGACAGACATTGGTCATTTTTGGTCAATTTGTATTCCTTACTGTTTTGAGCAGAACTTCTTTTTCTAGCACATTGATTAAGCATAGCTGACCAGAAATGCATGCTAGTGGGTCATTATCGACTTCCACAGACCAATTTATTTCTCCCTTGCACATTAATCCACAAAGGTGATGCATTGGACATGAAAACTGCAGTGTTCAAGCCTTCTGCCTATTTGCCTTCTGACTTTCTAACGCTGTCAGAAGAAGCATCTCTGTAGAAGATGTGAAAGCCTCGCAGGTGAAAACGAAGATGATTAAAATTCAAACCTCGTGCCATGTGAACTAAAGATAATTAATAGTATAAGTTCCAAAGGAACACCCAGAAGACAAATAAATAACTTTGAAATTTAGGCAAAGTTTTTTTTCCTTAGAATTTGTGTGTTATTAGTACGTGGTCACAGTGACACTATGTGTTCATTGCTAGGGAATGCAGTCTACTGAAGGCCTGCAGCAGCGTGCTTGAGTTCATATTTATTATCTAATAAACAGAATAACCAATGAGTCCCATACCATCTATAAGAATAGTGCTGGTGAAAAACTCACCTTTGCCCAACTCAGATGGATAAAAATGAAACGCAAAAAGAAAGCAAATGCAGGTAGATCATAATGAAAAATGCAGGCCCAAATTGCATGGGGAAAATAAAAACAATCTATCATTATATGTAGCTAACAAATCATTTGAAATTATAAATGAGTTTTGTTTCCTCTCTCTCTCTCTCTTTCTCTCTTTCTCACTCTCCCTATCCCTCTCTCTTTCTCTTTCTCTCCCTATCCATTCCCACTCCTCTCAGTTACCTGACTTCACCATTTGTATACCTTCAATGGCGCTGGTGAAACATAACAATGATGCTGTATAATTTCAAATGTGGCGTTAAATCTCAGTGGTGAGCACTTGTGCCTCTCACTGAAATGCTAGGAGATCTAATTGGATAGAAGCTTATTTGCACAGAAATATATTGAGGATAATCTTCATCATGATACCCTGGATCCTACCTTTCACACTTCAAAATCAAATATTTCTCAGGGTAGTAGGAAGCAGTAGTAATCAATTTCAATGATAGTTGGGAGAGGGGAGAGGAGAAAGTATTTCAATACAGACCTTCCAAATGTATAATTCCACATCTGTTCCCTTGTCCACGTAAGCTTTTAGAAGGTAGAGACTTTCATTTTTATATTAACACAGCACCTGTCATATAGTAGGTGTTTGAAAATGCTTGTTGATTTGACTTGATTTTGTATTCCCAGTGTTTTCCGTAGCTTATAGTAGGTGTTTTAAAAAATGTTTGTTGAATTAACTTGAATTGTTCTTAAGGACAAAACTTGGTACAACAACCTGATTATTCAATTTTTCAAAACAAAATAGATCTTAGCATCTCCAGAAGACTTCATAGACCCTGCCCTTAATGCAAGTGTGTGCTCCAAGTCTTCATTCCTTTAGACCCTAAAATCTTGACTCTCCCTGACTTTTTCTACTACACCCCAAGAACCTTTTCACCCTAGAAACTCATTTCACCCTTCTCACACTGTAAGTACTTTTCCTCCCTACAGCCTCTCCCTCAGATTGTCTGGTTCTTTTGAGAACCAACATTTTAAGGAGATGCTCAGGCAAACAATGTATTCATTTCTCTCCAGGCAGCACTGCTGTATCTACCAGACATTTTCTACAGTTATCGCTCCCATGTTGTGAGGGCGGTACCCCCTCAATCTGGAAAATCCCTGTAAGATTTTGTGACCTTACCTTCATAGCAGAGAAGAACTCTGAACTATTATGGCATTAAGAGATAGAACATGGCAATATTATACATCTATTTTATGCATTACCAAGTTTCTAGACTTTTTTCTGTTATTATCTACTGGCCTTCACGTGTCATCTGTAGCTTCTACAAAAAACTCCTTCAAAATTTCCACTTAATTTCTTATGCTGGTGCATGATATATTGAAACCATGATGAGAAAAGTCATGATATGGAAGGAATAACTGTACGTACAATGCCCCCCTACCTTAATTGCTCCCATTTTCCAGCTCCAGGTTATGTGTTGTCTTTGCCTATTACAATGCAAACTCTTGAGGGCAGGGACTGTTTTTCTTTCTACTCGTATTTGTGTTCCTAGTACTTAACATAGTGCTTGGTACATAGTAAATACTTAATAAATGCTTGTTGCCTTGTCTCCAAATGGATTTTTCCCCCCAAGAAGCTCTGGAGATAGATTTTTGTGGCTCCACTTCCTGAATATGATGATGCTTGTAAAAAGACTGCTACTTAATTTCTGACCTGGGAAAATGACAATCTACTGCCAGAGAATTCCCATATAGAAAAGGCTAATATACCAGATAAAATAAATAAGGGATAATCACAAGTCTGAACTTTTTATCTCTAGGTAAATTCTTATATGAATAGGTCTCCCTATATTTCCTAGGCTTGAAGTACAGTGGTCACTCACAGCCAGATACCATTGCTGACCAGCAAGGAAGCTTTGGCCCTGTTGGTTTTCTAAACTGTTCCAGTTCAGATCTGGGCCTCCCTTTAGCCTAGTGGCCCTACCTTCCCCAAGAGCTCACCATATGCATATTCGATTTGGAGTGGACACCCATTTGGCTTGAGCCCTACTCTAGCTCAAAACTAGTATTTAGCATGTAGTAGGTGCTTAATAAATGTTCATGTATTGTTTGATTAGTATCTCCTGAATTCAATTTGACCTAGCAGAGGGATTACAGGCATGGACCACTGCTATACACTTAAGTGCTCACATATTAATAGGAAGACAAAAATATACACAATTAATTATATTCAAAATGCATACAGAATAGATGGAAAGTAGCTTGAGAGGGAAGGCCATATCAACTAAGGGATCCAGAAGAGCATTCTGTGGAAGCTAGGCTTTCAAGTGAGTCTTGAAAGAAGCCAGAAATTCTAAGAGTTAGAGGTTAGGAGGGAGAAAATTCCAGGCAAGTGAAAAAACAAGTATAGAAAAAATAGCAGAGTGCGGGAGGAACAGCAAGGTCAAAGACAGTAAAGTCCCATATACACTAAAATGTTAGCAGAAATAGTTTCTTTTTGTAATAGCAAAGAACTAGAAACAAAGTAGATAGCTATTAATCAGGAACAGCTAAACAAACTGTGGTATAAAAATATAATCTACTATCACTGAAACACAAGAAACTACAAATATGAAGAATTCAGAGAAGCAGGAGAAGACATATGAACTGATGCAAAGTGAAATCTGCTGAAGCAAAAAAAAACATGATGACTATAACAATATAAATGGAATGAACAAAAAGATGCAAAGGCATGCAATATAATTATCATGACCATGTTTGACACCAAAGAAAATATGAAAAAAATGTACGTCCATCTCTTATTTGCTGAGGTAGAGGGACTACAGTTTTGGAATACAACATAAAGTTGTTGAACTACACTTTTGCCCTCTCTTTTACACTTTGTTATAAGGGATGTATGGGAGAAGGATGCATTTGGAAATAAAAGTGATATGTTAGCAAATGAAATCAATAAAAATTTTAAATGAGTATTTCATTTAATACTCCAATATTTCATGGATCCATAATTTCATTATTGTGGTACTCTAGTAATGCAGATCTTGAGTTCTCTATGCTTTAGTAGCAGGTCTTTGACAAGTTTTGTGGCTACATTATTTATCTCTCAGTGTCCAAGTTTCTGGTGATGAGTCTTTCTGAACTTAGCTAGGCTAGGTCTTGGACAATAAACCTTATTAGTAGCTTTTCGGTATACTTCTATTACTGTGAACAAGGGATAGAGACTGTCCCCTGTGAATTCATCTGTGTAGGGAATGTTGATCAAATAAGATGACAAATGTTAAGTTCTTTGAAGTCTTAAAGGTCCATATAAATGCTAGCTATCATCATTACCACCACCACCACCATCAATGCCAAGATGAGGAAACTCTCTCAAAGTAGATTGGCACCATCTCAGCAACTTGTAGTCTTAGGGGGTGGCCAAGAGTACTGGGAAATTAAGGAACTTGCCTAGGATCATATAGCCTGTATGTGTCAAAAATTGGGCCCTGATCTCAGGTCTTCTGGAATTTAAGTCCAGCTCACCAGCCACCATACCATTTCTGCTAATATACCAGATGTATTATGCATTGAGTTTTGCAAAGTACTTTTTTATTACTGCTAATAAACCACAAATATATTGTGCATTGAATTTTGCAAAGTGCTTTTCTCTCAATAACTACATGAGGTAGGAAGTGTAACCTACAAGAACCTTTCCTCCACTGGCATAGAATAGCCTTGGAGAACCAAGTGTTACCTCCACACTACATTTCAAATTTGAAATCTTTCTTCAAAGACTTGTTCAAAGTAAAGTATTGGTGACTGTACCCAACTTTGTAAAATACATGTTTTCCTGCTAAGTTACAAGCACAGCTAGGTCATGTAGTAGATAGTGTGCTGGTCCTAAAGTCAGGAAGACCTGTGTTCAAATTCTTGCTTAGACACTTAACTACTTGTATGAACCAGGACAAGATACTTAATCGTTCTCAGGCTCAGTTTTTTCTTCTGTAAAATGAGGGGGGTGGACTTGATGGCTTCTAAAATCTCTTACAATACTAAATCTACGATCCTATGGCCATAATAAAAACAAACCTTCCTGAACTCTGAGAGCTTCCTATTTAAACGAGCCTTTTGGCATTCTTCCTTCTGTGGTCTGACTAATCACCTCCTAATGTTCTATTTTTAGATTTTTGTAGCTATGATGGATTTTTCTCAAAGTAATGAGTAAACAGAATATAGGATAACATTCTGCTACTTCAAATTATTTAAGTTCCATCTTTCTACAAAGAGATTTACAAATATGATGACTTAACAAGCTAGAAAAAGGAAATTTTTTGTTGTTGCTATTCGGTTGCATCAGACTCTCTGTGACTCCATTTTTTTATGTTTTCTTAGCAAAAATACTGGAGTGCTTTTCCTTTTCGAGCTCATTTTACTGCTAAGGCACTGAGGCAAACAGGATTAAATGACTTGCCCAGGGTCACACAGCTATTAAGTATCTGAGACGAGATTTGAACTCAGGAAGATTAGTCTTCCTGATTCTAAGCCCAGTGCTCTATCCACTGGGCCACCTAGCTGCCCCAGAAAAAGGAAATTACAGGATGTATTTTCTAAGACTTTTGGGATATCTTGCATGTGCATTAAAATTATATATGAATTTACTTAAACTCCATAGACCCTGGTTTTACACACACACACACACACACACACACACACACACACACACACACACCCTAACCTTAACATCTTTAGCATGTTCTATGTTCTGTTGTCTAGAAGAATAAAAAACTCCAAGAGGATAGGTAGCTACTATTTCATTTATTCCATTGTGATGCTTGATAAAGTGCCTGGCTCATAGTCAATACTTCATAAGTTCTTGTTGACTGAAAGATTATAATTGTGTTGATAATGATAGTAATAGTACACATTATAGAGATAGGGACTAGACATGTTATAGGGAACTTCTGAATGAAGAACTCCCTCTGTCAAAGCAAATTAGCACCTTCTCAACACTTTCTTGTTTTAAAGAGTTGCCTAGAGCTTAGAAAGGCTAAATGACCTCATTGCATGCAGCCAGTATTTCAGGGGATTACAGGTCTTCCTGGATCCAAGGCCTCCTCTCTATTCACCACATCACATCTACAGAAATGAGTCTTCCAACAAATTGTCTCATAGTACCTTTGTAATAACAGTTGATGAAGCAGCCCAAACATTCATGCAAAATAGTGAACTTTGAGGCATCTAAAGGTGTGCCCATAGGGAATGAGTCCATTGATTTATTACCTTTAGCTGAGCGAGAAGGGAGAAGAGGATCCAGGGCAAGCAAGGCTATCAGTTTTGGGCTTATTTTTGTCATGAAAAAAAGGCCACTATTTATTTTAAAACATTTAATTCTCTAAGTCCCTTTCTCTGTCCTCCAAACCACTTTGGTTTTGTTGTTGTTTGTCCTTCATTTTTGAAGAGGACCAATGACATCATGGGATGATGCCTTGAGTTGTGCATGAATTGGATCTAAGTGAGGCAGAGTTGCACGAAGTCATCAGCCTCACTGTCTTCCACAGTCATCAAAGTCTAGTGGCATGACAGAAGTCAAGAAAACTAGTGATGGCCTGGGTGGTATTGGATAATCTTACTGTCTTCAGTGTCTGTCCAATTTCTAAGCATACTTTAACTCCTGCTTCAGCCACTTTCGTGGCTCTTGGAACACCCCTTCTGCTAGGGGATGTCTTCGCATGCTTGAGGTAGACATCTCCCTAACACACAGATGGGTTTGAGGCCTCTCAGTTAACATCAGCCTGGTTTAGCTGGTTGGCTGAGATGATTTTACCAGGGTGTGGCTGCTGTACCTGCTACAACTTCCGGAAGCTACAGATGAGAGTTGAGTGCCTGGTGAATACCAAAGAGAGATAAGCGGTCCTGAAAAGGGCTCCATAGGCCCTAACTCACACTGGTTTTCTAACTAGGCCCCCAAATTGGATCTTTGAATGGTGTTCATAGCTGTTCCTCTGTCTCGTTGTGCTTGGATTATGAATCCATAGGCCCATAGGCCAAAGGCTTTTGACTCTCTCACCTGAGTGGGTGGGCAACAGTGTCAAATGCGGCAAGAGGTCAAGGAGGATGAGGACTGAGAAGAGGCCATAGGATTGTGCAGTTAGAAACTGGTAAACTTGGATAGAGCAGTCTCAGTTGAGTTAGGAGGACAGAAACCTGATTGAAAGGGGCTGAAAAGTAAGTAAGAGGACAGGAAGTGGAGATAAGATGGAGATTAAGGCATGTAGTACTCATTAATACTTGTTGACAAATTGAAAATACATATATACATCATTGCTTTAGAAGAGAATTAGAATTTTAGAGTGGGAAAGGACTTTAATGGCCACTTGCTATAATCAGTACACAAAGGAAATCCGCCAGTTTTATATACAAGTCACATATGTTGAACGATCATTTAACCGTTGTTTTACTGGACAGTGTCCGCTGCACGTGCTATAGCTTCCTGGAGTCACAGGTGAGAGATGGCTATAAGGTGGACATCAAAGGTCAATGAACAGCCCTGGAAAAAAGGCTTAGAAAGCCCTCACACCAGAGATGCTAGTCCTCCCCGAATACCCCAGCAGACAGGCTACACCAGATTGAGGGTAACTGACAGGACTCAAACACGTTGATGAGTTAGGGGGACGTCTACCCCAAACATGTAAAGACTTCACTCAATGGAATGGGTGGATGAGAACCATTTATTCCAATAGACATGAAAGCAGCTGAAGATCTGTGGAGTGATTAGAGATTGGTCAGACATGGAAGTCTCTAAGGTCTTCCGCTGCATCCTGGGCCATTGCCAGTCATCCTGACTTTTTTCTTGCCACTGGTCTTTGATGATTCTGGAAGAGAGAGTGAGGTCGATGACTTTGTTCAACTCTGCCTTGCTTGAATGCAATTCACACATGAGATAAGACCTCTCCCTGTGATGTCATTGGTCCTCTTGGTAAAAGGGTGAAAAACTTCTGTCCGAAGAAAACCATGGAGTGGGAAGCCACTCCTCTCAAGGCAAGCCATTACACTTTTGGAAGTTATAATTATCAAGATTTTCTTGACTTGATTTTCTTAAATTTGTCTCTTTCTATTTAAAAAGCTGATTCATTCAGATTCTTGTTCTACACAAGCTAATGGCAATTCTTATACTCCATGTGTACAAATTTATTGGTTAATGTTAAAATCTAAATTCCTTATCCTGTCATTCAAGGCCTTCCACATTTTGGTGTGATCTTTTTTCCAGTTTTATATCATAATACTCCCTTCTTTATGCGCTATACACTAACCAAATTAAACTATTTGCAGTCCTTCTTCTATAGGTTGTATTTTCTGACATCTGGTGCAGCTAGGAGGCACAGCGGAGAGGGTGCCAGGCCTGGACTCAGGAAGACTCATCTTGGTGAGTTCAAATCTGTCCTCAGACTCTTACTAGCTGTAGTCATTTAACCTACTTTGCCTCAGTTTCCTCAGCTGTAAAATAAACTGGAGAAGGAAATGGTAAATCACTCTAGCATCTCCACTAAGAAAACTCCAAATGGGGTCATGAAGAGCTGGACATAGCTGAAATGACTGAACAACAGTGATAACAAATTCTGACATCTAGGCCTTTGATCATACAACATACCTATGCATAGATTTCTACCTCTCCCATTTCTACTTGTTGACATGCTCCTCTTTCTTCAGAGTCTCTTTCAAATGTCACATAGTCATACATCCTTCCTTGATCTTTCCAGTCAGAGATTATTTTTTTTCATTCTCAGAATTTGCATGGAACTTTACATGTCACTCATGTTATTACAGTTTATTGAATTAGCCTCCCAGTTCTATTTATCCCTCTTCTGTAAAATGGGTAACCACTTCACAGGGTTGTGGAGAGGATCAAATGATGAGACTATATCTGAAAAGCACTTTGCAAAACTTACAGTCTTATTTATATAAGTGCTAGCTATTATTATCACCTCATGTAAATTTACCATACCATGCAGATAAACTTGGTGAATTGTAGTAGGATGAGGTGAAAAGATATGGGTTTGAATCTCAGTTTTGCTTCTTGATCCTTTAACCGAGTCTCAGTTTCTTCATCTATAAAATGGGGATATTCGTATTTGCATTTCATACTGCACAGGGTAGTAGGGAAGAAAGTTATTTGTAATCCTTTAAGCTTTTTTTTGACTATCAGTTATCCTAAATAAAAACTGACATAATGGTAACAACTAGCATTTCTATGGTGCTCTAAGGTTTATAAAGTACTTTTTATATCATCTCAATTTGACCCTAGGTCTTATCATTATATAATTATTCTCCTTTATCACATGAGGAAATTGAAGCTGAGAGAGGTTAAGGGATTTGCCCAAGGCCACACAGTTAAGTGGAAAGTCTCCAAGGCAGGATTTGAACTCAGATTTTCCTGACTCCAACTCTATGCTGTAGTCACTACATCACTCATTGCATATTAAGGCTTATAGATGGTCATTTATGCATTATCTTACTTGAACCTAATAACAACTCATAACAAAACAATTATTCTTATCTCCATTCTACAGATGAGAAAATGGAGGCTTTGAGGGTAGGCAGCTTATCCTAGCCACAAAGTTAGTATCAGGAGCATACCTCAAACCCATATTTCTTCTGACTGAGTCCTATACTATATTTTCTGTGTATGAAGGGCAGACATTACAAGTTTAGGTGCTCACAATTGCAAAAGCAATATTATCTTATTCAGATGAAGAAATGAGGAGAAATGAGTGACTGGACTTTTAGTTTTAGTTATTCTGGTGAACCTCCAAAGGAATAATCTTGGATACATCTTATAGACTTACATCCTGAAAATGCCAGTTAAGAAAAGATTTTCATTTCTAAGCAAGATGTCCACAGAAACAGGGGTATAGCTGACATTTATTTCATATGCATATGTGATTTCCTGTCCCTACCAATAAATGTTATACTTGATGCACAATTAAAGGGCATGAGTATATTTCAGTAGAAAGAACAGGAGCCTGGGGTTTAGGTAACCAGAGTTCTAGACCTGTGTCTACCATTTATTAGCTATGTGTCCTTGGTTATGTAACTTAGCCTTTCTAGGACTAGTTTCTCTATCTGCAAAGTGAACAAATTTGATTTTATGATCTGTGGCTATGATAATTCTATGGAAATGTCAATTTTTGAGAGGACAATATATTAATAGCCCCCAAACAAGAGGAGAGTCCAAAAGAAACTTCTAAACCGGATCCTTCAAACCACTCAGGAGTTTAATCAGTCTTAGAGGATGTCAATGACAATATAGAAGTGTCATTAGCTAAACGATATAGTAAGGTTTATTATAATCAAACCTCATACCAAGCAAAGTTAGCTGAATAAGGCAAAAAGTGGTAAAAAAAAAAAAAACGGCCCAGAAAGAAATACTTTGAGAGGACTAAGCAAACATTATAAAAATTGGAAATGACCCAATGGTTTTTTCTAACAAAGGGTTTCTGGGCAGGCAGAACAAGGGAGATCAGAGCACCCTAAGGAGCAGGCTAGTAAGCAATACTACTAGTAGTTAGTTATAGCATAATCAGTTTAGAGATTGAAAGGACCCTTAAGGTCATTGAGTCTAAGTCCCTCAGTTTTACATTTGAGTAAACTGAACCCCAGGGAGGTTTTGTGACTTTGGTAAGCAGGCTAGTAAGCAGGCTACAGCCTGTCAGTGGGACCAGAAGGACAGGGCACTTGCTGTTGTAGGTTTCACTTCTTTCTCTACAGGACTTAAAAGGATGCATCCTCAGACTTTCCTATTTGGCTCCATGAATCAACGGGCTAGAAAGTCCATCCCCAGTCAGGACTGGGGAGTTGGAGAATGAGGCTGGAGTACCTTTCTTCCTGCCACTGAAGAAGGATGGGAGTAATAGATTGTATATCATCAATGTACATCAGTGGGTCTGGCAGGCTCCCATGGCTCTGTTTTTACCATAGGTAGCCTTTTAACATTTTTTTTTCCTTTCACTGAACCTTGCCATGGAGGGAATGGATTTCCGGATCCACAGAAAAAATAAGCTGAGAACCCCTTGTTTTTAGAGGTAAAAGGACCCCATACCCCTGGACCCCAAAACAAGATAAGCTTAAACTCTACAGGGTGTTCCTAAAGCCTGGACACATAGGCGAAAATGCATATTTTCAAGAAATGAAGGGAATGAAATTTTCAACATTTTATTTAATTGGAATATTAACAAATAGCATCTTCAATATGATTTCCATCATTTGTGATGCAAAGGTTGTTGCACTTTGCAAGATTCACATGAATTTGATGCAATAACTCCACATTTCCAATGTGTCCAGACTTTAGGAACACCCTGCAGAATAAGCAACACTCTATCTCAAAAGCTTTTAACCATCATGACAGCTTCATTTGGCTGAATATAAAGGGGTACTACAGACAATGGCCATATCATTAAAATTAGACCTATTTTAAAGGCCAAGAAAATCCATTTAAGCTACTTTTTAATGTAACTATTAACAGAGTAGCATCTATTCTCCTAAACCAAGTAATGGCAAGAAACCTAATTTGTATTGAAAAGTGTTTTGGGCAACATTTTGGGATCCCAAGGCAGTGTAGTCAAGGGGTGGCATTTCCCCCTCCCAATGCCTGTCTTTAGACCCAGAAACTACTCTCCTAGCCACTTTTGATGTATTTTTTTTCCACATGTGGGATTTAATTTTCTCCTTATCTTCTCATCTCCTTTGCATATCTGCTTTCCTCATAGCAGGGTTCTGAGGGTTAATCATTTATTTAGTGTACAGGAAAGTACTTTGGGCAGCTCAGAAGGAATGCCCTATGTAAAGAATAAATAATACAACAATAATAGTGCACTGAATTGTGCCTAGTATATAGCTCTCATCCCGGGTCCTGCCCAGCTTCTTCTAGCTGCTCTTTATCAATGGGACAGCAGTGTGAATTATCTTGTCAATAGGGTGACTGTGTGAATTACTTAAGGAAAACATACCAATAAACCCTTGCTCATAGTGCGTACCCAGTGGAAATTAGACAAGGAACCTAGAAGAATTGCATCTTGGCAGATACAAAAATATGTGTGTGTGTGTGTGTGTGTATGTGTGTGTGTGTGTGTGTGAGAGAGAGAGAGAGAGAGAGAGAGAGAGAGAGAGAGAGAGAGAGAAAGAGAGAGAGAGAGAGAGAGAAATAAGAGAGGGAGATGGGAGAGAGAGATGAGAGAGAGAGAGATGAAAGCAAGATGTGTGAGAGAGAGAAATAAGACAAATGAGAGAGAGAGAGAGAGAGAGAGAGAGAGAGAGAGAGAGAACGCTTATTTTATTGTCTTTTTGAATGGTTGTGCTATACTTATGCATCATGTAGGGAACAGGTATTTTAGCAGAGGCAGGCAGGCAGAGGTAATAGAGGGACTGCTTTGAGAGGCCTGGGGCATTTTGAAGAAAAGCAGGCTTTCAGTAGCCAGAAAGTGGCATGAGGGCAGGAGATAAGGACAGAAGAATGAAGGGGTCTATGGGATATTGAAGAAGGGTGAAGAATGGAAGATGGGACGGTACCACAAACAAACTTCATCTACCCTGAAATTTTTCCTACTGACCTTGCCTCCTTCCTAACTCCATGAGACCAAATGAAAAGGCTTCTACTGGCTTTCTTTATCCCCTTCCTGTTTTTTCTGCCCTAGTGTTGTTTAGTCATTTTCAGTTTTGTCCAACTCTTCAAGACCCCATCTGGGATTTTCTTGGCAAAGATACTAGAGTGGTTTGTCATTTCCTTCTCTAGCTCATTTTGCAGATGAGGGAACTGAGGTAAATAGGACTAAGTGACTAGGTCACACAGCTAATAAATATCTGAGACTGGATTTGAATTCAGGTCTTCCTGACTCCAGGCTGGCACTCTATCCACTGTACCAAATGCCCAGAGTAAGGAAGCACCAGACTCGTATAGTTCGGAAGGTCTAGCTTCCAATTCTCCAAGAACTAAAGGCAAAGATCTTCTCCCTTCCCTGTACCTCCCAGAGAGGCTCTTTGATTGAATTCAGAAGCATTTTCTTCTTATTTCTCCCTCTTTCACCTGACAAAGTGAGTGCATTCTATGTGAGGAGCACAGCCTTTGACAGAACAGCCCTATGTTTGGTTCGCTGATAGCAGCAAACAGAAGGTGTGTATGTTATTATTTCCCATGTAAATGGCTTCAAAAGAATTCTGGTTACCAGTGTCTATGGAAAATCTTGAGTATTTCACACTCATTGCTGTCTTAGGAGTAGGGTCTTGAAATGAATGATATAGAAAATTCAAAAATCAGCTAGTAAACTATTGTCTCCTAAAAGAAATTTAAACTCCTTGGAGGCAAGAACTACTTCATTTTTTATGTTTGTATCCCCAGCACCTAGTATTGACATACAGTAGGTGTTTAACAATTGCAGATAGGTTAAGATCTGTTCTAGTCTTAAAAGAAATCATCTGTCCTTGATGCCAGGGAAATATGTATTTATCTGTCAAGCACCACAGGCCCACTGGCCAGAAAGTTAGAAGGAAGATAATACACCCACTGTGTGGGCAGGCTAGTCACACTTTTATACATCCATGATTTCCTTGTTGTGTGCCTCTCGTCCCTGCAGCTCACACCCCCATCATACCTCAATCAACTGTCTTCTGTGGCCAAAAACAAACAAACAAACAAACAAACCTGATAGTTTACAACCTTTGGCAATGAGACTTTCCATGCTAAAATGCTCTTCAGATCAGGACCAGGCCCACACTGCAAGCCTTTTCAAGATGGAAGGACCTGCCTTCCAAATTCACTTATATGCCACAGAGAGGCACTATGTGGTCAAAGCAGACAGGAATAAATTGATAACCAACCAAACTCTGAATTGTATTTCAGAGGCAGTTTGAGAAAATGAAATATAAATGACAAAGTCCAGGAAAGGGAACCAGCAAGCAGATCTAAGGTGTGCTGTAACAATGAAATGAAAGTAGCATATTTTAAACACAGCTATTGTTATGACCAGGAGCTATGAGATAGGACCCCAAGTAAAGGAGGCCTTGTTGACAGTCACCATTGTCAACACCCATGACGCATCAATAAACACCGAAGGACTCTGATTTGCTGGTATTTGAACCCCATGTGTTGAGGAAAAAGTCGCAGCCTGCTCTTCTGTCAACTCTAAACATATTGTTAAAAACAAGCATCAGCTTCAACCAATCAATCGATAAGTCTTTATTGTGCCTACATTTGTTAGGTAATTTGGTGCCGATAGAGAGAAAAATGAACTCATTCCTGCCTTCAAGGAACTAATATTCTACTAGGAAAGATACCAGTATTATATACATAGAAATTCATACATATTATTTACAAAGTAATTTTTGTGGGTGAATATCAGGAAAGGTCCCATGGAAGGAGCAGCACTTGAACTAGGCTTTGGAGGAAGCTAGCCCTTCTAAGACATAAGGGTGAAGAGTAAATGCATTATAGGTGCGGGGGATAGCCAGGGTGGAGGTGCAAAGACAGGATGTGACGTTGAGGAACACTGCATTAGTATACAAGTATAATTAACATTTTAGTAAGTGATCCTTGGTTATGCTTTTTGGGAGGAAACTAAAGGGACGGACTCCTCTCATTCCCCAACTTTTGCTTCTGAGTAGGCGCTAACCTTAAGTTTGCTGGCACTGAGGAGAGAAACCTCACTTTGGTTCCCTCCCACTCTTAAGTATGGGCTTTGCTGGTAGACCAGACCAACTAGCAGAGCTGACATCAAGTCACACATTGTTTAGCTGTGCCTGGATATTTTTTCTCTAGCCCTTCAGTGATCACATTTTGTAACCAAAGAACATATAATAAGTATTTAGTGCTTATTATAAGTCAGTGAGTATTTATTAAGTGCCTACTGTGTCCCAGGATTGAAAAAGAGGCAAAGTCTTTGTGAACTCCCAAGGAGTTTCCCATCTTAGAGGATGTTCCTAGGTAAGCATCTCACTCACCCCTGGCCCTTCCTGGACATTTTCCTTAGGAAAGGAGGGAAGAAGGAGGTGCTAAATGTTTATATCTCTACACAAAGAAATAAATATTCCTTTTCACTCTTCTACCCCTTCTACAATGCAGGAAGCATCAGGCTCAGCAATCAACAGGAAAAGTATATTTGTGGGAAGAGGAATAAGCGACATTTATCTACTGAGATTAGTGATCCAAACAAAATATTTGCAGGATTCGCATCCTCCTAATAGCCTCATGCTCAATAGCCCTCACCTCAGAACACACACACACACACACACACACACACACAAACACACACACACATACACACAAACACACACACACACACACATACACACACACCCCTCTCATATTTCCTTGAGTGAGAAATCTCTACATGCCACAAATATAGATTCCAGGCCTTAGGCAATGGCTGTCCAGGCTCTTTCTTTTTTTTCATTGTGACTTTCTGGTAGACCAATAATTCTTAGATTATCTCTCCTGGATCCATTTTCGAGGTCAGTTCTTTTTCCAATCAGATTATTTCACATTTTCTTTTATTTTTTCATTCTTTAGATTTTGTTTGACTGGTTCTTGATACCTCATAGAGTCATTAGCTTCTACTTGCCCAATTATAATTTTTGAAGAATTGTTTTCTTCATTTAGCTTCTGTACCTCCTTTTCCATTTGGTTAATTTTACTTTTCAAGGAGTTATTTTCTCCAGTTAGATTCTGTATCTCCTTAACCATTTCACCAATTTTACTCTTTAAAGATTTGTTTTCATCAGTGAACTTTTTCCATTTTTTTTCTTTTTCCTCTCTAATTTGTTTTCTGAAATCCTCCTTAAGCTCTTCCAGGAATGCTTTTTGGGCTCGAGATCAGTTCACAATCCCTTTTGAGGTTTCAGATGTGGGTATAGTGTCAATGCTGTCCTCTTCTGAATTGGTATTTTGATCTTCTCTGTCTCCATAAGAATCAATAGTCCTTGTTTTTCTGGATTGCTTCTTCATGGTGGTTGTCTTTTTTCCTGGCTTTTAAAGTGGACCTCTACTTCTGGGGCAAAGGGGGCTCTGTTCCAAGCCTCTCGTGTTTGGACCTGGGGCCTGGTTACTGGCTTTGTGTGCTGTGGCCTCTGGTTTTGTCAGCTAGAGGCTATATATTGCTGCTGCTCACCTGGTGGTGAGCTGGAGCTGGCTGGTGTGTGAAGGTTGAGGGTAGGTGGATATCTTTCTGAGTTCTCGGGTTACACTGAACCTCCTTGTGTGAGGTGTGGGGGGAGGGGTGGTCTGGCTGCTGGAAGTCTCCTCTTCCCCTAGGGCTGCACTACAGTATGGGTGATCTCAGCAGTTGTCTGTGCTAGTATCTGCCACTTCCCCTGGCTGTGCAAAGGCATACCTGGTGTCCTGGTGTTGGTACTTGTGAGTTCCACCCCCCTGGGGCTCAGGAACTCCCACTGGTCTGAGGAGGTGGGGTCTACTGGGACACCTCTCTTACTGCACTGTGTCCTTCTGCCACCACAAAAGAAGTGGTTTAGTTCTGCAAGCCCAGTGATCTCCCAGCCAGGTTCGCTGGCTACGTTCTGCTGCTGCTCCCGATCTGGTGTGGTTGGGTGCAGTTCTTCGCACCAGGTGTCTTCCAGCCCACAGATACAACCTGTCGACCCTGTAGACTCTCCTGGCTTGGAAATCTGCCACACTCAGTCTCCCAGTGGCTTCTACCTCTCTCAAGTCTGCTCAGATTCACTTTTTGGAGGTATCTGACAGAATTTGTAAGAGAGCTCCAGTAAGTCCTTGCTTTCACAATGCCATCTTGGCTTCCTGCCTAGGCAATGGCTGAAAGAATCCCATAAACTAAGTGGTATGAATTTGTAAAGAACAAACTATTTTCATTACCAATACTGAAAAATATTGGTCTTTAATAGGGCCGTTAACCTTTCCCCAAAATACAGCATTGCTTATTTATTCATTTAGAGTATTCATTGACTGATCTTTAATCATTTAGAAACACAGGGATTAAGATATGAGTAATTACAATCTTAATTGCCAAATGACACCAAACTTTGTGTATGTTTTAATTCCAGCAAAATATCTAGAATAGAATCTATGAAAATTAGCCCAGAAACTTTTTAAGAATATGAAAGAAAAAAAAGCCTTTAGTTGAACAGCTACTGTGTGCCAAGCACTCTTCTAATCACTATGGATATAAGGAAAGCCAGAAGACAGGTCCTGAGCTCAAGGAGCTCACAGTTTAATATGAGAGACAACATGCCAACAACTATGTACAGAAATAGCTTGCTTTTTGTACCTTGCTTTATTACACCTGGCAGACATTGCATTTTTTACAAATTGAAGGTTTGTGGCAACCCTGCATTGAGCAAGTCTATTGGCGCCATTTTTTCAACAGTATGTGCTCACATCACGTCTCTGTGTCACATTTTGGTAATTCTCTCAGTATTTCAAACTTTTTCATTTCATAGGCAAAACCTATACACATGTCTGTTATGGTGATCTGTGATCAATGATCTTTGATGTTGCTGTTTTAATTGTTTTGAGGTACCAAAAACTGCTCCCTTAATAGATAAATGTTGTATGTGTTCTGACTGCTCCAATGACTGGCCATTCCCCTGTCTCTCTCCTTCTCCTCTGGCCTTACTTTTCCTTGAGACACAACAATATTGAAATTAGCCCAGTTAATAACCTTAACAATGGCCTCTAAGTGTTCAAATGCAAAAAAAAGTCAATTGATATGGCAAACTTCATTGCTGTCTTATTTTGAGCAATTGCCACAGCTATTCCAACCTTCAGCAACTACCAGCCTAATGGGTCAACAGCCATCAGCACCAAGGCAAGACCCTCTACCAGCAATAAGATTACAACTTGCTGAAGGCTCAGATGATGGTTAGCACTTTTTAAGCAATAAAGTACTTTTAATTAAAAGTGTACATTTTTAAAAGACATAATAGCATTACAAATTTAATACACTGTGGTATAGCATACACATAACTTTCATATGCACTGGGAAACCAAAAAATTCATGTGACTCACTTTATTACAATATTTTCTTTATTATGGTGGTCTGAAACTAAAACTCACAATATCTCCTAGGTATGCTGTATGTTTTGTCAAGGTATATAATGATGAATTGGAGATAATTTCAGAGAAAATGTACTAGAATTATGGGAGATTGAAAAAGCCTTCCTCTGAAAGGTGGGATTTTAGCTCAGACTGGAAGGAAGCCAGGGGGCAAAGAAAAGGAGGGAAATCTAGCCAATTCCAAGCATAGAGGACAACCAGTGAAAATGACTGGAAATGTAGCATCTTGTACTAGGAAGAACAAGGAAGCCAGTATACTGTATTGCAGCATACATGGGGGAGGTAGTATTAGGTGTAAGAAGACTAGGAAGATAAGGAGGCTAGGGTTATGAACACCAAGAAGATGATTTTATATTTGATCTTGGGAGGTATAGAGAACCACTGGAGTTTGTTGAGTAGAATTGTGACTGGTCATGTGACATGAGTAGAAATTGTGACATTGTGCTTTAGGAAGAACATTTCAGCAGCTGAGTGGAGAACAGAATTCAGTGAGAAGAGACTTGTGACAAAGAAACCAATCATCAGGCAATTGTAATATCCAGGAGTGAAGTGACAGAGCTCTTTACCAGGTGGTGGCAATGTCAGAGGAAAGACAGGACCATATATGAGAGATGTTATGAAATTAAAATCAGCAGGGATCTTGGCAACAGATTGGATATGGCGGGGAGAGAGAGTGAGGAATGGAAGGTGACACCTTCCTCCCACCCATCTCACGCCTTTTCTTTTTTTTTTTTTAAGTTTTAAGAATCATGAGTTTTGTTTGGTTTTTTTGTGTGTACAAAATCATGTGCTTATAGGTTTTAGCACTGAAAATGATCATATTATATAGTATTATCCCTTCATTTTGCAGATGATAAAATTGGAGCTCAGAGAGGTTACAGTGACTTTCTTAATCATAGGCACATAGTAGTTGTCAGGGTCAGGATTCAAGCCTAGATATTCTTACTCCAAATTCAGTGGTACAAATGATTAAGGTGACATATTCTTTCCATATGCTCTAGGTGTTTTGGCTTCTAGTTCATTTCCCTCTTTGTTCATGGTTTGAACAACCTGTGAAAACTAGGTGTGCCATTTGACCAAATAAACAAAAGGCAGGCTACATCTTCTGGTGACTATTTTCAACCAGAGAACTCAGGTGTTCCTTTCTTTTTTGTCAGGCAAATACCGATTTTTAGGGTGGTGTCTGATACTTTTGGTCATGAGAAAGGGAGCTGGAAAAAGACTCTTGTTCATTCAGATGTGAAGGGCTGGGGTCCTACCCTCTACCCTCACTTTCCCTGTTTGTCCTTATTTCTCACTATTTAATGTGATTATAATCAGTTTGGACTTTGGTTGCTGTCACACATTCCCCAGTGAAGCTTCAACATCTTGACCACCAATTTCAAAATAACTCCACAAAGCGATGATAAAAAGTAATTTTTTTTCTACCGGAACTAATAGATATTCAGGGGGCAATTCCTTCCGTATTTTTGCACCATACACACGGTTCATAAATAATGTCAGAAGTGGGCCCATGCTCCTTTAGAAAGGTGGTCATTTAATGTAAGTAAATCCACATTAAATATTGAAGATCAGAAAAAAGCAGCCTCTTCAAAGAGGTCACATTTAAGTGAAGAAAACAACAATGAGGAGGGAGAGGGCCAGCCTGCTGCTGGATGACACAGAGTTAATGGCTCATAGAGAGCATATACATGTTTTTTAAAGATGTTTTATTGCTTACAAAAGGAAGTAGTCTAGAGAGACTGGATACATAAACTGGCTCCAGCCAGCTGTGGCTGTCAGACTAGGAAGGATCCTGTTCAATTAGTGTTGTAAAATAAAATACTTTGTAAAGGAAATAAACACGATGAGAGCTAAGATTCATGCTTTCAAATATACACAAGGTTTGAATTTTTAATTAGGGCTGCTAATTACAGTCATCAGAAAGCAGAGCAGAATAGATTTTACCTTACATTTAGCAGACAAGCCTTCAACCCCAGTGTATTTTTCAATTTCATTAATATTTTATGAAAATGGCCCTTGCAGCTTCAGCCTATTCCAGCCTCCTACGAAACTGCCCCACATTATGGATGCCAATGCCTTTAAGCCATGTACATTAGTGAGATGACAAAATGCAAACCAGCATCTTGTCAACCATGGCATCAATTGATTCTATTAGATCGTGTAAAAACAGTTGGGTGTGAGTTATAATCTTACTGACACTAATGATGAAACAAGACACTGGCTGAGAACCACCATTAGCTAGGAGCCAGAAATTAATGATTCTAATATTTTTGAACAAATTAACCTTAATGAACTGGCCTTGCACACGCTGTAGTAGATACCGATAAGTCAATTAGGGGAAGGACATAGTCATGTGTCTGTGTAGGGATGTGGTAGACACCCATAAAGATACCTAGCTAAACAAATATACAGATAATGCACACTCATTGTATACATTCTCCTACATGTACAGCTCCCTCCATCCCCCTGCCCTGAGCTAAACGATAGTAAAATTGATACAATGTTTTTAAATGCTTTGGGGCTTGGTATTTAATACAGATATGTCTTGCATCATAAAATGGATGTTAATTATTATTGAAAAATTATGTTAAATCGGAAATTTGTAAATCAAATCATGTTAATGCAAAGCTGTCTAAGCTGATCCATTGAGCACTGATTAAGCGCCTACTATGCGCTATACCAGAGAAGCTTGTTGTTTAAAGGAATCCTCCAGTAAATCCTTTTGTAAAGTCAAGCATTCCTGTGAAGTGTGAATAGTCACCCCCTAATAAAAATATTTGCCAAATTCACCATGATTGAATCTGATAGGAAGGTTAGATTTTTGTATTAGCTTAGCATAATGTTAAGAATCCTAGTTTGGAGTAGGAGGATTTGTGTTTGAAGCTCGGTTTTTGCCAATTCTACTTGTACGACCCTGGTCAAATCAAAGAATCTCTCTGGGCCTCAGTTTCTTCATAGGTAAAATGAGGGGGTAAAACTAGATGATCTCTAAGACCCTTTCCAGCTATTAATTTATAATACTATTATCAGGTTTTCTTAAAGCAAGGCATGTCTTTCTATACTATTTCTGTAATAAGATTATATGCTGAGGTAAAGTCAAAATAACACATCAGGGCACTAACTGGCAAGGCAGGTTTTGCAAAAACAAAAATGAAACTTTGTTACCAGGTCTTCCCACAATGGCAAAACCTATACACGTGTGATTTTACACACTCAATAACTATTAGCGTGTTAAAAATCATAGGATTCTTTTGAATGGAATAAGTCTGTTAGAAAACTATAGAATGAATGCCTACTCTCAGACCTCTCATTGTCAAGTTACATTGTCGCTCACATTTCACAAAAAAGAAAAAAAAAACAACCAATCTACCACTACACTTGATCAGGGATTGGCCAAGAAGTTTCTCTGTGGTCTTCTTCTATCCATCACTACCTTGATCCCTTCTTATGATCCAGAATTCTATGTTCATCTAACCAAACTGTTTGCCACAAAAAGGCCTACACTTTCCTTTCCACCAAACATTTTCAGACCCACTGACAAACTGAGGTCCTCAATTCTAGAAACCCATTCACAAAGTAACCTAGAAACCCCAAATGGTTAATTTAAAGAACAGGAAACAAAGGTAAGGCACTTGCCAACAACAGTTTGTTGGCTTAACTTTGACTTGCTTTCCTGGGAAAGAAGAAAACAGAATTTTCAATGTGAACTGTCAGCCCTAGTTATGACAGAGCCTCACTAGTGAGAAATTCAGAGTTTCCCTTCCATTGGCAGAATGAAGCAAAGAAACCCTCCAAACAGAATTCTTTCAAGCTTCCACTACAACTCCACTTAAATAATTTACTTTTTAGTTTTTCTCAGTCTATTCTTTTTAAACTTGGTTGACATTTTCCTTGACAAGCACCCTTTACTGCATATGATTTCTTGTGAATTTGGAAGGAAAACACACACACACACACATACACACACACAGACACACTCACAGAGCCCCCAGCTCTGTGAATAAGAGAATCGCTCTATTTTCTTTGGGGAAATGCAGTTAGTCCTGACCCTTTCTCAAATCAAGAGACACTGGTAAATCAATTAATATAAGTAAAATATTTCTGCAAGTAGAATGTGGTTTAGTCATATATGAAGAAAATGAAGGGTTATATAGTTAATATGCCTAAATCAAACTGCCCGTAGAAATGTTGGGTGTGGAAAGATAGGCTTTAAATTCATTCATTAGGAGCTAATAAATGAAGTTATTTAATCAGCGAAAACATAAGCATTCAGATGCAGCCTTTTACACTACTGACAGTTACTGGGGAAGGTAGCAGAGGGGAAAAATGATGTGGAAATAATGTCTTAAGTGTAGCTACTGATTTTCAGGATCCTTGAGTTTCATAATTCAATATTTATGATCCTACTTAGCTACTAAAATAGAAGGTGGAAAGACAACAGAGCTGTTTAGGGCATTCATATCCATTTGTATTATAAATGGAATGATTGACGTGGGCTTGCTAAGTGTCTTTGCAAGGAGATAAAGCAAAAAAGTCTCCCTCTTATTTGCTCCATTGAAAAGGGGTTTAAATTCAACATCTTTGCAAAATGGACCATTTTCTCAAGTGGGAAGAAATACTAATGATGTCTGAATATAGTATTTGCTCCCACAAAGAAGATACAGGTCTTTCCTCCTACCCTCTGTAATGTTTAATTAATGCCTTTTGAAGTAGCCACAGAGTTTTCTCCCGATGGACATTTTTTATATGCAAGGAGAAAGGGTGGAAGAAGGTGACAGATTTTTAGGAATGTTTTAAAATTTCTCCTTCATCCTGTGCTCCTCCTTTGCATACACTTCGATTTTTTACTAGTTGGAAAAGGAAAAAAAAACACTGAAACCATAGAAAGTTCTGGATGGAAACAGGTGTTTTTAATTAAGCAACTAAGAAAAGCAAGTAATTCAGAGTCTGGCTGAGGGCCAAGGACATAATCTAAAGAATTAAGGTGACCTTTGGAGTCACAATAGATGTTCTTGCATGAGCCCAAGCCCAAAGGTGGTACCTACATTGCAGTGGAAGAGGTTTCTAAACTTAGTTTATGATAATTGAGAGACTTGTTTTTCCAAAAGACCCTAACGTTCTTTATAAACTGCTGACAATATAATCATGTCTATGTAGCAAACAAATCCTTAGGACCCAGAATACAATTTACGGGAGACACGATTTTTTTAAAGTAGTAGGTGATTCAATTGAAGCAGAATGTTTTGTATGTTTATAAAGAATTTCTAGGCAATATTTGGTGTTTGGGGCCCCTTTTCACCAGGTTTGTTTCTTTTCAGACTTATATTTTTCATTTGTTCAGCAGATTTCAAACTGAGTTATTTTATACCTGTGGCAATAATCTGAGTGGTGCTCATGTTTTAGGTATACTCTTTATTATTTCCTGGCAATGGCAGAACAAATATCTTTTTATGTTTTTTTTTTGTTCAGTTGCTCATCTTATTCTATAGGAGATTGTATAACATCTTCACTTCTACTCCCCACTCCCCAAACACACACACACACACAACTTGACCATTTTGGTTGCTGACTTTAGTCCTTAGAAAATTTCCAGCATGAAGAAAATCTGTCCTATAGGTAGGTGTCATTCAAAGAGAAGTGGGTTGATAGAAAGATGCTTCAAATTTAGTGGAGTTTCAACAAGAATTCTGGGCCTCATTTTACGATAGAATCAGACAATTTCAGAATCTATGGGCCAGTCTTCATATAGGGAGGGGGCACTACTGGCATGCCGTCAGAAGGATGCGTGCATGCTTTGAGCTCTTTCCCCAGTAGTGGTGATAGGTTGCACTGAGCCATCTTCACTCAACTCATCGAATCCCACTTGTGAGTAATGATGAAGCTAGCTGGGGTTAAGGGTGCAGCCTGTTGCCTGGGAACAGAGTTTTTCTCTGGGAAAAGCTAATTGGCCTTTACTAGGATCGAATCTGTGATTTTGGCTTCATTGGGACCACATTCTTAGCAACAAGTTAATGGGTGTGGACAACGAGTAAAACAAGCACTCTTTAGAAATGTCTGTTTACCCCACATGGTATGGCTGTTTCCCTACAAGGGGGAAAATATTTTAATTGTCTTATTCAAATACAGGGCAGAGTGAGATCAGTGAACATCACCATGTGTGCAGTAACAAGCTCCTTGAAACTTTCAGCTATTTCTAATATCTATTTTTACCAAATGCTTTCCCTAATCGCACTGGGTCTCCTCTCCCACCCCTCCCTCCCCAAAGTGTGAACAGTAGTTTCTTCTTCCCTCCTCTTCCAAAGAAGAGCCCTCCCCTCCCCCACCTTTTAAAAGTAAGTAAAGTTAACTAACTCGTCAAACCGCACATGATGGTTAATTTCTAGGTTGAAAAAAAGAGTTACTGAAATCCAACTATAAGTATGTGTGCATGAGTTTCAAAATGTTTTACAAACAATAAAAAGGAAGTCAATGATTTTGTGGTCCTTAAGATGCCAGTGATTGCACTGATAAAAGAGGATTCAGCCAGTTCTTAATTACTAAATTGGTTTGGCCAATTTTTCCCGCCTTATCCACGCTTCCCTGTGTTCTACCTCTAATATAACCCTGTATGACGTATGATATTTTTTTTTACCCTCATGACCCGTAGCAAGAATTGAATGATTAAGATTGAGATGACAAGGCCCGACCAGGTTTCTTTCGTAAAATAAACAAATAAAATTTTGAAAAAGATTAGTGGTTCTCTAAAGACAGAACTTCCATTGAATTTAACAAAAAAAAACTTCAATGCTATGTCCAAAGCACTCTGCTATGTTCCAGGGGAGATGCAGAGTTTAGATAAGGCGTGTTTCCAGCCCTCATGCATCTTAGTATTGGGTAAGGCTGGGCACAGATAAGTCACTGATAATTTGTAATAAAGGTATTAAAGAACTGGTACAAAATACTATATGAAATCTAAGAGAGAGATCGTTACTTACAGGGGAACATCACAGAGAACCGAATAAAGAAAGTCAGTAAAGTAAAGATAAAGAAAGTAAAGATAAAGAACTGGATAAAGGATGGTGAGAAATTCAACAGGTAAAGAGGGGCATGGAAGTTCTTTTAAATATAGTGACCTATATGAGCAAAGACATGAAGGTGTCACAGGAAAACACAGGTATTTGGGGAGCAGGGAGTAGCTTGGCTAGAGCATACATATTGGAAATGTGAGATAAAGCTAGGAAGGTAGGGTAGGGTCTGATTGTGAAAAGTTTTGAATACTGAACAAAGGAATCTGAACTTTATTTCAGCAAGCAATCTTACTTTCACTCTCAGTCTCTCTCAAAATCTCTTTCTCTTTTGCAGTCTTTCTCAGTCTCTTTCTCCCTCTCAATCTCTCTCATTTCATCTCTATACCTCTGTGTGTATATACAAATGTATATGTATCTATGCATATATATACACACATATATAAAATCATATTTCATGTGATTTCACCATAACAATCGAAAGTGAATAAGAATTTGTTATTGCTATATGAACCAGATAGATTTTCTTTTAAGGAAAATGAAAAGTAAATTATATTTTCAACATTAACTTGTTCTCTATGTATCTAGAGAAAAATTATATCAATCAATTTATGCATAGGGAAGATTATTCTATCAATCAATTAACAACTATTTCTTAAGAACTTAATGTGTACCAAGCACTGAGCTAAGTGTTGTCAGAGTTATGAGGGATGATTTGGAAAAGGAGAAGAGTGTAAGTGGGGAAGGCCTGCTGAGGTCAACTTTCACAGTCCAAGGCAGTGTAATGAAATGGAAAGAGGTAGATGGTTATGAGAGATGTAGCCAAGGAGGAATTATTATGGTTGATAATAGATTGAATATGAGAAGTTAGGGAATTGAGTAAAAGATTCAAACCCAGGATGCTAGACTGAAGAGGAGAAGCTTTAGGAGAAAAGATAAAACTCTTGAGTGTGAGTTGAGTTATTGGTGAATGGAATATTTAGGTAAAGAAAGACTGTAGACAGTTGAAAATCCAAATCTGCATATCTGAATCTTATTTGGATAGGTTCTAAGGAGGTCCCGTAGTCATCCAGCCTCTTCCTGAAGACTCTGAATGAGGGGGATTCCACCTGAAGGCAGATCATTCCATTTTTTGGTAGTTCTAATTATTTGGAAGTGTTTCTTTATAGCTAATCTAAACCTGCTTCTCAGCAAATTCTTCTTCCATGAGATTGAATTTCATTACTTGAAAACAGCTCTTATGTCCAAACTCACATCTTCTTTTCCCCAAACTAAACACACTCAGTTCCTTTAACTATTCAGCATATGTCATGAATTCAATGACAATTACTTTCCCGGTTGCCCTTCTTGGATGCTCTCCATTGCTGTCCTTCCCGACATATAACTGAATGTAATACTCCAAATATAACCTGACCAAGTCAGAGTCAAATGGGATCATCATTTTCCCAGAGACAGTCACTATTCAAAAATCGGCCAGTCATTAAATATTAATTATGCACCTACTATGTGCCAGGCACTACGTTAAGTACTGGAGATACAAAGGAAGGCAAAAGACAGAGTCCCTACCCTCAGAGAATTTAATTTAATGGAGGAAGGAAGACAATACATAAAAAGAAGCTTAAAAGGGCAAGAGAGAGATAGGTTATCGATGCCATTTAAGGAGGTCACTCAAGGCAGCCACCTCTTCGTTTCATACATGGTTGTCCTCCTCTGGATTTCATCATGTGTGGCAGGTGGCTGGAGGATCTTGGAGGTGTCCCCCACTATCAGAGGGAGGGAGGGAACCCAGGAACCAGGGGGTATGGAGGTGTGAGTTTCAGGGTTGACAGGTTTTTGCTATATGATGACAGCACGACAAAGTTCAGAAAAGCCAACCAGGTGGGAAAAGTTGAATTGACTGACTCCAAAAATGGCAGTTTATCTTCCTAGAGCTCTTTAAGCAGAGACCAGAGAAACAATTTTTTGAGTCTATTATATGGGGATTTTATTCACAGACAGCTCAGTGGAGATGGTTTCTTGAGATTCTATGATCCTTGATCCTACCTAAAATCATACTAGTTTTTCTGGGAGAAGCCTATATCACATTACAGATTCACATTAAGCTCATATTCCAATAAATCCCTAGATTTCTTAGGTGTAATAAGCCCATTTTTAAGCACATCTAGCCTATTTAGATTTGATGAGTGATGTAAGGGCTGGGCATCTAGATCTAGAACTTATGTGCCTGTAGGTGATCGTTCAAGTCTTGTCAGAAGGTTAGGGAGAAGGGACATTTAGAATGATAAGATGATACTGAGTGGTTCAGTGTCTCTGAAGCCAAGGTTAGAAAGAGCATCTATCTATCTAGTAGGAATGTATAGAAAACAGTGTCAAACGCTACAGAGAGTCCAAGCAAGAACAGGAAAAAAAAAGTGGTTATGTAGTGATTGGAGCCCTTTACTGAGCCCAGAGAAAAGCGGTTCAGTAGAATGGTTGGGGAAAGTTGGTAGACGTCAGATTGGCTGCCTGAGGAGAGAGTGAGTAATGAGAAAATGGAGAAATCACGAAGACATCATTTTTTTCCCAAAAGTCTGCAGTTGAAGGGGAGATGAGAAAGTAGATACATAAGTAGAAGGGTCAAGGAGGAAATTTTTAGGATTGAAAAGAGATTTGGTGCTTAACCTTAAGTATCTCTAACCCCCAACCACTGGCCACAAACCACCCAGATTTGCTTCCATTTCTTATTTCATCTTCCTCCCACGATTTACTCAGAGATCTTGGAGGTAGGCTGCAGGCTGTCATATTTTCAGTGTGCCTATAGATACACCTACCAAAAAAAATCTTATCCTTGAATATGGTTCTTAATACTGTCATGTAGATAAGACACTAAAAATCTCACTTCACAGAAACATTTAAGTCACTGGTTCCTTGTAGGCAAATGCCAGTGAATGAAATGATTTCTTTTGTATTATGAAGTCAAGGTAAGAAAGAGCATCTATCCAAGGAATAATCCAAGGTGAATAATGTCAAATGTTACATAGAAGCCAAGGAGGAATAGGAAAAAATTGGGTATGTGATGATTCTCTAATAAACTTTTTTTTTTAAAGATATCATAGCAGCACTACTGGTCTTGAAGTCAGGATGATCTGGTTTTAAAACCTGTTTGACCTTTAATGGCTATGTGACCCTGGAAAAGTCACTTAAATTCTATGTGCTTCAGTCACTTCCAGGACTTACCTACTAAATCCTACTACTTTTTGCATAAATTAATTTTAACTTTCTCCATGTAATTATTAAGATTATCATAATATTAATTAGTGTAATTTAATATTTAGCAGAATTTACTTTTCATCATAAGAAAAAAAACTGTCTTTGGTTCATATAGCAGCTAGGTAGTGCCATAGTGCACTAAGAGCTAGGACTAAAATCATGAAGACCTGAGTTCAAATTTAACCTCAGATGCTTCCCAACTGTGTGACCCTGGACAAGTCACTTGATCTCTGTTTACCCCAGTTTCCTCAACTATAAGATGGGGATAACCACAGCACCTACTTCCCAGAGCTGTTTTGAAGATAAAGTGAGGAGATAATATTTATTTGTGCTGGGCACAAAGTAAGCATTATATAAATGCTAGCTACTATAATAACAAATTCATATGCAAACACAAGAAAAAATTAGAGAAAAATAATACATATTGATATTTCTGTTATTAGCACTAATAACATTTTAAAATGAGAGATGTCATATGAATTAAAGTCGAGATAATATGCATGCATATTTAACATGGCTTATTCTTCGTGTTATATGGGTAATGGCAACAAATGTCAAGGAAGGGGAAAGGTGCATATGGAACATCTGGAGGCCCTTCCAAGTATCCTAGTAGCAAACATATGCATACTACAAATATCATAGGATAACTAATCAACTCTCCTAGATGTTCTATAGTTGTTTATATTGAAATTGAAGTTAATTACCCATCAAGCTCATCCTCAGCTAATCCCCAAAGAGAGAAAATGTGAGGAATCTTTGCTCACATACAAATGTGAATGTAGTAGGTACAAAACTGTCTTTATAAATGAACGATTTCTTCATTAGGCATATTAAGAAAGGGAAAGAAGGGCAGACCATTTCTTTTCCATCATGAATGTTACTTCAAGGCAACTAAGGCAGGTCAGTCAAATGTTTTCATATAACTAGATGTTGCCTAATGCTATTTGGGTAGTTAGTGCCATTCAATCACTGGCAATCAATTAATTGCAAAAATGTTAATAGAAAAAGAAATTAAACAGCTAATTAATAACATGCATCAATAGGTATTTAATATTATTAGTATCTCTAGATACATTAAGGCATGTTTCTTATACTTTTCCTATTAATATATTGTTAATTAATGATTAAACAGTGTATACTCATTAATGATATATCACAGACATTCAAAGAGTTACCCAGAGTTGAGTGCCTTAAATAGACAGCATAAGATACCTATTTACCAGTACATGTTGAGAAAAGTGAATCCTACCACTTATTACCTATGTGACCCTTGGCCCTTCTCTGAGCCTCAGTTTTGTCATCTATAAAATGGAAACATGATACTCACATTATATATTTCATAGAACAAGTTTAAAAATCAAATGATGGGAAAGTACTTTGTCTATAAAGGATACCCACTTCCCTTATACATTCCCTAACTGGCAAGAGCCTCCTGCTTTGTGTTATGGGGGACAGAAATGCCTACTAGGATTCTGATTCTGCAACGGAGTTCCTATGCAGCTGTTAGATATTTCTAATGTTATTTTGTAGTGGTGCAGAAAAGTGATGGGGCTGACAGGTACAAGGGACTGATTCTCTGCTAGAACAGTAAGCTTGCTGCCACTCCCAGATTTGTCTAGTCCCCGACAATAGAAATACAATTTTGATATGTTCTAACAACATGATCATGAGACTTTTCCTCCATCCGAGGGACCACACTGAGACAGACACTCAGTTATGACATTGTAATCTATACAACCATCTATACATTATCTATTTTCCCTTTATAGGACATTCCACAATTCTTGGATTATTGTGCTTGCCTGGTTTAAAAATTACAAAATTGTTTTAAACAAAACAAAAAATAGGGGGGACATAGTACTTTGAAATAATTTTTGGTTTGTTTATTTTGAACCTTTACCTATAAACCTATGTAGCTGGATCATAATATAGGACATATCCTGTTTTTACTTCAGCAATGAGACACAGAGAGATCTAAATCTTTTACATTTGCATGGCTAGTGAAACCCTCTGTAATTCTGATTGGCGCTGGTAAATAGCAAAATGGATTTTAGCATCATGGGCCTTTCCATGTAGCTAGTAAATAGCTAATCTAAATAAAAAAGCCACAAATCATTTTCCGCAGCCTCATTTATTTCACTGTTCTGAATATTCTGTAGTGAAATCTAAGCTCTTTCAAAGTTACATGACAAGCTTTTCCCTGAGCTTCCCAGAACTGTACAAAATTTACAAAACAGACCTAGGTATACTTTGAATGGAAAATATGTTGGGTTTTTTTTTTCCTCCTCAGAGTGGGATAGGTTTGATTGAGTGGGGTGAGGAAGAGAGATTACTCTTTTTGAGGAGATCCACAACTATACAGCTGCAGCTGATTTAGGAAGTGATCAATACTTCCCTTCCTTTGCCTCACACTTCCTTCCCTTCTTCATGATGTTTTCCTAATCTTACTGCCTACATCTTCTCCCCAGATAAGATTTTGCCCTTAAATTTACCTCTGAAACAAAAACCATTTTTTGAATACCAATATACTGCTGGTGTCATAGTCTGAATCATAGATCATGAAAGCTTTGGAAGAATTAAGAATGTTTATTTCTCATAGTGCAATGGAGAGGTACAAGGTGGGCTGAAAAGGCTGTAAGTATGGCAAATAAATAATTTTGAAAGTGAACCAGAATAACAGATGTCATTAAAAAGAAAAGATCTGGTCAGAAAAAGGGATAACTGATGGAGAGTCCAAGTGCTCCAACACTTTTCTCCTATAGTCAAGAGACAGGCAACTAGGTGGCACAAAGTAGAGAGAGTACTGGGCCTGGAATCAGAAAGACTCCTCTTCCTGAGTTCAAATACAGCCTCAGACATTTACTAGCTACGTGCCCCTGGGCAAGTCATTGTTTGCCTCAGTTCTTCATCTGTAAAATGAGCTGAAGAAGGAAAGCACAAACTATTCCAGTATCTTTGTCAAGAAAACTCCAAATGGGGTCACGAAGAGTCGACATGACTGAAATGACTCAACATTAACAAGAGACATCACTAAAGTCTTCTTGTTGGGTAGACCCCCACCTCCACCCCATGTCAAGCTGATGGGATGACTTGGACAAGGGTGGGTTGTGACCTGGATGCCCTGAAGCGGACCTCCATGTTGATGAGATCATATATTCATTGGACTATGTACCATTTGAATTTGCATATGGATTTAGATCACAATCTTTTGCCTGCCCTTCTTGATTGGTTGCCTTTGTGAACTGAAGGTTTTGACTTTAATCCTGTATTTTGTTTACACATTTAGTTCAAACCACACCCAATTCCCCCCCCTGCCCCACCCAAATACACACCGAGCATATTCTAGCTCTGTGACCCTAAACCCAAAACAAACCACCAGATTCTGCTGAGATAATGGTAGAGCCACTTGCTGTCCTTAAGTGCCTCCCCCACCTCAATTGTCGTTTGTCCTTCATTCTCAAAGAAGACCATGACATTGGGAAGGTGATACCATAACTTGCAAGTGAATTGGATTTAAGTGAGAGAGGGCTGTACAAAGTCCCCAGCCTCACTCTCTCCTCCACAGTCATCTGGTTCCAGTGGCTAGATATAGATTAGGACAACTAGAGATGGCCCTGGATGCAGTAGGAAACCTTGGTCTTTTTAAATTAAGGTCCTTCCCAGGTTTCAGTTTTACTGACACAACTCCCATTCAGTGATTCAGGCTAGGTAAGAAATGAGGCAAAAGAATGGCCTCTTTTACCTAGTATAAAAAAAAAAAAGGCAATATGGGAGGACGAGACCCTCAGGGTTCCAAAATGGGAACACATTCACTCTGAGCCAGAATATTATGTTCTATCAACATCTGTGCCAGGTTGCAAAAGAATGGTTGATGTTCTGAGGAGCCTTCAAGGCCTTAAAGTAAGTAAACAAAAGACTCCAAAACAAGTTGCCCTGCAGTAATGGCCATAATGGAAGCATTAAAGGTGGCTAGCATCACCAGCATTAATGAAGTCCCTGTATTTGTTCTCCAAATAGGAAGAACACAGAGATATTCCACAGCCAGGCTTATTCCCCAAGTAGATCACTGACATAGTGACTATGTACATCAAAATGTTTACAATAGCATTTGTTGTGGTAGCAATGACCTCGAAATAAAGGAGAGGCTCATCAATTCGGGAATGGCTAAACCAAATGTACATAAATGTAATGGAATTGCTGTAATTATATATGACTGTGATGCAAGAAAAGATGAACAAGCATGGAAAGCCTTATATGGACTGAATGCAAAGTGAAGGGAGCAGAGCCAGGAAAGCAATGTACACCATAGCTGGGACAATGTAAATGGAAAGAACAACTACTACGAGATAATCAAAATTGAATGTTGAGAAGTTATCATAATCAAAATTAGGCCAGAAGAGGAGACAGGTGAAGACTCCTGTTCCCTCTGCTTTGCAGAGAAGTGGTACATTCCATATAATCTAATATTGTTTAGATATATTGGTTGGTTTTGCTGATATATTTTTTTCTTCTTCCTCTTTTTTTTCTTAACTGTTACAGATGACTCTCTAGGAGAGGAAAGAGAAAGAATACAAGGAGAAATGTAGGTGATGTAAAAAATATTAATAAAAATACATCTAAAATAGCTAAAAAGAGTGATCAGGGTCTTGTTATCACCAAAACACCACCACCACCACCACCATAACAATGGCAAAAATAACCTTTAATATTAACAATTGGAAGAACCAGGAAAAGGCATTTTTTCTCTCCCTAAGAAGCAACTCTAAAGCTCCAAGCAAGCTATATTTACTAAAAGGTAGAAGTGAGAAAGAAAGGCAAAAAAAGAACCAGAAGAATAATATATCAAATAATAACAATACTATAAGACAAACAACTCTGAAAAACTTAGGTATGCTGATCAACACAATGGATTCCAGAGGTTCATTATGAAGCATGCTATCTAGCTCTAGACCAAAGGTGACAGTGCAGATTGACGTATATACCTCTTTGTCTTTGACATGGCTAATTAAGAAATTTGTTTTACTTGACTATGTCTCCTTTCTTCTTGTTGTTGTTCACCCTTCATTTCTGAAGAGGACCAATGACATCTTGATGTTATACATGATGTCTTGACTTATGTGTTAATTGGATTTAAATGAGGCAGAGTTGCAGTAATCAACCTTACTCTCTCTTCAGGAGTCATTGAAGTCCAGGGGCAACATAACAGTCAAGTTGACTGACTGGAGATGGCCCAGGATACAGTGGATGACCTTGGCATCTTTGATGTCTGACCAAATGCTCCACAGCTCTTGCTTCTGCCATCTTCATGACCGACAGAACAAATTGTTCTCATCTGCCTGTTCCACTGGGGATGTCTTCCAATATTTGGAATAGACATCCCCTAACTCACCAATAGGTTTGAAGCCTTGTCAGTTGCCCTCAATCTGGTTTAACTCATCTGCTGAGATGGTTTAACAGGGTTTAGCTGTTGTGCATGCTTCAGCTTCTTGGAGCCACAGGTGAGAACTGGGTGATAGGTGGACACCAGAGGTAGATGAGCAGCCCTGAAAAAGGCTCAGCAGCCCTCATACCAGAAGGCTGAGTATTCCATACACCCCAATATGGGTGGTATAGGAAAAGAGAATACAGAAGTAAAGATAAAATAAAATTTAATTTTTTAAAAAAGAGAGAAAAATTATGTCTGAAGTTATTTTTGCAATTACTTCACCATTCTTCCTGCCCACCTTCAAATGGCACACTTTAAAAAGGAGAAGTCTACTATATCTTAGGCGGACTAGTTTTAGCCCATCACCTCAAATGACCTTGCATTTTGCTTATCTATGTGTATGTTGTCTCTCTACTCCAAGTAGAATATAAGTAGGGGTAGCTGGGTGGTACGGGTGGTGATAAGAGTTGTAAGGTACACATTAGATAATACATGTAAATAGCTTTTCAAAACTTTAAAATACTCTACAATATCAGCTATTATAATTGGCTAATCCAAACCCAACATAGAAATGAATTAATCCAATGTCTTTAGTGGGAGCCTGTTTTTTCATGGGCCAGGCATGCTTCCTATGGCATGACTGTACTTATATTTCAGAAAAAGTTATCTCAATGGAGAAAAACAAATATATTATTAGAGGAAAAGAACTAGGGGATCATTATCTGTACCAACCACAAGACTCTAGAATAGCTTAAGAGTGACAGCTCAACTAGTTCTACCCAATGCTAATATTTTAATAGGTTTTACTTCTCCTTTTTCTCCAAGTTATCATGATCAGCAAGAGGAGAAGTTTTTATGGACATTATAATTTGGATACTCAATGTATAAATCCCCACAATAGGCCTCCTATAGATCCTAAAGCTCATAGTCACTTGGTGTCAATTAGTCCTAATAGATCTTATTTGAGGCAGTGCAGTAGATAGAGTGCTGCACCTGAAGTCAAGAAGAGTCATCTTCTTAATGCTATCCACATGCAGAGAAAGAACTACAGAGTCTGAATGCAGACCAAAGCATACTATTCTCACCTGTTCTTGTTTTTTGTTTTCTTTCTCATGATTTTTCCCTTTTGTTCTGATTCATCTTTCACAACATGACTAATGTGGAATATGTTTAATATGATTGTACATGCGTAATGTATATCATATTGCTTGCTCTCTTGGAGAGGGCGGAGGGGATGGAAAGAGGGAAAGATTTGGAACTCAAAATTTTATAAAAAATTAATGTTGGAAACTATATTTACATGTAATTGGAAAAATAAAATATTGTTTCCAAAAAAAGAGTCATCATCTGAGTTCAAATCTAGCCTTAGACACTTACTAGCTGTGTGACCCTAGGCAAGTCACTTAACTCTGTTTATTTCAGTTTCTCATCTGTAAAATGAGCTGGAGAAGGGAATGGCAAACCACTCTGGTATCTTTGCCAAGAAAACCCCATATAGGGTCACGAAGAGTTGGGCACAACTCAACAACAACAACAATAATGTCATATTTATAGGATACCTGAATCCAAGCCCCATTATCCTTTATACTCTAAGCTGACAAGAGCAGGTACTTTTATGGGTGATAATGAAAGTGACTCAAATCTGGAAAAAACATCAGGAGTATTAAAGCCTAGAGTGAGTTGACTTTTCTGAATAATTCTAAAGACAACTAAAAGGGTCTTTATAAATTAAAAAAAAACCATATCCTAGCAAAACTTATTTTACTTTGTTTTAAAGGATGGTTTTTGTTTTTTGTTTTTTTCTGGAAGGAGGGAGCTTATAAAGATAATATAAAACCAAAAGATAGCAATAAACTATATGTAACATAGAACTCCCAAAGGGGAATTCATGGATGAATTTCAGGGAGTCTTTGAATTTTTTTAATGTTTTGTTAACTTTATTTTGATATAATGGGTTTCCTTTTATTTCATGTATTTAAAAGCGTTATTCTTAGAAGAGGTTCATAGGCTTCACCAGGTTGCCAAAGAGGTGCATAACACAAAAAAACCCTCTGTGTTGGGCTTCTGGTGCCCAGATGAGAGAGTGAGGAAGGAACCCTCTGAAGTCCTCCCTAATTCCCCTCCAAACAACTAGAAAACCACCTCAGAATCGATCTAGGAGCAGGGGAGCAACTTACCAGTGCAGCAAGAAAGATCTATTTCACTCAGGTGGAAGGAGAGCAAAGTCCAAGAGCAGTAGCAGCATCCAGCCTCATAGCAAACGACCTGCAGCAGTGCTCCAAGCCTGGGGCAATCCACCAGCAAGGTACCATCCTCGTGCAAACCAGCAGATCCTCTAGGCAAGTGAGCAGTCTGTGCAGTACAGCAAGGTCCCAACCCACTCCCAGCACAAGCCATCAGACAGACTTTGACCCCATTGCTTAACAGTAGTGAAGTGCTGCCCTGGGGCTGGCCAACAGCAAGACTCCACACCTGGGGCTTACCAGCAGAGAGACCCTGTTTCCATAGCAACCAAGCAGCAGGGCCCCACCCCTGGAACAGGCCATCAGCTAAATGCCACACCCACGAGAGGCCAATGGGGAGCCACCTCCTCCCCAGTATAAGTCAGAAGGGAAGCCTACCTTTCAGAGAAAATAAGCAACTAAGCTCTGAAGCCCATTGAAAGTTAGCAATAAGACTCAGAGACCCAGCACATAAAGCTCGGGACAGTACAGGACCAGAGCCCAACTTTCACATCAAATACTAAGTCGCAAAAAAGGGCAGAAAACTTGAGCAAAAATAAAAAAAAAGAACTAGCTTGACTATAGAAAATTAGCATGATGATAGGGGGGATCAAGGCATAAACTTAAGACAATAATGTCAAAATGGCTACATGTGAAGCTTCAAAGAAAAATGTAATTTGATGTCAGTCCCATAAAGAATTCCTGGAAGTGCTTAAAAGGGATTTTAAAAAGCAAATTGGAGAAATAGAAGAAAAATTGGAAAAAGAAATGAGAAGAATGCAAGAGAATCATGGGAAAAAAAAGAGTCACTAGCATGGGGAAAGATGTAAAAGTTTACCAAAGGAAATGACTCACTAAAAAGTAGAATTGGTCAAATGGAAAAGGAAGTACAAAAGCTTACTGAAGAAAATAATTACTTAAAAATTAGAATTGAACAAGTTGAAACTAATGACTCTATGAGATATCAAGATATGATAAAACAAAATAAAAAAAAGAAAAACAGAAGAAAATGTGAAATTTCTAACAACTGACCTAGAAAATAGATCCTGGAGAGATAATATAAAAATTATTGAACTATTTGAAAGCCATGATTAAAAAAAAAGCCTGGACTGCATCTTTCAAGAAATTATCAAAGAAAACTGCCTCAATAGATTAGAACCAGAGAGCAAAATAGAAATTGAAAGAATCCACCAATCACAGCCTGAAAGAGATCCCCAAATTAAAACTCCCATGAACATCATAGCCAACTTCCAGACCTCATAGAAAGTATTACAAGCAGCCAAAAAGAAAAAAAAATTCAAGTATCATGGAGCTACAGTCAAGATTACTGAGGATTTGGCAGCTTCCACATTAAAGAATTGGAGGGCTTGGAATATGATAAAGTGGAAGGCGAAGGAGTTAGGATTACAACCAAGAATCACTTACCCAACAAAGTTGAAAAAAATCTTTCAGTGGAAAAAATTGACATTTAACAAAATAGAGGACTTTCAAGCATTTCTAATTACAAGACTAGAGCTGAATAAAAAATTCGATCTCCAAATACTAGACTCAAGGGGCAGCTAGGTGGTGCAGTGAGTAGAGCACAGGCTCTGGAATCAGGAGGACCTGAGTTCAAATCTGGCCTCAGACACTTGATACATGTACTAGCTGTGTGACCTTGGGCAAGCCACTTAACCCCAATTGCCCTGCCAAAAAACAAACAAACAAATACTAGACTCAAGGGAAATATAAAAAGGTAAAATGGAAACAAGAAAGAGAAAATATAAAAAATTCAATAAGGTTTGCCTGTGTGCTCTGTCAAGGTCCTGACTTGTGTGGCCCTATTTCTCTGAAAGAACAATGTCCTACCTTCCTCTCCTGCCTGATAATCTTGTTGGCTCTTATTTGCTGAGCGTCCTGGGGTAGCCTGGGCCTCCTGAGGATGGTGCATCCATTTGCCTCGGTTGGACTAACAGGCCACCTCCCCCTTCATCCCAAGGCCTCCCTTTGTCTGGCCAGCATGGCCTCCATGTTTTGCAGCCATGTATGAACACCCATTTTTCAGAATAGCTAGGAAAAAAGTCATAACCAAGATTATCTAGAATGATCTCATTATGTGTCTGGGTCTCAGTGGGCCCCCACCCCAGCACATCTAGCAACGCTGGCCTCCCTCCCCCACAGCCCCACCAGGACGACACTGCAGGGATTACACTCCCTTCCTCTAAAACCCATTAAAGGCTCCAGTGGCCCCCTCATGCCCATCCATCCGAGCTGTTTCCAGCTAAGTGCTGCTGAGCTCTGACCCCAGGGACCACGGGAGGGCTTGTTTGGTTGAGAAGAGGATGATGGGGGAGTGGGGGTGGTATGCTGTCGCCCAGGAAGAGGAGGAATAGGCAGTGGGTTAGACACAGACCAAAGAGTTGGGAGGCTTAGGTACTGGTTACCCACCCCCCTCCCCCGACCACGAGGGAATGGAGGCTTGGGGGTTGGGAGAGCTCCTCCCAAGTGTGAGGGCCTCACCCCCCCCCACCCCCGCCCCTCGGATTCGCTGGGATAGGCTCGGCTGCTGCAGCAGGGAACCCTGGGGCCTCTGCCCCGCCCCCAGGGAGGAGCAGGGGGAGGGGCCAGGAGAAGGCGGCAGCACCCGCTGGGCCAAGGAGGGAAGAGTGGAAAGGGATCCTACCTGCAGCCAATGCTCTTATTTCTGTATATCAAGATGATATTTGTAACTCAACAACTTTATTGCTATAAGAGCAATTAGAAGGAGTATATGTAAAGAGAGGGTATGGATATAAGGTGATTTTGATGGGATAATACCCCTCCCTAAAAAAAATAAAGAGGTAAAAAAGAAAATTACATTGGAAGAAGTGGGGGTGAGATTGAATGGGGTGAATTATCCCACATAAAAGAGGCATGAAAAAGCTATTATACCTGAGGGGAAGATGGTGAGAGTGGTGGTGGGTGGTAGGCAGCTTAAACCTTACTCTCATCAAAATTGACTTGAAGAGGGAATAATATACACACTCAATTGGATATAGAAATCTATCTTACCCTTTATGGAAGTAAAAAGGGATAGGGATAATAGAAGGGGGAAGTAGGGAGTGATAAAATGGAGTGTATATTGGGGAATGTGGTGATCAGAAGTAAAACACTTGTGAGGAGGGAAGGAGTGGGGGTTAAGAGAGAGGGGGGATAAACGAGGGAAAAATAGCATGGAGGCAAATGCACAGTTAGTTATCATAAATATAAATGTGAATGGGATGATCTTACCCATATAATGGAGATGGATAGCAGAATGAATTCAAACTAGAATCCTACATTATGTTATTTACAAGAAACATATTTGAAGTAGAGAGATACAAACAAGATGAAGGTAAGGGGCTAGAATAGAATCAATTATGTTTCAACCGAAGCAAAGAAAGCAGAGGTGGGAATCATGATCTCAGACAATGAAAAAGCAAAAAAGAAATCTAATTAAAAGAGATAAAGGAAACTAGATCTTTTTTAAAGGTACCATAGACAATGAAGTCATCTCAATGCTAAACATATATTTGCCAAATGGTATAGCATCTAAATTTTTGAAGGAGAAGTTGAATGAGTTACAGAAGTAGATAATAAAATTATACTAGTGGAGGACCTCAACTTTCCCTTCTCAGAACCACATAAATCTAACCAAAAAATATATAAGAATGAAGTTAAGGACTTGAATAAAATTCTGGAAAAGTTAGATATGATAAATCTCTGGAGAAAATTGAATGGGAATATAAAGGAATATACCTTTTAGTACATGGCACCTATACAAAAATTGTCCATGTATTAGGGCATAAAAATCTTACAACAAAATGCAGAAAAGGAGAAATAGTAAATGCTTCCTTTTCATATAACAATGAAATAAAATTACATTCAATAATGGGCAATAGAAAGAGAGATTTAAAATTAATTGGAAATTAAATAATCTAATCCTAAAAAACAAGTGCATCAAAGAACAAATCATAGAAATAATAGATAATTTCATTAAAGAAAAGTACCTCAATGAGACAACATACCAAAATTTATTGAATGCAGCCAAAGCCGTACTTAGATGAAATTTCATATCTCTAATTGCTTACATCAATAAAATGGAAAAAAAATATATCAATGAATTGGTTTTGCAGCTAAAAACACCTAGAAAAAGAAGAAATTAAAAATCTCCAATTAAACACCATATTAGAAATGTTGAAAAGCAAAGGACAGATTAATAAAATTGAAAATAAGAAAACCATTGAACTAAAACATAAAACTAGAAGATTTTTTTTCTGAAGAAGCAATAACATAGATAAATCATTGGTTAATTTTCTTTTTAAAAAAGGAAAGAAGGACTTGAAATTACTAGTATCAAAAATGAAAGGTCTGAACTCACCACCAATGAGGAGGAAACTAAGACTTAAGAGCTATTTTACTCAAACATATGCCAATAAATTTGACAATCTAAATGAAATGAATGAATATCTACAAAATTATAAATTATCCCGATTAACAGAAGAAATAAAATATTTTAATAACCCAATCGTAGGAAAAGAAATTCAACAAGCCATCAATGACCTTCCTAAGAAAATCCCCATGACCAAATGAATTCACAAATGAATTCTACCAAATATTTAAAGAAAAATTAATCTCAATACTATATAAACTATTTGTAAAAGTAGGCGGAGTCCTACCAAACTCCTTTTATGACACAAATATGGTTCTGCTACCCAAACCAGGGAGAGCCAAAAGATAGAAAATCATAGATTAATTTCCTAAATTGAAGTAAAAATTTTAAATACAATACTAGGAAAGAGATTATACTATATATCACAAGGATCATACACTATGACCAGGTGGGATTTATATCAGGAATGAAAGGCTGATTCAATATTAGGAAAACTATCAGCATAATTAACCATATCAATAACAAAACCAGGAGAAATCGTACGGTGATCTCAATAGACACAGAAAAAGCCTTTGACAAAATACAGCACCCATTCCTATTAAAAACAATATAGAGTATAGAAATAAATGGACCTTATGTTAAAATGATGAATACTATTTATCTAAAACCATCAGCAAGCATTATCTGTAATGGGGATAAGCTAGAAGCCTTCCCAATACAATCAGGGGTGAAACAAGGATACCCATTGTCACTTCTATTATTTAATATTATACTAGAAATATTAAGTATAGCATAAGAGAAGAAAAAAGAAATCAAAGGAATTAGAACAGACTACGAAGAAACAAAAACTATTACTCTTTGCAGATGACATGATGTTATACTTAGAAAATCCTAGAGAATCAACTAAGAACTATTTGAAATTATTAACAAATTTAGCAAACAAAATAAATCCACATAAATCATTAGTATTTCTATATATTACCAACAAAGTCCAACAGCAAGAGATAGAATGAGAAATTCTATTTAAAATAACTGTAGACAATATAAAATATTTGGAAGTCTACTTGCCATGACAAACCCGGCATCTATCAGAATACAACTATAAAACACTTTTCACACAGATAAAGTCAGATGTAGATAGTTGGAAAAATATTAATTGCTCATGGGTTGGCTGAGCCAATATAGAAAAAAATGACAATTCTACCCAAATTAATCTATTTATTCAGTGCCATACCAACCAAATCATCAAAAAAATTATTTTACAGAGCTAGAAAAAATGAAAACAAAATTCATCTGGAAGAACAAAATCTCAAGGATCTCAAGGGAATCCTTGAAATAAATGTGAAAGAAGTTGGTCTAGACTTACCAGATCTCCAACTGTATTATAAAGTGATAATTATCAAAACAGTCTGGTACTGGATAAGTGAAATAGATTAGGTACAAATTATAGTAAATTACCATAGTAATCTAATATATGATAAACATAAAGATCCAAGCTTTTTGGAACAAAAACTTATTATTTGACAAAAACTGGAAAACAGTACCTCAGGAACTAGTTATAGACCAATATCTCACACTGTATACCAAAATAAGGTCAGAATGGGTACCTGATTTACCCATAAATGGTGATACCATAAGCAAAATAAGAGAGTAGGGAATAGTTTACCTGTCAGATTTATGGAGAACAGAAGAATATATGACGAAACAAGAGATAGAGAGCATTACAAAATGTAAAATAGATAATTTTTATTATATCAAATTAAGAAGTTTTTGCGCAAACAAAACCAATGGAACCAAAATTATAAGGAAAGAAGAAAACCAGGGTGGGGGTGGGGGAATCACAACAAGTATCTCTGATAAAGGCCTCATTTCTCAAAAATACAGAGAACTGAGTCAAATTTATAAAAATACAAGTCATTCTCCAATTGATAAGTGATTAAAGTGTATGCACAGGCAGTTTTCAGAAGAAATCAAAGCTATGTATAGTCATATGAAAAAATGATCTAAATCACTATTGATCAAAGAGATACAAATTAAAACAACTCTGAGGTACTACCTCATAACTATCAGAGGGGCTAATATGACATAAAAACAAAATGTTGGATGTTGGAGGGGATATGGGAAAACTGGGACACTAATGTACTGTTGGTGGAGTGGTAAACTGATTCAACCATTCTGAAGAGCAATTTGGAACTACGGCCAAAGGGCTATGAAACTGTATACCCTTTGATCCGGCAATAGGACTGCTAGGTCTATATCCCAAAGACATCCAAAAAAAAGGGGGAAAGGACATATTTGTACAAAAAAATACTTATAGCGGCTTATTTTGTGGTGGCCAAAAATTGGAAATCAAAGGGATGCCCATTATTTGGGGAATGGCTAATGGCTAAACAAGCCATGGTGTCTGATTGTAATGTAATATTGTTGTGCTATAAGAAAAGACAAGCAGGATGATTTTCAGAAAACCTAGAAAGACTTACACAAACTGATGCATAGTGAAGTGAACAGACCCAAGATAATGTTGTGCACAGAAAGGGTGATGTTGTTTCATGAAGAAATGTGAATGACTTAACTATACTGTATAATATATACTATATACTGTATACTATATACAATCCCAAGGGACTAATTATGAAGCATACTATCCACTTAATTGACTAGCCAGCATATAATAATAAGATCTTTTACAAACTTGGCATGAATTTTTTCAACAAATGAGTTAAATGCAAAGTATGGGGAAAAAAACCCAATCAGTTGTCACTACAATTTCCATTAAGATTGTAAGAACTAGCAGCAGCTAGGTGGCACGGTGAGTAGAGTACTGGCCCTTGAGTCAGGAGGACCTGAGTTCAAATCTGGCCTCAGATACTTGACGCACTAGAAAGAAAGAAGGGAGAGTAAAAATGTAAGATTGGGTTTTGTTGTAAGTCTGTTTTTGTGTCTTCTAGCACAGCCTCCTTGCAGGTATGGTGGGAAGTGGGGGAGGGGTGCTTAGTGATTTCAGGGTCAGTGAATATCAGTTCATGATTTTTTTTAATCTTTTTTTGGATTTTGGGTGTCCAGAACCATGGAAATAAGTAAAGTTGTTTTATCTTTGAGACATAATTTCTGTTTTAGAGAGGTTTTATAGATCTTCAGAATCAGAGAAAATATCTGTTCCTCCATTTTGTTACTAACTTAATTTGGAATACCAGAGTTAAGTTCTTACAGTCTTTTTCTTTTTTTTTTTTAGAGGGGAGAAGGCAGGGCAATTGGGGTTAAGTGACTTGCCCAAGGTCACACAGCTGGTGTGTCAAGTATCTGAGGCCAGATTTGAACTCAGGTCCTCCTGACTCCAGGGCCAGTACTCTACTCACCGTGCCACCTAGCTACCGCTAGTTCTTACAATCTTAATGGAAATTGTAGTGACAAAAAAAAATAGATTGAGCTGTAAAGGAACTATTATTAAAGAAAAAAAAACCTCCTAGTCTTGATGGATTCATAGAATTCAATCAAACTTTTAAAGAACAATTAGTACCCATAACTTCAAAAATTTTTCTCAAAAAAATTGAAAAAGAAAGCACTCTCCTAGAATCCTTTTATGAGATAAATACAGTCCTAATACCTAAACCTGGGAAAGATGCTATAGGTTAATATCACTAATAAATAGGATTAAAACTTTAAACAAAATCTAGCTGAATAGACTACAGTGGTTTATCCAAGAATTCAACCATTATGACCAAGTGGATATGCCAAGGTTGCAAGGATGTTTCAATAGTAAGAAAATAATCAATGTAATTAATTATATTCAAAATCAAAACATCCAAAACCACATGACCATCTAAAGAGATGCAGAAAAAGCCTTCAGCAAAGTACACCACTCTTTTCTGCTAAAAATCTTACAGAGTATGGTTGTAGAGGGATATTTTTAATATCATAAGGAAACATTTCTTTAAAACCAAAAGCAAGCATTATGTGCGATGGTAAAACACTAGAACTTTTCTAAAGAAATACAGGAGTGAAGCAAGGATACCCATTCTTTCCACTATTACTTGATACAGTTATGGAAATGCTAGCAAAGCAGTGAAACAAGAGAAACAAGTCAAAGTCATAAATACTGGTGAAAAGGAGCTTGTTTGCTGATGATATAATGGTATACTTGGAAAATCTTATAGAATCAGGAAAGATGCTAATTTGAGACAATTATAACTGCAGCAAAATTACAAGCTTACAAAAAAACCCTCAAAATTCCAAAGCAAGTCTATGTAATAAAAACAAAACACAAGAGACAATAATAGCAAAGGAAATCACATTCCAAATAACTACCAAATTCAGAAAATACCTGGGGATCAACGTATCATAGCACATAAAAGATGTATATAGATTCAATTATAAAGTAATCCTTAAAAAACAAAGGGCAAGTTAAATAACTGGAGTAATATTCAGTGTTCATGGCTAGGTTATACCAATATAATAAAAATGACAATACTACCAAACTTAACTTAGACTTTTAATGCCATACCAATCAAATAAGCAAGAAAATACTTCATAGAACTTGACAAAATGTAAACAAAATTCATTTGCAAAAACAAAAGATCTAGAACATCAAGGGAAATGGTGAAAATAAGTAGGGACGAAGGGGAAATGTCACTTTTAGATCTCAAACTATATTATAAAAAGCAGTCATTAAAACTCTGATATTGGTTAAAAAGAGATAGATCAATGGAACAGATAAGACAAGGGAGAATCAGAAACAAAAGAACTTGATAATTCAGGATTTGATAAAGTAGGAAACATGCATTATATAAAAATTCCTCATTTGATTAAAAAAATTGCTGGGAAAACTGGAAAGCAGTCTGGCAGAAATTATGCTTAGACAAACACTTTATATCATTTCCACAATAAAGATCATAATGTAAAAAAATTAGAAGAAAAACAGATCATTTACTTCTCACAGATATGGGTTAGAGATGTACTTTTAACTAAACAAGGCACAGAGGCAATTACAAAAGATAAAATAGAAAACTTTATTTGAAACCGAAAATCTACTGCACAGACAAAATTAACATACCTAGGACAAGAAATGAAGCAGTAGGATTGGAAAAAATTTTTGCATTAAATTTCTGTAACAAGATGTTGGTATTCAAGATAGATAAATAATTGAAGTATTTATGTAAGACTACTTAGCTATTTCCCAATATATAAATGGTCAAATAATATAAATAAATAGTTCTCAAAAGAACTGCAAAGTATTCACAAATGCATGAAAGAATGTTCCAAGGAACTAGTAGTAAGAGAAATGCACAACAAAACAACCCTGAGATTTCACCTTGCTATCATCAATCAACATATATTTATTATGCATCTACTATGCTCAAGGCACTGTGCAACACCCCTAGGACACAAAAAGAAGCAAAAGACAATTTCTGTCTAAACCATCATATATTCATCATCTTTACAAAATTCCAGAATATAATTATTTTCTTGATTTCTAATGGCAATTTTTTTAACTCCATGAAAAGTTTTAACTTGAGGAGAAGAAAGAGAAGAAAAAGGAAGATAGGACATTGAGTGAAAAAAAAATTTAAAGGGCTCATAAACCTTCATTATTGCAATACCATGAGAGAAACAACATAACTTACCCGTAAGCCGTGATTAGTGAAACTTGTTTTTTGAGGTAAAATCTTATGGGATAGTAAGGTGGTATCATTCTAAATTTTGACTTCAGGCATGACTGTCTGCATTGTCATGAAGACAATGGTCAACCATTAAAGGGGGATGCCATGCGCTGTACAAAGGAAGTGCAATCTGGGAACTGATACAGATGGACGTCTGTGCCCAGGAATGGTTGAGGGGATGACCCTTGGCATGGCCAAAGGTAAGATCCTCTTGACTCTGTTTCCCCATTGTGTTAATTCCTTTTGAACAGGAATATTTCCCACCTGTTTAATCCTGAGTCTGGCAATGATATCCTGTAAATGAAGTGGAACTTTGTTACATAATTGTTTGTTCCAGAAGCTTAACTATGACCTGAAATCAAACAGAGCTAAGGATGCTTTATTCTGCTATACCTATATTGAGTCATTCTGTGCCCTTAGGTTTGGACTTCTGGGACCATGTTGTTATATCCATGTTGCTCTTAGGGCAAATTTCTATTAACATGTTATTGGAATACCAAATCTATTAATTATTAGATTAACATGAAAACATCTGATTTATTATAATAAGCTACAGATAGGAGAGATCTTACTGTTTTCTGTCTGAGTTTGTGGTCATTCCATATCCTAAGCAAGAGTTAAATTAGTACTTGAAACTTGTCTTCTGTATAAGATGAAGTCCCTGAAGTATCTTAGTATTTCAGAATGATATGGGAATAATTAGATGTAGATAAAGAGCTTGTGAAGCAAAAATATAAATCTATTAATTTTTGAGGTTAATGTTTTTGTTTTAAAGAATAGAAATTTAAAGCAATCAATTATCTTAGTGGAGAGTTATTTCAGAACTATCTTGTGTTACCTAAATAGGAAATCCAATTTACTTCAGTTTGTTATCTAACCTGGGGTTAAAACCAGGGCGTAGGATATGTCCTGAAATGCATGCAAATTATTCAAAAGCTACTTTAAAGATGTTCCCATTGTTTAAAGGGCTTCTAAGAGCCATAGTCCATGTTTGAGTAATAACTATTCCATTTTAAAATGGTTAATAATGGAACCATATTTTACTACAGACAACTCCACATAAACTGTTATCTGTATACAATTTGGGATTAATTACTTACTGTATTTACACACCCCATCATAGGTCTTTTGTGATTTGGAGTTGAATAAGCATCTTTTAAACAAATTCATTTGTGTAATGTTGAACCTAGGGATAAAAAGCCTCTACTTACAATGAGTGCTGGAAGCTATGTATTCATATATGGGATTAGATCCTTAAAGTGCCTCCTATTCCTAAGGGGGAAATTAGTAGGAGTGAAATTTTTTTTTGAGAAAGCAACAAGATCAGATGCTTATATATGTTAAATGTAAATGATTCTATATACAGGCCTTGAGCAAGTTCTAATAACAAATTCTAAAAAGGCCTTGCACATGTTATGATAATAAGTTCTAGAAGTTGGGTTTAGGATTTTACATATGAAATTGCATTGATGATTGTGAAGAAGAAAGATAGAAACAACAAGTATTATATAATAACAAAGTTTCTGAAATTTTGGGTTAACTATAGATTAATAGAATTAGAGCCATAAAGTTTGGGTGAGTTTTTACCACAAGACCTAGTTATTGGAAAAAGCAAATTTAAAAGGTAATATCAAATTTTATTAATTTTTGTTACTGACAGATGTTAGTGGAATTACCTAGGACTTTGCTGGAAACTTGGAACCAGAAAAGCAAATACTGGAAATAGACCACTTCATTGCTACCTTGAGAGTAAGGACTATTATGGAATGCCCAGGAGAAGATGTTTCCAGGGACCAGACAACTGCATGAGACATCTGGGACATGAAATCTGTTGGTTATCTGAATATTGGGAGTGGATTACCAGTTTACTAGAAGAATTGATATTATTTGATATCAATGATCATTATTGTATTACTCTGGTCTTTTGTTTCATAGTATTTATGTTTACTGAGTTATCTTGGTGATTCTGTTGTTATTCAGTCACTTTTCAGTCATGTCTTCATGACCTCATTTGGGGTTTTCTTGGCAAAGAAACAAGAGTGGTTTGCCTTTTTCTTCTCCAGATCATTTTACAGATGAGCAAATGAAAGCAAACTGGGTTAAGTGACTTGCTCAGGGTCACACAGCTAGTGTCTGAGGCTGGATTCGAACTCACAAAGATGAGTCTTCCTGATTCCAGGCCCAGTACTCTATCCACTGTGCCACCTAGCTGACTTTGCTTATATGCAAATTTTTCCTCTAAAATTAGTACATACTATATCCCTCTCAATGGCTTGATCAATAGCATTACTTAATTTACAGATAGAGCCTGTTTAACAAGGTTTGTCTCCTTGGGAGAATACAGGAGATTATGACTGTGTATCTAAGTTTATCCAACTTTATGACATTGACGGAAACATGGGATTATGATTTGTGGTCCACGGTGTACTCATTTCCTGTTGTAAGTTTGAGTTCCCTAGCTTGTTCAAACTGATTTGCACATGCAGCAGAGATTAGGATCACGAAATTGAGGATAAATGAGAGATATAAAACTGAATGTGGTTCTGAACTGTGTACACATTTTCTTTTGTTGTTCAGTTCTTTCCATATATATATGGTTAGTAACTAATGGAAGAATTATTGAAAGTTATGGTGACTCAGTGACCCATTAGTCGCAATTCTGCTTATAAATCAGTGTTGGGAGAGGCTCTGCTGAGGAAGGGATCGTCCAGTCTGTAGCTTTTGCATTACCTGCTATTCACCATGTACCCTTCTACCTGTGATGTCACATACAGGTAGCCAGGGAGGAACTGAAATGCACTGGCACATCCGCTTTGCTGACCTGGACCTATTTGAATTATCTTTATCTCATTACAAAAATTACCAATAAAAACTGGCTCCATCTTGAATCCCTTGATGATCTCCAGTGATCAGCCCATCAACATATTGCTACCTTGAGGTATTTTTGTTTCGGAAGGGGGAGGTAAGGTAATCAGGGTTATGTGACTTGCCCAAAGTCACACAGATAGTGACTGTCAAGTGTCTGAAGGAGGATTTGAACTCAGGTCCTCTTGACTTGAGGACTGGTGCTCTATTCACTGCACCACCTAGCTGCCCCACTTTAATGTATTTTAATAACATCTTTCATTCTCTTTTAAAAAAAAAATTACCATTTGTTATATGGGATAGCTCACCAGAAGGAAGAGATGGAAGGGTTCTTGGGATAACTATGATGTGAGAAACAGAGGTTATCAGTCAAAAAACAAAAACAAAACTTATTTATGAAACAAAAAGATCTTTGCTTCATAATAATTTGATAAAGCCACTCAGACAGAGATCACTGAACTTTGAGATACCCAGACTTCATACCTGACTGATCTGGAGCTGATGGCGATTCTAGAGGCAGACAGATTGGAATAGAAAGAAGCTTCATAGGAATTATTTGTTTCTTTTGAACTTACTGTTGTTATTCAGTTGTGTTTGATTCTTCATGACTCTGTGGATCATAACATTCTAATACTGCCCATGAGGTTTTCTTGGCAAAGATACTGGAGTGGTTTTCCATTTCCTTCTCCAGTGGATTAAGGCAAACAGAGATTAAGTGACTTGCCCAGGGTCACACAGCTAGTGAGTGTCTGAGGCCAGATTTGAACTCAGGTCTTCCAAGCCCAGTTCTCTATCCCCTGAGCCACCTAGCTGCCCAGTTTGAACTTGCCAAATACCAAATACACTGATAATTTTCATATGCATTGCAGAACAGAAATAAGGAATCATGTGTTAAACTATAAGTCACTTTTACACAGAGCTTGCTTTTCCTTTTTAAGTATATAATAAATTTAACATGTAACTTTCAAAGGCATTCTGCTTGTCTTTAATTCTTTCTGGCCTTCCTTCTATTTTCTTCTCCTTTTTGGTGGAGGGCAGAGTTGAGAGGAGTAATGTCTATATCTTCCTCTCCTTTCCAACTCCAAAAGAAAAACCAAACTTGTAACAAATATGAATAGTCAAGCCACACAAATTCCTATACTGATCAGGTCCAGAAATGTGTCTCATTCTCTATTTTGACCCTATCACCTCTCTCTCAGGAGGTGGGTAACATGTTTCATCATTGTTATTCTGTAATTGTGATTGGCTAATTACTGATAATAGTTCTTAAGTCTTTTAAAGTTATTTTTCTTCACACTATTGTGATAATCCAAATTCATCTCCTGATTCATTTTCCATCAGCTAAAACAAATCCTCTTATATTTCTTAGAAATTTTCCTTCTCAGTATTTCTTAAGGCACAATAATATTCCATTACATTTCATATGCCTTCATTTGTTTAGCAATTCCGCAATTAATGGGCCTCTCCCTTGTTTCTAGCTCTTTGCCAATTCAAAAAGATCTACCATAATTAAGTTTTTGTTCAGGAGTCCTTTTTTCCTCTTTCATTTATATATTTAGGCATAGACCTACAAGTGGTATTTATGGGTGAAAGAATATATACAATTTAATGACTTTTGAGCATATTTCTAAGTTGCTTTTATAATTGCTGTACCAACGAACAACTCTACCAACAGTGCATTTGTGTGCCCATTTTCCCATAGCCCCTTCAATATTTGCCATTTTCCTTTTTTGTTATCTTTTCCAATCTGGGGGTAATGGTATGGGAATTTCAGTTGAGAACTGTCCAAGAGACTGTCAGCTTTGATACCAAAACCCCACCTTACAATGCCACATTTGTAGTCATGTTTTCAATATTGAGTGAAAGGTTATTGACTTTTCAACAAGTATACAGTATCTTTGTTCCATTGATATGAAATTCAAAGGTTAGTTATACTTTGGGTATTTAAAAAATAAATAAAAATTTAAAAGTTAAAATACAGGTAAAGGGCTCTAACTTTGTCTCTTTTAACATTTTAATTGTTGATTTAGAAGTGAAGACATGTTTAACAAAATTGCAGACTACACAGATCTAAGAGGGATTTTAAGAATTGCTAACAGTAGATAATAGAACTGGAATTGAAAGATAGATAGATAGATAGATAGATGGATAGATGAATGATAGATGATGAGCTGAAATCTAATATTATGAACGTTAATAGGAATGAATGCAAAGTCCTAGAGTTCCACTTTGAAAAAAAGTTAAGGTATCTTAATGATCTAAAGTTGGAAAATTTTAAACTATGGTAAGAAATACCTATAATGAGCTCTAGAAAGTGCTGTTTATTGACACTAAATTCATGCATAGGCCACAGCCAACAGCATGGCTAAATGATGATCTGGGTCATGTTAACTATACAGGAAATATCCCATTATGATGAAATTTAGGAAATTTCTTTTGAACACCTTCACCATCTCTTTGGCAGAGGTAGGAGATCTGCAGGTATGAAACATTTAATATGTTGTCAGATTTTTTTTTGGATGTGCTCATTGATTTTGTTGATTTTTTTTCTATTTTTCTTTATAAAGAAAATACTTTGTTATAAGGGATGGTTCTTTGAGAGAAGATTGGGGGATAGACTGAGAAATTTAAGTTTAGGCTGTATAAAAAAATGTAAAGAAATTTCTTTTGACAGGTATTGATATTTTATTAGGATTGGGACTTCCATCCATGCCAAAATTAGGAGTGAGGGCATATTAATGAATGTCTGAAATATTGACATGGAGTTATATCCAGAGAAGAGAGATGTTAGTTTAATATAAGGAAGAATTAACTAAATTTTTGTGGTTGTTGTTAAGGTCAGTGATTTAGTTACTATGGGGAAAGTCTCAGTGTGAAAACTCCAACCAGATACAAAATGACAACTTATCTAAAAAATTATAGTGTTAGATTGTTAGATAGATTAACTGACCCGCTCCTGCTCAGGTAACTGGTACATTTTCAGAAGCATCATTTGAACCCAAGTGTCCTGACTCCAAGGACATCTTTATCTAGGGATGCCATGCTACCTCCTCTCCTAAGAATTGGAACTATTTTAAAATGAAATATTCTCTTTTGTAGTATAGTATGTTCTCGAATACTAGAATGTAATGTAGTACTTAATGTAAAGTGGATGGACAATGGATGTTTTAGGAGGGATTTAGGCCTTGGTGTAGAGGTTTCTACTTGGAAGATAGAGTTCTCTTCCATCTCTATCATTCTATTATTCTATACTCCCTATAAAAGCCATTGCTAGGTAATCCTCATTGCTTAGGATTAGTGTCATAGGATTATAGGCCTAGAGGTAGAAGAGGCTTCAGGGGTCCTCTGGTCCTACTCTCTCATTTTATAGATGAATAAGTCAAAGGCTCAAGATATTAAGTGATTTGCCCGAGATTGCACTAGGTAGCACAGTATATAACAGAGCCCAATTCTAACCCAGCTACTCTGACTCCAAACCAGATTTCCTGTTTGAAATTATCTGCCTAATAAATTTAATTCAATTCAATAAGTATTCAACAAATATTTATTAAATGGCTTCTATGCCCAAGCCACTGTGCTATGCCCTAGGAATACAAAGAAAACAAACAAAAATAGTCCTTTCCTGCATGGAGTTTTATATTCAACTGAGGAAATACAACAGAAGGAAAGTAAGAAGGGGAGAAAGAAATTAAAATGTAGGAATGTGAGAGGAGGAAAAGAGGACCATAGATTCAGGATGTCAACCATTACTACATTTGTTCTTTGAAAGACAAACAAAATTACATTGAATATAAGTGGTTATTTCTTTCAAAGCTTGCAGAACATGCATATACAGATAGATATGGGAGCTCATTGTAAGGCAATGAACTCAATGATGGACAGAAAAAGCAGACCTTATATCTTCAGACCAATTCCCTTTCACCCCTTCCTCTCTTCCTGGCTCAGGATGCCTAGGTCAGCAAAATTATCTTCAACCATGATATGAGAAAAGAATTTCTTAAGTGAATAGGTCATAAATACAGTAAGAGGAGAGATGCTAAAATTTCAATTGAAATTGTAGATCTTGGACATCTTTGTTTCTTTTACCATTAACATGACATAATATATGTCCATAAAATACTTAAGAAAAGTCCCATTATTCAACATACTGTCCTTGGTAGTCATAAACAGAAGAATGCTCCTGGTCAGCATCATCTGGCCTTGCAGTGTTGACGCAGGAAGGGGCTTTTTCAGTTCACTCAGAGAGCAAGGCATATCTGTTATGCCATGGTACACAAAGCATTATGGTAGGTTGAGCTCAGAGTGGGTCAAACATCTCCCTCCTGATTGGCTAATCCAGGTTTTAGGCCTTTCACAAGTCTTGGGGGTTCAAAATGGTTCTCGGAGGGATCTGCAAGGGTTATAAGGGATCTTACAGGTCATTAATCTAGCCTAGGGGTGGGGAACCTGTAGCCTCCAGGCCGCAGGTTCCTCCCACCAACCCCATAGCCCTTTCAAGTGCAAAAACTGAATCCCAGATATCTTAAGTGATTATCAAAGCTTACACAGGTATTAAGTGATCAAGTCAAGGATTTGAAGGAAGGCCTTTTGATTCCTTAGGAATTGCATTCTTTATACTATAACCTTGGCTCCTCTTTCTTTTCCAGCCTGACACACAAAAGAGAGAATCAGGGACTTTGAGCTAGAAATCATCTGAGAGGCCCTCTGGTCCACCCCCCTAATTTTACAGATGAGTACATGAGACCTAGTCAACTAACCCAAAGTCATACAACTACTAAGTGTCACATAGCTATTAATCTGGGGAGAATTTTTGAGCCTAAGTTGATTTTTGCCTTTCATTTCTTTTTGCACATTAAACAGGTAACATTGTCCCTCATCTCTGATAGAGGAGGGTCTCTCTCAGTTTCTGGATCTGCATGGTGAGCCATCTCACCCAGCTGCATGAACTTCCAGTCTATTGATTCCTGATTCTGTCATTTTTATCCCCAGATATATCAAGCAAGTAATATCCTTCAAACATTGTAAAGTTAGAGAAAGACAAATTGCATTATACAAACAGGTATACCAAGACCCCTAAATTCCTAAAGTTCCCTTTAATTCTTACAAATAATCCTATATCCATGAAAACACATGGTCCTGGAATTATGGTATCCTATTACCTGCCCAGTGGATCCTTATCTACAGAATACACTCCAAACCTAGCAAAATCAGACAGAAATATAAGATTTCCCTTTCTGTTTCCTAATTACTTTGGACTTAAATACTAATGAAAGTGATACAAATTGAATCCTTAAAGAAAGCCAATCATTTTACATATGAAGAAACGGAGATCTCAAGGAGATAAAATGACTAACCCAAGATGACATAGTAAGCAACAGAGGCTAGATTTGAACCTGACTCCAGTTCTAGCATTCTTTCTCCCTTACTGTTCTGCTTTTCTCTAAACCCATGTCTCTGGGTATTTCTTTCCCTTTCTGCCTATGAGAATGAATTCCCAAGTTCCTTAAAGTAAAATTTCATAGTGAGCCATCTTATTAATATTCATTCTCAAGCTAGGAGCATCCACAGGAGAGAGAGCAGGCTAGTGATGGATCTCATAATCATGCCATATGAGGATCAGCTTAAGGAACTGGGAAGGTTTAAACTGGAGAAGAGAATACTTAGCAAGGATACGATATGGTTGCCTTTAATATTTGAAGGGTTGTCATATGGAATTAGATTTGCTCTGCTTGGTGCAAGAGGGCAAGATTAGGAATAATGGGTAAAATCTATAGAGAGGAAACTTGATGTTTGATAGAAAAAAAAGCTTCCTAAAAATTAGAGCTATTCCAAAGTAGAATGTGTTAACTCAAGAAGTAATGAGTCCTTTCTTATCGAAAATCTTTCAGCAAAAGCTTGATGATAGCTCTTCAGGTATAGTGTACAGTCTTGTTCAGATATGGGACAGACTAGATTGGCTTTGGGGACTCTTTCCAACTCTAAGGATATATGATTCTATGGCCTAGAACAGCAGTTCTCAAAGTGTGGTCCTCAGACCCCTGATGGGTCCCAGAGACACTTTCAGGGGCCCTCATGGTCAAAACTATTATATTCTACAACCAAAACGATGTATTCTAATAGACTGAATTCAGGTATAAGAACCCAGTTATCTTCTATTGTCAGACATTAAAGGTGGCAAAAAAGCAAAACAATGCCATTATTCTCATTATCTTGGGGTCCTCTATAATTTTTAAAAGTATGAGTCATGAGACCCCAAAATGTGAGAAACACTGATCTAGAAAGTTCTTTAAAACTCTAAATACTATCATTTTTTGTGCTTTTTATGCAATGTCCCAAAAGTCTTTGTGCAATTTAAAATTATTGAATTTTAACATTATTAAAGTTTGAAACTGCACAAAGACATTGGGGCACCCTATATTTTAAAGTGCTCTATCAATTGTTACTACTGCTTCTACTACTATTACCATCACCACCATCACTGCTGCTGCTGCTGCTACTACTACTACCACTGCAACTATTTTTATTTCATTCAGTAAGCATTTATTAAGTACCTAATATATTTCAGGCATGGGGATACACAGACAAAAGTGAAGCAGTCCCTACCATATTCTCTCTAAGGAGCTATGTTCTACAAAGGACAACTAATTAGAAAACAGCATATATACAAAGTAATTTCCAAGGTGGGAGACACAAGTAAAGAGAGCATTCTATGAGAATGAAGTACATTCTAGATAGGAGATGAATGGTCATGTACTGGAAAAACAAGTGGGCCATTTTGTCTACAACACAGAGAGCATACAGGGGAGATCAGTGTTCAGTAAGACTGGAAAGGTAAACTCAAGCCAGATTGTGAAGGGCTTTAAATGTCAAACAGAGTAGTTTGCATTTTACCCTAGAGGCAAGGGAGCAGCTGGAGTTCCTTGAGCAAGGGAGTGACACACACAAAACTGTTATTTAGGAATATCCATTTGACAGCTGTGTGGAGGATGAATTGGAAAGGGGGAGAGAGAGAAGTCTGGGAGAACAAAGAGTAGCCTATTGGAATAGTTCAGGAAAGGTGATGTAGTCCTGAAATATGATTGCGGCCATGTGAACAGAGAAAAGGCAACGGATGTAGAAGTTGTGAAGGTGGAATGAACGTGATTTTGCAATTGATCGGACACAAAGGGTGTTTGGGAGAGATTTGAAGCCTTAGGGATGACCTTAAGATTGTCATATTCTTTTCATTCACATAGGAATCTTTAAGTAAGGTGGTTCTGCTTTAAAATTTAGAATTTTATTTTTGGAAAGGGGCAGAAACACAGGCAGTTCTGAAAGAACCTTTGAGAAAGCAGGGGGTCAGAGAATATTACTTGAGGAGAAACACAGATGTTTCCTTGAGGACTCTCAGAGGAAAAGTGATTCCTGAAGACAAAGATAGCCAAAGTGGCTTGTTTTCAGCATCTAATTTATATATTTCTTATTATGATGAACTTGAGTTTGATTCCTGAAACTAGAATTTTTGGTGATTTTAAAATAATTGTGCATTTTCTACTTGCAGTGTGTCTGACAGAAATGGGTTTTTGGTTTCCCACTCTAAGATAGAGGTGAGTCAGTTCACAGAGACAGTTCCTGCTTCAAGGCAGGGCAGAGGACAGAACCAAAGAAGGAAGATAGAAGAAAACAAGAAAGGAGTGGAAGAGAAGGAAAATTGAGTGGAGGAGACAAGGCTAAGCAGAGATTCCTCACTACTGCCTAAAAGAAACAATATAGAGAAGTGTCAAGCCTAGCAATGTACTCTGGGAACAAGATGCTGGCCCCTACTTTTTGAAAGGAACCAAGCCCAGACAGTATGTATGTAGATATCTGTAGATATCTAGATATATGTGTGAATACATTTATAGATACATGTTCATTTAGATGCATATGTACATGCACATATGTACACACATACATATATAATTTTAGAGGCAGTATAGTATACTGCATAGAGTGATAGCTTTTAGAGTAAGGAAACCTTGACTGTAAATTTCTCCCCTTCTCACCCCCACCCTCTATATTAATTAACAATGGTATCCTTGGCAAAACACCTGATCTCTGTGTGCTTCTCTACCAAGTCATAGATGGGTTGTGAACTACTCAGTAGAAGGGGGTTCCACAAGGGACGCCTCACACCTCAAGAAAATTACAGATCATTTGCATATGTATGTATATAGAATTTTTCTCTTTTATGTAAGAATATACTCATAATTTATCCCCTTACATCAACTAAAATGATCCAAAGGTCCATTGGAGAAGCAAGAGAGCTTATCAATGTCCTCTAGTTACTTTGGGGAATCAGAAAAGTCTTCATTGGAGGAAGTGGCACTGAAACTGAGTATTAAAGAAATATGAAGCTTAATTCCATGAATAGAGGATAGCTTGTGTGCGTGTACTTAGGAGCAGATTGCCAAGTCCAAGAATAGATAGTAGTCCAGTTTTCTAGGAACACAGAGTATATGAAGGGGACTATGTAAAATAAGCCTGTGTGAGGTCAGTTATAGCCAAATTGTGGAATGCCAGGCTGAAGAATTTGCATTTTATCCATTCATAGACAATAAGGGACCACCGAAGGGTTTTACGTGAAGAAGCGATGCTGTGAAAACCTGTGCCTTGGGAACATTATTTTGACAGCTGGGGGAGGGGGAGGAGGCTGGATTGGAGAAGGGAGAGTTTGGTGGAAAGGAGGCCAATTAGGCAGCTGTCACAACAGTCTAGGCAAGAGGTGGCTAGGGCTGGAACTGGCTTGATGGTTGTGTGAATGGAGATAAGAAATAGATGAGAAATGCTTTGTGGATATAGAGTCTGAAGGACTTTGCTATCTAACAGCCTTAGGAAGTGAAGTAGAGGGGAGAGTTAAAGATGATGTTCTGTTTCTCAGTTTCCTCATCTGTAAAATTTGGATCTCTAAGATTCCTTCCAACCATATGTCCCTTGACCTATGACCTCTGCATGTGATCTTGCACCTCTCCTCCCTTGTATGGATCCCAAGAGAATTGCAACAGGTTTTCCACTGATTTTGCTGTGACAACCTGAAATGTGGTCCATGTTGACATATTCAGAACTTTATATGCCTGGAAGTTTAGGGGACTCCATATGGAACCTGACATCTATCAGGATAGATAAGTATATGCTTGAACAAAAGCTCCCACAAGGAAACCAGAAAGGTGCTTGTAACCCATGCCAACTCCCCTCTGTCCTACAGCATGGTGATGCTGTACTTTTTCCCCATGGTTCTGCCTCCATGCTAGAGATATTATTCCATGCTGGTTATGATGGTAGATATTCTGACTCATTCCCACCTCCAAGGTGCTGTTTCCTGAAAGAAATGTTCCAGTTCCATAGTTTTCATTTTCATATTTCTTCTAATCAGGATCATTTCCAGGCCACAAGAATCGTGGTTCTTCAGGTAAAGATGCATCTCTCCATAGCATATGACTCCCAGTGCAATGGATAAATAGAGCATACGTATGGACCCTTTATAGCCTCAGCTTTTCCATCTGTAAATTGGTAATAATAGCGCTTACATGATTTACTTCACAGGGTTTTTAATAAGGAAAGTATTTGGTAAATCTTAAAGTTCCATACAGATTTCAGTGTTTCTTTTCAATTAATTGTTTATTCGTTTCTTTTGTTAAATTGTAAATTTCATAAGGACAGTGGTCAATCCTCGAAATTTTGTGTTAGTAGGAATTAGTTCAGTACTCTGCACAAAATAGGGGCTTAATGAATGTTAATTAAAAATGTTAATTCAGTCAATTAGATGCTTCACAAAGATGGTCACTGGAGTTATTAAGACAGTCCCTGGCACATAGTGGGTGCTTGCCAAATCCTTATTTATTGAAAGGATCCACAAGACAATTATTTTAACAAACATATGACTATAACAACAGCATCACTTCTGCATTCTGACAACTTTAACTTCTTTATATGGACTTGTTTTTTCAATTCGATTCAATAAAATTATTTGAAAAATCTACAGAGGCACCTAAGGTGGGAGAGTAGATAGAGAGCTGGGCTTGGAGTCAGGGAGAGTTATCTTCCTGAGTTCAAATCTGACTTCAGACACTCATTAGCTGTGCCACCCTGGGCAAGCCACTTAACCCTATTTGCCTCAGTTTACTCATCTGCAAATTGAACTGGAGAAGGAAATGGCAAACCACTCCAGTATCTTTGCCAAGAAAACCTCAAATGGGGTCACAAAGAGTCAGACATGACTAAAAAAATGACTGAACAACAACAAAAGGACCTATGATACGCACGCCTGGGTTAAACACTGGAGTCTAAACTACATATGCAAGATAGAACCCAGAGCTGAGTAGTTAGCTGATGTATAAATCATAACATCACATATTTTGAATTATAAGTAACCTCAGAGGCCATCCAGCCCAATACAATACCTTCTTTTTAAATGAGAAAATTGAAGCCCAGAGAGGCTGAGTAACTTGTTTGAGGTCACACAGGATCAGAGGCATGATTTGAATCCAGGTCTTGACTGAAATACCAGTGCTATTTGCACTACACCACAACAAATAGCGGAGTAATTAGCACATAGTAGGTGTTTAATAAACACTGATGAGATAAAGCTAATCTTCATCACTTCTTATCATTCAAATTAATTTCCAACTTAATTTCATTTTGGACATGTTAGACATAGCCACAGACTACTTTATCATTCAAGGACAAAAGTGGAGTTAGAAGACCTGAGATCAGATCTTAGTTCTGCTACTTCCTACCTGTCTAACTTTGGATAAGTCCCTTTACTTCTCTCGCTCTCTATTTTCTTTTTTGTAAGATGAAGCAGGTGAGCTCAGAAATCTCTAAGGTTCATCCCAGACCTAAATCTATAATCTTATAACCTATGATTTTAAAAAAAGGGAAAAGAAAAAAGTCCACTGGGGGAACACCAAAGAATATAAATTTATTTTTTGTCATGTTAGGTACATTCATTACTCTGAAATAAATTACTTTAAACACATTTCTTTGATTTCTCTGTTGAATAGACATTTTTACATTATTAGCTAAAAAATATTTAATATTGACAACACTTCAGGTATAATTAGAGGGGAGAGTTGTACCCACATTGCAATATATTTCCCATCTAACTGTAACTGTGTTTGTTCTTATATTGGGACGTTTTTGAGGCCTAACCTTTGCTACTTGAAACCTAAGCACAATAATACTTCATTTTATCCCAAAGGCACCATATGTCACCTTTCACAGGCCTAAGATAGACACCAAGCATGGAGAAGCTGTCAGAAAATGGCAGGCCCTCAGTAGCTGAAGTTGAAGGTAACGTTCCCTGGCATGTCTAAATGCACTTTATGAAAAAAAAGTTTTTCTATGAATAAAAGATGTGGAAAAGTCAGCCATGCTAAGAAATCATTTTTAAACACATAATGGTTGGGATAAATGAAAATTTGCCTAGAGGGGTAAAATATTTTGACTTTATTTAATAAGAGATATCCTCATACAGTTTAAGGATTTCAATCAGATTAAAAATTTAAACAGAGAAAGAAAAGCCTTGAACCAACAGATTGTGGCTGCTCTCCCCTAACCCCTTGGTCTAGATGTGATGGCATGTAGTTATCTTGGCATATGTAGATATATTTGGATATGTGGATGTATTTTAGCAAGGACATAAAAACACACTATTCTAATCCAAATCATGCCTCTGGATAGGAGAGGGAAATAAGTTGTTACTTTTTTCTCTGAAATTTACATTTAGGAAAATTTCAAATGGATGACAAACCCAAGTCACTTATACAAAACTGGCTTGATTATGAAAAGTCAAATGGTAACTTTGTGAGGCTCATGAATAATATTGCCATTTTTACTTATGCAGAGTACGGGGCCCAAATGACTTAGTCCTGTTGAGGTTACAGTTCAAGTAAAACAGTTTTATTAATAATCGATGCACTCATATGACCATGGATGTTATCAGCTAATCCAAGATGGAAAACAACTGTAAACTTAAGCCAAGAATCATTTTATTTCTGCCCTTGTCACTATATGCATTGGAAAAGAACCATATTGGCTCTTTTTTAGCTAGTAATGTCTAATGCAGGAAGACAGGAATAAGCAGAGTAGAAAGCACCTGTCAGCTCTATTTCCCACTCTCCTTGATTAGCATGAAACATTAATAGGGCTCTCAGAAATTCTGGCCTGAAATGGGCTTTGCCTGAAAACGTGTCTGTCTTTACTGCACAAAAGCCACTGTCATTTAAAAAAAAGGAGGAGGACAGATAACTGAAGAAGACTCTTTCTGGAAATTTATACCATTTTTTCATACAATGACAAATTATTTTAATAATGGGACTCGCACACACTGCCATTTGTATAATGTTTCCCATAAAATTCCCCCATTAAATTTGCTCCCTTACTTGACTCATCTCTTTTTTAAAAAATGACACACACAAAATGATACATCATGCTTTCTTACAAAGAATTGAAAATGAACATACTGTAATGGGTTAACATACATTTTAATAAAATTTTCATTGTTGTGCATTTCACTTTTCGATACTGAAAGCCAGGGATGTACCAGTAACCTCAGGCAATGCCTAAGGATAAAACAAATCATATGGTGGTGAACTATTTTCACCTATTTATTCTTCTGAAAAAAATCCATAAATACAAAATGAAACTCAGATATGTGGGCAACAAAATTGTAACTTCCCCAAACACCTCTCACTATGTACTCTTGGTAATAACAGACATTAAAAATAAAACAAATCAACCCAATTTTGGAATGTATGAGAATTTTATATTTGGCATGGCTTTATTAATTGTCAAGTTAGGTTGAGTAATTCTAATTATGACTATTAAGAAGTGGCCACACAATAAGAACAGATTCAAGACCAACTCGGATAAAAATGGAAAGAACTGCAATATTCTATGTACAGGAGTTAAAAAAAAAGGAGCCATAGCAATATGTTTGAGTTCTCATTCTGGAAACTTTTTATTTGTGTTACATATTTGTTATGCATATGGAATCAGGTTACAAAACATGCAACTCAACTGGAACTAACAGGCTGGCATGCTAGATGCTCACATAGGATTTTCTAAGAAAATTAATACCACAACTAAGTAGACGAAAGTATCAACTAGAGATTTTATTACCAAGAAAATACTTTGTTAAAAAGTACTCAACGCTAAATATTCCCGGTTTCATCATACAATTAAACTAGCTATTTAACTTAACAATTTTTGTTTTGCTTTGTCTTGCTTACTATGTGAATGTATAGCACCAATAGAGTTTTATGGGTGTAATTCAACACGTAGGAAACCTATTTACTGCATATTTGGTTAAGAAAATGTTTTATTAGTTCCCATTAGGAAAGGTTCTTTATTTTAGCAATCATTTACATCAGTTTGCTGATGAAATTGTGCTCAAATAAAGACTGGCAAACTAGAACGGCAAGACTTAAAGGACAATCGAACAAGCCACAGAAGTTACCAACGAGATAGTTCAATAAGTCATTGTGGTCTCATCATTAACAACCTGAAAAAGCATACTCAGACACATCCGGGAAGATACTCAGAATTCTGCTATACCTCCCTTCCAATCAATGTTCATGTTCACTGAGAGGGTAAAAAAAAAAAGTGAATGTCATGAACACACATCTCAACTGTGTGTATTCGTTTTAAGCCATTCCTATTTTCAACCCACATTCAACACATTCTGTAAAGCAGAACCATACCGTTCTATTGCCACTGGCAACTGAGATTGCCTTTTTGCTCCACTTCCATAG